>NC_053463.1:12196472-12820472 GCF_015227805.2 Hirundo rustica
GTCTGTCAAAAGGGTAGAAACGTGTATTGGGCTGAGGTTTCACATTATTAACTATGCCAGTGGAGAAGATTTTTGAGAACACATACAAACCTAGTTAGCAATTATTAGGTTATTTCTGGGAAATAATGGGCGACTACAAAAAACTAATTTCTTTTCTTTAGAGGCGATTGTATTTGCAGTTTGTAATGTGATTTCTAAATTGTTAGATGTGCTCCCCCCCCCCTTTTTTTCTTATTATTTATTACTATTTTTGGTGGATGTTTATATTCTATCTAGCTTACTGATATTATATAACAGTTCTAAGTGTCCTTGGCACTGCTGCCCCAGAATGGAAAGTACTAAAAAAAAGAAATGGAAGTATCTTACTTTTCCCCGCCATGGCTTCTGTTTGCCATTTCTGTCACTTGCATTGAAGGTTTAGAGGATGCAGAACTGAAATCCTCTGCCATTTCACTGTGACTCAGGAAGGCTAAATTGCACAAAGTTATCAAGTTGGATTGCAAGCTCTTTTATAGGGCTGTTTTCCTTACATTTCAGGATTTTATTTGCTCACCAAAAGTTTTGACTGATTCATCATCCTCCTGTGTTGATTTCAAGGGAAACACTGTACTTGATCTAAAGAACAGTGCAAATAAATGTGGATTGTATCAGTAGCTTTTTTTTTAAGGCTAAAAGTAGGCTTAATACACTTCGGCAAGAATTTAGAGGAAAACAAGCTAGGTTGTATTTTTTTTTTTTTTTCTATAAATGTATGATATTGTTATCCATCCTTTGTAGAATACCCTACTTAAAAAAGGTATAAAATATTTTCTGTATTTTTAGACGTAATTTTCTGACTTAGACAAATGACTTGTACAAAACCTAATAAAGATCAAGACAGACACAGCTGGCAAGCAAATTCATTTTATTTCATTTCATAGTAAATAAGGCTATGATTTTTTGACTATTTGTATTTTAATATAAGAAATTAATCTACCTAGATTTTTACTTCTTACATTTATTGTTGAAAGCTTAAAATTTGTCCTGGAACTGCATGACTTTTCTTCCTGTGTCTTGGTATTTCTGACGCTGTATCCCCTGTGAATTAGAAGAGCTAACTTCTGCCAGTGGTACATGGAACTAGGGCACTCCATTGTCAGAGGATTTTGTTTGAAAATAGCAGGATGTTTCTGTATGTCAAATACTTAATATTAGCTTTACTGGAAGCACTATATTTTAATAAAAAAGTTCAAAAAGTTCACTCCTTGGGTTCAAAAGTCACTACTTGGAGTGTTTGTGGCATTATAAAAACTCTGTGCCTGATAGGTTTTGAAACATTAAGAGCATGTGTACAGTTCATTTATATTAGATCCTCATTTTGTTCAGCCATGCCCTTTCCTTGGTGTATTAGCCCTGTGTCAGGGACCAGCTACACCGGCAGCAAAACCAGCACAGACCACATCCCTAATAGCTCCATTTTTTATTCTGCATGCACTGGTGAGGGAGTTTAAGAGTCCCCAAATACCTTTAATTCTGGTTAAGACCTGTGTCTGACTACAGTTAATTTTCTTCTTCATTATGATTTTGACTCATGTGGCCCTGAGTGCATCTGGGTTTCCTGTTAATCCCAACCAAAAAAAAAGTCACGCTGATGCATCCGCATATTTCCCATCACTTTATCTCATTAACTGCTTGATCAATGTCAAAAAAAGAATAATCTTTCATTAGCTCTCAACTTCAAAAGACTCAGATTTTCAGATCAAACAGTTTCTCAACATCTGTATAAAAGCCTATAAATCCAAGAGGTTAGCTTCAAAGAACACCTTGTGGGTGTTCTGAAACCAGTTGACAAGTAAACAGTAATTTATGACCAAAGATATGCTCTAATGAAATACCTTTAAAACCATGGGTAATCTCCTAGTGTTCCCCTTTTTATTTTAGTGGGTGGTTCCTAGACTGACAGCAGCACAAGTGGATGGCTTAATTAGCCATGCAGCAGGCAGTGGTGTTCTGGGGTTTTTACTGTACCATTCTACCAGTGCTTAAAATATGCTCCATTGGGAGTGGGAAGCTACTCCCAGAAAAAAAAAGGAACACCTAGGACTTATTTTCACTTGGCTGATGGTTGCAGGCCTTTCTATTAAGGCTGGTCAAGTCGAATTTGATGGGCTGATGTGTAGAACATTAAAGCTTATCAGGACCTTATCAGCCTATCATGTGTTCTAAGGGGTAGTGAGTGGGAATCTGGGAGGAAAACCTGATTTTTTAACTCTTCCATACCCGTCTTACAGGGTAATAAATAGTACAAAGACTGTTACTTATTCTGTGACTCAGGAGGTTGAACTGTTCCGTGTGCAGAAACTCGGGAAGTGGTTTGAGGGAGGACATACAGAACAAGTGGAGGTTGTGAAGAGAATGTGGGGCTCATGGCACTGTTGCCCCATATGCAAGTCCTGCCTCTTTCCAAAAGCTTGACTGAGAGTATCAAAGCACCAGTTGATTTCAGAGGTGTTTATACATTGAGTCTCTTTTGAATAGTAAGAAAAGAATTATATTATCTATTAAGATTTATAAAACTGCTACTAGTGTCAAAAAATATTGGACTTTTCAGAGATTTCCAGATCACTTATCTGTCCTTACAGGTGGCCACTTCATTATCTAAATTATGTGTATCTCTTGGGAAAATGAACAAACCTCTTATACAGTCCTGTTACTCTTGAAGAAGCATCTCTCTGGCTATTGATGAGTTGATGCCAGACTATGGATTCAACGTAAAACTTAATGGTCTGATTATAGCAAAACCTGCCTGTGTGAATTTGTTCTGCTCCTGCATACAGGTCACCTTCAGAGTGGTGTTTGTAGCAGTTTTGGGGCTATTAAGCTATTTGCAAAGGAGAACTAAGCTTTAGGTGACAACTAAATACCCTAAAGAGTGCTCTAATCTTTGTTTCTACAACCTTGCTATAAGCAGAACTACAACTGTGCCTCTTGACTGTTGGACTTGCCCTCACAAGTGCCTTTGTGCTAAAAAGGTGCAGGCAGAAGTGCAGTGTGAAGTCAGGTTGGTGTCTCTCACTGCAGACCCCTTGAGGTGCTCTTTCTGCGTCCTGTAGCCTCACAAACTGTTTTTCTCCTGGAGCCCTTTTGTAGCTGGCCACATGTGTGTTTTGTGCCATCCAACGGAAATCCAAATCCTTACCAAGTGTTTGGTGATGGACCAGCGTTATTTACATGTTGTGTAAAAGAGGCAGTGGGCAGGGGAACAACACTAACATGTCAAGCTTCTTGATCTGTGGGCCATTAAGCCTCCAGATTGTTTTTAGTTAGCAACATTTTACAGTGTAAATGATGACACTGCTGAGGCAGGGAGGTGTGGGAGACAGATAAGGTGTCTGAAGTGATTAATTGGTGTTCTAGTGACCATGCTAATTTTGTGCGGTGTTGGACTCCTGTGTACATTTCCTTGTCTGATGCAAACAAACACAGACGTATCCTCCTCCCTCTGCCTTTCATTTAATTATGGTCCACAACAACTAATCCCTTTTCCTAGTCTGAGAGGAACCTTCTCTGTAAGTTTTGTTACTCTTCTCTCGCTCACATGCTTTGTGGAACTTGGCAGCCCTTCAGTTAAGGCATGAAGGCTACACATGCACCATTGCTTGTTCAGAAAAGCACAACCCCCCCAGTTTTTAATTGGAAATAGTGCTCAAGTTCTTTCAAGGTGGGTGTCAGTGTTAAGACCAGATAAAATTGCCTGTCCTGCTGCTCTTCAGCTGGACAAGAAGGGTGCCTTCAGTTCAAAGCCAACCCGGGATCCACACCATATAGAGCTGCTAGCAGGCTCAGCAGAGTTCTCAAGCTGCTCAGATGTTCAGATGCTCAGGCAGTCCCTGCTCCTCAGGAACTGGCCCATCCATTGGGCCACCCAGGCAGGCTGGGGGGCAGCATTTGAGGGCCGACACCATCCTTGCCTGTGCTGCATCTATCTTTGGGGTTGCTGGAAAACTTTCATCTTTTCTTTCTGCTGCCTTTTTCCAACACTTAAAAACAAAAAACCTTTTGGAGTGTACTTGTCTCCCAGCTCAGGTGTTTGGGCATGTCCAGTACTGTTCTGCTGTTCAGTGCAGGTGTAATGACAGTAGGACAGTGTTGTTCAAATGAAGGAGAAGATCATGTCAGTGAACAAGGGGAACTTGTAGAAGTGTGGTACCCACAGAAGAAGAGAGGGATGCTAAGGGTAAGCCTGGGATAAGCATTAGGAAGCAGATATTCAGCTGCAGGAGTACTCAAAGGCAGTTGAGAGCAGAATGAATCAACAGATGGATCAGTGAGAGTTATTCAGAGGTTACTTCAGCAAATCAATTTGTATGAAAGCTTATTCATATTTTCTCATTTTCCTGAGGAGTTTTGCCTGAATAGGCAAGACTGATTGCGCCTGAAGTTGCAGCATTACTTTTAAAATTGTTGTTTGCACTATGTGAACTGGACATTCAGATCCCTTAGGCAGCTGGGAAAACATCAGCCCTAGCCATGTAATAAATACCATCCAGATTGACCTGCTGCAGGACATTGTCTCCCTTGCTCCTGGACTGCTCAAAGAGACTGTTACTGCCTTCCAGGATAACTGTTCTGATCTCCTAGTTTGGGCCAAAAAACTAATGTATTTGTGTATAAAAGTCATAGATTCAATATGGCAGGATATCCTTTGTGTATAAATGCCCAGAAACAGGTTAAATTAATCAAGTTTTCTAATGAATGAGCCACACACACAATACCCAGGTATAGGAAGGAATCTCTTCCTGCTGCATCCAATTTATGATATGCTTATGTAAATTTAAATGTCTTTATACTAATCCACAAGAAATCGCTGAAATTAAAAAAAAATAAAAAAAGGTAGGCAATCGATGGCCAGAAACTCTGGAAAGGTTCAGTACTTGGGCTGAGCTCAAGAAAATAGTCTGAAAATATATTTAGAGTTTGTTCAGCATACCTTCAGCATTTTGTGAGGTGAAAAAGCTGAGAAATGTGCTGTTGTTGCCTACATTTACTTTTTAAGAGCTGAGAACTTGACACTTCAGTGTTTTTGTCTGTGTATGTGCATGTCTTCTTGTCTGTATTTTGAAAAGACGTGTATTGTTTTGTATGTCTGCAATAAGAGAGAGAAAAACATAGGCCACAGCTTGAGAACCACCTGTGAGAAGCTTGCTCTTTCATTTTTTACCTCATTTTGTTCTGTGATGTGTTGGCATGGATTGATTACATGGATAGATTTTAAGATGATGAGCTAAAGAAATTGAGCAGCACATGCAGTGAGAATAGAACAGTTTGATGAAGAATGATATTTTTAATTTCAATTTAGATGCCACTTGCTTTGTGCCATACTCTGTCTTTACCTCTTCACTGCTTAGTTGCTCTGTTGTAATCTTGAGTCTAAACAAATCTGAATTTGGCATCATAAAACCACATTTTCTTTGACTTTTTTTTTTTTTTTTTCTTTTTACTTTCTCACTTTGCTATCATTTTAGATTTACCCTGACTCCTGCACAGCTTTCATGGGCTTTGATTGTGAAGTTTGATATATATTAATTCCAACTAAATTATGTGTAACAGGAGTGGTAGAACAGGCAAACTCTCTTGGTTTGGGGATGGGGATGGGGACAGGGGAGTGAAAGAACAAAATTACAGAAATACTTAATACTGCAGTATAATGCAATCATAAATAATTCATGGAAAAATAGGGGTTTTTTTCTCACTGGATTTTCTCAGATCATGGAAAAATCTAATTGAATATGAAGAGAAGAGCAGCACTAAAATATGTCAATAGGGTAATTTGCAAAAGACAGAACATATCTTTTCACAGGGGGATAGTGAACTTCAGGAAAAATACCTATCAAACTGAAGATTGTTCCCTATCTTTAGGTTGTTTAGTTTAATACTATGTTCTCCATCTTATCTTTTTTTTTTTTTTATTCTTCCCACTTACTTTTTTGTTGATGTTTTCCAAAATAATTAAGTAACTAAAATAATTTAGACTGTCAGAGGATTTACAGGGAATGTACTTGAAAGGGTTGTGAAGGGTGATAATGTTAAATATGATAGTCTCCACCCTGATTTGGGTATTTAGGCTTGCTGTTTGACAAGGCTGATGTCTGGTGCCAGGGACCATGAACAGTAAATCAAATTTTTATTTCCTTACCATTTTTCCTTCTTGCCAAGTTTCATAGTTAAAGGCTGTGGCTTATGGGATGGGGGACTTAAATCTTTTTTGGCTCCATTTGCTCTGGTGGAGATGGAATGACTTCTTGCTTATATAGAATTGATTGAAGTAAAATGAGCACAAGTTGAAGGAAGCGAAGGAGAAAAATACATTAAGTGCTGTGTGTTAGACCCTGCATGAGAGGAAAGGGGATTACAATAACTTGCACAGCCATAAGTGTTTTAGAAACCACATCTATGAGAGAATGTCCTGGATTGACCAAGCCATCTGGGAAATGGTTTTCAGCCTCTGCAGTTGACTTTGCTCAACTTTGCATGAGCTACTGAACATTCTGTGGAGCTATGACTGGAGTCCCTGGTGCATCTTCTAATTGCAAGGGGAGAGAACTGTTTTTATGCACTCTGATATTTTATATACCGTGCACCAGCATATTCTGCTGGTGCTGTATGTGATGCTGGGGAGCTGTAGCAAAAAGATGAAACACTGGAGCTGGCTAAATTTCTTCTGTCTCATGAAGCACAGCAATTTGGTGATTTCTACCACCACCAACATCTGACTTGTCTTCCCTTAGCTGCTCCTTCTGTGCCAGGGCTCTCTGCCAGCCTTTTATGGAGGAGAAGTGACTGTGGTAAAACCAAAACAGAGGCTGGGTTCATTCTGCATGGTGAGAGGAAAGACGTGTGCTAATGTCTTCACAAACAGCTCATGGGTGAAGGTCTGGCTGTTAACATCTGAGAAATGGGTCAGAGCTCTCTCCTGACTTTGGGCAGCAGGTTTGTTACAGCCCAGAGAGCTCGGCTCCTGAAGAAGACAAGGGTCTGCACAAGGCTGAACTTCTGCACTTTGGGGTAGAACAGTGGGTTCAGGGGGGTATATGGGGTAAAACTGGGTTCAAGGGGGGTATATGGGCTACAACAGTGTGTTCAAGCGGTTATATGGGGTAAAACTGTGGGTTCCGTGGGGTATAAAACTGGGTTCAAGGGGGGATATGGGGTAAAACTGTGGGTTCTATGGGTATATGGGGTAAAACTGGGTTCAAGGGGGGATATGGGGTGGGAGGTTTGGGAAGGCTGCACCTTCCTGGTACCTCAGCAATGGGGAAAGGAAAAGGGCAACCTGCAGCTGGGAGTTTGGGATAAAAGGAGGCTGAGAACTCTGAGACCCCGAGAGGGGGAAAACCCCACAGGTGTGTGCCCCTGTGGCCTCTCTCCCTTTATCCAAATAAAGTTGAAGGACTCCTGTGCCTCCTTTTTGGACATAAACCTCTGGTATTGGTGGATTCTCCTGACACTGCTGAGTCTGAATGTTTGAGTGGTGCTTTGAAGAAAATGTTGCCAAGTGTGAAGATGGGTTCTGCAAAGGTAAACTAATATAGTATAAGCTAGTTGGTGGAATTAGAATTTGAAGGAGCTGTGGTACTCTGAGTGAGCACTTGAAGTGCTCTTGCAAGCCTCTGGAACCACCACAGGTGCTCCAGCAAAGCCCTGTGCTGAGAATGGCACAAACTCATTCCCCAGGTAGCTGCACATTGCAGATTACCCAAACCAAAAAAGAGCTCCTCTCTGTCTGCTTGGTTGTTTTCTCCTCTAGTCTTGCCACAGTGGAGATTTTAATGTGGTGACAGAAATTTTTGATTTACAGTGAAAAGAAATCCTGATTTACAATGTGAAAGGAGCAATGCCAAATCTTGTTTGGCTTTAAAAGTAGTCTGAGTTACTTATTGTGAAACTGCCTGTAGTGCTCTGTAGTTCAGTGCAGTAATGTAGCTCTGCTAGCCTTGCTTCAGCTCTGTGCCATGAAGAAAAAAACCTGAAAATAATGAAGAGAATGACTGTAGGCATGGAACTTATACTGCAGCTCTGCCATGTGTTATTAGTGTGTGCAGCAGGAATCTACAGCTTTTTACACAGTTACAACTGGATGTAGACAAGACCACACTGAGTTCTCTCTTCTGTCTCCTGGCTTGCAAATTTTTTTTTTTTTTTTTTTTAATATTTTTTCTTCTATCCCTAAAATTCCTTAGAAGACTTGCATTTCATTAAGTTGGGCTCTATGGCAGCCCATCCCTCTTAGGCAGTGCTGTCAAGCTGGGGCACAGAGGCACAAGCCCCCCCCCTGCAATAGCCCTTTCTTGCTGATTGCTGCAGAACTCTATAATCAAGTGCTCAGCTATTGTAAGCATACTTGATCTTGCTGTAACTGCCCTTTGTTTCAGGCTAGGGACTGGTAATCGCTCCTGTGGGCCAAGCCTTCTACTTTCACAGATGATTGAAACCAGTCATTTATCGTGGTAAAATCGTCAGACTTTCTGCAGTGTTTACAGATAAGCTTTCTGTGGGACAGCCATTTAGTCTACCCCACCATCTATATATTAAAGATATTGCACATTTTCCCTTTCTGTGTTCAGACAAATCAGCTGCTGATTTCAGTTTGATTACAATGCCAGTTTAGAGATCATCCTATGGGTTCACTCTCCTAATTTCTGCTTGGAGCAAGAGTGCTTTTTGCTGTGGCTGTGCTAGTTTATTTGGGGGGCTGTTGCGAATTACTGGTGTAAAACTCATTAATGAGGTGAACAAAATACCTTTATGTGTACTTTATTATGAATCCCTTTTTCTTATCACAACATTAAAGTAGATACCACTGCCTCATGAGTTTTTTCAAACATTAGTAGTTTGGAACCTACTGATATTTATCAGCTTTATCAGTTATTCACGAAGTATTAGCTAGAGTTCATTTACAGAAATATAAATATTTTGTTTATTGCCAAGTTTTCTTAAAACTAATATCTGAAGTCTGATAGTGCTTTAGTGTTTATGAAAGGAACCAAAAAACTTTAGAAGAAATCTGGGATGGAATTCCTCTGAGCACTCTCCTATAGTGAGAGGGTTGTTGCGTGTCAGGGGATTAACGGAGTCATTTCTGGGGTGGGCAGTCTGGGTATTTGAGGGCATTTGGGCGATTTTATGTCCTAAGAAATTGAAATGGATGTTTTTGATGTTACTTATTTAAAACTGGATGACAGCTAACCATTGATAAGAGTCTTGCCGTGACCTGGAAGTAAAAAAAAAAATTTGCAAGAAGAATTCAACAAGTAGAGATCTTTGGGAACTGTTTTGCTCATCTTGGTGAACTTTGTGCAGGACATTACATATTATCACTCCCTCTGCCATCTAGAGTTCTTGCTCCCTTTAAAGAGAGTGCATTCAAAAGACTTTGTACCTATTCAGACTTTCTTCTGTAAAAGAAACAGGCAGTAGTTCAGATTCTGACATTTCAGAACTCTATCCTTTATTATTCAAATAATTCCAAATGATTTGTAGGAGTGTCAGTCCTTGTGCCTCATGGCAGTCAGATAATGTGTCGCTCTGAGGGTTATGGGTCTGACTATTTTGCTTGCGCAATCAAGACTTCTGCTTTTAGACCTCGGGTCACCCTCCAGGTTTTCCTGGATTAGAATTGCTTAAATCCATAGTTTAAATTCTGTAAGTTATGAGTCTGCACAGACTTTTTAAGATCATGTGATATATGACATGGAGACACTGAGGCTCCAGGGTGTTAATGGCACTTTATGAGCAAGTTGACTTTTTGGATCTGTTTCTTTGACCTTTGCACAGCATCTTCTTTTAGCAGTGTGTTTGGTAGATACTTGTGACACGGTGCTGGTAGGGCTGGTCTTGAAGGTTGTAAGTTTGAGAACACTTCACAAATTGGGGAGTTACACTGATTTAAATTGGCAGTAATTGTTTTTGGTACATCTCACTAAGACTCAAATCCTTCGCTCTCTTGATACTTCAGAATAAATTTTGTACAGTCCTTGGCTGATGCTTTTTGCTTTTATTGCTGTTGTGCCAGCAGTTACATGATGCCCTTCCATGTGTCATCATTCTGCTGGATCTTTGTGGGAGTTCTTCTTGCTGCGGTCCCAGGTCTGAAATGTGCCTAGTGATACACAGTTGCACATGGAGAATAATTTTTGTGATCAGTTTGCAGAGTTTTTAATCTGTCTTTGCCATTGTCTCTATTGTAAATAAAACACTCCTAGCTTTTTTGCTACCTTGGCTCATACAGGTTTGAGTTAGAGCAAAAACTAACCTGTTGGGGTTAGGTGACAGCTCATAAGAAAATAGATTACTTCTTGAATCCTAGCTTCAGTGATCAGTCCTCCTTTGCTGTGCTATGGAAAGGTGAGAACTAAGAATTAGCAGATGGACATGATGTGAGGTGCTGTGAGAATTTGAGCTACAAGCTGTTACCTTTTGCCATCAGATGTGTCTACTTTGTTTTGGTTGGTGTGGTTTTGTTTCCTTTTAATTTTTTTTCCCTGTGTTTCCATTTTATGACCAGGGCTTATTGTGTATGATTGCAGGGGATTCCTAAACCCTATTTCCTCCCAACCAAAAACTGGTCCTTTTCCTGGTAAGGACTTGGCCTATGAAACTATTGGTTTGGTGGAATTTTGCATTATCAAACCAATTGTTTAAGACTGGGATTTTTTTTTCAGGCAGCATTCAACAATGAAGATAACGCAAAAACCAGTATCAAGTTGTAAATTTTATGGCAACATTTAGAAAACCAGCCAACCAAGCCCACCAAACCACTCATTTATCTTAGCCTTCCAGGGTTGTCTTTGTTAAAGCTGACAGATTTGTGTGTTCTTGTGTGCACTGACTTTACATGGAATGAAGTGTGGATTAACAGCATAATTCTGCATCAGAGAGTAGGCTTGGAGTAGAACTGAAGAGAGAAAGGTGTTTGGAACAAAAACCCCATATGTAGTCTTTATACATTTAGATGAATATATAATCCCAGCTCAATATGTGGAAATTCGCGGTGTTAAAATGAACAACATTTGGTCTTGAGGAAAAAAAAAAAAGAGAAAAAATGAATCAGGGGCATGGTGAACCTTAAATAATTTAAGCTCCTCCAGTGGTAGCGCTCTGTAATTGCTTTCCTTTTCTGCTAATGTTTCACAGCTGTGAAGTTCCCAAGTGAAGAGCTAAAGTGCTGGCTATTGTATAAAAATTAGCGCCAATTTCTGCTTGCCTTGGTCTCATCAGGGCTTCGTGTCCCTATCTTGTGCTCTCTGCAGTCAATTACACCTGTGCCAAGTGGTTGTGAATTGCTCCTATTCATGAGCTGATGGAGCTCTATCTTGCTCTGTGCCCAGCATAGGAGGCCACAAAAAGCGGCACATGGTCCAGGACTGAGCCCACTTTTCTTACAGCCAGAGGACGTGTACTTCAAAACAAAGACCCGCCAAAAAAAAATACATTAAACCAGCAAGAACTTTGGGCAGGTGTCTAAAAGGCTCAACCTCCGAAAAAGCCTGAGGTAGGTGAAGACAGCTGCAGGTTGCTTTGCTTCCACTGGGCACTTGTGGGATGCAGTGTGGGTCAGCCTGTCCTGGGCTGCTTGGTCAGCCAGGCTCTGCAGGGAGCTGAACTCCTTCCCTTGCAGGGCTTGGGTTTAACTGGGCTCCTCTCATATGTCTCTGGAGTGTTAAGTATAGGAAATCTTAGTTTCTGTTTTATTCATTTTCACTAACTGGTCTGGAATGTCAGCGGTAGCTTTCTTCTGCGTTGTTTAAGAGTGGGGTTCTTTTTCAGCCAGCATTCACAATGAAGATAAATCAAAAAGCACTTTTATTCTGATTGGGTGTGGCCAGCCACCATTTGGAGAAATGAAAGATAATTTGGAGCCTTAATGAAATTAGAAGAAGTGTGTGATCTGTCTGATTTCCCTTATGCCTCTCTAGGTTTTTCAGCATTTCTTCTAAGCGTGGGAAAAGTTGCAGGATTTGTGCTTCCCCTGCCTTGCAGAATGTGCACCCTCAGGCCCACATTTTAGAGCAGTGTGATCCTGGGCAGTGTCCAGTGTCCCCTGTGGGATGGTAGCAGTGCTTACAACAGCTGCATCAGGTGTGATGAGTGTGCGATGGAGGTGAATCACATGGAGAGAATTTCCAGATGTCATGAGAGGGATGGAAAAGTACATCACATAGAGATAGCAAGATGAGAGGAAGAGACTGCCTTTCTTTCACACAATTCCCACCTCAAGAACACAAAATCCTGTCTGCTTTTGGGACAGGTGTGTTGTAGTACTCGCATGAGGAGTTTTTTCGTTTTACTCTTTCAGCTAATATAGATTTACATTTTTCTGAGGGGATGACTCTAGAGGATGTGTGCCACTGGGGGCTGGTTACACTTCAGCAGTAAGCAGCATGGATTTTGTTGGAATGACTCAAATGTGTATGTAAATATATGTAAAACTGTGCTGATCAAAGTGGGCTCTGCCACAAAATGTCATGACATAAAGATTGGCTTTGCATAACTCATACCACTGTAGTGATAATGTGGCATTTGACTACTTGTGCCCTGTGTTCTTTTTATTTGCCCTCATCATTTCTTTAACTTTGCATTATTTTTTGATTTTATGGGGTTTTGTACATTTGTTTGGGGGGTTTTTTTGGAAGGTGAATAGGTGCTGTTCATGATTTTGAATGCTTTGAATTGCTTGAGCCTTTGATTTTTGAAATAACTGCTTTTGCTCTGGTGCCAGGTTAGATTGAGTAAACCATAGAAAAATCCAACCTAACGACTGTACTGAGAACTTAAAATACTATTGAATTGTTTAAATTCTTTAAACAGTTTTTTTTTTCCTTTAAATGCACCTCATTGGTGCTACAAATAAAATTGGATTAGTTGTAATTTACCAACTCTGCCCTATAGCTAAAAGAATGAGCAAAAAAGCTTTACATAATCAAGTAATTTGGAATTTAACTAACTTGTTTATTTAAACAGAGTGTATTTTTCAAAGAAATCCATAGTCTACTTTGTAAATTCTTTTCAGATCTTTTTATTTTTATTGACTTTGATTAGCCAGCTAATTTGTACTAAATCAATAAGTGTGATTCTGATAGCTCATTTTGAGCCCTTAACATGGAAGGCTGGGAACAAAGAAGGGATCAGTGAAGTGTTTTGCTGACATTCCAATCTATTTTAAGTGAATGCAAGCTTTCTAATAAATATTTAATGGATAGTTGTTTGTGGTTTAATAGAATTAGATAATTCTATTAGAATCCTGTTTGGAGATTTACCTGTAGCATATATCACTGCTGAGGACACAGTTAATAATTTAGGCTAAGTGACTAGTAATTAGAAACACAGTTAGAGTAAGCAGGGAGGTTTTTTCTGTCATCCAAGGATGTAGGTGGGTGTTTGCTACGCAACTGCAGCTCAGTTCTTAGGTTCTGTTTCGTACAGGAGAAGTCATTTGGCACGTTTGGGACAAGCCTCAAATGTGATAACAAAGCATGAGGCCCCTGGGTTTATTTAATATCTTATCCTCTGAGTTAATGAGTTGGAGAATACTTTGCTGTTTATCTACAGTATATTGAGCAGATGTTGCCAATTCAATTTTTTGGAACGTAATCTCTGAGAGATTGTCTTCTGCTCATTGCTTTTTCATGGTTTGAATCTCTGCTGTCCTCAGCTTCAAGAGAACATTTCCCACACTGGTCATGGAGCTGTCAAAAGAACAATTCAGCAGAACATGGTAAAAGCTAAGTAGTATGGGGAGGCTTTGCAATGAGAGGCTTTGGAAATTTTTATGAGAATGTGTGAAATTTAAAATGTAAATGGAATGGCGAGGAAAAAGATAAATATTTGAGAAAACACTGAGGAAAGATAAAATTAAATATTAAATACTACTACTTACATCAGCTTAGGTTTTCAGGTGAAGCTTTGGTAATGGTTATACAGGAATCTCTGTGGACCCTTAATTTAGGGTTAATATGAACAGCTGTTCACAGGTGCAGTAGGAGACTGCTTGTTGTTTAGACCTGATCTCAGTGAGTGGGGTTTGACAGTAAAGATGTTCTCATCTCCTGCAGCAGTCTTGGAATGTGAGGACAGCTGGAATGCACAGCTGAGTGAAGGGACCATGCATCCCAGCAATCCCTTAGTCAGGGAGGTGAGGAGGCTGTTACTCAGCTCCTGCACTGTCAGGAGGTGTCCTCTTTACCTGTCCTCTGGTCATTCACATTGTAATATCACCTTTGTGCATCTCCTGGAGCACAGAGCAGTCAGTTACCATCTATCCAGGTAGTGTGGGAGATGCTGACCATATTCCCTGAGGTATTTGTTCTCACATTCCTGTGTGTCTGTGAATACTGGAGAGCCAGAACTGGTATTTTTAAGTTGACGCAGCATTTTAGCTGTGGTGCTGTTTATTTCATTCAGTGTACCTTCTAAATGGTGTAGAGCAGCAGGAGCGCTGATGTGCTTGTTCAGAGTTTTGTCTCTAAAGCCTGGCTTACTTTAAGATTCACTTTTGTAAGCAGGAGAGTTCAAGAGGCAATAGTACTTCAGAGTCAGCTTGCTGCCACTTCCCTTTTGTTCTTACCAGCTGGAAGATGTGTGTTACATACCTGACAGACATAAGGTGCAGAATTCTTCTTTGAAGAACATTGATTTTGTGAGGCTGTGTAGTTAGGAATGTAGAGAGAGAGAGAGTTTGATAAAGGCTGAAAAGTCATCCTTCCAAAAAATGTCATCCTCCCAAAATTCAGTTTTCTTTTTAATTGAAGGTGAGCTAGTTGATGAGTGTGACTAAGTGTGCAGATTTGAGGAATATCATGTAATTTTTCAGTTACACAGTAGTGTCAGGAAGTGTGCAAGAGGACAATTGCCCAGGAATCTTCAACTGAGACATGGATGGAAAATGATGAAGTAATATAGAGATATGAAGTTATGTGAGCATATTTTTTTGTGTGTGAATTTTTTCTTTGCCTCATCATCCTTTTCACTTCTCAAAGGTTACTCCGTAGCTCAGTTAATACTTTTGTGTAGTAAAACTGGCTTGAACTGGAGCTGGGCTTTGCTCTGGACACTGCCAAGCTCAGAACTGGACCTCTTGGGGGTTTGAAAAGGATATAATTCTTGACAATTACAGTCAGTTCTATGGAATTCCTGTCATTCTTTGAGTTAAATCTGCTGAAGTGAAGGCCTAATCTGGACTTTAATTTTCTTGTATGCATGTGTGTGTGTCTGTAAGGAAACCTTCCTGAGTGCTCTGGGCAGGTTCTGAGGCATCGCTGCTAATGCTGAACTCCCTCGGTACAGCGAGGTTAATAGGCACGGCGCTGGCATGAAAGATAGGATTAAAACTCTTCCTTTGAGATGCTTTTTCTTAAGCTTCTCTTAGACTTTTTTTCTAGTCCTGGCATGGATAAAAGAATAGCTTCACCCTGGTTCCTGTGCTCATTTGAAGTTTGCTCTGTTCCTGTTGTTTCTCTTATGAGGTGGTGATACATATTGTGTTCTCCGGAGAGCAGTTCCATTACCGTGAGCTGTTAGTTCCACTCAATATTCACTCCTTGGAAACAATGGTTTGATGGGCTGGGACATGGATTGTTATATTAAGCAAGAAAATAACTTGAACTGCTCCTGTAATTACTCTGCATGCAGTCAGTCTCGGGATTTCTGGCAAGCTCACCTTCATTTCTACGTATATAATGTTACGGTACTTAGCATTTCTGTAACCTGGCATTACACCTTCAAATTGTTTTCTAGTTATTAACTAATTAATCTCATAACACCCCTGTAAGGTATATCTGTTTGTTTCTGCTTGGGTGACTGTGTGGAGGATAATAATATGTGACTTGAATATTAACAGACATAAAGTAGCGCATTGCATTTGTAGTCGGGGCTTTGTTTTGAGGTTTTGTTTTGGTTTAACCCTGGCTGGCAGCCACTCGCTTGCTTTCCCTCAGCAGGATGGAGGAGAGAATCAGAAAGGTAAGAGTGAGAGAGCTGGTCGGTTGAGATAAACACAGTCTGATAGATAAAGCAAAACTGAACAAACCATAAGGTAAAATAGAGAATTAATTCCCTGCTTCCCTTGGGAAGGCAGGTGTTCAGCCATCTCCAGGAAAGCAGGGCCCCGTCTCATGTAAAGGTGACTTGAAGAAGACAAGTGCCACAAAACTGAATATCCCTCCCCTTCTTTCTTTGCCTTGGCTTTTATTGCTGGTGTGATGCTGTGCCTTCTGAAGGGTCCCTGTGCTCAGCTGGTGTGATGCTGTGCCTTCTGGAGTATCCCTGTGCTCAGCTGGTGTGATGCTGAGTGTTCTGGAGGGTCCCTGTGCTCAGCTGGTGTGATGCTGAGTGTTCTGGAGGTCCCTGTGCTCAGCTGGTGTGATGCTGAGTGTTCTGGAGGGTCCCTGTGCTCAGCTGGTGTGATGCTGAGTGTTCTGGAGGTCCCTGTGCTCAGCTGGTGTGATGCTGAGTGTTCTGGAGTATCCCCGTGCTCAGCTGGTGTGATGCTGAGTGTTCTGGAGGGTCCCTGTGCTCAGCTGGTGTGATGCTGTGTGTTCTGGAGGGTCCCTGTGCTCAGCTGGTGTGATGCTGTGCCTTCTGGAGGGTCCCTGTGCTCAGCTGGTGTCATGCTGAGTGTTCTGGAGGGTCCCCGTGCTCAGCTGGTGTGATGCCGTGTGTTCTGGAGGGTCCCTGTGCTCAGCTGGTGTCATGCTGAGTGTTCTGGAGGGTCCCTGTGCTCAGCTGGTGTGATGCTGAGTGTTCTGGAGGGTCCCTGTGCTCAGCTGGTGTGATGCTGAGTGTTCTGGAGGGTCCCTGTGCTCAGCTGGTGTGATGCTGAGTGTTCTGGAGGGTCCCTGTGCTCAGCTGGTGTGATGCTGAGTGTTCTGGGGGGTCCCTGTGCTCAGCTGGGGTCAGCACTCCCTGCTCTCCCCTCCCAGGCTCCTGTGTGCCCTGAGCCTGCTGCTGGTGGGAAAGGGAGGAGGCCCTGACGCTGAGGGAGCCCAGCTCCACAGCAGGGAGAATATCCCTCTGTCAATGCTGTTCACAGCACAAACCCCAAATACAGAACCGACAGAGCTAAAGTTAACTCTTTCCTCACCAAAACCAGTACAGACTTGAAATTCAGTTACACGTTTACTTCCTCCCAGCATCCTTGCCTCCAGTATGGAATATTGACTTCTCTGTCCCTAAAGGCTGAACAGAAATGGGCTGTTACACCAGTGTGCAGTCCTGCAGGAGTCAGATTGCCACAGTTGTGAAAGGAAATACTTTTCAAGAAAACAGAACTCTCACAAAATCTCTCCCTCTTCTTCAAAGGAAGAAAAACAAACAAACAAACACCCCCCCAAAAAAACCCAAAAACCAAACCAAACTGAAACCTGGCCTGTTAAAACACTAAAAAAATTTACCCCCAAAAAACCAAACGAACCACCTCACCCTCCCAACCTACAACATACTTAATCTTTGGATGTAGAAAGCACTTTATTTTGTGGGTGTGTCAAGTTCTCCTGTATGTTTAGTAGGAATCTTAGCCTGATGTTTCCCTGACCTCACGCCTAAAATCAGACGGTAATTTTTCAGCTTTGTCCAATTTGGATGTTTTCAAAATCTGATTCTTTGCCTTCTGTATGTTTGTACAATGCCTTGTACAGTAAAAGGATAATTTCAGATAGGCATTTGGGTTGTTGTTATAAGAACCTGTCTGAAACCAGTGTGAGGGTTTTTTTGTTTTCATTTTTAGAGTTTGTATGAAGCAGCACCATTTGTCCTGTCACTGAGAGAAGAAAAGGGAGGCACTTGGTGGAACTATAAAGAATTGTATATTAACCATGGAAGACAAACAGGGGGAAGAGGAAGGGTAGGGTGCCCTGGCAGCTGTTTTGGCAGATAAGCTGCAAGTAGAGTTGCCAAGGAATAGTTTGAGTCATGACAAGCATCATTAGACAGCTCTCTCCAAGGTTTTGGCTAGGTCACTGACTAACTGTGAATTTGGGTCAAGGACCTGACTGGGTAAAGTAGCCTCATTTATCAGTTGCCACGGCTGAGATAACAGTCATCAGTCCATTTTACTAGCTGAGGATGGAACAACTTATTTTGGTTTAGTAATGATTTGAAAGACTCATCAATAAAATCACCAATACTCTTTAGTACATATGCTATAATCTGTCCCCATCTCAGTGGTCAGCATGATTTCTGGGCAGCAGAGAGAGAGGAGAACCGAGTGGACAAGCTGGTTGTGTTTCCTCTGAGATTGCACCTTGGAATCTCAGGACTAATTCACCAAGGTTATCCAAGATGGGATTCTCTTATTCCACAAAGGAATTCTGTCTTGTTGCATATAAATAGTTGAAACCTTTATAAGGCATGAATATTCCCTGGTTTTGTGCAGAAATTGTTCACAGAGCACTGATTGTGCTCTTCTTCCTTATTTTGTTTAATTATGAACAAAATGGCCTCCTTTGAACTATTCTCAGCTCATGCTGACAGAGGCAAGGGTTGATGTAGGCTGGATCAGCAGGGCAGGGTGTTTTGCTGACACAGTGGTGGAACTCTCAAACCAGGTAACATCTGGCCACCTTGGAGGGTAGGCAGAGCAAATCTGCATTTCCTTGTGTGTAATTTGCCATTGTAGCCTGCCTGCAGCCCTGTTGAGCTGCAACTGCAGACAGAGAAACACTTGGGTTGATTTGAGCTAATTGAGTTGATCAAGTGTAGACGATTAGCTCAATTTGCACAATCCCACTTGTCTTCACTTGGAGCAGCAGTGCTGGCAAGTGAATTACCTCATCAGAGCTCTTGTCTCCAATAGACAGTAGAGGGATGCATTGTTTCTGTAGTGAGAATGATTGACAGGCTTTTGAAAAAAGTTGGTTACTTTCAAAATTTGTCTGACCCTGAGAGGTGATTTTTTTACTCATTGCAGAGAGTTTTCTCTTCTGTAGGCTGCTACTGCCCCAGATGTGAAATTTAAATAGCAATAGTTGAATAGCTACTGTACACTGTCTGTTTGGCACATGTTCGTGTTTCAAACCTATGTTCATTTTAGATTTTCATCTATGTTAATTCTACATCAATGCATTTTTTTCCATTCATGCCCCACTTACCTCCCTCCAAAGAAATCAGTAAAAATATCTCCATGTTTGCAGTGTGACTTTTGCTCTTCTCAGCTGATACACAGTAAGGAAGTGAGAAGCACTTCACAGATGTTATAAGCTATACAACACCCATCAGTGTAGGTGTTGGGAGAGCTGAGACAAAGAAGGGTTAAGTGGTTGGTTTTTTTTTTACAGTATACAGGAAGATGAAGTTTGAGATGGAAATAGGAAGAAGTTACATTTTACACTGAGTTCTGGGGAGTTGGCCTGCAAACATTCATTTCCTTTCTGACACTACTCAGTTCCTATGTCTGTCTTCACACATACAAGGTCTTCCTGACATAGTTCTAGGTAACTGAAAGGACTGAAAATTAAATGTCATTAGCATAAGTTTGAATTTAAATTACTATTTAACATAATTAAATAAAATATTTTTACTTGTTTAGAATTGGAGAAAGGGAGGTTTTCTAAACTCTAGTAGGTCAAACCCAAAACTGACTCTAAACACCAGAGAAACTTTCTTCCAAAACTCCTGCTTGTTAGCTGTGTTTCATTCATCTGAAAAGAATGCTGCAAGGGTGTTGCCTGTACCCTGTGAAGGGCCTTGGGCTGCCTTAGAGCAAGCAGGTGCTCACTCTTCTCCCTTGGCTAACTTGGTATTAAAAGAGCTTAGGATGCAGCTGTAGGAGTGCAGAAACACATACTCTCAAGTGATTTTATTTTTGCCTGTGTCTTTTTAATGTGGATTATGGCTGTTGATGTCAAAACAAGCTTGATTACAATATTTGAAACTTGGGGGTTGTCCTCCAGCACCAATGGAACAAGGATTCTTTTCCCAAGGCACCTTTGAATCCTTTTCCTTGAGGATTCATAACATTTTTGCAGTGCAAGTGTCTGAAGCCGTCACTGTTGCATACACCCTAAGGTTTGGTCTATATAAAATGGAAGTGACTTTTTGGCTTATAGCTATAAATGGAACAGATACTGAAATAGTTTAAAAAAATTGAGTAAAATTACTTGGTAAGTTCTGTTAATGTGCACAAGGCTACATTTTGTGCTCTGCATTCCTGATGGAAAGTGCTTTGGTGCCTTGATCTATGCTTTTTCCACTTAGTGGTATTTTAGGTATATTTAGCTTGTACATACATGGGAGTAAATGTTGCCTTTATGCAGATCAGCCCCTTTTCCTGGTAAAAGCTGAAATTTTTAAGGAAGAGTTCTAGAACTCAGCTTAAAATCTATGATCTGAATTTAAAATTTAGACCTGAAAAATTGCTTTCAGTGAAAACTGTCTGTCAGAAAGGTAAAACTATTTGTCAAGTAAGCTGTTTCACATATTCCTTTATAACAAGGAAGAAGAAAAGAAAAAGCTTTTTCTCCCTTTTCTCCAAATGCTTCTATGGAAAATAAAAGTATTTTGAAGTCTCATGAGAGCTGACATTTTGTTGATTCACATCTCCCTTCTGCTAACTGCTTTTCCCATGTTGCAAATATTTAAACACCTTGTGCATTGTGGGAGAAATAGTCTGTACATTTTAATTAGTCAGCTAAATATTTTGCTTCTTCCCCAGTTATCCACTTCCAAAAAGGATAAAAATGCCCAGAATATAAATTCTCCGCTGTGTACTGCTGCTTTTCCTCTTCTGTCTCTGATCTCCGAACAGTTCTACTTCAACATTTTTTGGGTAGTACATCTCCTTAATCTTTTCAAGTTCATTGCATCTGGAAAACATTTTTCTTATTTCTTTCACTTTTTGCATTTGACAGCATTCAGTGCAAAGGCAGTACAGCCATTTATTTCTCCTTTATGTCAGTGAGCCCTCTGTGGGTTTCTCTACGTATCTTTGATGTGCTGACTTGGAAGACAGAAATATTTAGAAAAAGTAGAAAGCAGTGATTTTGAAAATTAGGAACCCCTGTCAGGAGGACTCAAGGGTAAATGTAGTACAGAAAAGTACCTCTAACTCTACTTTAAAAAACAAATGAATAAATAAAAAATGTCCAGCCAACCAGACTCTGGAAAAATTACAAATTTTATCTGTCCTTTTAAAGCAAGTATAAACTCCCTCTGAAGGGAGCAGATGGCTTTGCTTTGTATGGAGATTTTTGTTTTCTTACTAGTAAGTGCAGCTGTTTCTCTAAAGATGTGGTTTCATTTAATGAAGCAGTACTCCAGAGGCAGAGTGAGATGCAGTGCATGTGAAATTTTGGGGGAACTAATTTGCCATTTGTGTGCCTCTTGGGTATTTGCATCCAGATATATTTCTCTAGGAAGAGTCAACCCCAAGCTGGGTCAGTTAGAGATTTTCAGTAACTCTGTTCCACATAAAGAGCAGGGGGGACAGTTGTGCTCATTCTGGGAAGATGATGGGCGAAGCCTAAAGGGTTGGGCTGCTCAGGAGGGTGTGAGGAGGGGAGGTGTCCCAATGACCCCTGCCTCCTGCTGGAACCCCAAACCCAGCACCTGACGGGAGTTTTCTGGGGTGCTGGTTCAGGAGCAGGATCTGGGGTGTTATTTCTGGAGCTCTTTGGCTCCAGGGAAGATGTTTGTTTTGAGCATCCAGGTTCTGGCAGCCCGTGTTTTGCTGGAAGTGAACAAGTGCGCTGACAATTTGGGAAAGAGCTCAGACTGGTGTAGGGAAGTGGAGAGTTCATTCTCCTCTGGACTGAGCTCTGCTGCGGGGCTTTGTGCCTGCAGAACAAGTCACCCCAACTGTGCTGCTCTTGTGACATACACCTGGTCACATCTCTGCAGGAAGAACTGAAGAAAACTTTCAGCACAGGCAGAAGGCTTTGCACAGGCCTCACGATGGTCATCTGTTTCTGGGGGCCTTTTGTGGGAAATGCTGTAATTCCTTCTTGTGATTGTCCAGCACCCCAGGGAGCCCTGGGCACAGAGCCCTCCCAGACAAGAGGAAAAAGCTACCATTGTTTCAGTTTATTAAATATACACTGATTCTTATGAACAATGTTTATTATGAAATAGCCACAAAATATTTCTCTTAAATTTGATCTTTTTATGCCTTAGAGGTGGTAATCTCTTTCCGATTTTTTTTGTTAATGTGGAACAAACAAGGCTCTAACAGCATGGGACTGCCTGCTCTGGGGGGAGCACTGTCTTGCATTTTGCCCGTGCCCAGTCAATACTCTATTATTGCATGTTAAGTGGTTTGCTACAGTATCCTGTGTGCAGGGTATTAGAAAGGATCTTATCTAATTTCCTAAGCAATAATGGTATAAACAGTATGCATTTTTTATTATTAAAAAACAAACTGTTGCCTCCGCTGAGTTAATGTTTCTTTTATATACAGTTAGCACCCAGAAGACTGACTCATAAATCATAGCAAAATTAAATGGAAAGTGCAAAGTTTTGGAAAACTAGAATTTATTATAGACCCAGAGTCTTTGACTGTAGCTGCAGATAAACTTTAACTTGCTTAATAGAATTTTTATTTGACTGCTGTGTTCTTCAATGGTTTTAGTTCATTAGAAAGAAGCCCAACCCCAAACCTTACTAAGCTGTATCAAATAGGAACATTAAAATGGAGTGAGAGGAAAATAAAGTACGCATTTTTAAATTGAGAGTTTTCTGCTGCTTCGAATGTTGCATCAATTTCTATTCAGATGGCCCATAAAAATACCATTTTGATAGGTTCCTCATACTATATAGTAGGATCTTTGTTTATGGGAGTAGTGTGTATTACTTTGAAATTCATATTTATAAAGTTGTTTTACCACTCCTCTCCAATATAAGGACATACAAATGAAATATATTATATTTTTGAGGGTATTTTTATTAATTCATCTGAGGTATGTGTTTTATTCTGTACAACTAGCGTTTCACATCAGAGGAATCAAGAGATGTGAAAGTTAAGATGTTAAGGTCAACACAGATATTTCTTGGATTTATTACCGGGGGCTCAGGTAAAACACTCCTAATCTTCCAAACCTCAAACTTTCTAAAACCTTACCTTGTAGCTTCACTGAGGTTGAATGTTTTGGTTTTTTCTCCACTTCCCATTTTCCTACCCAAGTTCATTCAACGCTACTGCTAGAAGTGGGGAGGCACGTGGAACTTTTTGCGGTTTTCTGTTTTGTGACGAATCACGGTTAAGTTTTAGGTGAAACTGAGCTAAATCATGGATTTGCAGTGAAAAATCACTTTTGTGTTTACAATATGGAAACAACATCTGCTGCTAACTTGCAGGCAAAATAATAAAAACTCGTTTTGATGTGCAGTTTTTGGAACTAAGTAATTGTGAAATTTTCATGTGAAAAATGCCCATAGTGAACTGGTGTAAATCACACCTTCACTTTTCAGAGCAATAATTTGGTTTGAAAGGATGTGTGGGTCTGCAAGACAAGTGAAGGTGAGCTGCTGAGCTTTACAGGACTTTGTTCTTCTTGGTTTACAAGTGGGATGAACAGTTCAATCCAGCCTTTATGCTTTAATAGTAAAAGCAAATAGAAAAAAGGCTAAATATATATGAGAATCAAGGGCTTCTTGGTGCCTCAAAGGAATGCCAGTAGAGGCTGCAGAAATGTCTTAAATCAAACCTACAAAACAAAGACTGACCTTAGCTCAGGAGATCTTAAGTTGGTATGCTTTTCCTGGAAAAATACAGAGAACCTGCTATTACAAGAACTTTTATCATACCTACCTTTATGGCAAAAAGCTGTAGCCCATTGAAAACCTGGACTCATTTTCTGCTGAGTTCCTAGAGGCTAATTCTAAAGCCATTGCAGATGAGACTGTGTCGTCCTGAAGAGTCTCCAGGGAAGGGCTGTCTGTGTGCAGCACCTGAGTGTGCACAGGTTTTTGTCAGAATGTCAGAAGCTTCTGGAACCCCAGATGCAGGTCTTTGTGTGGGATGCAGGTCTGCAGTGCCTGGAGCTTCTAGCAGTCTCTTCCCAATGCAGCCCCTTCATCTTAAAACAAAACAACCCCCTGAACCCAAGCCAAGCAAAACAGAACACCCAACCTCAGAAAATTCTGCAAAACGATGGTAAGTTTCTTGTTTTAAAATTGCACCAAGCCAAAGGTTTAAAATAAGCAGAGCTGTGTTCTGTGGAAAGGAAGGAGCTGCAGCCAGATGTGTGTATCAGCTCAGGGGTGCTTGCTTACCGTGGCCCCCAGGACAGGCTGTAATTCTGTGTGTTCAGGTAATCACTGTACAAAAAGCCTTAACACATGCCCAGCCTGCAGGCCTGGAACAGGGTCTTGGGCTACACAGGGTCTTCAAAGCAACACGGCTGAGATTCTGAGGGTGGGTGGCCAGAAGGCAAGTCCTGTGCTGAAAGGACATTGCCTACTTGAGCACACAATATGATAACTACATCTGGATTTAGCATAATCATCCTTGACTAATATGAAGAGAAGGGAGAGGGTTTAAATGCTGAATAAATAAATCACTTAATTTCATGTTATCAGAGAGGAACAGATGGTCAGTAGAGTGTGTTTTCCAACTGCTCATGCTTTCAGGAGATCCACACTGTTTCTTGTACAGGTTTCCCAGTATCAATAATTCATAGGTGTCTGCATCAAGCAACTTCTTGCTCTTATCTTTGAGGTGTGCCTTGCTAATACCATTTTAGGCAACTAAAGGGTCTCAGCATCATCAGAAAGAAATATTTTATATCAGTTTCCCTTTTCCTTGTATAGTACATTTATTGTAGTGCTAATTATTACAAAAGGTAAGAAATGGCTCAGGATACCACACCAGGAGAGTTGGATGACTGCGTGTCCTGTCATATGTGTATTGTACTGTATAAAATATTTCCATATCTCTACAGTTTTGCTCTTTGGATTGTCCTGTAATCTTCTGCCAGCTCCTGAGAAATGCTTTCCTTGAGGGTTATCTCATATCCAGAGTTCAGTGCCTGCAGCACTTGTGTTAGTTGGCCTGGCCTGCTGTTGCTGCAGCTCTTCCATCCCACCTTTTTCATCTCATGAGGAATTGTGTGTGGAAACTAAGTGTAGGAATGTTTTGGCTTACTTAAATGATCGTTGCTTAAATGCAGGGAAGAGGAGCAAACCCCTTCTGTAGTATTTGATTTATTAAGAGAACATAAACAGCAAAAGCGAAAGTTTCCATTCTGAAACCACACTGATAGAAAGCAGGTTTGTCGCTGTCTTCTCAAACAGTGATAAATACTTCTATATTACCTATAATTTCTTATAAGTAACACATTTAGTACTTCCCTGTGTGTATACAGTAAAAGGAAATGCATCAACAAATGCTTGAACCCTAAAAATAAGGCATGCCCAAACTCTGAATCCAGGATCCATTTATACAATGAGGTTGATATCTAAATTTCTGGTTTCTTCTGGTAAGCCTTTATTTCTCTGCCTAATCTTGGTTCAAACAAAATTAGAATCCTCTTTTGATGATGTCTTTTGAGCAGTGGGCAGGAATGAGGGCTACTGTCACCACTTGTCACCTGTCAAGGTGGGGGAGAGGGCGGCACGACACGACTCTCCGAGGCTGGTGCAGCAGGGAGTTTTTGTGGCTTACACAATTCTTATGTACCCCATTTGAAAGACTCTGCATTTGAACCTGGTTGGCTGTGATTGGCTACCACCCAACAGCTGCCTGCTTACATTTTTGTTTGGCTCTCTGTAGCCAAAGCCCTCCTCCTCTTAAGAAGCACACAGTCCATCTGGATGCTGTCATAGTCAGCATCCTTCATTTCCATATTCCTGCACTCTGACTTTGCAATCATGGCACTGAAGGTCAGGGTCCTGGTATTCAGGGCTGCTGGTTTTCATATGCCTGTGGTGGTTTGAGGAGATCTCTATTTTCTGTCGTGCCTGGTGTTTGGAGACAATAGCAGGAACAGGATAGTATCAATTTCTGTCATGTAATTGGATTAATGATCAGTTTACATGACAGAGCAGGCTCTTAATTGAATTAACTTGAAAAGGGATTATATCAATAAATAGCAGGAAGAGGAAGGCCATGTTAGCTACTATTTGTTATAAATACTTCTTCAAACATCTTGTTCAATATCTTTATTCTTTATGAACCGTCAGGCAATTACTGTCCACAATTAAGTCAGGTTTGCTGCAAGTTTTTATTGTAAGAAGTAGTTAACTTCTGAATTGTATCCAATCCTAGGGAATGCTGTGGTGGTGTTTGGTTTTTTCCCCCCCCCTCTAAATCTTCTGTATAACTGGCAGCTTTGAATCTGCTCACTTGCAAAACGCCAAAACAGGAAAAAACCCCCGCAAAACGCACAAGCTGCTACTTTGAGTCGCACGATGATTTTGAAAGACAGGGGAGTTGTCTGTGTTTTGATGGGAATGTGTTGGAAGGAGCCCTTCTGAGTGAGAGCTAGTAACTCCATGAATCCACAAGGACCTGAAGTGACTGAACATGTCAGTGGAAGACGTCACTCCCAAAAAAGGATAGACCTCTGTGGGCTTTACATTTCTCCATGTTTTGGCAAGGATCTTTCCTGATGGTAGAAGAATCACAGATGCCAAAAATACAGTTACAAAGCATTTGCATCATTCTGAACTCTTTCAGGAGTCTCCAAAACTTTTTTTTTTAATAATAAATTCAGTTTTGCCTGAAAATATGCATGCAATTTGAATGAAATGGAATATGTTTCAGGGCTCAAGCACTATGTCTTCCATTCCAAAAGGGAGATGAATTTCAGTCAGATGTTCCCATTATAATCTGTCTCCACCTATAGTTTCCATCAAAATTGTTGGGAAGTGCAATATAATGTATGGTCAGGATTTGCCCACTAGCAGCAGTGCCCAATATCTTAATTTAAAAAAAGGTATGTGAGTTTATATTGGCTTCTCACAGTGAAAGATTCTGTTGTGACAGGTAGTTTGCATGGGATTTGAAAGTTGATCTATGTATTTTGTGCACGTAGGACATACAATGTTTATGTTCTTTCATTGTCATGATGATACAGGTTACTAATTAGACTGATAAAGCTGATTTTTGAGAGATATATTGTGATATTGGCAGAGTAGAGTCGGTATTTACTTTAAAATGTGTTTCATAGTGGTGTTTTGTTCTGAACTTCATTTTTATGGAATTTTTTTTTGCGCCTGTGCACAAGGTGAATGTGAGAGGATTGGTATTGTGTCCTTGGGTCTTCATTAGGGTTTGGGAGGAACTTTGATATCTTTTCAGCAGCTTGAAGAATATAAATTACAAATTTATATAATTCTTAATTTATAAAAAGAACATGCTGGAGTTAAGTATACTGCTACTTAAATCTTCTTACCAAGATTTAGTTTAACTTTCTTCCTTTTTATTTTGTTGCTGATGAGAAGAAAACAAATGATTTAGAGGAAAAAGACAACAAAACCCACAAACAGAAAGCAACTTTTCCCCCCTCACTATTGAAAAGTAAAATCTGCATAGAAGTCATTTCAGCAACCAAAGTTTTAATTCATGGCTTCTATCTGAGTGAGTTTTGAGTAACCACAAGTTCTGGAATAAAACGAAGGTTTTTATTTAAAAAAAAAACCAACCAAACTCAAATGACATCTTCCTTAGCTGTATTTCAGTCCCCCTGCTACTGCTCAGTGTGCTGCATACAGAGAGAAAACCAAGATTTGATTATATTTCCCCCCCCTTAAGTGGTTTAAAAAGGCTATTCCTTAGTGCTTTCTGTCCTGCATAGCAAACACAGTTCTGTTTAGAAATTTATTATGGGTCCTGGCTCTATATTGCCTCTTCAGGTCCCTCAGTTGTTTTCAAATCCTCTAACCTGAGCTATTCTGCAGAGTTTATTTTGCTTTGTGGCTGTTCTGAAGCAAGGAGTTTATTTAAACTGGCCAGCTCCAACAGTTAATGCAGCATCTCTGAAACTGCCACTGAGCCTAAATTAGGTTGTCAGAGTCAACACAACCATCTAGTGAGCCTATTAAAATCTTAATAACTTTTAAAATTGGACTGTGGGTAACAAAATATTGTCCCTGTGCATTAGATTTTC
Organism: Hirundo rustica; assembly: GCF_015227805.2. Taxonomy (NCBI): domain Eukaryota; kingdom Metazoa; phylum Chordata; class Aves; order Passeriformes; family Hirundinidae; genus Hirundo; species Hirundo rustica. The sequence continues at coordinate 12,224,546 of NC_053463.1, forward strand.
AGTAGATAAATCCATTAAATTATATCTTCTCACCGTTCTTCTCTCTCTGTTACACACTGCCTAAAGAGGAATTTTTAGAAATCCGGTGAGTACCTTTAATAGTGAAACATCATAAATCAGTTATCATCGGGCTGCATTCGGTCCATCCTAATCAATTCAGCTGTGTTACGAAAGTTTTCTGCTTTTCTTTGGGTTTTACTGGTGGTGGTTGGAGGAAGGTAGGTTGTTTTAATGAGGCAAAAGTAGAGGGAAGACAACTGTAGTGCTTGTTTGTTGTGTATTATTTCTTGGCCCATAGTCTGTCCTGATCTTAGTAAAGCAGCTGTCAGTTAGATTTAAAATCAGACTTCTGTTCTCTCAGCTTCAGTTCTGGGCATGAGGATGTGCTTTCAGTCCAGTAAAGTCCTATTGCTTTCCTCCTCTCCCTCCAGTAAAGTGACAGATTGCTGTGTGTGGCAATATCTATAAGGCATTGCCATAAATTGGAACTTTCTCCTTCACTTTACTCTGAATTGGAAGGGAAATTCTTCTTCTGCCATGATTCTCACGTATCACTTAAGTTCTCCTTCATTAATAGATGTGAGTGGGAGGTCAAAATTGAACTTGTTAATGCGAACAAAGTTGAAGCCTTAATTATGGAGGAAATTGTAGATTACACATAATAATCAACTGAAGTCTGAATTTTAAGTTTGACTGGCAGAAAAACATCTGTCACTATTATTATTATGTATGAGTCCAAATCCATTTGCAGACAAGTAGCAAGTGATTAGCTAGAACTAGGAGAAGTAGATGGACTTTTATAAGAAACTCATTATAATTCTTTTCTTTCAAGAAGGATAATTAGTAGCCTTTTAGATATTTCAGCTAGTTGTAATGCTCCCTGAAAGCAAATTAAATAAAACCAAGCATGGTATATATGACAGCAATAACTAAAATGACCCCTTGTGCTCTGCTATCCTTCAGTCTTTGCATTGTCTATCTCCGTGCAAAGTGGTTGTTAGCAAAAATGAAGAGTTTTTTTTCCCCAGCAATTAGCTAAAGGATGTATAGCACATGTAACATGGATAATTTCTCATAGTAAACAATATCTTGGGATGCAGTCGTCAGTTCCACTGTGGTAGTGTCAGAATGTGCACGCTAAACTTGGAATAAAACCATAAAATGGGAATTGAGGAACGTAGACAAAAAGTGTGACAAAGTATGCCTGACCTGGAAGAGAGTCATCATCACAGGCTGTGAAGTCAGTATTACCAGCTGCAGTCAAAAATGCTGCCAAAGCCACTGAGTGATTTACAGTAGATTTTTCTGCTTAGTGCAAAAAGGTGAAGTTGGCTTGAGGTCTCTTGAGCAAACAGAAGTTTTATCTGCCAAGCAATCCAAATGCCAGCACTTGGTTATCGTTAAAGCCTAATTGTCAAGAAATCTGTATCAGAGGATATTACTGACAGTGTATTTTGTTATTTAGACAAAACACTCCATTACAAACTTGTGTGAAAGAGCAAGTGGTAAAGACAATTAACTCTGCTAAGTGTAGTCTGTGGTATCTTATCTATGGATTTTCCCTTACATGGTTAAATATTCCCTCTGCAATTTACATTTCATCTAACAAAGAAGATTTGATTTTAGATAATTCTTCTTTTAAAAAAGCAGTTGGTACTTTAGTCAGCTATTCATCCACATCCACTTATCCCAGAATAAACGTTCATTCATGAAAGAATTCAAAACATAGCACAACATGCAACTTCTCATTTACAATAAATTGGTAGGTAGTATTTTTTGTTCTCAAACACTTCCCTACCAGTGGCTATATCTCCAAGGAGATGAGTGCTATTGTAAAATATTATATGAGTTTCCACTTCTCCAAGGAAGCATATCCTTACAGAGTTTATAAAAGGAATGCATACTAACCTCGGTGGACAGTAGGAATTTTTTTTTTTTTTTTTTTTTTTGTTCTTTTCCTCTCATTTGTCGTAGTGACCAAAGTAGAAGCATCCAGGGCAGCTTTCAGACAACACAGTCCTATTACATGTTCCTATCAAAGCTCTCATAATAAATAAAAATTGCAGGAACGGTTGTTCCTTAGATTGGGAGGCCGTTGAGCTTGGTACAAATACACTGTGTAAAGCTCGTAATGTCCTCCTTATGTTTTTATAGTCTAAGCATAAAACTTGTCAATTCTGAAATTGGACAAATGGATGGAGTTGGGGAAGATGGTGAAGTGATAAAGGAATGGCCCTCAGCATAGCTTCAGTCTTCACTGTCTAGCTTTTAGAAGGATTTGAGTTTGGGTGGAGAAACCTGTTTGGTCTGGGACAGGAAGTGAAGGTGGTGGTGTCTCAGATGCACAAATCCCAGTGAAGCTTTCTTTTAAGCATGCAAGAATGAAATGAGGTATGAGGAATCTCAAAAAATAAACTGTACAACACTTTGAGAAATACAGGCTGTAAATATTGCACAGCAGTTAGAAGAAGAAAAAAACCTACCACAAAAAGGACCCCAAATCAAACGAACAAAAAAATCCCCTTACTGGAGGATCTCCAAGCAGCTTGCAAATATCCATTAATTACCTCTCTGTGGGAAATGATACTAAGATCATTTCTCTTGTTTTGGAATTGAAAATCAGTTGCTGTTAATGTGTAGATCAACATTACTGCCATCTGTTAAAAGTAAGAAAGAAAGCTGAGCTTATGGACAAGGCATTAATTTGCAGTTGGGATGTTCACACACAGAATGTATCCACCTGACCTTGAATTTAAGTTTTAAAAAGCAGGAAGAGACGTTTAGTGGTTTCGTGTAGGAGAAATCTTCATAGCTCACATTATGTATCATCTCTTTTGAAATGAAGATTGAGCATTGCTACCTGGAAGTCAAACCCACCTGATTATGCTGTTAATGTGATCATGTTAATGACAACCTGTGCAACTGAAGGGGGTCAAAAGCTTCAAGAACTCTTCTGGCTGTTTGAACCTCCGAGGCTCTGGTGTTTTTAAAATTACTTAAGTTAAGCCTCACCCCAGCTGCACTCTCAGGCTGTCATCTTTGCGTTATTGGTATGTTATAAACCTTCCCATGGTTACTGGGATGCATCAGGTGCAACAAAGACCTGTTTTAATAGGGCTTTTCAGTTCCTCACTTCTCCAGAACTTGTTTTACTGTAGATATTGAAATAACTTGTAAATTACTTAACTGACCTTGTTTGCGATATTTTTATTACACGTACCTCCTATTCAAATATTTTTAAGGATTTGGTCACAATAGTAATGGCATTTTATTTTTCTAGATTTGTGATCATATTAATTTCTGTTTTTCATTCATTATCATGTTCCCATGATAATGACTTTTCTATCCTGAGCATATCAGTTAAACCAAGCAAAAGGTGAAACTGCTTTTCACTACTTGAAAAACTGGGCCAAAGTAGCCAACAAATGTTTAACATCAAATACTTTCTTCCATGTGAATGAGCGCTTTTGTCAGTTGTCTGGGTAAATAATAGCTCCTATTAGGTGTTAGCCAGTACAAATGCATGATGAAAACAATCTCTCATTTTCTATAGAAATAATGCACTGATGCCCTTGAAATAGCTGTAGGGTGTTTTTTATTGAGAAGAACAGCATGGGAACGCGGGGTGGGGAGATGTCTGTGCTTTAGTAGTTTTTGTTTTTTAAGCTATTATTCACACAACTGCTCATCTGTCTTCTGTTCCTTGGGTTTGATTTCAAGTCTGGTGTATTCTGGGGAGAAGAATGAGGTGGAGTGTATGGTTATTTTTGCTGAGCAGAGGGGAATATTCTTTTCCTGACATGATCTTTGCAGGCACACATTATCCTTGGTACGGGCTGTTTTGTGGCTTGGTGGATTTTTTTTGTTTGTTCCTTTGTTATTGTGGGTTTTTTTTTTGTTTTGTTTTGTTTTGTTTTGTTCCTTTGTTTCTGAGGTGTTATGAGAAGTGACAGTGTGCAAGACATTTTAAGAATGGGGGTGGCTTGAATGTCACGTATGGTAGAAAGAAGGCAAATAAATACAAAGGTGTTGCTTTTAAAACATAGTAAGAGATGCAATGGCTCCAGTGTGGAGTATAGGGTAGCCTTGAGTGTGAAAAGTCAAGTGGTCAGATACACCCACAATTAATCTTTATCTAATTATGAAAATTAGGATATCTTTGTTCACTTACTACTCATTACTGATATTCAGATGCTTTTTGTCTAACTAGTAATGCTAAACTTTACTTGCTTAAGAGTCCTCTATGGGAAGTTCTACCTTTGTTATTTTGTGTGTGTGTGTGGATTAAGTAGGATTTATAAAAAACCTGGGCTCCCCAGTAAAAGTGAGCTGCCAAACCATCTCATTTTAACTTATGTCAAGTGTGGCTTGTAGTGAGGTTGAAAAAATACACATGATAAGACCCAAATTCATCCTCTCACCACTTGGTGCCACTCTGGCTCTGTGAACTGCAGTCTCACCAAAATAACAGATCTTTCTTCCTTTTGGTTTGCCAAGTGCTGTCTGAAATACGACACTCTGAGACCATCTCTGGGCTCTGTTGGTCTGATGCAGAGGACATTGTGGCTGATGGACAGCTTTCTGACATTGCTCAGAAGGGGAAGGAGACAGTGGGATCGATGATGGGGATTTTAAACTGAATATGTGGCTACAAAAGCACGGTAGAATTTTGTTTTCTGATACTGCTGTAAGTTCAAACCTGTAACAGGACAAAACCATTTCAGTGACTGCTTTGAGACTCTTTTCCTGAAGAGGAAGAGAGACAGCCATTGAATATTCTTGCAGGTATTTCCATAAAAATTAGAAAGACTTATAGCGTGTCTTACTTGCTCCTTTTATTTACGTACTTCTTAAGTAGCACCTCTGTGTGCTTAGGCTCTAGGATCTTGCTCTGAGAAGTGTTGTGCAGCACATTTCCCCCGTCATCACCCCATTTCTCTCCCAATATGTGCAACTGTACCAAAGGAGACACATGGCCTTTTTCAAAGGGCAGTGAGGAGTTTTAACCTGTATTGATAGTGAGATCATATCCTCTCCCTGCAAAGTTCTATCAAAAATGATGACAAAACCAGAGATGATTTCCTGCAAGAAAAATGTTCTTATTTGCACATTGAAGGCAGGCTTGCACCATCAGAATGGATGAGGGGCCAAACAGGGGCAGCTGGTGATGAGAACTCAAAAGGCTGCCTGGACAAAAAGCATTGTGCAAGTGAGTTGATACAAGCTGGCAGTGGCTGGTGCACCGGGATAGTCCACTCAAGAAGGTGTAAGGCTTTTGAGACGCCAGGGTTAACCAAACAGGAGTGTCATGAGCTCAGCTTGCATGGTGAGCCAGACAGAGGGATGCAGTACTGCACCTGGCCAGTGCTCAGGGAAGGTTGCAACTTGATGCCAGATGGAGAAACAGCTGCTCCCATGGACAGTGTTTTTATTATCCTTTGGAGTCCCCACATCCTTTCACCTGTTTCCTTTGCCCTTGCAACCTCGTGATTTTGATGCAAGACCTTATCATGTCTAGCCTTACAGGTCTCAGTCATGTCCTGATTATTGCTCTCATGCATTATTGTTGTTGTGCACCTCGTACACCTTCTTCTGTCCCTTGGGTTTGCATTAATCTGCTCTTAAACTAAAAGCAAAAAGCCAAAGCTAGCTAATACAGAGAGTTTCATGTCTGCAGTTGTCTGGCACAATAAAAAAGTCAGAGAGAGCCTCTGTCTTGAACCTAAAGCTGGTGTAATTTTGCCAGATTTTGGAGTAGCTGACACCATTTTGTGCTACCTTTGAATTTCTCCTAGAGAGAATCTGAATATGTCATTACCACAGTGGCCTCTGTTTTTCCAGTGTTTCCTATCTTCCTTCTACATGTACCCAAGTTACTTCCAAAGAAGCTGAACTGTGGTTCAATATGGCTAAATTTTAATGTATTAAAGAATTGTTAGTACTGTCTAAAAAATTGTTTCCCTCCTCATGTCCTTTAGCTAAAGGGAACGGAAACAAATGCTGTTTTTCTAAAAAGAAGGCCTAATTTATTTCTTTACATTTTCAAGGCTTTGAATGTTTTCCTTCCCCCCCACCATCTTTAACAAAAGGTCACAAAGACTTCTAAGGGTAGATGTTGCCATGATACTAAGGAGGCAGAAATCTTTGTGTTGTAAGACAAAGAGTCTGGTGTTAGTGTTTAATATTGTATAGTTACAGGGGTTATATTGGCATGTTTTGCCTTTTTTTGGCTGTTTTTAAACATGAAAAATTAATATAACAGTTATTGCAAATGAAAGGTGTTGTAGTAAATGTAAAATGTAAATGTAAAATGTGCTATATATACTGCCCCCCTTAGTAAATAATAATTTTTAGTAGGTTTCAGATATAACCTATGACCGAGACAAGCAAAATGCGTATTTGTATAGTGCATCTAAATGAACAAAATTAGCTGAGGACTGGAAGTAATTTTTTTAATACATCACTCCAGAAGTCTTTATTATGGGCTAATTTATCCTTCATTACCATCTTGCTACGGCTTAACTTCTTTCCCACATGAACTGCTTTGCTTTAATCTAATGTGGATTTCTGTATCCTAAATTTGAGTTAGATGTATGGACACACCAGAAAATCTGATCCTTCCCTTCTTTTTGTCGGTGTCCTTTAGCACAAAGCAAGGTACAGGCTGGAGGGAGGGTGTGCCTAGGCTGACATATGTGCAGATGAGTTTTAAAGCAAGATGAGCATACAGCTCAGGCTCTAAACTGCCTTAATTTATCAGTGTAACTCTGTTGCAGTCATCCCACCCATGTGTACAGCTAGTGCTCTGTGAAATCCTTGCTGTAGTTTTAAAAATAAGACTATGATAGTATTTTTTCAAACCACTTGTGAAATGGCAGATCTGAGAATTGCAAACTTTTTGGGGAAAAAATGAAAAATGTTATGCATAGCTATATAAAGCAGCATGTGCTTTTGATGATGAAAGACACAATTCCAAAGCAGCTCATGAAGTCTGTCTGACTTTTTAAGGCTGTGGTGATGAGACACATTAAACAGTAGATCTTAACAATTGAAAAACAACCTTAAAATGTTCTGGTAGGTGTAAACAAGAAGACAGAAATCTACCGTTTGAAAAACTTCTGCTACTAAATAGTTATAATAACTTGTCAGCAAAGGTGGATTTGAGAAAATGTGCCAAGAGTCAAAAGAAAACTGAGCGATGATCTGTGAAAAAGCAGATTAACACCTAAAGATGCAATTGCTTTATTAGTCAGTTGTGTAATCACAAAAAGTACCAGCTGTTTATATTCCTGGGAACCTTGCAGAGTGAGATCAAATCAAATTTAAAGTTTAGGGCATTTGATGGTGCAGTCTTAGTTGAACTTCCGTTAGTAATATTGAGGTGGCTTTTTTTTTTTTTTTTTTTTTTTTTTTAAATCTGAAGAAACTATTGGAACCCTGCTTTCCTCATGGGGAAAAAACCTCAGGCTCAGCTACCTGTCCCATCAGGCTTCCTCTGCTGCTGCAGCCCTGGTGGCAGTGGTCAGATCCACGTTCTGAACTGCTGCAGCACCTCTCAACTGAGAATAAAATAAGTGCCTTTGGAGCAGGCTGGGGGGAAGGCACAAAGCTCAAAATGTGCCATGACTATGCTCTTGCTCCACTCCTGTGTTCTTTGTGAACATCTCTCTCTGGGTGCTGACCTGCACTGGCTCCAGCACTGGTGGGCAGGCTCTTAAACAAATAGACAAGCACTTGCTTTCATTGTAATAACAGCATTAATGTTTGCTCACCATGAAAAATATATTAGTGATCTGTTGACTTATTGGTTAATGGGAAATATGTGATTTTGAATGTTGAAACGTGATGTTGACTTCAAGTATCACGCCACAAAGGTCAGGAAGGGAGGTTATTGTGGTACCATATACGGGATAATTCGTCAGGATTTAACTGAGTATGTTCTAGGGGAAGAAAATTGATTTGATAAGTGGAAACTAATCAGCCAACATTCTATTTATACCGTGTGGTTTTCCAAGCAACATTGCCTGTAGCTGTCTTAGTGTTGAAAAAGAATTGTTGGACCAATACACATTTTCCTGGACAGGCTGAGTGCTTAGGAGTTTACACTAGGGATTAACAAGGAACAGCAATTGCAGCTCTCAAACCAGGATTCATTCTGTTTAGCTCAAGTGCTTAAGGATATGTGTGGATTTGTGGAAGACTGAAACTGTGTTTCTATCCTAGAAACTAATTATGTAGGCTATATTGAAATATCTGGTTTTTAATATGACTTTAGAGCATATTACACTTGTCCAAAGGGAAAGTTAAAATGGTACATGTGGACTCAGAGTTATTGTGAGAGCAGTATTTTGATCACTAATGAAGGGAATGAAACAAAGAAGTAAGCAGTAATAAGTAGTATGAGTTATTAGTTTTATAGGCCAGAGAAAGTCAGAAAAGCTGTAAGGTGAATAGGGACAGAAATAGCCAGTGAAGGGAAAGACTGGAACATCAGCTGTCATGTTTGGTTGATTACACTGGAATCCATAAACCTTCACTGAATTGTACCTTGAATTGGTAATAAGAGTAATCAACATCACAGCCCAAGGGCTATATGAAGGGACAGTCTAATGATGATTATCGTGCAAGTGCTTGAGGGGAGTGATCCTTACCCCTTCAGTATCGTTTCCTTCCTGTCTTTAGACCTCTTGTGACACTTGGTGCTGCATTTGCCTCTCAGAGTTCAGCTGGGTTGGAAACTCCAGTGTTACGAGCTGGATCTCAAACAGCCGGAAGTGAAATGTACTTCCATAGGGACAGTTTTCACTGCAAACCCCAAATTGTTTCCTAACAGATGCCCATCACTTTCCTCTTGTAAATTTAATAAAAGTCGTGATGTAATTTCTTTTCATTAGGTACACTGTATTTATTTAGTCAGTATGACCTTCTGGTAACCTGGAGTGAAACTTCACCTAGGTGAACCCATTTTTTTTTTTATTGGAGGGAGTGTTTCTAAGTCAGTTCTGCAGCAAGTTCCTCTAAGTCTACTGTTGTAAGGATAATATTTGTCAGTCTAAAGAAGTACAAATTTGTAGATTGTTTTGGCAACACAGGGAGTTTTCAAGAATCCTCTGGAACCTCATGCTGTAGTATTGAGTATGTCGAGCATGTTACATATGAACACAGTAGAGCAGAAATCTCATTTATCTCCAACTACCCATTACCTCAAATTGACCAAGTTTTGTTTACAGACTTGCACTACATTTCTTTAACTGGTTGTAATTAAGTGTATAGGTAGTAATTAATTACCACCAAGTTAATAGAGAAAACAGACTGTAAAGCCAGCACTTTAACACAATGGCTCAATAGCTTTTACCTATTGTTTATTCCTGCCCACGGAAGTAGGAGGAGCATGTAGCAGTGAGAAACAAGCTCCAGTCAAATGCTGTGTTACAGTTCACTTTGAGGACAAAATGATCTCTGTATTTTTTGTCCCTCCTTTATGTATTTGATGTGAAAGACATGTACTATATAGGCAAGCTATTTATTACTCTGTTTATTGATTTTCTTTGCTTTCTTTACTGTAAACTTCATCAGCCTTAGTCTGTAGCTGTTGAATAACATGAAGTCATATTTCAGACCTTAAAACATCTGTAGTCTTTGGGTTGAGATCAGCAGCAAGTTTTGTTCATTTATTGCATGCAATGTAAGTAGCACTGCAGATTTTTTTTGTAGGAGAAAATGGGTGGAAATAGCCCTGAGTGGATTTGCTGCTCTGCCTTTTGCTCCATTGTCTAGGCTACATTCCGTTGAAATATTTTTAAACTGATAGTGACAAAAGATAGTTCAGGAGTGAACAGAAGTTCCTGTTCCCTGTCAAGCTCATGATATTCCATTTCTCTGAAGAAAATCATAATGGTAGGCATTTTGCAGAATTTCTAGCTGAGGCAGTGCTGGTCTCTCCAGAGAATTATACTCCTTGTAAGAAAAATGCATCTGTCTGCTGGTAAGGTAGAGTCAAGTGAGGAGAATACGTCACCAGAGGGCTGAAGCAACTGGTTCTATGTTTCTCTTAGAGAAATACACTGTTACGTTATTTATACAATCTGTAATAACTGCAGCAAATAATAAGAATCCCAGTTGCAAAATGTCTCTTCAATAACAATTATAGAGATGAGGGTATAGGGATTGGATACTGTAATAAGGAGAATTTTCTTTGGGAAAAGATAATTAGAAAAATGAGTTTTTCTTTCCATTTAGTAGTTAGTTGAAGTGTTGTGCTGGTTTCCTTTGAGTTTCTTTCAAAATATGAAAAAATAAATATTCTACATTGCATTGAAGATCAAGTGGAGTATTTCATGTTGGATAGATGAGGTAGAGATTGCCCCCTTGAAAAATGGAATTGATACCGGTTTTTTTGGTGGTGTTTTTGTTTGTTTGTTTTAGTCGTTAAACAAATGTAATCCTTAATTACAAATATGCTTGAAGAAGTTGTTATATGGCAGGAATGTAAATGAAAAACTCCAGTGTTCTCTTCTGATTTCCATTTGAATTCATTGTCCAGCATTCTCCTGGGTAGAATGATTACTGCCTCAGGTCTTTGACACTTACCCCTCCTGCTGGCTCAGGCAGTTTAGAGCAGTTATTTGTAATAGCTGTATTTGTCTTACATGGGTTAGAGTTTACTCTGTGACATCATGATGTCCTTAGTGAAATATTTCAGGACTGTTTCCATTAGGATCAACTGAATGCAATTGTTTAAGTACCTTTAAGCTGATCTAAGCCAAAAATTGATATTCAAACCACAGCAGTTTTGGGGAAGAAAAACAAACAAACAAACAAAAACCCACCAAAACCAAAAAACCCCTCAGAGTAACGATCTGGTAATCGATCAACTATCATTGTGCAAGGGCTGAGTCATTTGCTCTGGCATCTGTAGGACTGGTGTGAACAATAAAGTAGTATGTGAAGAACAAATGGAGAGGTTAAATTCAGTGTAGCTCCCATAAGGTGACATCTCCACCTCTGGATGTTTGGTAGCAGGGACTGCCAAGAATTATTTCTTTATCATAGTGACCATGTGTAATCCAATAAGGAGTAGTTGCAGTAGTTAGAGGGAGAAGGTGTTAGGCTGTCAGAAATTTGTTTTGCTATTCTAATGGGGCTTGTTCCTTCTAGATCAGATGTGTTTTTACAAGGGGAAAGAGAAGATGGGAGTTTGGTTCATGTCCTGCCTTAGGTGTGAAACAAGGCTCCCTATACCCAGTGACGTCTCATTGTGAGGTTCAAAACTATGCACGACCTAGTGAGATACACCAACATCATCAGCCAGAGAAAACAAAGATGAGGATTAGATTTCTGAGTTCTCGAGTTAAAGACACAGTTCTAGGACTAAACCCAAGTTTCTCTTAACTTCTTCTTGATTATTTTGGCCCCTAGAAATAGTGTTTTAAGGGTGGTAAAGTAGAAGTGTTAGTATTATGATCTACTTTCCAAAAATGGAACAACAGAACTCAAGTAGTGTGAGGGAGATATAGAAATACACACCTAAAATACTTTGAGACCCAAGTGCACAGTTATGATCTCAATTGCGTCAAAATTATAAATTATTTTTGTTGATATAAGTCACTGCTTCTCTTGATCTTAATGCCTGCTAAATAGGAATAATTTTTTTCTTAAGACGCATGACTGCCACTTTGTGCTTTCTTTTAGGATTTATGTATGTTGAAAACATGTTTTTAGCTGTTTCAGAGGATTCTTCTGTACTGAGGGATTTATTTTAATGCAAGAAACAGGTGCCAAAGTTTTCTAGCTTTAAGTGTAGTTCTTAAATGTTTTCAAGGAAGCTGGACCTGATGTGATTAATTCTAGGGCATTTAAAGAATTGGCTGTGTAGGGGAGAAAGTGGTATCTGGGGAAAAGCAAATATAGTACTTCAGGAGGGTATAGGGAAAGGAGGGGCTGATAATTAAAGACCAGTCTGTTTGGCTTAAATCTAGCAAGAAATAATTGGATAGACAACTTTCCAGTTAGCAGGATCTGTTACCAAGTAAACAGATTTCTCAAGGGCAAATGGTGACAAACCCATTTAATTTCTTTGTATGGCCGTGTTACAGGTCAGGTGGCGAGGAGGGAAGCATTAGATATAAAATACCTTGATTGGCTGAAGTTTCTTGCACTGTATTCAGGTAGAGTTTTCTTGATTCAGATGAGAAAAAGTGGTCAGAGTTGTCTCCTTCCTGGTTGATATAGAAGGGGTCAGAAAAAAAAAAAAAATATGTATAATCAGCCAAATTTCAGAACATAGGAATATATCAAGGTGGGCATGTCAATATTCTATGTCTCATATTAATCAGTTATTTTTATTTATTACTTGGACAGTAGAATGCAGAGTATTTTCTGAGTCTGTCAGCCCTGGCAGAGTGAGAAGGAACACAGTACATGGGGAACAGGTACAGAACTCAAAATGATCTGGGGAACAAAACCACTTTGACAGGATGAATTAGCTGCATAAATCCTGCACATAAACATTTGGCTAAATGCTATTCCTGTGTAAAATGATTTAGGATCTTTAGAAAATCACAGCAAATAGTTAAGGGTTGTGACTGTAGATGACTGATCTATGCTGGAAGGAGAATTTTCTTTGCAGAATTGAATGAAGAATTTTTGAATTACATTTAAACATCCTCATATACTTCCTGGCTTGGGAGATGACTCGTTTTGATTCATCCAGATTGAATCTTAAAATTGTGCAGTAAATATCATCTGTTTCCTCCTGCTCTCTCTTCTTCCTCAAAACCAGTTCCAAAAACACTACATGTAGACTTGTCTAGTTAATGTTGTAAGCCAGTAAAGGTTAAGTTAAAAAACAGCTGATGAGAATTGTAATGACTGAAGGGAGAGAATACCAATTTCTTCCTATTTCTGGTTACAAAAAGTCTTTCTCTTTAGAAACTGATCAGCAGTCCCTGGATTTCATCAAAAAGCAAGGCTTGCATGCTTAACTGTAAAAAAGTTCTTACACCTTTAGCTAGAAGGAAATCTTAGAATTTACTTCATAAATAAATTCTGCATACAGACACATTTTTTCCCTTTTGGTTGTAATAAAAAAAACCAGGGAACAGAGATACAAATGTGCATTTTGTGAGAACATGGAATGGCAAACCATACAAAGTTAGCTTGGTATATCCTTAGTAAGGCTGCACTGACACATTCATGATCAGAAGATTTAGATTATTCTGCCTTCCAGCTGATGGTCTCTGTTTTTCTACTCTTAAAGAAGGAAAGATTTATGATGTAATGTGGATTGGGAAAAATCTATGTGGTTAAAGCTAACCTTTACTCTCCTCTTCAGCCCTCCATCACCTTCAGTTTTGTTTCAGCCAGTTACATCCCTTGTGTCTCACTGCATTGGGCCGACACTTGCACCAGGACGAGTGAGTGAGTGAGACAGGAATGGAAAGAAGATGGATGGAGCAAGATAAAGACAAAGAATTACCTCATGCAATGGCACTGCCAGCTCAGACTGTTCTGAAGTGTACTTGAAACTTGGCTTTCAATTAAATGCCCAACTATCAACTTCTGGCAGCTTTGGCTCAGGTCCTCAGCTCCCTGTATGCCTTTTTTTGGTCCACACAGGTTTTTTAGCAGTGCCTGTAGCTTGCAAAAGTTTAAAAAAAAAAAAAGTATTTTTAGGTTTCCTTGGGATAAAAGGTTAGTTAACTGAAGAACTAAGACAGGTATTATGAAATATTTAACGAGTATATCTTCATGCTTGCACTGCTGTAGGTTATGTGTCAGAATCCAGTTCCACTGTGCCTGCCCATGGTGCCCAGCACACGTACCAGGTACTGCTTTGATGTCAGTGGGCTTCTGGCACATGCTGCTGTTCAGTGCAAGGGTTGTAGAAAAGTCCCTAGGATATGACTGGAAGCTTCAATCAACAGAATGTTCTAATCACTTTTGATTTGACATTGTGACAGGCTCTCAACTTGCATTTTCTTGTAAAAATTATTTCTGAAGATCTCGCTTAGACCAGAGACTTGGGATTCTGAAGCTTATATTGATACTTTATCCTGATATTAGAATGTTAAATTGTTGGTTTCTTTTGGAGTATGGACTATTGTTATGGGGTTTTTTTGTCCCTAGAGGTGCTTCAGTAGAGAGCCATAGGTATTGCACAACAACTCAAGGTTCAGAGTTCATTATAAAAGCAGTTTTAGCCTTGTTAAATTGGTCACTTGGTATGCAGCATCCATACAGCAAAGCTATGGTAAAGAGGGTTCACCTAAATATGAACTCTGGAAAATATATCTACATATGTTTTATGCATAAATTGTCAGTTTCTTTTGATGTAATTTCCCTCACAAGCACAGAAGGAGTGAAAAATATACGGTGCTGCAACCTGAAGAGAGAGAATCTTCTACTGCTCTGGGCACAGCAGTCAAGGAGATAAACTCAAATGCAGGCCCTGTGTTGAGTGCATTGTAGGTATTCTTTGCCTTGTCTTTTAGTGCTGGCCAGCACCTCTTCCGTTCCACTGGTGACTATCTTTCAGATAGTTTTTCATACCTAGACCTGTTTTACATATGCTTAGAGGAAATTATTTTGTCCCTTAGAATGTCTTTGGTTTTATTTTCTTTTTTTGTTTGTTTGTTTGTGTGGGTTTTTAACAGTAGGCTGGAAGATACAACAGCAGATTTTTAATAAGTGTATGAGCACAAATAACTTCAGAGTAGCAAAGAAGGGAAGGGGATAAAATGGATTAATGTTAACTTTTTCCCTTTCATGGTCTTCTACCATAAGCAGATTGGGCAGCTGGGGAGATTGGTGTCAGGATGGTACACTGTGATTTGAAAGAAATGCGTGTTCCATGCTTGATGAAACAGTGGCCCTTTCAGCCTTGTATTGTCTGTATGATAATAGCTCTTACCACTCAAGAGATTAGCCAGAAAAATTTATTTTGCTTTTCCCCTGTCCCCCAAAGTTGAGGTCAAACTAATTAGGGTAAAATGCTCATTCCTTGTTATTTAAATCCTCAGTTTAACTATCTCATCTTTTGACAAATAGGTATAATTAGTTCTCTTGTATAATTTATTAACTTCCATATTAAGTTGTGTACAGATTAGTGAGGCACCAGGCATGCTAGCAAAAAAGGCTTCCAATTAGAAGGTGATAGATGGGTTTGTTTTATTTGATAAACAGGCTTTGTCATATTTTCAAATGAAACTGGAAGGAGCTGTTTTTGTTTAAATCCTGTCATATGATGAGTCTGACTGGTATTGAACTAGATTCTATTTTGTGCATTGCCATAATAGCTTTGCAACAAAAGAAGAAGATTTCAAGATATTAATAGCATATAAAAAGGGAATTTTGACATTGCCTAAGAAGGGTATAAAAAAGGGTTAGAACATAAGCAAAAAGTGAAAATTTCATCCTTGTCTTGTACAGTTTGCTGACACAAGGACTTGTGTCTAACTGTGCGTTTGAAAATGCCCCAGAGAGTGTTCTCTGAGGGCATGAACACATCCCAGCCTCTGGCAGGATTTGTGCTGAGGCTGCCTCTCAGGCTCTGCTTGGAGCAGGTGGGCACAGAGGCATTTCTTGAAACAGAGCTGCAGTGATGGCAGCAGCATTATTGCCATCAGAGCACTGCCCTTTGGGGTAAAACCTCCCAGCCAGTGGAATGGCTCCTGAAATTTCCAGGGAGAACAATTTAGTGAACACTCAAAGGATGTCCACAGGGCAGAACATACCGAGGGTATCTCCACAGGGATGGGTCTGGCTATGGTCAAATATATGTAACAGGAAATGGAGATTAGTCAGAATGAGCTTGTGACGGAGTTAAAAAAGCAGGTGTTGATCCTGTGCCCTCGCTGTACTTCCTTTGGGGTGTTTTTTTCTCTGTACTATTTTACATACAAAATAATACTGTGGATGATGGATGCCAGGGCCCTTGGAGAACTGTCAGTCTGGGACGAATTTGAGATTAGCTGCTCTGGCCAGAAGTGTTCCTCTTCTCCAGAGCTGACCATCTGGCTTTTTATCTTCAGAGGGCTTGCGGTGTTCACTGCGTGCAGAAGGCTTACTGTGACCCTGTTCAGCATGAAACCGCTTTGTCAGCAATGCACGAGTGAAAACCACCTCAGCTTGGCTCTTACTTGGCAGCTGCTGCAGCCACACAACTTAGTAAGATATATTTGGGTTTTTACCAGCTTAAGTCTTTAGTAAATAAATTCCAAGTGGACACTAAATAAGTATTTCACTAAGATATGATGAAATATTAAAATTAAAAGCAAGTCAGATTGCAGCTGTAATTATACTACATTAGAAACTCCAGTTGGTGGGGATCCATTTACCATATAGAGAGTAATTAGGATGTAGAGGCAGAGATGCTTCTCAAAGAGCTGCACGGAGGATTTTGTAGGTCATTGCGGCCAAGGCAATCACGGAACCAATATGAAGAAAAGGTGAGAGGACACTTGTTCCTGTTAAAGTGGATCCATTTTGCCAACTTCAGTTTGTACAGGAGAATATGGTTCCTGCCACAGTACAAAGAGCTTGGGAGTATTTTCACCTGAATGTTCAGTTTTGGAATCAGAGATTGCTAAAAAGGTGGTCCTCCAATCGCTGCCAGTAAATGCATGATTATTATGAAGATTTGTACTTCAGTCACATCAATCATGCCGAAGTGCAGAGTTTTTGAGACATACGTCTGTCAGTGCACACAGTAAAACAGGAATGTTGCAGCAAAACAACAGAAAAACATCCAGTCAGGGTTGGTGTCCAGCTGCACAGCAATACAAATTTCCAAAACCACAAAAACTGTGGACAATGAATCACAGCTATGATCAAAAGCTCTCTTAACAGAGTGCTGCTATTTGTCCTTCTTGCTTGTTTTCCATCTGTAGCACTCAGGGACTGGAATGCCTCAGGCACAAACAATGAATATCCAGGGAGGTGCCTGCTTTGAGGCTGTTGAGCAGTAACATACTAATGACAGAGTTGTAAATATATTTATTAACAGTTTGATGATGGTGATCAGACTGGGGGCAATCCAGGCTGGAGAATTGATATCTGCAGCATGAATCCAATCTAACATTGTTTGAGCAGTTTCAGATTTCAAGCCGTGCTCTTTTACTGTATTTTTTGCCTGTTGCAAAATTTTCCATTCATGCTGCTCACACACAGGATTGCCACCTCTGAACACGACAACATGCTACAGGACATGCCATGTGTCCTGCGGATTCCCACTATCCTTCTAGTACGGCATCACGTATAATTCCAGACCATCAAGTCACAGGGGGGGCAGGCGAAGGTGTTGCCTGGGAACTGCTTTTCTGCAGTGTGTTCTAGCAATCGTTGTATTGGAGTTAACTGGGAGCTGAACAATATTGGCTCCTCCTGATTTTTAGCATTTATTGTAGATAGTTCTTGGGCTTTTTCCAGCAGCAGCTTAGCTGCTGCTTGTACTTGCTCATTCAGGCACTGTGTCACTGCCTAAATTTGATCAAGCAGTTCTTTTAAACCAATCGGGGGTTCTGCCGGAGGTTCTGCTGGGGGGAAGCACTGCTCCATCATCGGCGTCCTCCTCCAATTCGTTCGGCAGCAGAACATTGTCGGGGGAAGGTGGTCGACAGCAGGGTCATCGGTTCCCCTCTCTTGGTTGACCAGTGTCTCTTTGGGCACAGCCGAAAAAGGGGAAGCAGTCGGCACATACGTTGTGGGAGCGGCGGCGGCACGGGAGCGGTTCCTGAGGCTTTTGTGAAACATTTGGGCCCCATACTACACTGGGTTGCCAACAAGCCCTTGATTGGAGGGGGGGGTTTGTTCCCGAGAAAAGCTCCAAAAATATTTTTTCGGGTTGATGGGGGTGCGGTGGCGGGGGGCCGCTTCCTCCTCATCCTGCCTGTTGCTGCGGGCGGCGGGGAGCAGCGGGCACCATGGAGCTGCTGCCGTGGACAGACGGGGGCCGGGTCCACGGGCTGGGATCAGCGAGCCGGGCATCGGCCAGCGATGGTGCCGGGGCGACGGAGGCGGCGGGAGAGCACGGCAGGGGCCCTGTGGCACCTCCCCAACTTCACAGCATCGGGGGGTTGTTAAATATCCATTTCCCCGCGCCCCGTTAATCAGCTTTTGCAGAACTTTTTCTGCTACTGTATTTCCTCTCTCGGAGAGTATATTAGTAAATAACTTCAATGCGGCAGCAGATTCGCACTCCATGCTTGCTGTCATCAGTGGGGCAGGGAAGGGAGTACTCAGAACCTTCCACCTTTTTTCAAGAAAACTGCCCCCTGCTCCCCTTACCAGCTCAGCCTTGCAATCTAGTTGCAAGGACAGCGAGCTTCTGCCTCAATGCTGATGCATCTCTTGGCAGATCAGCGTCTGTCCGCTTTTTTCTGGAGGGCCTCGCCTCAATGCAGCTGCATCTGTTGGAAATGTCTATCGTCAACATCTAACAGCTCAGTGTCCTACCGCTAATTTTCTCCTCTGGGTTGTCATCCCAAAGTCCAATGTTCGACGCCAATTAAGGTTGATTTGAAAAAAAAACCACAGGGAGCAGCCCGAGTCAGACACCTTCTTCACAGAAGTAATGGTGAATGCTCATTTTACTGAGGGTACACAGGGTTCTTTTATACATATATCATTCTAGTGCATAAGCTGTTCACGCGGCATTTTACTACTGGCTATTGGCTATCTCCTCGTGTCCACGAGCTCCAGGCGGCTATCCTATTCGCTAGTGTTATCTGCATAAGCATTCTTTTGCAGTCACTTGTTTTCAGTTTTGTTAAGAGGAAAAGCTGGTTCTCAGGTTCGGTGTGCTGGTTCTCAGGCTCAACGTCCTTGACAGTGCGAAAACAACAGAACTTTCCTAGCACTGTAAGGCCTTTCTGTGTCTGCCTCCAAAAATCCTGCTACATCCAGGCACAATCCTACTGCCTGCTGAGCATCTGTGGAAGATCCTGAGCATCTTCATGCCTAGAAGCACCAAATAGTTCAGGCTCTCCCTGAACTGGGTCTTCAGGGGAGGTTGCCATATTTCTGTGAGATTTGTTCATCCCTCAACACCTCTGACTTTATATACAATGGTGCATTTGGCTTCCTTCCAAGCTCCTCTGTGTCAGTGAGTAACCATCCACGTGGATGGAGGATATGGTGTACAGGAAGATGTATTCCTGGATTGCCACTTTGCTTCACTGTCATTTAGTTGAACATGGTCCTTTTATCTAAGAAGGACTTCTGAGAAGTGTGCAGGAATTTTGGCTCTGAGAGGAGCAGAAGGCACATCTTCTACCAAGATTTCTACCAGATTCCCAGCTGACGCAGTTTCCCTGGCAAAACAGTGGTTCCCATTCATCTTCCTGGCAAGAATGTGAAGACCCACTGAGAGATCACAGGTTTGGGTGGCCTTTGGCTTTGTGTGCCTCATTTGATGTGTCCAGTTCCAAGAGCCATTAAAGGAGGCTCATGTCTGCCTTGCTCCCCAGAAGTGCTGTAGTTATTTCCAGGAGAAAAACAAGAAATGACCGTCCTGTGGTGCGATACACATGTGCCCACAATTGTGCCTCTGTGAGCAAAGACAGCTAGTGCTTTTGGGGCTGTAACAGCTGAGAGTGTGGCAGAGCAGTTTTTCTATTATTTTTAGAGTCTTGAAAGCATTGTTCCCAAAACAATCTTTCTCTCCTGTTTTCTGTCATAAAGTGTGGAAGAGAGCAAATGGAAAGGAGCAGAGGTTTCTTTAAATTGGCTTTCCTTTTCAAAGTCTTAAAATATGGTCAGCTTGATGCATGATACTTTAGCAACTGGATTAGTAGCACCTCTGTTTAAGACTTCCAACAACAGAAACACTGGGCCTTGTTTTCTCAACGAGCTCACTTTTCCACCCATCAGTCCCCAGCAGCTTGACACTCGGATTTGCTGCCCTCAAGCACGGACCGCACATACCTGCGATGCCTTTCCATGCAGGAATGGTGTGGAAATCTTGGTGCAGAGGCCCCTGTGCTGAAGCTCCCTCCAGGCTGTCTCCAGCCCCTCAGGGTGCCCAGGAGGAGGGGTTGCCTGCAGCCCAGTGCACCCTCGCTAGCCCTGGGGCTACCCAGCGAAGAGCCACGCATGAGGCTCTGCAGGAGCACGCAGGCTCAGCCCTGCTCCCTCATGGGATCCCATGGGACAGGGCCCACGAGGATTTGCCCCTACAGACACCAAGTGTGTCCCAAGAAACTGCAAGGAGAGGGTGACCTCTGTCAGTGGGACCCCGGTGTGCACAGGTACCCCCAGTCCTGGAGTGGCTGCGCCAGCTCCCCCTGCGACCTCCAGCCCTGGGAACCCGGAGCAAGTGGGAACCACAACTTTGTAAATGCTGCCCGTGCCCAAAGCACATGCAAAGACAAATGGGGTTTGAAAAAGAAAGATTGTTTATTTTCAGAAACACAGCAACAAACATGAACTACAGAACATTCTACATGGTAAGAATATGGGGAACAGCAACAATCTGTGGAAGGTTATTTTAGTAAGAACACATCTAACAATAATATATAAAACATATTTACAGAAGACAAAAACAAACCCTACAACCCATAGCCCGAAGGCAACAACAAACCCTACAACCCATAGCCCGAAGGCAACAACAAACCCTACAACCTATAGCCCGAAGGCAACAACAAACCCTACAACCTATAGCCCGAAGGCAACAACAAACCCTACAACCTATAGCCCGAAGGCAACAACAAACTCTAAAACCTAGATCCTGAGGCTAACAGCAAACTTGAAAACCTATATACAGGAGGTGGTGTTTCTGTCTGCAATCTCTCTCAGACCTGGAAGAAAAGTAAGCGCCATGGTTACTCCAGTCAGGCACAGAGGGTGGTTCAGGTGTGCCCAGGCTGGCACATGCCGGCACAGCGGGTCTCTGCTGCCAGAACTGAGCCTGCCTGGGGCTGGGGGCTGTGCGGCCCAAAGCAAGCACAGGGCAGGCTGGGGATGGCTGCCAGAATCCAGTGCACGGGCTACCGTGTCCCTGAGCAGGGACCGCCCGTGGCAGCCCCAGCCTGGCAGCAGGAGACCCACTCTGCCTCTGGGGAGCACATACCACCACTTCCATGTCCTGCTGTGGATCCATCTGTAGATCCAGCTCCATCTCTTCCTCCTTGCCCTCTTCCATATCTACTTCCATCTCTTCCTCTCCATTCTCTTCTCCGTCCACTTCCATCTCCTCCTCTCTCTCCTCCTCCACATCCACCTCCATCTCCTCGTCTCCATGCTCTTCTCCATCCACTTCCATCTCCTCCTCTCTCTCCTCCTCCACATCCACCTCCATCTCCTCGTCTCCATGCTCTTCTCCATCCACCTCCATCTCCTCGTCTCCATGCTCTTCTCCATCCACCTCCATCTCCTCGTCTCCATGCTCTTCTCCATCCACCTCCATCTCCTCGTCTCTCTCCTCCTCCACATCCACCTCCATCTCTTCCTCTCCACGCTCTTCTCCATCCACTTCCATGTCCTCCTCTGGATCAATCTGCACATCCACTTCCATCTCCTCGTCTTTCTTCTCCTCCATATCCACCTCCATCTCCTCTTCCTCTCTCTCTGGGACAGCCTGCAGAGGTGGCAAAACCTCGGAGTGGGTTCCCTGTCCCACACCATGTGCACGGAGCTGCAGCCCACTCAGGATGTCCCGGGGTGTCCACCTCCAAGGAATGGTACCGTACCTTACTCAGGACAAATGTCACCATCATGCTGAGATGGAGCCAGGCCCAAGCCAGCCAGCAGGGAGCTTTCAGGACCGATGCAGCCTGCAGAGGTGGCAAAACCTCGGAGTGGGCTCCCTGTGCCACACAATCCGCACAGAGCTGCAGCCCACCCAGGAAGTCCAGGGGTGTCCACCTCCATGGAATGGCACCGTACCTTCCTCAGGACGAATGTCAGCATCGTGAAGGGATGGATCCAGGCCAAACCCAGCCAACAGGGAGCTTTCAGGACTCAGAGGGCTTTTAGGGAGCAGGTGAGAAGCAGGGTGACAGGAGAGCTCTCGGGGCAGGCAGAAGGGTGGGCTGACACAAAGGCCAGTGATTGTGACCTGCTCTTTGCTGGATGCTCAAAGTGCCAGTTGGAACATGGAATGTGACATCACAAAGCCCAGGAGTCCAGCGTGGACGTGAAGTGGACAATGGAGACCATGGAATGATGGGATCCCATGACACTTGGGCTTGGAAGGGCCCCTAATCTTGTTCCAAGCTGAGCAATCTTCTCCCAGACCATGTTGCTGAGAGCCATGTTCCCACCTGCCCTTGGATGTTGCCAAGGATGGGGCATCCCCAGCCTCCGTGCACGGCCGGGGCCAGTGCCTCATCAACCTCAGTGTAAAAGAACATCTTGGTTAAGCGTCAGCTTCCAACTGACATCGACCTGCTGCACTTGAAAGCCGTCTCCCCTTCTCCTCTCACCGCAGGCCCTGTTGAACGCTCTGTCCCCATCTTTCCCACGGCACACTTCAAGCCCTGCACAGCTGCACTGAGGCCTCCGCAGCGCCTCTTCTTTCCAGGCTGAGCGTGCCCAGCCCCACATGGACAGCAGTCAGTGAGATCAGCGGCAGTCAAGGCTGAAGGGTCGCAAATAGCACCAGGAACTGAGAGATGGGAGCTTTAGAGCCCGGGTTGTCTGAAAATGTCCAAAATGAATACTGGTGGAGGGCAAGATGGTGACACACTGGCTTCATTCTCGATGGGGAATATTTTCTTTTTCTCCCTGCTTTTCTGTCATGCTGACCAAGGTTTTGCTGTTGGAAAGGAAGCTTGGCACAATAATTGTCCATTTGTGAGCCACCGAGCAGAGTTTGGGCAGGCTGATGATGCAGGGCAAAACCTGAAAGTATCGTGGTGATCCTGAGCCTGGGGGCTGCAGTTAATCCCAGTCAAAAGTAATTTCTGCAAAGCTGAGCCTGGTTTACATGTTCTAGAGTTTGACTGTGCCAACTTCACCAGTCATTTATAACAAAGCAAACAAAAAACTCAAACCAAAACAGAAAAAAACAAACCAACCAACCCAAACAAATAGGTACAAAACTCCCAATAAAACCAAAGAGAATGAGGAGTCAGTATTAGTGGGGAGGATATCACAGCAGGCCAATGGCTGTTTCCCACAGGATCACCATAAAAGGCCACATATAACAGCTGCTCCAAAATATACCCAACAGCAGGAATAGAAGAAGTGATGCATGGCAACTCTGGGGGCAGCTCTGTGTTTAGGTGGAGGATAAGCAGGCAGTGGTACAGATGCAGCATTCCCCACCCTCCAGACTTCTGTTTACTGCTGATGAAAGACACTTGGACTACTGTGGCCCCTCTCAGTGCAATGTAAATCATTCCCACAGCTCTCCGTTGAGTCCCTGGCATTTCCAGAGTGAGATCCAGGTAAAAGTGATTTGAAAAAAAAACCACGAGGAGCAGCCCGAGTCAGACACCTTCTTCACAGAAGTAATGGTGAATGCTCATTTTACTGAGGGTACACAGGGTTCTTTTATACATATATCATTCTAGTGCATAAACTGTTCACGCGGCATTTTACTACTGGCTATTGGCTATCTCCTCGTGTCCACGAGCTCCAGGCGGCTCTCCTATTCGCTAGTGTTATCTGCATAAGCATTCTTTTGCAGTCACTTGTTTTCAGTTTTGTTAAGTGAAAAAGCTGGTTCTCAGGCTCGGTGTGCTGGTTCTCAGGCTCAACGTCCTTGACAGTGCGAAAACAACAGAACTTTCCTAGTACTGTAAGGCCTTTCTGTGTCTGCCTCCAAAAATCCTGCTACAATTCATCTTTTTTCTTTTGCACAAGCTAAGCATTTAATATTGTCTTATGCAACATATTCTTAATACATGACATTACACAACTTAGTACTAATAATCCAATATAAGTAATAATATAACAAACACTTGTTTAATAACATACTGCAGCTATCTTGTAATCTGAAGACTACTTAACTAATCTCTAAATACATCATAACTTTCTTTTAAATCATATGATTTTTTTTTCATTAATTGGAATTTTTGCGAATTGATCTAGAATGGTCAGACAGGTTCATGCAACACATTCCTTCAAACTCTTCACACCTATGGTTATGTACTAAAAGCAAAATCAATTGCAGCACAGTTTTGCAAAACAGCATGATTAACACTGGTAACATCCGGTGATAGCTCATCCAAAATTTGGCTAGTCACATTCAATTCTGATTTGGTCCAGCATGCCATCTGCTTTAATGTGGTCATTGCTCTGGCAGCTCTTGTTCCTGGTATAAACATGGATGTTAACACTGTCCTAGCTTGGGACCAGAATTTTAGGATTTCCCATGTCCGTACAGTCCAACTCATGTATGGCACATTTTCTCCGAGTGACTTTTGCTAAAGTCATCAATGCTGTTATGTTAGGGTGAAACAGGGCAAGCTTCCCTAAATAGCATGGGCCCCCATGTGGGCTGGCTGGAACTCCATTCCAAGCGCGGTCCCCACATATTAAAGATGTTTCTGGTGGAAGGCATCACATTGCTTTGCCAGTCAAATTACATTTGGGATAAAGTTGTTGGTGTACACTGTTACTAGATAGTCAAGCTGAATTTATTGCAGCCTGTTTCTGGCTATGTATATTTAGACTCTGCTCTGTGGGGGCCTCAAAGGACACCCAGTCTCCCTCACTGCATAGAGCTGGTATTCATACATTCAAGGAGGTCTAATTCTTCAGGTGGTGAAGTAGGTGTATCATTAAGTTGCTCTATAATTTTTCACTGCCAGCCTCCATCAGCCTGGGCAGCTGTGGCAACCACACCGTGCTGTTTGCCACAGTAAAATTTGGCATTGCCTCATTTTTCACATAACCTTTAAATTCATGAGGGCTCCAAAGGGGTGTTCCTATCAAACAAGTCCTGAATGGGTCTTGGGGACTGGCCAGGCTAAGGCAAATAGAATCCTGTCCAGTCATTTTGGCAAATGTCACCCATGCGTTAGTTCTCTTAGAAAATTGATGAGCTAGTTGAGAAGATCCTGAAACACTTGTTGACACCATGAGCAAAAGGCACGCAACACGCGAGAACGTCTTACCATGCGGACCTGCCACATCCCTCTCTTAATGGCCCACACTGTCTGCACAAATCTGCAATCTGCTACTCCACCAAAATCGTCAGGAATGGGGTTAGGTATTCTCAACACTACCTGTGCTGCTTGATAAAAGGCACCAAGGGTACCACTACAGCAATGGTCACACAAACCACCCTCACGCTAAAGCTTTGGTGTCTCTCTCTCAAATTGTGCACCACAAACTCCGCAGCTCACTTCTATAACTATTACTTCCTGACACTGAGGACACTCTTTTTCTTGCCACTCATGCAAGTCCTGGGAAAGTTCCAACAATCCCAAGGGGCCTTGGCGATCAAAAATGCATGCTACAACCCAGTCTGGGTCAGGAGGGCGTTGTTCACCAGCTGCCTCAACCACCAGCTGTCTCAGCAAGGACTTGATGATCCTTTTTCCTTCTTTTCCTTCCTTGCTGGCTGAGTCCATTTACTCATTGTGGTCCAGATGCAAAGCTCAAAGACTTGGGTGCAGCTGTTGTCGAATTCGCCTTAGAGGTGTACTGATCGCTGACCAGCAGGTTTCATAATGACAAAATGGGGCTCTCATGAATATACACTGTTATTAAATAATTTCCTGAGCAATTAGTGATTATAATTGTCAATATTGCATATCATCACAGAAACAGAGATTTCTGGTGTTTATATTCTTCACCATCAGCAAACTCCTGCGCCACTGCTCTTTCTTAAATGAGCTAATTCCTTTCAAATTGATGATAACTGATCCATATACTGCACTGAGCTAAACACCATGAATCCAGATCTATTCCATCAAAAGAAATGCATTTTGATTTTTAGAGAGCTGGCCTTGTGGCTCTCTTCCATCAGCACTTGTGCTGAGTTCTCTTCTTCTGCTCCTTTTTGGATATGTTTTTCATTTGTTTTTCATTTCTCAAGTGGGATCTTTATCTGCTTTACCAGTCAGAAATTAACACCTCCAATGTGCTGTCACAAGCATCGTAACTTAAAATGGTTAGACAAGTTATAAGTTTTAATTTCAAAAGTTTTGGTTTCCTCTGAAGTTGTTTTGGTTTGTCTTCCAGGTGGTTTTTTGTTCTTGCTTTGTGTCTGTTTGGTTTTGAGGGAGAAGAAGACACAGTTGTTAGGTCAGATTTTTTTTAATTTTATTTTTGGATCTATTAAAACCTGCCATGATTTTCAATCTTTTTTTGTCCTGCTACTGATGTATTGCACAGGAGTGAATCTGGCTTCCTGAGATAGTTTATCTTTCTGCTATTTCTCTTGACTCTGTTACTTTGTCATTTCCCTTCAAGGGTTTTACTTACTTTGGAGGTGTTTGTACAGTAGGCAACTTTTTTAGCTTTCATTCGTATCCAGCAGATTGGTTTCCATTGAGCTTACAAGAAGAGGTTTTCCTTTGACCCTAAGGATGAAGGGTTACTATTTCAGCCAGTATTTCTGGTACAGCTTCTTCCCCTAGGGATTTTCTAAAGGAATGAGCTTACAATATTACTGCCAACATTAAATATCCAACCTGGAAGTACTGCTTGAAAGTAAAAGACCCTTGGCTTCTGCTTCTCTCTCTCTCACTCTCTTTCTTCAAAAGGAGAGGTAATAAAAGTTCTGCCTGTTTGACTTCCTGCAGAAAGCTAAAATATCTGGGTGATCTGAGGTGCAAAAAACCGGAGCAACTAATGAGCTGGGCGTGGAAGAGACTTTAAGTGATGTAGGTTGTGATGTCTTAGGCAGATTACCAGTGCCTTTTCTCCTGGCTGATGCTTCATAAGAGCATAAAATGTTGCCTGTAGAACTTGCCAAACTTCTTAGAGAGAGAGAGAGTAAAAATGTAATAATTAGACCTTAATCTTCCATGTGACATATGCTAGAAGTAAATAAAGATTTTACAAGACCTGAATTTTGATCTAGGAGTTAGTGTGGCACTAAGATACCAAGAGAAGTGAGTTGGTTTTGCTCTTACACAGAATCTGTTACAAGCCTAAGGAGAGATTTTTGTCAAAGGGACATAGCAATATCTTTTGAACAGTCTGTCTTGAGAGTTCAGACTTCTCTTTACCTTCTCCATTCATACCGTGTGTTCATTGCCAAACTTGAACATGACTTACCCTGGAAGCTCCTGAAGAACCTGCCCACCAGGTAATGTCATTCCTGTGGTCTGCATGTCATCACCTTACTCACAGACAAGGAACAGGTCTACTTTTCAAGTCTAGCATAGCCCAAACCCTATTTGGGTTGCAGTTTCTCTCATTTCTCTTTGTAATGTCCCAGAGACTCTTTCTAGCATATATGCTTTGTAGCACGTGCTGTTGGGTTGCCCTGGTAACAAATATCTATCTACTTGATTGTTCTGTTGCTGTTTTGACTTCTATTTTCTTATACCTTGCCCATCACCATTGTGTTCACTCCCCTTAACAGCACAGAACTGATTTATTCCAGCATCAGAACTTCTCTCATGGCACCTGGAGGCTCAGCTTTATTGTTTATGTCACAGGATCCAGCTTGGGCTGTTGATCACACAGAAGGGGGAGTCACTAAGTCCTGTCCTTTATCAACAGGGTTTTGCTTTTTATTAGTAGTTTTCTGATAGAAATTTATTCTTCAAATACTTTTTGTGAAATATTGTGTCTTTTTTTCCCCTTAAAGAGACCATGGGTTCAGGGCCTTGATCTTACTGGTTGAAAGTTCCTTCGAGCCTTTCTTGTGTGGTAGCCCCTAGCTGAAAGCACTGGCCTGTGCTGGAGCTCTAAGATGCTGAGATAATTCAGACTGCCTAAGCAGCATGAATAACTAACTTGCTACAAACTATGGCATGGGATGTTCCTACAGCAAGGCTTTTGCATAGAGCTATTTGTAAGGATGTAAATATTTTTTGACAGAGCAAAAATATTCAATATTCTTGTGAACGTATGCCAGAACTAATTTGCCAAAATGTCCAAATGTTTTTCAGTTATGAACATAAAACTGCCCAGCTCTTAGAGAGTTTTCATTTGGGTGACTTTAACACAGTCTATTAATGATCCTGGAAACTAATTCCAGTCACTTAATTAACTTATTTGATGCAGCTTCTAAAAGGGAAGGTAATTCAGCCAGAATGAAGCTAGCACGAAGATGGCTATCTCCTGCTTTATAACATTACTGGGGGTTTCTGAAGATTCTTAGCCAAATATATTTAGAAGTTGTACTGCAGAAGTTAAAAATTTACAATACATATAAAGAAATGATACATTGCATATATATACTCATCAAACACAGCTGTTAAAGGAAAGAGCAAGTGACATCTTTGCCTTCCAAAGTAGCTCAGCCTCTTTGTGACTGTTGGTGTTCCTGCAATAGAAGCACATGAAGCACTTGTGTATGGTGTGTTCTTCCTGCTGCTTGAGGACAATAGTTCAGAATATCCTCTCAGGGCTTTTGATGGTTCCCATTCTAGTGGTGAAATGGTCCTTGCTTTAATGTCTTAGTAAGAAGTGCACACAAAAAAGGAGAGAGGGACTCTGTTCTGTTTTTGGGGGACAAAACTAATTAATCTCTTAATTTAGCAATTGAATTTGGAATAAATGGAAAAGAGCCGGATGTGAATTTCTCTACTACTAGGTCTAGAATGTTAAGTTTAGAAAACCTTGTTCTTCATATGATCAGATGCCCTTAATTCACTGTGATTCACAGATAAATATTTTAGAGACTTTGCAAATTTTTGTATTGTAATGCTGGTGACAATGTATATATAAGTATGAATTACAAGATGCAAAGAAGACATCCAACCTTCAGTCTCCATTTCGAAGGTGAAAACATCCTGCACCTGCCCCTAGCAAGAATGCAGTATCCTTCAGAAATGACTGACGTATGCTTGAGGTTTTTTGTGGGTATTAACAGACTCTTTGGTGTTTTATGTATCAGTGATCTTGGGAAATAAAATATTCAAGCATTAAGGTGAGATTTCAGGAAAATTTGAATATCCCTTAAATAGGGTACCAACTACAGCAGAATGTCTCCATAGCACTTTATTATTATTATTATTATATTGCTTTTTTAAAATTACTGCTGGTATTTATTTGGGTTGCTTCCCTATGTATTTATTTATTAATTTAGGTGTGCCACCTTTTCCACTTCTCTGGGCCAGCCTGACATGCTCTGAATCATTAACTCTGTGCTCCAGGGAGCTTTGCCTTGTGACAGCATGTTTGATATTAGCTTGGATCCCTTCTGGCCAAAATTTAATTGACTGGTTTTCTAGGGAGAGAGCTGGTTCCCTCAGTGTCTCACTGCTCCAGCATCTTGTCTCAGCAGCTGATTTAGAAGCCAAGTTTGAGCTGTTCTGATAGTGGAGGGAGAGCAGGGAGTGAATCAGAGAGTACAGGCTGTGCTTTGGAGCATAAGCTGATATGTTTCTTGATTTGGGGATGTATTTGCTCTAAGTGTACTGGCACTCTATAAGTGTTCATACCAATAAACACAGCATGAGATGGATGAAAGCAATTTTATAGCATCTGATTATGGATTACAGGGAAACCTGGAATTCTGTCCGTGGTTATTCAGGGAGACAATCACTGTAACAATGATGTAATAAGGTGATGTATCTTACCTGAAACTTGATTTATATAAGTGGAGTTGTGATTGTTGGTAGGTTCTTCTAGGACAGGTTGGAGAAGAAACAGGATATTGATGTGTTTTTTGTATCAGTCATGGCTGTAGAATTGCTTCTTGCACAAGTGGTCTCTCTGAAGTCAATAGATCTCTTGATAGCTATTTGCTTATTCAGGCACTGCATTGTCAATGAGCTCTTACAGGATCATCAGAGTTGTTTTTGATAAAATAAAAAGCAGTGATGAGGACAGCAGTGGTTATGGAAATCCATACACAACTTCTATGGAAACTTGGATGTGGTACCTTTAGTTGGTGTTAACCAAACCCAAGTGCTGTCTCTTCTGTAGGTGTTCCAGGATAAAGCAAGACTTAAACCCAAGAGGTAGAAACTTCACTGTCAGATTAGTTAGCTCAGGTGTAAAAAGAAAGTGAACCCCAGATTTTGCCTTCGTATTTCAGGCTATTTTCCTATCTACCTGTGTTTAGCTGTGTCACAGCCGCAGCTCAGGAAGCCTCTGGGTATCTGACATATTCAGGATTAGTTTTGTAGGCATTCAGTATTTTCACTGCGTGTATAATGTTCTGGACAAGAGTGGTTTTGTAGCAGTATGGAACCAGTACTGGGAAGGCTGACAGTAATGCCATGTTGTCTGCACTGCCCTTTTGGAAAAAGGTGTGACAGCTATAGCTGATCTATAAACTTCACAGATAATTTGGCTTAACAGATACCAGCTGGACCAGCCTAGCTCACTGAGATTCCAAACAGAGGACCTCAGCCAACCCCTTTGAAGCATGATACACCCATGTCAGTGGCCAGTGAGCTGGGCAGAGCTGAGACCCTTGACCAATCATGTCTGTAAGCATGGGAAATTTGACAACCCTATAAAAGGAGCTGCCCCACAATAAACTTGGACTGTTACTGCATAAACCTTGGTATAGTCTCATCACATTCCTGTCTCCATCCCCAACATGACAAGAAGCTGTAATTGTTTTGAGATATAAATGGTTCTAGCAGTGTTCTTAAAGAGAATATTAAGGACAGCATAACCCAGCAAACCCTTTTCCCTGTGTTTAGATGGATTAGACTCCTTCCTTTCCTATCTAAATCTGGGGTAGTTCTGCTGTTATCTAAGAGCATTTTTCATGAGAGGAAAAAATGTGCATCCAAGTAAAATGTGAAGTTTAAAATCAGAGTTGAGATACAGCTGTTTGTATCACTTGATCTCTATCTAAATGCTACTGGTGTGATTATCACAGTGCACTGGCTCAGTGGGGAGGGAGGATGTGCAGGCAGCAGGCAGGAAAAGTGAAAAAAAAAATCACAACAATTGCTGTGGGTTTTTTTACTAAGTTTTGCTGAATGGTGCAAATGGAATACTACAAACCTTTTTTGGTAGTTTGCTTTCAGGGAAAGGAGAATGCATGGAGAAGAGATAAAAATGAGGTAGCAATCTGCAAATTTCCTGTCAAAGCAGTTTGTGTTGTGGGGAAGGATAGAAATACAAAACTGTATTTCTTGTTACTCCCTGTCCCACGGATCTTAGGAAAGGTGAAAGCAGAATCTCTCTCCCACAGTCTCTTAATTTCTTTTCATGTTCTTTCACTGGGGTGAGTGGCACACAGTGAGGAAACTGGAGCAGCCAGAGAGCCTTTATTCTGCAAAGATAAATTCAAGTTAATGAAAGAATAAGCGATAGTTATCAGAGCAAATGTGGGGGATTAGAAGAATAGTAAAAATGCATGAAAGCCCAGTAAAAAACAAACAAACAAACCCAAACCAACAAAACAATCACCTCCCAAAAAACCCCAGAAAATCCCCTTCCTACCTAAAAATGAGTCTGTCAACTTGGAGGTACTGCTGTGTCCCAGGTTCTCACTCTGTGCAGGTTCTGCCTTCCTCTGCCTTTTCTCTTTGCTTCTCCTGCTGTACCCATTTCTCACTGACTGACTGCAGTCTTGCTCTTTGCAATCCTTGTTCTAACTAGACCTGCCTTGTCCTGAGAAAGTAAAATGGCAAGGTGTCATTAGGAGGGAGAGAGCAGGACTTCAGAACTTGCTGTAAGGGCACTTGCTAGCACTGAAATACAAATAACATTCTCACCAGCTTGCATGAGAGAGGGGTAAAACTACTATCTTATTTACTGAGACCTTCAGAGAAATCTCTTGGGACAAATGAGGTTCTTCAGCTAGCAAAGGTCTTGAATGTTTTCTGAAAAGCCAAATAATATTTTTCCCAAATAACTCCCATGTCAGGACATAACTGCAGTGCTGCTTCTCTCCTGGATAACATGACCATATGCAGCTCTTCGAGGCTATCTCTGTAAGCTCTGCACCCCCCAAATTTCCTGAAACCTTCTAAATGAGAGGTTTCACCTCTGTCATAACTTATGTCAAACCCCATCATTTTATCACTAACTCCCATATCTTTGCTTCCTTTCTTTTACCACAGCAGCTGTGAGATTTGCAGCAAGAAAGGGTGTCACATACTACATCAGCTAAGTGAGGTATTGAATATTTTATGAATTTAGGTCTTCAGTGTTTGTTTGTCTTGCTTTTTTATTTTCATTTACGAAAACAAATGGTGTCATTCATGTTGCCTAATGTTTTACAGCAGCAACACCTGTTATTATTTCTCTTTTCTGTTTCTGAGGATATAGACATATCACATGTGGCACTTAAAGCTGCATTTAACATAAATTACTACAGATACACAATTTGTATTTCTCTGCCTGACTTTTTAAATAATTCTTAGAGATTAATCCATGTTCATAAGGATTTTTTTCCTCAGTAGAGTTTTCTTTTTTGCTCCCTATGCTTATGTTTTGCCTCTGATATGATGTAAAACCAGCAGCATTCGAATCAAACAAGAAAAGTGCCACATTCAAAATTGGGCAGTATAAGCTTGTTTACCCTTTCCCATTCTTTACCACCAGGACTTTTAACCAGGCTCTCATAATTTACCATCAGGATTACTGCAGCATCCTTACAAGCTGCAAGCAAAGCCATATCACCCTCTTCCAATGTATATGAAAATGCTACATCTCTGAACATCCTGCCTATTATGCTTTCCCTTAAATGAACCCTCTTTTTATGCTTCATTAGATTCTCATTTTGTTTTATCCTGTTTACATCATCTTCTACTCAGTTTCTTTCCTTCTATAATCTTTTATTGCATTGTTCACATTCTTTCTACTTTATTAATGGTCATAACCCCTTTTGTCAATTTTCCCTTTTTTATTTTATTTTTTTTTCTTTCCTGCCCATTAACTGTAGCTTTCTGCCATATTACTCTATTTGGAAGTTTTTAGTGCAGAATCTCAGTGTTACTTATTCAAAATCCATACTGAGAACCAGAAAGGTTCAAGGAAATTCTTCTGTAGTGTTGGTGTCAACCAGGATAACAAAATAGTGCAAAGCATTTAACTTCCCTGAATAATAATTTAATCTTACTGTATTCACAAGAATCTTCCCCTTTGATCTTCTGAAATTGTCTTTTGTTCATTGACACTTTGAATCACTGCCGTGATCCTGTTGTGGTTCTGAGCTTGCTGCAGGTTTGAGCTCTGTGTTCATGTGGAGTCAAATTGACACTAATGGCCTTAGTCATAGTTTGCAGGTGTGTGTCATTATGGGCTCTTCATAATATGAATTATGCATCTTTGCATTATGCTCTTCAGCACTAAAACTAATAATAGAACTGAAATAAAAGAGAATACTTATGTTTTAGTAAAAATTAAGTTAAACTCATGAGATGGGAATACTTCAGGATCTAAAATGTTTTAATGTAGAAATATTATTTGTAATTATCTCTCTTTCCAGGACCCTGAATCTAGATTTTGTAGTATACTGTTGAAATACAGAGTTGAAGTTTTTTATAAGGTGTGTTTGAAATCCGAATTTTCTCTGACACTGAAAAATAACATCAGGCAAGGTTCATTATTTGCAAAATGGATAGTCTGATTTTGTACCCTCTTGCAGAGAGTGTCTGTGAAATTTTCATTGCTGCTGTCCAGTACTGACCTCAGCTAACACTCATCAGTGAACTTTACAGCTCCTCAGTGCTGTTCCGGTGCTGCTGCTGCTGCCAGTGCTGTTGAATTGGAATTCATTGTGATATGAAGTGAGCAGGAGAGCTTCCGGCTTATGACATCTTTAAATTCAATTAGTGCCCCTTATGCCATGGGAGGCCACTGCAATAGCTGAAGAGGAGAAAAAGAAATAAATTCCTGCAGCCCTTTCTTGTTTGTATTTCTTACTATTTTCCTAGAGCCCTGCTCTGAATTTAAATTGTGTTCATTGCAATTGTCACGAATCAGCAGGTGTTAAAAGCAGGATTGTTTTAACCCCAGCTGGTAACTAAGCCCCACACAGCCACTGGCTTCTTCCCCCTCCCATCAAGGAACAATTGCTGTCCACCAACCGAATGATCCCCACACAGTCCCAGAGCAGCAGCTCCTGGACAACCTTGCCCCAGTTTATTGCTGAGCATGATGCCATGGCCTGGAACATCCCTTTGCCCATCTGGGATCAGCTGTCCCAGCTGTGTCCCCTCCCAGCCCCTTGTGCATCCCCCATCTTCCTTGCTGGTGGCGTAGAGTGAGGAGCAGGCAAGTTCCTGACTTTGTACAAGCCCTGCTCAGCAATAACAAAAATAACCCTGTGTTATCAGCACTGTTCCCAGCTCAAATCCAAAACACAGCCCATATCAGCTACTGTGAAGAAAATTAACTCTACCCAGCCCTAAACAGCACAATTATTAAGAAATAAACATTTATCAGATGGCCTTTTGAGGAGTTGAATAATTTAGCTAGGAACATTCTAACAATAATTAAAGCATGCTTCTCACTGACAATTTATTTCATCCCATTGAGATGCAAGGAGTTGTTGCACGCTGAGTGAATATTGATCTGCTCTATACAGATAAATGAAATTCCACTTACTGTTCCTTGGTTGCTCACTTGTCACCAATTAAAACTGAAAAGCATGGTCATGCACCAAAAATATTAATTAGCTCTCTTCAGTTGCTGGTTATCTGCTGACCCAAGAAGCTGTGAGCTGGCTTGTTGGATCCAGCTGTGTCTGGCCTTCACTCTATGCAAGAGCTCTTCTCTGGCTCATGTCACTCCCTTTCCATTGCCCTTCATGATGGTGATGAGAGTAGTAGGGAGTAGACAAGTGGGGGGGA
Organism: Hirundo rustica; assembly: GCF_015227805.2. Taxonomy (NCBI): domain Eukaryota; kingdom Metazoa; phylum Chordata; class Aves; order Passeriformes; family Hirundinidae; genus Hirundo; species Hirundo rustica. The sequence continues at coordinate 12,259,384 of NC_053463.1, forward strand.
AAAATAATTACTTGTTCCTTCCTTCCTCTACTTCCTTTCAGTTTTATCTGGTTGTTAGTCATTGTCTTTTTGGATGTATTCTAGTCACTCTTTCTCACTACTACTTATGAAGTCAGTGGTAAAAATTTAAAAGCTATATCTTTACTGAATGGGCAACCATGCAACAAGGTATGAACTGGTAAAAAAAAAAAAAAAAAAAAAATCTGTGCTAGAGCAAAAAATGAACTTCTAAGTAAATTATTTGTTCTCTGTATTATGAGGTTTCAGAAAGCCACAGGACCCCTATCAAGAATAGAACTGATTGCCAGAAAGTGGGCCAGTATTACAGGAAGAGGAGAAAACAAATGACAGAATGAAAGCCAGGGAATAAGATCAAAAGAAGCACTGAGCTTGCTGGGAGGAGTGTCTGGGCAGCAGGCTGGCAGAAGCTCCTTTGCTGATGTTCCTCCCCACTGCTGCAGCAGAGCTGTAACAGCCTGCAAGGAGGCTGGGCAGTCGAGCGTTAAGAAGCAATCAAGGCTCTCCTAATAGGAGTCAGGTCTCTGACTTCTTACCTTTCCTCATGATCAGGGGTTCTAAAAATGCCATCAGAGAAAAGGCAGAAAATAAATAAGATGATGAGGCTGTATTTTGAGCAGTTTCATTTTCAAATCTGGAGTGATTCTGCTGACATGCAGCTATACAGGTGTAATGGAGATCATGATCTAGGCCTTGATCTGAAAATGATATTTCAGTGTTTTGGCAGCTCTAAAAATACTGGCTTTTCTAGTAGTAGGAGACCATGAAATTATTCATTCAACAACAGAAATGCTTTGTAAAGCATTGATGGCTGGTTCCTGAATGGAAGCATGTTGCTACAGGTACTATAGTACATTGCTATCAAGGAAGGCCAGTGAAAGCCAAACGTTTATAGGTGAGGAGCATTGCTTAAGAAATTAGCTAAGTTGCAGTTTTCTGACTATACATCCCATTGTCACATAACTTCAAAAAAAAAGAAATTCTGTTGAGAAAACCAGACTTGCCCTGTAGTTAAAGATACTCTAAGGCAGGGGTCTCCAGATTCCTCTTCCTTAGGGGATATTTTAAATAAGCCCACTGGATGGTAAGATATAATAAAATCCACGGCATTTGGAGAAATTAAAATGACAAAATACCACTGCACAGAGCAAGCTTGCTGGTCACTGTCAAAATTTAAATGAACCTGAGACATACTAAACAGAGCAGAAGCACTTACTAGTGTTTACAGTATATGGGCAATGTAGTTATTTTTTCATTAAGAGAGCAGCAAGGAAAAGTAAAATCAACAAACCTTGAGGAAAAAATGTGCTTTGTTAAAAGTGTTTTCTTCAGAAAGAGCTTATTCAACAACCCTTGCTGTGCTCCAGCAAACACTGAAGTAGATTAGTGCAGCAGAGGAAGAGCATTTTGGGAGCTGGCATGCCTTGGAGTCTGTGTGTGTGTCAGAGTAACAGAGGCATGCCCAGCCCAGCTCTGAAAGAGGCAAGTTTATTTCTCTTGTGCTGGTAGTCAAAGAAATGAAGGCGAGATGAAGGTGAGGAAGGGATATATTGTGCTGTTGTCATGCTGTTGTAACAAGAATTAGACTGTTAATGTTTGTCATGTTCTCTTCTGTGTAATAGACTCCACTGCATTTACTGTTCAAGAAGGAACACATCCAAAACATGTTTCTCTCCTGCTCTCTCCACAACCTTTTGTCCATTCTGCTCCCATCCTGTCCTCTGGTCCACGTCTTTTTCATCACCAAAGGAAAAAAAAAAAAAACCAACCCATCTTTTTGGGGGTGTTTTTTTTATTTGTGTGTCTAGAAGGATTGCAAGCCTTCTTTTAATTCAAAGGAACCAAGAGGGCCCTTCATTTGTTGATTAACTTGCATAGAAGACAAAGTTAGAAGGCCAGAGTCTTTGCTCTCATCTGGTTTAGTTCTGTCTTCCCTGCAGCTGGCCATTTCAGAGAAGGGAGTGTGTTCAGGATCGTGGCAGTACAATTTTCATAGGGATTTCACTTCAAAACCCCCTGAAGAGGAAAATTTAGACCAAGTCTAACACCAACTAATGCTGTTGTGTTGGAGCTTTATCAACAGAGCAGTTCTGTGAATCTGTTATTTGAAGGTTGGTATTAACAAGATGCTGCAGGTTGTTCATCCAAACATGAGCATTGAAAATATCTGTAGTGTGAGGGAAGGGGAAGAGAGACAGAAGAGTGAGATTCAGCTCCTGTTCCTATGGTAATAGCTAATCCTCCTGGTATGTGGACAACGTGATTGATCCCAATCACGTAATTTAAAGCTTGATGAGCCATTAATGAAACTGTCTTGCAAGTAGCACACAAATCAGAAGCCAAGACAGTGATTCTAATGGTCACTTCTTTCCCTCCTAAAAGTTTCTTGTGTTTTAGGGACAAGATGCTGTCACTCTACTCCTGCCACTGTAGTTGCATAGAAGGAACTCACTACTTTTGATTTATCCTCCATTTTATTTAAACTCAAAAGTAAAATAATAATTCCGTTTCCTCCAAACAAAGTGTAACGTTACAACTTCAGTGAGAGAGGTGGTATTGGCTGAATATGAGCTGAAATCATCTGGATGGCATCTAAAGCTGGAAAACTTAGAGTGTTGTACCAGTAATCCAGTACTGGTACTGAGCAGGCTGTGCAGGGGGAGCTGGAGAGCTCCTCCAATATTTCTTCCAGTTCTATGTATCAACAAACTTGTACTTCTTCAGCCCAAACTATTATTAATGTTCTCATGGATAGCATATTCCAAGTTGGGTTTTGATTGTTCTTCTGAGAATGTACTGACCACATCAGGCCTTTCAGTTGGAATGCTTGGAAGAAGAAATTCCTAGGAAGCTGAAGAAAACTGAGATCCCAAAGGCTGTTCTTTATCAATGGGGCTGCTTTCTGGTTGCACCCATACAGCTGAGGTGAGGCTCTTGATACCTTTCCCTGGTCCTAGAATTATGAGGCAGGCACAGTTAAGGGATAAAGCTGTTTTTACCTCAGTATTTAATAAGGATCCTTATACCCTGTATACCACATATCCAGTTCTATAGACCTTGCAAAACAGCATATCTGACAAAGATTGCCCAATGAGAAGCTTAAATGAATGGTGAGACATCTCCCTATTCTGAAGTGTTACCCTCAGATGAGGTTTAATCCTGGTTTACAAAAGATGTTCTGGAGAGAACCTTGGTTTCTGAAGATAGTGTAAGGCTTTCTGGCCTCCAGCCATGAGGCCTTTAGAATGTTTGGTCTTCTTGCCTAGCTGAATACCAGGACTATGCTAAAATATCAGGCTTTAAAGAATTACAAGCATGTATGCGAAGAATACTGAGAATACATCAAAGGCATGTAAAAAGAAAAGGCAAAAAAATCATCATGCCATGACTCTAGTCTTGGACCATCTTGGCCTCTGTTGCACTTGGGATTGGAAACTCGGCACTGTCTTTTTCTTAAGAGAACTTTGGATACTGGAGTTTCAGTTAAAATTTTACACAAAAAGGCAGGAAGAAAATCTCTTTCAGAAAAAAATAACTGCATTTTCCCCAAGATGCCAAGGAAGTGGGTTCAGAAACATACCATGAAAATGAAATTTCTCAAAGTGCCTCTTAAATCTTTGCTGCAATTACTGTAATTCACAATAATAGATTCAGTACTATTTTTAAAAGCTTTTGAAAGTTGCAAGTAGCATCCATAAATTGTGGGTTGTGGGCAAGCTATGAAACCATAGGTTTCCAGGGCTTTTATTTAAATTAGAACGAGAGAGAAAGATGTAATAAAAGTAGTTATGAAAAAACATGAAAGTTTGCATTGTGATGAACAGTAACTAAAAAAAAGGCAGGAATACTTTAGCCTTTGTAAAAGTTGTCTTCAGGCTGGGCATCATCTTGCAGAGCTGGGAATGAGCCTTTTATATTCTAATAGTTGCTTTTTTTGAAAAGGCTGGTGAAAATGGTAGCTCACAGGGCAAGAAGCTGTAAGAGTTTGAGAGAATATGAATACACATCTACAACAGCCAGACAAACCTGTCCAGGCTGCTCTCTGTTGGTACAGACCTTGGTATTCAGGTAAGGTAGGCGAATGGATTGTGGTGATGGGAGGAAGGTCAGAGTGGAATATTGGCAACAAGAGAGGGAATGAAGGGAAGTGGCCACCAAAAGAGAGTATTAGCAATGGCGATATTCACAAAGGGCCCAACAATTGTGAAATGGTAAATAACAGCAGGAAGTGCTGACAAGAGAGCTGTTTTTTTCACTTGAAAAGGAGCGTATGAGAAAGCAATGTGGTTTTAATATGCTTAAATGAAAATTAGTTTTATCTCTAGGGTAGAGAACTGCTCTGGGAAGGATTCAAACTTGGAATTGAAGGATTTTCCTGAATTTTAGTCTCATCAGCCTGTCTCTGGAAGCATAAGCATTTTTACAAGGCAAATAGTGCTAGTAGTAAAGACTACATAATGAGAGTACAGAGGTTATTAAAAAATACACAGTTTAGGAATGGCATTTAATTGTTGGAGGTATCTCACAGAACAAACTCAAATACATGTACTGAGGGATTCAGGGATTGCAGTCCCCTGTCTTTATCAAAGAGAACTGGAGGAGAATTTAATCAGTGTGTACATAAGGGCTAAGAAAATAAAAGGGTCCTCTATATGACTGTTGTCTGATGAACCAACTCTGAAAAAGTAGGAAATTATACATATTGGAGTCAGTGGCAAACGTGTGAGAATGGGTTTTTGAGCTATATGACTGCAATATCTTGTCAAGACAAACCCCATCACAATGCATCACCCCAAGCTGAGAAGGAAAAATAGTTGTGTACAGTACTGTGGTACTGTCCAGAGTTTTACTTCAAGTAGTTCTGTGCCATATGACTACTCATTTGTGGGTGCAGGAGGATGCAGGAGTCAGTGTGTGGCCTGCTAAGATGTATTTGAAGAACCAGCCTTCAGTGAGGACAACCTACAGAACAAAAACTACAGAAATCCTCTGCTGACAGCTGGCTTCTGAGAGCAGCATCTCTCTATCCACCTGGGCTGATGCATTGTGTTAGGGTTTGTCTTGACATGATGTTGCAGTCGCACAGCAAGGTGTGAAAGGGATGTCACATAACTCAGTTGTTAATGAAGCAGCTCCATATTGAATGCTGCAGCTCATCATGTGTCTCCTCTGACATGGCATGAAAGGAAGGGCTTTATTTGGGAAGGAAGAAGTGCCGGTGAGAAATGAAAAAGAAGCTGTTGAGTAAAATGCATCTTCCTCAGTGTTGCTTGTTTTCCTGTACCAGTGCATTGCAGACAATTAAGTGACTGACTTAAAACAGAGCCCCCACCTCCTCAAATGTTCTGGTAGGTGGGTGATTGCTCTCAGGCTCGTAGGTGAATGAATTTCTCATCAGCGGTTTGGCATCCTAGGCAGCGATGTAGATCTTCTGACAACAAAATCAATTGCATTGCTAAGTTTCACAATTTGATTACTTTATAAAAAGTCTCTAGAGCAGCTCTCTGTGTGATTATATAGACTTCTGAACTGCAGGCTTAGTCCTACATGCTTCACAGGTCTAAACAATTTGGAGTAATTATTTTGATTAGACATGTACTGAAACACTACTGCAATAACGAACACGGCGATGTGCAAATTATAGACAAGAATATGCATAAAAGCCTTAAAGATAAATATAATAAGGCTAAATGCAGCTCTGGAATTACTGCAGCTTCCTGAGGTTAATGTTACGTTATGTTTTTGAGTTCAGATCCCTTGTCAGCTTGGATGTCTTTGCAACAAGAGTAGTTTTGCAGATGAGATCTTCCATTTGTCTCATTTCTGATCTATTTTGAGTGATCAAATATTAAAAACAATGTACACACATAAGAAATGATAAATTCGGTTGCTGTTAGTGATGAACTTATTAGAGGAAAAAAAGCTATAGACATTTAAACTCACTGAAAAGAAAACATTGACTGCATCACAGTCAATTCAATCAGCCATCTGGATCTGTTAAACTGTTTGATATCGTGCTCAATATTAAAGTATGGTTAAAATAACAGAAATTAGCCAAATTAACCTCAGATCTTTGTGTTAGTAGGAACATATTTTCAGCCTGTGGATCAGGTCCTGTGTAAAACCATCACTTCTTATTAATAACAAGTCTTTTGAATGTTATTTTCAGAGATACTCAAAACTTACCTGAGTAAGATCCTAAGAAACAGAAGTAATTGGACCTGCTTTGGGCAGGGGAATTAGTCAACTCCAAACTTCTCTTTCAAACTAAATTTATCACTCTAGAGTTAACTGATCAGACTTTTTGTGTGACGAGAAGAATGAAAAGCCCTTGCCTGAAAGAAAATCAGTTTATTTTAAATAAGTGGAAAAAGACAAATATGGATGAATTAATAGTTTGAATATAGTGTGTTTGGGGATTTTTTACTTCTCTCTTAGAGGCCCTATATAATCTGTTCTCTCACTTGAGATGTACAGATCTCCCCTTAATGAAAAGAATTCTCAAACTGATTTTAAATAGTGTCTAACTCTTGTATTGAAAAGTGTGAGCAGAAATGGCAGGAATAAGGAGGAGGAGAATATTTCTTTTGAAGGCCCACTTTGTTTGAGAAGTGGGGTTTAATGACTACTTTTTGTCCAATTCTATTTATTTCTCAGCAAAGATATGAAATTCACAATACCAGAAAATGTGAGCCTTGAAAGTAGGATGAGAAGTTAGACTATGCAGTGTGGGCTTTCCACTGAATTGAGGGTGGAATGGATTTTCAGAAACCAGTGGGGGAGCATTAGTTCTTATTTTAGGTGACAACAGTGTTGGATAATTAAGGTCCTATTTTCTCAGCACTGTGGGAGAGTGTGGATATTACAATGCCTGCACATTTTCTGTCTCCTTTGCTTGAAGGTTGCACTCAACCTTTATTTTATGTGAATGAGCCTAGTTTGAATTTATGACAAGTTCTTTCTCCATAATAGTCTGGTATAAGGCATAATTTTTGCCTTCTCTGCATAAAATTCTGTGTATAGCTTCTATTTTACTTTTTCTTTGCTCTGCTTTGTTAGAAAGAGAGCGACCACAGTTCTTTGTATAGAGGAAAGTTAAAATACCTTTCATTTTTAAAGGTGACATCAGTGACAGAGCTAAGTGATCTGGGAGTGAATTAGAGTGACACACATTGACTGTCACAGCAGAGATTTTTGAACTGTTTCTTAAAATTCTTTCTTGTGAATTTTCCTGGGGTGTGGGGTGAATTATTATTTTTTTTTAAAAAAATTTATTTTTATTTTAGATCACAGTTCAGGTGGGGCCAAACATATTCTCTGCTGATAAAGAATGTGCCTGTTGTTCACTGTTAGATATCTTTAGGATGCATTTATCTCCCTTAAGAAGGAGCTAGAGTCTGTTTAGTCCTGGAGCATGGTCTGCATGGAAGCTCTGTAGCTGTACTACAGAAATGGCACTTCAGTCTTTTCAGATTTTACAGTAGCCCATTACCATGTGGCACACTGCTTTTGGCATTGAGAGGTGTTAAAACTAGTTATGGTGACCAAAAAAACACCCAAAAAACCCATTAACTTTCAAGTGGCAGCATGAACATTGTCAGGATGGATCCCGGAAGTGATCCATTGGGTCTGGAGTAGCATCCTGTAACAGTTCATCATTGTGTAAAAGCCAAGGAGAGAAATACAGAAAAGGAGTCTAATCTGCTTAAAAAAATGTCAAAAAAAGATGCATAAAAATGTTAGGTCTAATCAGGTTAGCAGTTTCCAGTGCTTTTTCATCCTGTTGGTGCTTTTTTTGAGATAGCTCAACCCCTAAAATATCAGTCCAGCTCTATATGATTTGTTATTTGACAACATCAGGCTATATAGTGGCACACTTGCCCTAAAATCTCATGGCAGAAATGGGAATATTGAGACAGTAGATGCTAAAATGAAGGACAATAAAGCAAATACCTTTTTTTTTTTTTTTTTTTTTTTTTTTTTTAAATTTCCTTTCTTCCAGTTAGGAGATCTGTTCACTTTTCTATTTTGCCACAGCTGTGTCAGGCAAGGAAGGAGTTAAGGAACTTGGCAGGCCATGGAATGGACTGGGCCCTACACCATTATGTGCCTGTAAAGCGTGTTGTACATCCACTAACAAGCCTGTCATTCATTTTTTCAATAAATCCTGCACAGAGGTATTAGGGTCTGTGAACTGACAATTGATTTGCTGCCTGGAAAATTATTCTTTATTGATTTATATTACACAGCGGCAACCACAAATCTATAGCAGCCTTAATCAGAGAGAAAATGCTAAAGTTAGTGTCATTCTTACTTAGGCAGGCAATTACAAGTAGGAGAATTGGTTTAGTACCTCTAGGTGACATCTACATATTATTCAATTATGAATCTCAGTAAGCCATGAATTACAATACATAAAAGTGGGTGAGATCTGGCTAATTAATTTTTTGTAATATGAACAGTGCCCTTTGTGCAAGAAGGTGTTTTAAATGTCAACCTAGCATTTAAAGTGAAATTTGGCATCAGAAAGTAAGTATGATTTTTAATGAGGATTCTTGAGATCTTTACTGGGCCTGAAATTTTTCTCATATTTCATGTGAACTGGACAAAATGAATCTGAGCTATTTACAGAGTTTGTATATTTTTCAAATTATTAGATGTTCCATTTTTTTTTTATTCTGAGCTCAAAATGGATTGTGTGTGATAGGATAGAGCCATCCATAGATGCAGGAACCGTGACTGGGCTGGACATTCTTGAACTGTCTTGACAACAGACTCAAATCAAACAGCAGAAGCCCAGAGTTCATTCTGGACTGAATTTTCCAGCCTTACCTTCCATTAACTCTGTAGTCTGTCTGAGGTCCAGCTGTGTTTACATGGCTGTCATTGCAAACCCTGCAGCTCTGTGAGTTGGAAATTGGGGGTTGCTGGACAGATACATGCCAAAATGACTTGCAGAGGATGGAGCTGGTACTGAGGAACTGGAAACTAAGAGTTGGATGGAACAAACTCTTGATGATGTGCTTGGGATCTCTGGAGTTTGATTGCAAAGCTTTGGAAACACATCTGAGATGTGGAATTTAACCCTTTCATTTTTCTAAGTATGACAAAATAATTGCACCTCACTCTATTGGTAAAATAGAGATTGATCCCTGTGGGCTTCGAGATGGATTATTCAAAGAGCATTTTCCTTCTCAGGGGAGAAAGTGTGGGGATTAGAAAGGGAAAACAGACTGTATTGTATTACATAAGGCTACAGTCTTTAAAGTTCTCCTGCAAGAGTAGAGTGGAACTTCCTCTCAATGGATTGTCTATTTATTTAGAAGCTAAAGGATTTTTTTCTGCTTTGCAGGCAGTGGTATCTGGTATGGGCCAAAGTTTTCTGTTGTCCTGGTCCTGATCAACATGACATCTTAATTTAAATAGTTTAGAAAAAAAAATAAAATACTGGTTTAAGGGAGAGAATTTGCTGTCTCTGTGGCTCATTATAGTGAGGTATTTTTCCAGGCAGTGTGAAAGTACAGCTTCTTCTGGATCTATTTCCATTAAGTATTTAAGACCCTTAAAAATTTGTCTGCTTTGTCATTGACTGACATAATTGGAAGTCTTGAAAGAATTGCAGAGCCCAGTTATTTCATCCTGCTGCTCCCTGTTAAGTCCCTGAGCCAGAAAGCAGAAATGGTGAAATATCAGCCAGGTGTGTGCGTGTGAGGCTGTGACAGTAGCCAGGCAGGAGAAGCACAAAGAAATTGAGAGCCCAAATCTCCTGCACAGCCTGTGCTGTTCCGTTGTGCTGCAGCATCGACACGCTGCTGATGCGTGGCAGATCCAAGGGATGGCTAATTGGAAATATCTGTGTCCAGACCTCCTTTTACAACACGCCACCAATGGTTTTTTCATTCTGTTACTTTCTGCCGACAGAGATACTGGCTTTTTAAAACCACACATTTTGAAGAGGGAGTGGTGATTGTTGCTGTAGACAAGCAGGTTAATGAAGATGTTATTAAAATACCTTTTCATCGATGAAAACTTGGAAATCAATTGCAAAAGCCATTCCCTATCCCAGTGTAATTTTGTTATGTTTGACACCAAGGTGTTGTTAGTGTTAGTTCTTACTGAGAGCAAAGAGAAAATTTTATTTCAGGCCTTGCTTTCCCATGATTGGAAAAGGGAAGAACCAGGAGGGCACTCAGACCTGTGGGTCTGATCACTGTGTCCAGGGCATGGGTGGCTCTCTGCAGCAGGCCCTTGGCTGGCAGCCTACTAATAAGTAATGATAGTGAAGAAATACCCAAATACCTTTGGAAAGTTTTTAGGCTTCAGGAATGCATTTCAAAATGCCACTTTTGAAACATTTACTCAGAGTGTTAATCATATCTTTTTCCTGTATTTTTGTGAAGTTCAGGGAACTCTTACGCATTCTACTAGAGTACAGTGTAGGAAAAAACTACTTCTAGCTGAAAAAAGTAGATGCTGAGTCATGTTCCTCCCACCCCTGGCAGCATCTCTTTCCATGGAAGTGTTGTGAAAAAGAGGGGCTGCTGAATAGCCATTTATAACGAATCTCTATTGCAAGAGATGCAGGAGATTTCAAAGTCAAGGAAATGACACACATGCTCTGATTTATGGCAGGGGTGTAATAGAAGTGCTCTAAGGAAATGCAAGAAAGCTGTTTATTCTAGAGCACGAAGAAGTCACTGGAGTAGTGAATGCTCCTCTCTGTTGGACTTCATGGGGACAAATTTAGACACCCATGGTGCAGCTCTTGTTCACAGTACCAGAACCTGAAAGGTGAGCAGTGCTGTTGTCACACACATACAGCAGCACCAAACCCCTTTTTGCTGCCTGCAGTGCCCTCCTTCCTGACCTAGCCTGCCACCCCACCCAGCCCAGGCTGAAATCCCAATCCTACTGCTGTTCTTTTATGGAAAGAGTGGGCAGACAGATGTTTCACCTGAATGTCTCTGGGGGCCCTGTGCCATTTGTTCTGGTGTTGAGCTCCTGGGGCAGTGACAGGATGTTTCCCTGTGCTGCTGTCCTTGTCTCGAGGCAGCTCTCTAAGGGAACAGGTAACTATGCTTTTCCTTCTCAGGGAGTGAAATCATAAAAACATAGCAAATCAAATTACAGGAACTGTGGCACATTTGCAAAAAAGTAATTAATTTATTTCCATTTTTGACTTTTTTTTTTTTTTTAATGACTTGTGAAAAAATGACAGTTCAGAATGATTAATAACTGTATGACTGGAGGGAAGTCCCAGTATATGACTTTTTTTGGTAAAAATCAGGAGAGGTTTGAAACAAGCCATTTATGTCTCCGGACTGGAGCTTTGGGACTTTTTTTTTTTTTTTTTTTGGTGTTGCGGTTTGTTTTTTGGGGTTTTTTTACTGTTTTGTTTTGGGTTTTTTTGTTTTGTTTTGGTGGCTTTTTTGTGTGATGTTTGTGTGGGTTTTTTTAAGGCAATAATTGCATTTCTTTGGGTTTGGAAGATTATTTTTATGATCAAGCTGTTGAATATTGTGTCACAAGATAAGATGATAATGATTTTGTATAAATGTGTTAAGTAGGAAAATACTTTCTTTCCTCTGTACAATTCTTTCCATTCAGACTTCATTGCAGTAGCCCTAGGCAAATACTTCTTAGGAAAAGCCTCTTATCCCCTTCTTTCTTTAAACCTAATAATTAATTTACCACTGGACTGCGGATTCAATAAAGGAAAAAAAAAACCTAGAGATTTTTCTTGGAATTAAAAAGCAGGCAAGTAATGACTTTGTCTCTGTCTTGGCTTGAAAGACAGGTGTCTGCTAGAGGAGGCAGGAGCCTCCCTTGGAATGGAGAATGGAAACCCCCTCCCTCAAATTATTAGAAATTAAGGGGCTCTCAGGAAAAGATATGAGGATAGGAATAACTGTTCTTTACTAGTGTGTCTAACGAGGCAAAAAAACAACAATAACAATGGCATTAACTACAAACAGAGCCAGGAACCTCGTGAGGGCCTTTTTGGTGAGATGGGAAGGGCTGGAGGAGAGGCTTTGCCTCACAAACCCTGGGGCAGCTGGTCCCTGTGCCCCTGCAGGGCTCTGAGGAGCACTGAGCTGGAACTGCAGGGATGGGCAGGAACCCCAGGGTGGTGGATGAGATGGATCAGGAGCTCTGTGATGGCAGCTGGAGCAGCAGGGATGGGCAGGAATCCCTGGCTGGTGGATGAGATGGATCAGGACCTCCATGGTGGTAACTGGAAGAGCAGGGATGAGCAGGAATCCTATGCTGGTGGATAAGATGGATCAGGAGCTCCGCTGTGGTGGCTGGAACTGCAGGGATGAGCAGGAATCCTATGCTGGTGGATAAGATGGATCAGGAGCTCCGCTGTGGTAGCTGGAACTGCCGGGAGCCTGGCCAGGGTCACAGTGAGGAGCGTGGCCATGGGCTCACTTGGACACAGGTGGCTCAGGCAGGAACACAGAGATGAAGCAGGCAGGGTGTTGGTCAGGGACACAGGGAGGCAGGGCAGACACGAGGGTGAGCAAGAGCCAGTGAGGGCTGGAGAGACAAAAGGTAAGCTGGGGACAGGGCAAAATGCATAAGACTCAAAAAGCCACCAAAAAAGACTAAAGCATAAGCTCCAAAAAACCCCAAAAAGCAAAAGACCAAAAAGTTCCAAGCCAAAAGCCCACACTCATAAAGCCCCCACGGCTTGTGATGCAGTTAGTTTCTATGGCCCTGGCTCCTCCCAAGGTGTGCCTGCTGGCAGGAGACCATTGCCCAGTCCAACGTCCCATGCAGCCCCTCGGCAGAGACATTTGCCATCGATTGCAGCGTGTCTCTAGGGTACAGCCTCTGACTGCGTGTCTCAGGGGTGACATGGACTGGTGGCCAGGCAAAGTCTCCCCAGAGTCAAGGCTCTCCTGCGTGTTCTCCCAGCTGCATCCCGTACATGGCACAACCTCTCCCGCACGTGCCTCTGACAAGCAGGGTTGAGACAAATGGATCGGCTCCTCTCATCTCCGTGAGGCTGAGCACGGCTGATGGGGGTCCCTGAGCCCACTGCCCAGCCCTGCACGCAGCTGGAACTCCCCCACCTTGGCCGTGCTGCTCATGGAACCCCCTGCCCCATAAATTAACAGCCAATTAGACAATAACGAGTGGGATGGCCTTTTTCATGACTCATCACTTCTCCACAGCTCGCTGCTTTTTTGAGCAGCAGTGCTGTTCGCTGTATTAATATAACATTAATTTATGATGATTAATATTAAAATACTATCAAATATTTTATTCTGCTTTATTATTCCGAAAAGCTTTGGGGAGAGCACTGTATGAATGTATAATTCCATCACGTGTAGATTATGACATGATTAGTTTCTTGCAGTCAGTAATGCTTCGTTTAGTCATCTGAACTACTTTGGAGATAAATTTCTATTAAAAATCCTTATTTTTATTCTAGATAACAGCATTTTGATCTCATTAGCATGGATCATTTTCTCTAAACTCAGCTAGACTCTAGTGTAGCAACAAAAAGCTCCTTTTCATATCAATTAAAATATTTTGTCTTTTTGACCTGCCATATAATTAAGATCCTGTTTATTAAAGTTACTAGCATATTAGAACACTAATTCCATTACAAGCTTACTTTCTTATTTCTGAACTGTTTATGATTTAATTGACTCGATTAAACTAATTTTCATGTGTCTGTGCAATTAACACATTAATTGAATTTATTTACACATGCAAATACTAATATATCACCCACTGTACTAGTAATAGTTTATAAAAACCCATTAATGCCCTAATTGTGTGAATTCTTTGGCATGCTTATGCAATCTGATAACACTGCAAATTGGCTGGGAGTGACAGCACCTTTAAGAGTGTGCCTTCCTGCAAGGAACTGAAGTTTAAAGAGAGCAACATGCACCATGGCCGTTGAGCCTAAATGATCTTTCATTGTACACGGGAATAACCTTGAGCAAGAGGAAAATCAGGAAATTTTACTATTTTGGCAACAAGAGCCCTGATTATATTTGAATAATTTTGTTATTACTATAGAGACTTGATAGTGATAAAGCGTAATAGAAGGAAGATAGTGGAAAGAATCAGGGATCAAAATTAGTATCATGTGACATCTAAAGGAAACTTCTTGTAAGTTGTAATCCAAAGTCCAGTGTTGTCAATACTTCTGTTCCACTGGTTTCAGATGATTTTAATATCTGAAGGAGGCAGAAGCCAGAAGTGCACTTTTCCGTCCATTTTCAAAAAATAAAGGATTTTAGATGTTTCTGTTACCTTCTAATTTGACAAACACAAATACTGGCCTATAAAGAAAGATGCAACACTACTTTTCAGTCCAGAGAACCCATAAACTGGAGAAATGCATTTCTGTTTAATCTCTTATCTCTTTTAAAAGCCTCAAAAATGCCTTCTCTTTCATGCTCCCACTCTTTATTTATGTGCAAAGACTTGCTCAAATGGCTAAATTCCCTAAATAGGTACAAAGCTATTGTGATAAGAACAGGAAATGCTTTTGACAATGTGTCATGTATCAAATATAGCCCAGCAAAGGCTTTAGGGTGCTCAGGATGCAGTATCAATATATGATTTCATGCTTGTAGTGGTTTGTAATTTTATTTTAGCTTCCAGCTATGAGCTATAAAAAGAAGGAAAAATAGAAGTATTCCTTAAATGCATTTTTGCTTTAAAATTTTATGTTTATTTTTAACAGTAGAAATGCTGTTTATGCATATAGGATCCACTTCTTAAAGTAGTATCTTTAATTGTGTCTTGATAAATGTTTATTTATAAACATAATTTACTAGTAAGCTGTTTTGAAAAAGTCAAACAATGTTTTTTTCATCTATGTAAAAAAAATTCTCATGAAGGTACTCCAGTAAACATTTTCAGGATAAAATGACACTTAATCAGTTGCCAGTGGTGTCACTGTATAAATGGAGAACCAGTAGTCCTGTGAAAAGTGCAGATCCATTAAAAGCTGCTTAGAAAAGTGATACCCACTTCTAATGTTTTAAAAACTTTTCTTACCCAGGTACAGATTTACCTTGAGACAAAAGAAAAATACCATTAACATCTATGGGAAATATATGAAAAATACCATTAACATATATTGGAAACAAAAGCAAACCTGCTCCACCCCAACTGAAGGTGATGTGTCTTAGTAAGTTAGTTTGACTTGGATAATTTCTTTAGACTTTTTCTAGCATTTTGTCTCCTGATTATTCTCTATATGTCAATGTGGTCCATAAATATTTCTGTGTTCTATATGGCTATATTAGACTATACCAGGAGTGCATTGGCTGGGGATTTATTTCAATACACCATCTCCAGGAGTGGAACTTAGGCTTTTGGAAAAAGAAGATTATTCTTAAGCTTGTATCTGAGCTATAAGCCTCCAAACTCAGACCTTGCCAGCAGTTCATCCTGCATGCGTGTGCAAACTGAATGTTGAATTTTCAGTTGAAGGTAGATCTGGTGTCACCTAGTTTCAAACTCTTCTCTTAGTAGATCAGATTTGTGGGATGCTGCAGCAAGGAGTCCACAGGGATGGACATAGAAAGCCTGTGTAAGGATGCTTAGGAGAGATCTACTTTTATGTAGATACACCTACTGCTCATTTATGTTGGGCTCAGAGAAAGTGAAATAATGCACGAATCCTATGCATTAGATAATCCTTATCAAATGTAGATGTAAGGACAATGCAGTGTGGCTGAGTACAACTCAAGGTTATTCCTAAATATGGACTGTCTTAGATGTACTGTGGCTCAGGCACAGTGGAACAGTTTTGGGAGGAACCACATTGATGAGGGAGCTCGAGCCCCTTCCAAAAACCTTGCCCTTTTTTAAACTGTGCCACTACAGAGTTCTCATTTTCTGTGTAGGTATCCAGTCTAACTGTGCATCAAAGGCCTTGATTCCAACTGTATCTTCAGGTAATGGGTTTTACAAGACTATTATTTCTTGCATGGAGGAAATTAAAGATCCGGTTTTGTTGATGGCTAATTAGAGCTTTCTCATTCATGGGTGGAGTTAACATCAACCCAGCCCTGAGTGTGTGCTTCTACCCTGAGATACTCATGCTGCAGGGGAGCCTTTTCTATCTTCTGAATTCAATTCACAGAAGGCAAAGTGCCAAATAAGAGCAAATGTTTTAATTATAAAGAAACACTTTTCTTAGGTAAGACAATTGCTATGTTTGCAAAATGAATTTAATGTGCTACACAGTCTACCAGTCTACCAGAGTTTTTAATGAATGCTAAGTCAGAAAAAGCTGCATGAGGCAGCTGTGGTTGTATTTGCATATTTGCTCAGGATAATTGATAAAATTGTTCAATTAAATATTGAAAAAGGCAATAGCCTAATACACTGTGCAAGGAAAGTGAAACCATGAGATTCAGTAATTTGTCTGATTGAACCTTTTGTATATTTGAGCAGTAGGTTTCCAGAGATGATACATTTTTTGTACATGGGTATTTTTAACTCAGCTTGCGTGGAAATGGGAAACTTCATCATGCAGAACTCTGAAAGGTTTTACTACAGCTGTGCTTCAACCAAAACTTTCACTCCATGTGACTCTCATCTTAACTCTAAATACAAACTCAGATTTGGCTTTTCCTTCTCTGGAATAATATCCAAAATGCATTATTCAGCATAAAAGCTATTCTATGGATCATGATTATACAGTCATTTGTGTTGGTGCGTACTGTATATGATATGTATCTGAATATGCTAGCAATCAAAAAGAGAAAACAACAGAAAACCTAGAAATCTAGAAAATAACATTTCTGAACCATTACAATCATGTATTTCGTATCTAACCATTTTTCCAAGGAGGAAAAAGAGCAATACATGCTTTGGAACATCTTTTGCAGTTACCTAGTTTCCCTGAAATAACTCATAAGGAGAATTCATGGATTCATAGACCTTTAGTGAAGATGCTGTGTGAAGAGAGGTGGATTTCCTGAAGTCACCAGACAAAATTGGCTGGCCAAAGTTTCTGTACTGCATCATAGATGAGTTGGCACAGTGTGTCCTGTTTAGCATTACTGAAGGCTGAGGAAATAATGATGTGCAAGTGATGAAAAAACTGTAGGATACAAGAGGAAGGTGTTTGAAACACTGATTTCAATCAGTTATTTATGTGGGGACAAAGGAATTTAATTTATTTGAAAAGCAAACACAGAGTGTTTGAAATCCTTTTCTTAGTGTTTCCTTTGGATAACTTTATGTTGCATACTTTACAATGGATACCATTATTTACAAGACAATTTAAATGCATTGTTAATGCAAGCACTATGTATAATAGTGTATAAATATAGTGTATATGTATAAAAGTGTAATAATAATTTATAATAGTCTAAATAGTCACTTCAATCATCAGAGCTATTTGCTAACAATAAAGAGTTAATTCAATGTTGTAAAGTTACATTTTATATGAGCATTCCCTGCAGGATTCTGTGCATTTTTAATAATAATCATTTGTTCATGATATGTAACTCTTCTAGCCACAATATGGAATGTTGTGCTTATTAATGACCACAAATCTCTGAGCCAAGTGACTTTTTTAACTGCCTTTTTTTTTTTGTCAGTATGAAAAATGGCCTGATTTCTTTATGACCATGTGTGTAGACATCTTCTTGGTTACCTAATTCTTCTTTTTTTTTTTTTTTTTTTTTTTTTTTTGACTGCTGGTTCAAGATTGTTGCTCCTAGTGGTGCTTCTGTGGCAGCACAGAATGAGGGTTGTATGTAAGTGTGACAGCAAGGGTGTGAAGTAAGAATCTAATTTAGATGCTCAGGTTAGGAGACTGAACATTCCTGAGCCTTGCAGAATTAATGCTTTTCTAGAGCACTTGAGCAGCATTCTTTGATATGCAGCCAGTCCTTCCCCCTTCAACATATAAATAATGGCTTGAAGTAGAACACTTTAAATATGCCTGTCTCCTTTCCTACTTGAGGATTGGGGGGTTTTTTTTGGTGGTTTTGTTGTGTTTTTTTTTTTGGAAGCAACTGGCAGCAAGCATTTCTTTAATCCTCCATCCTATTTCTGACCAGCTAAAGAAGATCTTGGAGACAGTCAGTTGCTGTGGAGATGGTTTCAGTGATGCACGTTCTTGTTTGCTGTCACTGATCAGAGTCCTTGCCTGCCTTGCAGAGGTTAATGCAAGTTGCTAAATAGTGGATGTCAGTCTTGGAGAAACACATAAAGTGAAGTCGGTGGAAACAGTGCTTCAGTTCAAATGAAGTCAGTACCTTAAGACAGACTTTTAAAGGTTGAAACAGGTCTTGGACAATTTCCAATTTAGAACCCAGTCAGGTGTATTGGAATCAGCATTAGGGATGTAGCTACTGTCTTATTGGACAAAGACAGCAACATTGTTTAATTTAGTTCAGATTAGGGATGCAGAATTTGGGGTATAGTTGAATTCCAATACTGACTTTCTGTCAAAGATTTTTGTGCATTTATTGCAGTGTTTCTAACCAGAACTTTCTGATACTGTTAACCAATGCACACAAAACAAAATTGCTAGGCTATAATAGTTCCATTTCTCTCATATTCCTGTGATCACATTTTCTCATTTGTAATCCTTATATTCCTAAAACTTAATCATCTCATATTTTTTCAAGAGGTATTTGAGACTATGCAGAAAAAAGGAAATTTATCTCTGCAGAGAGCCTTCAGCGCAGCAGTGTACCAGTGCACTACACTTGGTGTCTTTCTACCTGGAATTTAATGGTTAGTTTTAGCTTGTGCAGCCCTAGGTCTAAAGCTAATGGGTGAAAATGAAGAACTTGACATCCAATTCCATACAGTTGAAAACTCCCTAACATGGGGTCCTGTAATCCTGGGATACTGCAAATCCAATGATTTGACTCCGAAATGTAAGACAAGCTAGTTCAGGGACAGGTGTGGTCTTATTGCTGAGGCAATTACTGAAAGCACAAGGTCAGCAACACAGATTATACCTTCTAGAACTTTTTTTTTTAGTTAATACTTTATCTCTTAGATTCTTTTGCAAAAGAAATTGCATAGATAATATAATCAGGATTTTATCGTACTAGATCAGTTTTCTTTTGGAAAGCTATTGTTCACTTGCCAAGTGGGAGTTCTTTGTGGAGTAAATGCCTTTTGGAGTGCCTGCTAAGATTTATGGACTGTTATTAAACAGGGATAGTATTGTGTATTTAAAAGAAGAAATTAAGGACACAAACATTTTTTGCCTAGGAGATGAATTGCCTGATCTGGTGTATATATCAAGCTACAGACACAAATTTTATTTGAAAGATATTTGATTTTTTTTTTTTTTAATTAATAACACTATGTTGTGACTGTTTTTCTAAAACTTATTTAGTTTTGAAGAAGGTATAGAATACATGCAATCTGAGTGATTTGAGAACTACCTGCTACTATAAAAATTATATTATTTAGTTCCTTTCCCAGGAGGAGTTACTTCACCTTTCAATGGTTTCTTAAAAACCTATGGTGAGAGAGATTTCCTTCACTCTCTACTAGGTCATCTCTCATTAGGACATGGAAATGTTGTGTTTAGTAAGATCACTATGATGATTCTAAACATATATGGTATCCATCCTTTAAATTATTACTTCAGGGTGCAATTGGATGTGATGCTGTTTGATTTATAGCCATTGCAGCCTGAAAGAGTGGACACATAAAGAATAAAAAAAAGCAACTAAGTTGATTTAAACATTCCAACCTGAAGGATGCACTTTTAGCATCCATCCCATCTCTACAAAATAGAAAACAGAACTTTCAGTATCTGGGCCAAAGAAAAGAGCAGTATAGTCCTAGGTTGATTATGAATCATTTTGTTTTGTCTCTGATGCTAAAATAGTGTCTAGTAATAAGACTGTTTCTTCTTTTCTAGTGACCTCTAGTAGTAAAGGAAAAACTGAGAAAGTTGTCGAGCAGTTCCTGTTTGGAGTACTTCAAAGAAAATAAATAAGTCTAAGGAAGTGTCTCCAGGAATACAATTTGCTCTGATTCTGGGGATTTGGAGTTAAATCCGAAGCTATAGGGTAAAGTTTGAGAAAGAACTTAAATGGCTGCCAGTGAGTGGATTTTTAACTGCACAGGGGTCTGTCAGGGCTGTGGAGCCCTGGGCTGCCTGATGCCTTGGGGACTGGAGAGGAAAAAAAAGAGCAAAGCTCTGAGACTGCTGCTGCTGCTGCTTTTGAGGAACAGGCAGTGCATTTGTATCCTCCTCTAGCCTCTGTGGAGAAAACACTGTGTGAAATGTATCGTGTTCCAGTGGAACTCTGAAATAAAGTTCCTTAGTGCAGCAGTGACTTTATCTGTGTGACAGCCAGTCCACAGCGCAGTCCATTCTGCATTTCCCAGCCTGTGAGACCTGACCCTGCCTGTGAGATCTTCCTGTCTAGCACACTGTACCAATATCAGACAGCATTTCCCATAGCTTCACAAGTGTTAGTGATCCTTAAATGATCACTTTAGTGATGGAGTGAGAGGGCTGATTCAGAAAGTATAATAGCACTCATTTTACAGGTACAATTTACATGCTGACCCAGTATGTTTAATGTCGGGAACTGATGACATCCTCTGTTCTCTAAAATCTGATACTTGATGATTCTGGGTTTTGTGTGTAGTTGTGTTGTTTTGGTTGGTTGGGTTGGCCTTTTGTTTGGTTTCTGGTGCCTTCCATAATTCATTTGCCAGTGCAGCATTTTAGAGACTTAAAATCCAAGGAATGAGAAAGAGGGACCAATGTTCAATGTCAAGACTTACTTAAACAGAATGGAAACTATGCAAGAGAAAGGGGAAATTTGTGCTACCATGATGATTTTCTGCCAAATCTTCATGAATAAAAGAGCAAATAGGCACAAACACAACTTGGAAAGTAAGCCTAGTGGATTAAATGTTGGCCATACTATCCAACCTGGGCTCCTTATTTTTACTGGGAAAGGATTTTTTTATCAAAAAATAAAAATGTATGGTCTTGGGCTTTAGGTGATACCTGCCTAATAGGGAGGGGCTGGAAGAAAAATTAGAGATGAAATGCAAACCCTGGCAGGAAACTTTTCCTTCCAGTACCCTCTTTGAGTTATGAGTTTTGACGATTATGAGATCAGGCATAATATAGAGGTATAATTTCTTTTAGACATTGCTCTTGAAATCTTCCTTATTTCAGTTCTCTTTCCTTAATTCTTATTCAAAAGCTGCAAGCTGTGTCTGTTAACTCTGGTTTTCACCCTTAGAGACGATTCCTACACATACCCAGCTAATATGGAATGAAAAGCGACACCATGCACTTAGCCAGGGAGGTTGGAAACCTCTTGAAAATCCACAATGAATGTGAAGCTCTGTGGTCCATTTTTTTGTAAATACTGAAAATTGCCTTTCCGTTTTTTAAGTACAGAAGTATTTCTCTAACAGTGTCTCAGCAGGCTTTTAAATTGTAGGAACAGCTTTTGAAAGGAAAGGGAAGAGATGCAATTAGTTTGCAAATACAAGCATTTATTGATTATTGAAGCCACATTTATTGAAGCCTAAATCCTTTGATTTAGGACAATGCCAAAAGACATTTTAATGCATAGTTTTGTCTCCTTCTGAACAATTAGGACTGTCAGCATAAGTGGTCAGTTGAATGTTTAGGTTAAACTGCTTTTTTTTAGATGTTCTCATGGATTGCATTTGGAAATCTTCCTTTGGAATTAGAATCACAGCCATTGACTGGATAGCTGAAGTGGCAGAATCTAATTCTTGCTGAAATTCCCACAGCTATACCTTCTTAAAATACATCCCAAACAAACAACCAAAGAAAGGATGGGAAGTCAATGGATTTGTACAAGGCAATGTTGGTAATGGAGGCAATCTTTCAGTGAAAAGTGGACCAAGCAATTAGAGCCAGGGTTTCTGCCTCAGCAAAGAGTGTCTCTGGAAGAGACAGGAAAAGACATGGCAAATGTGTGTATTTGGATTTCTGCCTCTGACAAAAAATGTTCAGGAGTGCAATGGAAAAAAAAAATTATACCTGGTCCATTGCTGCAATTAATCAGGTAGAGGCACATTTGCTAATTTATTCACTGTCAGTTCTGACACATGTGTATGTATATGAATATGTATTTTTGAATGCATATGTCCTTTTCTCCCCCTGTTGCATATTGGGAAGTCAATGTTTAAACTAATGAGAAACTTAACCTATTCTTATAATTTTTAATGACTTAATGTGATATCTTGTAAGCTAAAATTCTGCCCTGACAAATGCCCAGTGTAACCTATTGATTGCTATGGTGTCTCACAGGGTATGTGCTGAGTTATCTGCATGTTTTCTGTGCCTGTAATCCAGATCTGAATTAACAGGTTAGAGCTTTATTTTGACCTTTTCTGACTTTTTTTTTTTTTTTCTGTACTCATTGACTTTTTTTAGTGTCATTATAATACTTTTTCTAATGACAGTAAAATATCTGCTGAAGATGGGCTTAATGACCTGGAAGTAATTAGAAGAGTCTGCAAACAAAGATAACTGCCACATCACAAACAGAACTGATATTTTATTCACACAAGCTTCTAGCTACTGCAATAAATCTAGATCAGCTACTGTACTCATTAAGTAAAGAGATAATTAAAACTTGAGGGAGTCTGGATTAACCACCTGGCAGAATAACACCTTTTATGAAGGGAGACAGGAAGCAGGTCTGCAATTCTTGAGGAGGCTTTATTAAAATAATCAAATGCCACTTGAAAGATGCCCATACAACAACATTTTTCTTCTGTGTGAATGGACTGCATATTATAGAGAAAAACTAGAGCAAAATAATCAAGTTCTGTTAAGTGCATCAGCTCTAGGCTTCATTCTATGTTTCTGACATTTAGCTGCATGAGAATAGGTCTGTCTTTGGTTGCTGTTTTGTGGCGGCTTTAAGATATTCTTCTGTTGACAGGTAAATGAGATAAGGGACAGTAAATTCTGATGTGACACTTTGAATTGAGGTTTAGTAGAACATGAATGTAATGACCGTATAAAAATGTAATTGCATGATTCTATGGTTTTGGTTTTTTTTGGTTTTTTTTTTTTTACTATCTCGTGTTTCTTTTTCTTTAACCTCCTCAAGTAGTCAGGTATATCTTGGATTTGAACTGAGTTCTGTTCATATCATCAGAAAAATCTGTTTTACTGCAAACAGTTTTTCTAAATGTCAGACTTCTGTCTGTCTTTTCAGTCTACATCCATGGGATATGTTGTCAAAAGATGAAAACAGCTAAAGCAGCCTGATTGATATTATGTCATATAGCAAATGTCTTAAAACTATGTGTCAAGGGCTGATTAAATACAGAAGATTCAAGAATAGGAAGATAAGAATTCAGTCACTCAAAATGTTTCCTCTTAAAAGTTTTAGCTTTATCAGAAGGTGTGTTAAGTTTACATCCAATCCATGTCAGCTCTGTGGTGCATTTATCCTACTTTTCTAATAGCTTGTAGTTAGAATTTAGCCATCTGTCAACAATTAAGGGGTAGGCACTGATTTTCAGTGGTGGGACACCTTCCAAAGAGAGCCATTTGCTGGGCCTTTCTCTCTTTAATGGCAAAGCCAAGTAGGAAATCAATCATGCTTTTCACTGGATCAGTAACCAGTGTAATGCGGGTTTTAGTATAAAAAAACAGCATCAAAACCAAACTTTGTCAGTGTGCAGTACGTCACTGTGGCATGTTGCACAGATATAAAGGTGATAACAATTTAAGTTCCATTTGAGCAGATAAGTCATCACAAATAGCTGGATAGGACTTCATTCTTGTAAAAGAGTTAGAGGCATGGGTTCTTCGCACTGATTTTCTTAATGTAATGTGTTTTAGAGATGGAAATGTAAATATTTTTCAAAAATTTCACCCAAACAGCCTGCTTGGGATTTTGATCAGTAGGAGGCAAGAAGATTTTTTTGTTTGTTTGTTGGATTCTTTTGTTGGAGTGAGTTTCACACAACTGAAAAGAAGGAGATTGATAACAATTAGGACTGTAATCCGCTTCCAAAAGATGCTCCAGCCCACCCAAGCAGTGGCAGTGCAGATTTCACTCAGAGAGCGGTGTGTTAGCACACAAAGGCTCCTTTTCTGCTGGTGTTCCTATCAGTGCTGTTTAGGGCTGTCCAGATGATGTAACATGAGCACGTCAGTGATGACCATCAGTACAGAACTGATTTGATGGTTTGATTTGGTGGAAAAAGTATTTAATTCTCAGCTGCCTTTTTAATTCTTTGGATAAAAACAGCTCTGTCTATGCTGTATTTGCACTGTTTTAGTCTCACTGAGCACTTGATCTTCAGGGAGCAAGGCACATGTTCAATGTAACCATTTTTAAGATATAATTTTTTATTTGTCCTGATGTGGTTTTTTAACCATAGATACTACCAAGTTAAGCTATTTCTTCTTAAAAAAAACCCAAAAAAATCAAAATGTAAATAGAGATAAACAGCCAGGTTTATTAACTTCTACCATGTGCATTCCTGGAAATACTTCCCTTGCTCTTAGTTATAAATCAGTATTCAATTCTTTTATGATCTGATTTTTAAGTCCTGATATCATCCAGGATAAAGCAAAAAGTTTTAAGATCAATTACAAAAATGAATTGTTTTGAGAATATACTGTTTGAAATGACTTATTTTCTGTACTCGAACAATTATCTCACTACGAGTAGTTAATGTTGTACCTTCTCCTGTACCAGTCTATTCAGTGCCCAGCAGAGCTCTGACCAGCTGCATCTGCAGGGACGTGGTGAATTTGAAGGTGTTCTCAGTGTATTTTCTAGCATTTTGTCTGCTCTGTTTAAAAACAAACAAACCAAGCCCCAAAGCACAACAGCAGAATTGAAAGTACTGTAGTTTATTTCTGAAATTCCTGTGTTCCTGGTTCATTTTATATCTTTATTTAGAGCTGTTAATTGATCCTGTGTGTTCACTTATGGACTTGCTTTAGCGTAAACAATCCAAACGCTTCTAAGTCAATGCAAACTAATTTTGCTCTGTGTGATCTTTGGGTTGGTGCAGGCACTTTGCGCCTATTTGCTTTGTGACTAACTTAAGCTATAAAAGTAGCAAAAGGTTTTCTCTTGTTCAGTGATACAGTGTATGCAATACAAGCAAAATTGCTAACTCCATATACTCCATTTTAAGATAAGAATGTGATGTCAATGTTTCAATCTATATTTACAGGCACATTTGTTCATCCATTTTCTTTACAACCTGCTGAGAAAGCAGGAATCTGTGCAGAATTAACTCTTTAGAAAAACAGCCCACTTAGCTACAGGCTTAAACACTTTTCCCTAAAGTAGCCGGAGTTGATAGCAGAAAAGAAGTATTGTATGCGAAATTGAAGAGAAAAAGCTGCATTAAAGAAATTAGTTCTTCAGTTTTAGAATTTAATCTCCAATGAGTACATGAAAGTGGGAAGATGCAGTAAAGTAGGAGAAATTTGCAGCAATTATCTGCCAATAGTTCAGAAGATGAAGAACATATTATCAGTGAGAAGGGCTCTCTACTTTAACTCTGCTTGTGAAGTTGAGGAATCCATTCATCTACACTTTCTTTGATAAAGGGATTTACTTTTGCAGAGGGTTACACAAAGAGTAGTTGGTGTACCTATATACTCCCAGAACACAACAGGTCTGGGGCTGAAGGGAGGACAGTTGTGTGTTGTTTTTTTTTTTTTCCTCTGGATGTTCCATGGGCTGCAGTTGCTTTTGAAGCACATTTGTGTTTCATGGATCTGTGACTCCTGTACTGGGCAATGGAGCAGCCTCTCCCTGTTGGCCTGGAGGGCTCTTGCACATCCTGATGTGTATAATAGGATTCCGTGGGTTTAAGCAGCTGATGTGATGGTTGTGTGTTCTGCCTCCCAAGCATCAGACAGGCTCTCCCCTTTGACACTGAATTCAGATCAAGATTCCTAAAACCAGCGTGAACTAGGGGAAAGCATTTTGAACACATGCTGGCTCTAAGGGCCCTTTCTCATTTTTCATGAGGCAAGGTTTCTCTTATTAAGAGAATTCATCAGAGTAGAAGTGACTCTTGAAAGAGTCTCTGTGACAGTGTAGAATTGGAGCCTGGATTGCAGGTCAGCCAGAACTGGGACCAGGCGGTTCCTAAAATGTTAGAGTGTGAGACAGGCTTTGATTCCTTGCTAATCAGAACTAGCTAGCAGGCTCTTCCCTGGGGAAGATAGCTTGAGTGTTCCAGGTAAATAGAAGCCTAGAGATAAGCCTAAGTTAAGAATAAGCTTCCATAACAGCTAACTATGGATTTTGTATCATGAAAATATTGATGCGTTTCATTGCTTTGGGCAATTGCTGCTTAGAGAGGATTTGAGTCTTTCAAAGGTATTCCTAAAAATAAAATTATCTAAGCTCTTCAAAGTAAAACAGGATGTCCTTTATATTATGTGTATTTAGCAACATTTTTTTCTTGTAACTGAACAAAATATTTTATTCCTTCTGGCTCTGTGAATAGGCACCTCTAATTTTGCTATATGAATGGGAAACCTCCTGTCTCTCTTCAGCAGTAGCAGGTGTAGGCACAGAGGAGAAAGTCTATGCACATGAAGTATCTGTATTCAGAGGCATGAATGTGCAGTGGTCCCAGATTACAGACTATGATACAACCCATTTCACTGGTGGTCCCATGCAAAAAGGATGTATGTTTTAAAAAAAGGGTGCATTATGAATATGTACCATCTGAGAAAACCTACATGTCATGTAGTAGAATGCAGATCCCTAAAATATCCTCTTGTGAACCTTTAATAGGTTACTTTTTTGTACTGCCCTGTCTCTCCTCTGGTCTGAATACTTTCCATGAGCTCTAATTAAGTAAAACCACTGCAGGAGAGTCCAGACAGAAGAAAATGTATCTTGAAGCAGTGTTACCCCTTGCTGGTTAAACCAGGCAGTTCATTCAGCCTTACAGGAAGAAAACCCAAACCATGCAAGACCCAGTCTCAAACATTTTTATTTTTTTTTCCTCCCTGCCTAGTTATCCCTGGGCCTGCAAAGATCCTTAGCCAGCACAAGCTTCAGAGGACTTTTGTGAAATTCTGGGAGCCTGAATAATAGCTTAAATGACAATCTTTAATGGCACAGGAGAAGGTTGACAGAGACACCTGCCATTTGTTCAAATAGTTTTCACATGCTTCTACTTTAATACACAATACCATCTGTTGAGCTTTTCTGCAAATGGAATTCTTTTCTTCAGTCTACCCACAAACTTAATTATGGATGTGAGGATTGTATAGGCTACCTTTTAAAATATACAGCCAGCATTTCTGGAAAAAAAAAAACCAAAACAACTTCTTCAGTTCTTGTTTGTGTGAATTATTTAACAGATGGCAGAAATGCATTTCCGATATTACCCCTGTCCCTCCTGTGGAGGAGAGCAGTGTTTATGTAGGGTTGGGTTTTCCTGTTGACAGCATACAGCACTCCTTGGCATGCTTAAATGTGATGGGGTCTAATCCACAACTCTTTCTTCTGATTATTTATTTGATGTTTAACCTATGTTAAAATGATTTACAAAGGCAAGAGCCTTCATTATTTTAATGAGAGCTAAATATCAAATGACTTGCAGGGTGCAGGGCCTTTTCCCAGAGAACTGCCAAGAATAAGGTGATATAACTGGAACCTGTTGACCCTTCTAAATACTGAGACTGTGAAGATAGAATTGTTCAGTGAAGCTCCTTCATGGAAATTAATATTAATGTGATTTGAAAAAACCTCACAAAACCAACAAGACATCCCCAAGATTTGATAGAATTCCTACTCTGCTCTTCTGAATAATTTTTGGCTTTCTGCATGAGTTCCTGTAAATTTGCTTTCAGCTGAAGTGGCTAGAGTTTGAAGGGTTACTGAAGTATCTTGTTTTTTATTTCCACCATGCTTCCTCTTCTACCTGATCTAATCACTATTGTTTAAGCTCTAAATCAGCTATTATGCATCTGAGATTGACATGAGAGCTGAGAAGAAGAGAGCAGACTGTCAAAAACAGCTGTCAGCATAGATAGGAAGCATGTGAAATTGAAATAAAACTGGAATAGCCACAGCATCTGTTCAAGGATTTTGGAGAATTTGACCAGTTGGCATCTACCCAGCCCCAGCTGAGTGACAGCATTTAATATCAGCCAGATACCTTTGTCTTTCATCTGTATGATTCATATAATGTCAGGTGGTGTACACTGGAGAAAAAAGCTTTAAAATTACAGAGAAGGACTCAAATCTGACAGTTGAGCCAACAGGTGATTGGAAGTATGACAGTAGTTCATATTTCTGTATTCTGAGGGCAAGAATGCTTGAGACAATATTTAACTTGGGCCTTTGTAGAGACCATGAGATCTATCTCTACTGTGATACATTTATCAATGGACAAGCAAAGAAGGTCAGCAGATGTCCTTCATCTGATACATCATTGCTCAGTAATCTCTCCTGGCACTGAGAAATCTTAGACAAGCAGGACACATGTTTTCTGAAAGAACTTGAAGTTTTGCAAAACAATCTGGAAAATGTAAAATATTTGGGATTGTAAAGCTCAGCTATGAGAATGTTTGTCAGTCAATTTCACTTTTACCACTGTGTGATATCCAGCCATTGATAGGAAAGAGCACCCAATTTACTCACTCATCAGCAGCAAGAGGTGAAGGAAAGGCTTGGAGAAATTCTCATGAGTTATTTGGTTCTTCATTTGGTCTCTTCTAGAGCATTAGTTTGGGATTTGGATCTATCCCTTTGCTAGTTCATCTACTGCGTTGCCTTTGATTGTCCGTATTTCCTCCTCCTAAGGTGTAAGATGCCAATCCTTTTACTGCATTTCTTCTCTTTCTGTCTGCTCCTTTATTCTGTCCTTTTGGACATTTTTCTATTATTTACTCAATCTTTCCTCTCCTCCAGCACCAATTTATATACAAACATATTCTCTCTAAAAACTTTTTATATTTTGTGCTGTAAGGTCTTAGTAGAGAATTACTCTACATCAGTTTACTCTGTGTTTGGATATTGACCTTTATGAGAATTTTCCTCTCTGTTGCCGTCTTGTTTCACTTACTCAACAATTGCACAAAACAGCCTTAATGTTAACAAAGAACAAGTGGCTTTGCCCACTTTGTCACCTGAATCAGCTGCAAAAAGTTAGAAGACAATTTTCATCAATGTCAGCAAGCTCTGGTCCATTCTTCTTACCGTGGTGAAAGGAGAGTGTTAATCAAAATGGAGGTAAGGTTTGGGGGATAAGGGGGAGCTTTGTGGAAATTCAGGTTGTGTAACCTGTGAGCCTTGACAAGTCTCAACACTATCTGGGAACAGTAGAGCTTCGCAACATTTGCCTGAATATTGGCCAATTCTATGTCCTTTAACATAAGGTTTTCCCCAGTTTGCATCTATCACTATATTACAAGGACTAGTAATAAAAAAATAAGATATTTGATATAAGCTGTAGGAGATATTTTAGTAATTTTAAGATATTCTTAAAGATATTTCTACCATTGCTCATGCTTGCCTTCAAAT
This sequence comes from Hirundo rustica, assembly GCF_015227805.2. Classification (NCBI taxonomy): domain Eukaryota; kingdom Metazoa; phylum Chordata; class Aves; order Passeriformes; family Hirundinidae; genus Hirundo; species Hirundo rustica. The sequence goes on from NC_053463.1 coordinate 12,288,915, forward strand.
CCACTACATCCTGGGCCTCAAGGATAATAAAGCACACATTTTTCATTCTTGTGTAAATGTGTTTTCTGCTTCAAATGATTTGTCAGGGGTCTTTTTTGGAAAACAAGCTTTCTCCTTGGCAAAATGACTGCTTCATGCCTCACAGCTATTCTTTGGTATCAGGAAAGAATCTAGCTAGAATTAATCTGATTGACATCTTGCTGACAGACACATCAAAAGGGCTGGAAAAGATGTCATAATCTTTGGTTATGTAAATATCTGAATCAAGACTGCTCTGAGGCAAACTGCAGAGCAAATGATAATATAGCCTTTCTATACCACATCAACAATCATTTTGACAGATGAATTTGAATGCTAATATTTCATGAAAAACCTTTTGGGAAGGAGGGTAGAAGATGTTGTCTGCAGTATGGAAACTTATCACCAAAATACATCTTCATATTGGTAAACTATGAGCATTTTTCAGTTCTCTTCAACAATTTGTTAAGGAAAAGCCAGTATTTTCTGTCATGGCTTCTTTTGTTCAAAGCTGCTTTTCTAGCCTTTCCATGTTCAGAAACTGTACAAAAAGCAGAGAGGCGAGGAGCCTGAGTTTGGAGTGTGACTTAGCAGTGTGGTGGCACTGCTGATGGCTGGGTGAGGCTTCTCAGAAACATTTACTGCTCTCTGCTGGCTGGGGCATTGCTGTGAGAGCAATATTCATCTGCTGAAGGATGTCTTGTGTTACTTCACATCAAGTCCTCAACACCACCAGCCCTTCTCTTCATTGCAATTTTGTGATTGGTAAAAATCACTGGTGATTATTCGATCCACGCTGCAACAATCTGAGAAATGAACACTTGAGGGGTCATCAGAAGGGATTAGCTTTATCTTACTGGAACTAGGACAACAAGCAGTGATCTTGCATGGTGGCCATGCAGGTGAAGCTTGGGGAACACTCTTGTGATGTTATCTGTGTTTCACAGTGGAGAAACACCTGTTTGTGGGCCCATTCTTGCTCCTGCAAGTTTCAGTGACACTCAGCACTGAATATGCTTTCTGCCTGGTGTAGCTGCCAAATATTTCCTCTTCGTTATTTCTCTGTGGTTTTCCCTGTGCCCATGGGACAGAATTGTGATGGTGTGGTTCTGTGGAAATCCTTTAATAAGAGTAGAAATCAAACCTGTTTCCTTTCCCATTCTTCCCAGACATATAACCTGAATTCAAAATCAAGTATAAATTGCTTTGCTAGAGAGGCTTGAGATAACTGAATGGCATGTAAATTCCACTGCATCAACTTTAAAAAAGCCCTCTCAGAATTGTACAAATGGGAGTAGCAATTTGAAGTTGTTTGTAATTGCAGCCAAAGGAATTATTTTCATTTGCTAAATTGAGCTAATTAGTTACAACCCTTTCTCCTCCTTGCTTTCCTTGATTCTCTTTCAAGACTTTACAGAAGAACAATCTCATGGGAGGTAATGTTTGTCCTGCATTGTTAGGACTGAAGGTGTGACAACAGAAAAACTAAGCATTGTAATCTGATCACAGGTTTAATCCACAGATATGAGAAAAATTGTACTTTGCTCTACCATTCAATAGCCCTTTTTGCCAAGAATGTAGTTATTCATCAGCTTTAAAGATTGCAGATTCTGTGAGGTACTGAATATCTGAGAAATTGTGCATCTTATCTGTGAAGTTGTAAAGGCTGGTCTAGAAATACTCTCAAAACCCCAAAATACAGACCAGGGAGCAAGGCTGCAACAGGGTCTTACCCAAGCTGAGGAAGAGGAGGAATGCTGTATCTTTATCAGGATTGCTGAGTTGTGTGAAAAATGATGCTGCAGTTTAATAGCATAATGTGGGATCCTTCAGTGCTCTGGAAATAAATGAAATTATCTATGTATGTACCAGAGTCTGGTACAGGTAGGAGCAGATCTGCAGAGCAGGAAGAACCTGGGGAGGAGCTTGCTTTCAACTACTTTTGCCCTGGCTGTAGAGAATAAATGCCACCTAGTAGCCAAGTGTGCTTGGCCTGGTGTCAGGGAGCAGCTTCTCCTCAGCATCCTCTGAAAGGGCCTCCCATGGCAATGCTGCAGGGTCAGGTGTCACAGCAGTGGGACAGCTGGGGGGTTTGCATCCCAAGGGTCCTGCTGATCCCAGCTGCAGTGCTAATGTGGACACTCTGCTTCTAAAGGTCAAACCATTCTGGAGTCCTTCCTGAGGAGCTGAGCAGCAAACTGGGACGTGTCTGCCAGGGAGGTCTGGTTTTGTGGGGTTTGTTTGTTTGTTTATTTTTTGGGGGTGGGTGGGTTTTTGTTTGTTTGCTGTTGTTGTTTTGTTGTTGGTTTTTTTTTTTTTTTTTTTTCCCTGTGGTTGTTGAGACATGATTTCACTTTAATTGAGTTGCCTCTAACACTGATTGTGAACCACTTTCTAAGAACAGCCTGGAATGTCTTCCAGCTCCTCTGATTCTGCCATTGGGACTTAATGAATGATAAAGCATTTTAATAAGCAACTTGCAGCTGTGCATCTCCACTTAAGCTGTTAATGCTCATTCTTGATATCCAGGCTACTTAGAAAACTTGTTTTTAGCCAGATGTTCTAGTGAGGTAAGTTCTTTTTATACTAGAATCTCAGCAGGAGAGAAAGGACATTAGGATTCCCCTATGCTGTATTCAGAATCTACTGAAATGCATAATTTTTATCAAGAGTACCATTACTTTTTATTTCCACAGATTTCTTTATGTAGCACTTCGGGTCTCAGATATGCTGAGGGGCAAAGGAAGTTAAACCTGTACTTTTGCATTTTATTTTTGTCATCCGTTTCTTTCAGGCGTTGATGCAGGTGACACCACTGGGACCTGCTGAACAGACCAGGATAAATGATGGCTATTTACAAATAAGTGAAAGTGAGCACTTACCTGTTTGGGAGATAAGTCACCTTGGATGCCATCTGTTGTTCTCAAAGGGATGTCTGCTATTTATTCCTATAGCAACTGCATTTTGTGCCTCTGAGAGCTCTTTAAAATCATATCAATAAAGCTATTTTGTTTTGAATCTATAAAGCATTGGAGAGGTCATAGCCCTGATAATATTTTCTGCCTTTTAATGCTCACCCAGCCATCCTTTGAAAAAACAAATGAGTTTGGATACCTTTCAGGGAATATTTTGAGATAGGATTGACAATTCTCCCCCTCCCCCGCCACCCCCCAACTTTTAAATAAAATTTTTCATTGATATTTCAAAATAGGTCATGGGAGATTTGTTAAAAATACAACTTTTCCCCTCAGTGCACTTTTTGTTACTGCCTTTCTACATACGTTTGTTTTGCTTGCAGGTCTAATGTTCATGCCCTCCAGCAGCAGGAACATGCAGAGAGAATGTCAAATCTCTTGCTGCCAAATGATAATGGAGATTTTCTTTAGCTCAGGAGAGAGGTCTTTGAGGATCTGAATGTTTTCTCTTGAAGTCAAAGCAGGGGCAGATTTCAGAAAGAGGGGCTGCATCTGACACCAAAGCTGTGTTATTTTTAGATGTCAGTGTACATCCCACCTCTGTAATGACGATTTCCCTGAGGGGCTCTGGATCCCTGCATCACTCCACTTTTGAACAAATGTAGTTTTACACAAGCCTAAGTTTTATGAAAACCTGCCTCCTTCAGCCACTTCCTTTCTGGGAGGAAAAGACAAGGCCTCCTGCAAGCCCCCCACCCTCTCTATCTTCTGCTTACTAGGCCATGACAGTGTGTCAGTGGTGTGTCACATCACTGACGGAGTAATGAGCTTGTGAAAAACTTTTAAAATGTTGTGGCTGTCAGACTTGGTGCTCAGATTTATTCTGCTGGCATCTAATATGAAATCAGAACACTGTATTCCACCAATACTGCTTTAGAGTTACTATAAGTTTATCAGAAGTTTCAGATACACATTAAACTGGTGTTTTTATGAGACTGTACTTGTACAAGCAAGTCTACTTGCTTGTGTGGGGGTTTATTTTGTTTTGTTGGTTTTACTTTATGTGATTTTTATTGTTTTGATAGCTGTGTGGGCTGTACTGTTTTGTTTGCTACAAAAAACCAAATTCCTCTTTGATTTATTTAGGCCTGTGCCTATGAATCAAACAACTTGTGGATATTTTGCAAGGGGGACAACAAAGAACCAATTTTTTCTATTTAGAAAAGGAAGGTGATGTGTAAGGAAGTATTTCAAACAGTGAAGTACTGGTTTCTGTGTTGTGTACAAAAACCAAGGTCACAGTGCTAATGCAGAGGGCAGAAAGGGGTTCTGCCTACTTGACCAACACCTGGATATTTAGGAATCTTATTCCCTCTACCAGAACTCCTAACCTGAGGCATTTCTTTGAGGCACTGAAGTAACACCACTGGCTTTCTATCAGCTTCTTATGTGTCATCATTCTCTGGGGCTCTGTGCAGGGACCTAAGGGGAAGGAGGGGTGGGATTGTGATATGGAGCCATCCCTGCGTCCCTGAGAAAGGTGAAGCTGCTAGCTGAAGAGAAAGGGTTCCAAGCGCTGGAGGTGGCAGAGGAAAGAAAATAATTCAGAGAACTGAAACGTTCAGTTTCAAGCTGCAGTCATTTAAATATGTATTCAAACATAATGTGGCCACACTGATATTGGTAATGCTGTAATTTCCACCTGTTTAACCAAGCTGGTATTTTATGTTTGCAATTGAAATGCTTTTTGATTTCTTTTTTGCCCCACTAACTATTTGGTAAAAGATTTCTTTTGCTGAAGGAGTTGAAAAGAGTATACTGAACCCACTGATTGTATAAGACTGTGTTATATTCCTGATTTCTGCAGAAGTGAGCTGCCCAAGTGTCTGAAAATACTTTTTGGGTTATTCTTACGTATTTAAGCAACGCTTGAAAATATAATGCTTTCTCCATCTTATATTGTAGCATATCTACACTTAGTTGCTACCAGCAAAATTAAAGGAAGAAGCTAAAATTTTAATAGACTTTAGAATATATCTTCAGTCAGTGTTTGTCAACTAAATTCATCAACATCTACATGTACTGTAAAATCACTGTTAAGTACTGGATATCCAGCTGAATATAAGTTTTATTTTAACAAACTATAGTGATGTAAAATGAACAAGCAATTATTACTGTATGTTCAGTGATTTCTTATTTAGATGGAAGTTGTTAAGCCTCTGGGAGTAAAACCTAGACATTTACATAAGCAATTATAAGATTGACAAGGTTTTGACATTTGCAGAGACTTTATGGAATTTGTTATGGTTTGTTTCTTTAATGTGCTTTCTATATTTTTTCCTCTCCCCTTCTCGTGGCAATTGTGACTAATTACTTGTGCAAAATATCAGTGAGCAAATTAATCTTCTTCAGACAGTCTCAAAAGTAATTTTTTTTTTTTTTTTTTTTTTTTTTTTTTTTTTTTTTTTTTTTTTTTTTTTTTTTTTTTTTACCTTGTTGAATCTGTTAGAGCAAAAGCTTGTGGGGGGAAAATGGGATGAAAAAATGTATCTGTCTTTTGCCTTTCCTTTGGGCCATTTAATCATTAAAAGGGAAAGGGACATCCTTGTCACTTGAGGGGCAGTGGTGCCAGGGTGCCATTGCTATTCTGAAATTCGTCTGCAGGTACAGCAGGGAGGGCTGGGAGCTGGTTCCTGGTGTTCTCTAGGTGTTCATCCTCTGACAGATTTCTTCCCAAAAGCAACACTAATATTTGAGAGCAAGAGAAACCCATCTTCATGCTGCTGCGTCTGACACTGAGCAGCTGTGGGGTGTTTTGGAACCTTGTCTCTCATCTTCTTTATTAGTGTCCATGTGTTACAAGATGAAACATCTGCCTTTTACCCATTTCCATTTCCAGTCTAAAATTAGTCAGTGCTATCTTACATTGCACCAGTCAGCAGCTAAAGAGAACTGGAGTTTCCATTCTGAGCTGGTGCAAAATGCTTCAGTCCACTGCTTTTGACTGTTGAACATCCTTTGAAAATTATTTCAATAAATTATTGAAATATTGGGGGAAAATTATCCCAGGCTTTATATCTGCTGAAGCTCTCAGTGCAGCCCATATGTGATGCTGCATTTCACCAGTTTGGTTTTAAATTCCTTTATTTTGCCCTCACTTCTTTAATTGCATTGACTCCACAGAGGAGTGTGGCAAAATTTGTTTTGCATTCATGAGTGCTTTGGAAGCATTTATTCCTTTCCATCATGTACATTGACGTGTTGATAATCATTTAGTGGAGTCAATGGGTATAAAAATAACAATAGGAAATTCTTTGTTTCTTGTGTTTTGAAACTACATGGATATTTCAGAAGAGAATGGCCACAACTGCAGCTTGCTGCTTATTTTTGGGAAGAAGCTGTATAAAAAGAAGAGACTTGGTCCTCTAAAGGAATGCCAGAAATCTTCACAACCCATGTTTCACCCAGTATGTGCAGAAGTTTACTGTTACAAAAAACGCAGTAGATACTTCTATGCTCTTCTTACTATTTTTTCTGTCTCTAACTTTATAAAGAAGAATCAGCTAATAAAAATCTATTAGTGTTGAAAATAAAAAAAAAAGATTGACTCAAGTCAGACTTTTAGCAAAGCAGAAAAAATGGCATTGCCTTACATCAATTGCCAGCCAGTACTGATGTGATCTCTTGCTAAATAAGTCGTACATCTCATGATCTTACCTTCATTGACTGGGAAGAAATCTCATTTTGGGTAACACATCCTAGTGCATAAGACGGAGGAAGAAAGAAGCTTTCAGTCTGTTCTAGAACAGACTCTTGGTCCTGCATTGCTGTAGAGGCCTTTTTTTCAAGGCCTTTTTTTCAGGTGCAGAAAGCCTTTAACTTATTTCCCTTATCTGTGCTTTTGTTTTTCAAAATGGGATAATCTCAAGATTAGTTTTAAGTAGTTTATTTGTAGTAAATCTCCTATGCTGAAATGTTGATCTGAGTTGTGTTCCTAAATGGGAGGTGTGACACTGGAGATCTAAGACATTGATTTTTTTATTAGCTTATTCAGCGTAGTGTATTATTTCTAGTTCTTTTGATTTGTAAAATGTCAAGTCAGTTAATAAGCACAGGTTTCAGGATGCAAGTAATCAGTGGCTGCTGTATCTAACATTCCTTTACAGATAACTTTTTCTGTATTGCAACATGGATTGCTTAATCTTTAAATAACTACCCTGAACAGCTGGTGTGAATTTTGGGAAAGATTTAAGGGAAGCTTTGTTACCTGCTGTTTAAATAAATATTGAAGAATTTTCTTAGAAGTGCTACTGCTTTTCTACAGTGTAAATGCCCTTTCAAGTAATAGAGAACAATGCCTGAGAATATTTTATTAAAACAAGATATAAAGGACAAAGTCAAATATCCCATACTTCTTTTACTGTTCTAGTTCATGTAAGAAACTGTCTTGAAAGTTAAAACCCTAAGGAGAGAGGAATCTTAGCTTTACTATCAGTGATCTGTTCTTAACCCCTATTTTCGTGGGCTGTTCCTAGGTCCAGTGTTTTAAGATTTGAGGGAGAAGGATGCTGCAGTCAAGAATTTTGTTAACCATGATCTTCCCCAGAGAAGACTTTCCTGTTTCCAGGTCCTGGCCTTTTCAATTCATCCTGGCAGATGTTCTCTTTCCTTCATAACTTGGAAGTGCAAAGTCATAAGCTCATTTTTGAGCATTAAACAGAAAACATGTATTTGTATTCTGGTTGGTGTAGTCCACTATGTTTTGAATCATTTATTTCACTGTTGTTCTTGCCTTGTTTCAGGTTATATGTCTTGCTTCTCTGTTTAAATATTTGGGTTATGAGGGCCTGTTCTTGTGGTAACAGTTCCACTGGATTCAAATGTAGGTGGGGTTAACTACACTTATTAGAGGAAGAAATTAAAAGTGTGACTTGATCAAAGTAAAGCTTTTCTGAAAAAAAAAAAAAAAAATTGAAATTAATTTCCAAGTAGCATTTAGTGTAGCCAAGAGTAAATTGATTTCCATGTTCAACCACTTAAATAGTAAATATAAAAATTATAAATCATGTAAATATATTGCCTGCCTGGGAAAATTGTGCATTCACTGGAGGTTTCCACAAACCAGATTTGCATTTGTCTTGCTGCCTTATATTTGGATGTAAGTTCGCTGTCGTATCTGTCACATACACAACCATTTAGGTACTTTGCTGGCTGGCACATTGTGCAAATTATTCTAAACTAGTCAAACATCACTATTATTTAGATAAACCTAATATGTACCCTGCACAGAATTCTGTGTTCCTAGGTGTGATTTTATGGGATCATTTCATGTATTTCTGGCATTTTAAAGAGATCATAAAATAGGTAGAAATTATATGCTAGCTTGAAGTTTTTCACTATGACTGATGTTTAAAAAAACCCACCTTTCAGCACAAATTAGCATAGGCATGGGTATCAGAGGAGATACTTTTGGAATACAATGTTTGTAGAAACATTTTTGTGTTTGTACAACCAAGATGTAGCTCCTTCCTCATGCACATGTTTGTAGCAAACTTGCTCCTGGAGGATTTTTTCTAGGTTTATATTAAATATTAATAGCAATATTAACAGTCATTTTGAAATAAAGTTGAGTGAGACTGCTTGTAAAAAGCTTCACTGAGGAGCAGTAGTTTTGAACTAGTTTAAAATCCAAGCCTTGTTTCTAAAAACAGCACTTCAGAAACATTAAGAAACGTCTCCTATTATTGTTGGTTTTTTGTGGTTTTTTTTTTTTTTTTTCCACATAAACATTGGATAACTGTCATTGATTTGATGATAAATACTAACATTGATGTGAGAAACCACCCACAGTTTCCCTTCTCTGTTCTTCAGTAGCAATTATTGGATTTGGAATTATGACAAGTTATCAAAAAAGCTCTTCTGTTTTGAGCAACTGCAACAGGGTTGTATTTCAGAGACAAGAACATGAAGGGACATAGTCTGATTGGTTTTGCCCTTGGTTCAGAAACCAATTCTTATGGGAGATTTTCTCTGTATACATTTATTTATTCTGACCATTCAAAACTCTTGATAGTCTTTTCCAATATTGCCTTGGAAAAAAAAAAAGTCACCTTGTCTTTTTTCATACATGGAGATCAACTTTAAAAATGGCTGAATAATCTGTTTATACAACCTTAGATCCTACTCTCTGTAGGCAAAGGAATATTTTAGAGTCACTTTTTTTTGCTATCACTTATTGTACCAGCACTGGAGCAGTTTTGCTTTTGTCTGAAAGGTCTGATTTGATCTAATCTTTTCTGTCTTCTTATATTGAGATTAACAAGCCATATACCTTCAGGCACAGGCCAGATCTACGGCAGCAGAGCCCAAATGAACTTGAACACAGGGTCAACCAACTGCACAAAATACATCACACAGTTATTCCAAGGCTCATGCTGTGTCTGTAATTGCCCCTTGTTCTGTCATTAGAGGTCCCCTACAAGTCATTATTTTGAGTCAGCAGAGCTGCAGGGAACAGTCAGCCTGATGGTTAGTGTAGTGCTGAAGAGAAAACATAAGTATCTCCCAAAACATAAATACAAGGGACAGGTATTCAGAGTAAACCTTATAAAATGGCAAGTTTGTTGGCCCCTCTTTGACTCTGAATTAAAACAGACCCTAAATGTACCTACGAAGTTCCAGTAAGGCTGTGTAATCACTCCGCCCCTTGAAATGCTGATTTTCTTTCACTTAGTGTGTTCCCAAAAAAAAAAAAAAAGCATAGAAACTGGGCAGCAGATGTGCCATTAGGTTATGAAAACCTTATTGGAAGAACACTTAAGCCATGGAACTATTGTTTTGGAAGTACTGCCTTGTCTTTGTGCATAAATCTTAAAATTACTCCTGTTGGGTGTGTTGGCATAAGTAGTTTTCCTGTGCAACCTGTATGAGGGTCCTGTGAGTAGGTGCTGGACAGATCAATGACATTCATTATACGTGGGAAAAAAAAAAAAAAAAAAAAAAAAGGTAAAAATGGAAATCAGTTATTGGTGAGTGAGGGAGAGGACATGTGGACCAAGTACTCCAAAGCATTTGTGTGATTGAACAATTCAAGAGAATGACACACAAGGTCTGCATTTTCTTGGAGAAGCTAATTCCCTTGTGTTCTGGTTACAGTCAGCAGACATCCCTTCATGGAGGTATTCAGGGAACATCAATCATACAATTACAGAATCTTTTAGCTTTGAAAAGGACTTTGAGACCACAAAATCCAATTGTTAACCCAGCACTGCTGAGTCTACCACTAAAGCCTGTCCCCAAGCACCACATCTACACAACACCTCCAGGGATGGGGACTCCACCATTTTCCCTGGGCAGCCTGTTCCAGTTCCTGACAACCTTTGCAGTGAAGAAAGTTTACCTAACATCCAATCTAAACCTCTCCTGGTGCAACTTGAGGCTGACTATGGAAAAGAATCAGGGAATATGAAATCCCCAAAGTTAAAGCTATGCTGTGAAAGCCTCAATTTGGTTTTCAAAAGAAATGTGAAGACTCAACACAGAGACAATGAATTTCAGTAATGATGGCACTGTAAAATTGAGAGAATTTGCAGATTAGAACTGAAGCTTCCTAGATAGGTGAAGGACAGAGATATGTGATTAACAGGTCCATACATGTTTATTAACATGGAAAATAGAATCACAAAGTCACAATGAACACCAATTATCCTCCAGAAGAATTTGGATAGAAGCTATAGACTTTTTTGGCAAATTAGTCCCTAGAATCCACACTTGGATAAAAATGTCAACCAGTGATTAGTTCTTACTGTTGTAATCATAAAATTGGACATTATTTGAATTATACTAAAGCTACACACAAGTTTTCAGACTGAAAATAATAACTTGGATTTGCTGCTGCTGCTGAACTTGATGGTCTCTTTGCAATCTTACTCATAACAAATGGGTACATAGTTGTGACAAAGCCAAATTTATGAAGAAAAGCAATCTTACTTCTCCACATAATAAATACCATTTTTCACTGTTCTACAATAAATGATAAACCAACCAAATCCCAGCTGGAATACTGAAATACAGAATGACACTTAGGCAGTTCTTTTTCTAGTGATTTCTTTAAGCACAGGGTTTTTCCATAAGAGTTCATTAGTCTTGTATATTTGTAAGAAAAAATGCAGCTCATGTGCAGCCAGTTAAAAGCAGGATTAGATTTATTGAGATTATAATCTGTAAAGAAGGTGGTCCTTTCTCCACAGATCCTACAGAGATTCCAGGAGGATCTACATGAGGCAAGGCAGAAAACCAACACTCAGATTTTAAACAAAATGTAATGAAATAAGATGTGATTTGAATGCAAATTCACGATGACTTTCTCAGGCTGATTTTTGGAGCAGTATTACTTAATGCAAGTGGAAGCTCCCTGAGAAGGAGCTGGTTGTGTCCTAAGGACAGAAAACCTTTAGAGCAGAGATGGTGTCAGTCATCACAAGGTCACCTCCACCATGGTCAAACCCAAACCTTCAAAAATGGTGGCTCTGGTCTGCCTAAAATATGAAATTATTTTAAAGCCTTGATATTTAAAAATTTATATACAATAATTTATCTTGATTTGTTTTCGAGCTTCTCTCTTACAGCAGGTATAAGAAGCCCACGAATTAAATACAGTCAGAAAATCATGAATGTAGGAAGTGAAGATATTAAAAAAGCAGGCCACTATTTTACATATATGTGAAGGAGTTGTGAGCATCATGACTGGTGGGGTTTCCCCACGGTGATATTTTTATGGTACTTATGGTACAAAATAATTTTTGTGTGTAACACTGTGATGGGTTGAGTGGTGCACAAATGCTAGGGTACACACTAGAATTGCTTACTCATTTTCTGTTGTGAGAAAAGAATTAACAGGAGAGCAAAGCAGGCTTAAACTTTAAAGGGTATAAAGAACACTTTATTAACAGAACTAAAAGAAAAGAAAAACTAAAAATCAGAATATAACCTTCAGAACAATTCTCCTCCCCTCACAAGCTTTTTTTCATTCCACTGACAATGTACAGAGAAAAAACCTGGAACTTAGGACAGTTTGCCACCTCTAAAATAGTATTTCATCATGTTCTCTTAAGGGAGAGTCTCTCTTGCCATGTCATGGAGACTTCTCCACAAGAAACAGTTCTCTTGTGGCTTCAATTTCCACGAATAGCAGCCGCTCAGAAATCTGCATTTGTGAAGTCACTCCCATCTTTCACAGCCTTCCCACAGGTGCATTCATGAGCCATGTCAACTCATGGGATACTATTTTAAGGTTCAAAAGCAAAGGTTCTCTTCATCTGTCTCTGAGATCATTTTGATCTCTGGGAACAGGGGTCTTCTTCTTCTTCCCGGGGCAAAGGGTCTTCATCACACTCATGTCTCTCTGCTCAAGCTTCTCATGAGATCACAGCTACTTCAATACCTACTTGCTTCAGCACAAATACCTTTGCTCATGTCTACAGTTTGAACGCTCCATCCCTCTATAATTTTTCATGAATTAAAGGGATATTGTAGTAGATCACAGTCCATCACCATGGCCTTACAAAAGAATTTCAGACTAAGGCATCTCTTCATTCATCTCCCATCTGGTACTTGACTAATTCTTTACTGACCTTGGTGTCATGTTGTTTCTCTCAGTGTCTTTACTCTGTCCTTTTCTCTCACTTGAGAGAGAATGGATGTTTTGCAAGTTTCATCTGTGCAGTGAAAGAGTTAATATCTCGCCCGAGGGCTGCAGTGGTGATGATGGTGTTTGCCAGGCGGTGTCTGAAGCAGTCACGGTGGTGATGATGGTGTTTGCCAGGCGGTGTCTGAAGCAGTCACGGTGGTGATGATGGTGTTTGCCAGGCGGTGTCTGAAGCAGTCACAGTGGTGATGATGGTGTTTGCCAGGCGGTGTCTGAAGCAGTCACGGTGATGATGATGGTGTTTGCCAGGCGGTGTCTGAAGCAGTCATGGTGATGATGATGGTGTTTGCCAGGCGGTGTCTGAAGCAGTCAGAGTGGTGATGATGGTGTTTGCCAGGCGGTGTCTGAAGCAGTCAGAGTGGTGATGATGGTGTTTGCCAGGTGGTGTCTGAAGCAGTCACGGTGATGGATCCAGGCCGTGCTGGGAGCTGTGCCAGGATCTCAGAGGGCCTGGTCAGAATGGCGGTGGCCGCTCTGGCTGCATGGCTGGTCTCAGGTCCGTGCTGCATTAATTCCAGCTGTGGGTTGACCTGACCACGCTGGAGGGTGGAAAGCAGCCAGGACAGGGCCCGGAGGGCTCCCTGGGACGGGGCTCAGCCCCTCAGCAGGGCCTGAACCAGCCCGGCCTGGCCGCACAGAGGGGACTGGGCCAACATGTTACCTGTTCCCAGGCCAGAAGAAAAAGAGACTTTTCCTGGGCTTGTTTGTCTTAAAATGTGAATCTCACAGAGGAAAATTCAGCTCTTTAATTGGTTTAACAGGTTGTCAATATTGAAACTAGCCACTGATTAGTTTTGTCAGGCACAGAGGAAACTGCTAGCAGATTCTCTTAGAAAAATAATTTCTGTGGGTGGCTTCTTCCCTCCTCACCAAATTTCAATTAATGCAAAACCAGCACAGATATGTGGATGTAAAAAGATGATTATTCATAGCACACATTCAACAATTGTTATTGTATCTTCAGGCTTTAAAAACCAAACAATCAAATATTTGTACCCAAGTAAATTTTTGTATCAAGCCTCAAAGTAAGCTAAGTCTCCGGGCAGCTTATTTTAGACTGGTAGCTGAACAGCTGATTTTGCACAATTTATAGGATTCTGTAATTGTTACAAAATTTATCCATAAAAAACTCATGAGGGGAAATGGAAATTATCTATAATTTATTAACTACTTTTGCAGTCGTAATGCATGAGAAAATCATGCTTGACTGGGATAGAAAAAAGAAATAAAAAACCTTGGCATAAAGTGGTTCTGCTGCTTGCTATTATGGATCCTTATTCATAAATATATCAAGTTCCTTTGAAGAGTCGGGAATCCAGCATTTTGATTATATTTTTCATTAAAATTTTTGAATTGTGATGAGAACTTAATTAAATGTCTCATGGAAAACCATAAAAATATAGATCTATTTGAGAGCTGAGTCCATTTTCAATGCCTTAAAATGTTGCAAATTCTCTGCCTTCTTGCACCCACTGGGTTGCTGATCCTATTCTTGTATATCAATTTATATTTCAGAAATAGAACATATTAACATTATAAAGTATAATGTGTATAGGAGTCTAAAATATTTCTTAACTCTAGTTTTTGAACTCTTATATTTTAGACATCTTGTGTATGGGGGCAGTGAAGGTTTTCTCACTGAAACTTGGTTCTTAGAGAGAAATTCTATTGAAAGCATCCTGTATAAAATAGAATGAGAGTTTGGGACCCATGCTCAGCTAAGTTTCGCACTCTGTTTTTCATATTATACATCACAGCAATAAGTCATCTGAACTCATGCCATGTTTATGGATCTTTATGGATTACTTCATTGTCTTTCTATGTATTCCTGACTGGTCATAATGCACTTCATATAAAAGCATTGTTCAGAAATCCAGAGGACACAGATGTGACCAGGTGTTCAATCAAAAGAAAGGGTTCACTGCTATAAAGGGGAAAATCTGTGCCACAAAGTGCCGTAAACTCCAAACTGGCAACACAGCACTTGATGTCAAGACAGTTTTTCTGCATTCGTGCAGTCTCATTTCAGATATTATTAGAAGACTGGAAAGTCTGTATTTAATTAACATACAGTTGAGCAGCTCAGGCTGTGGATATTGAAGGTGGAACTGGCTTTTCAACCTGAAAAAGCAGACTTTCTGACACTGGTCCCCTTGGAGTTTGCAAGATTGTCAGCTTCAGGAGAGACTGTGAATGAAGTTTATAGAGTCATGGCATTATAGAAGCATCAAAATGATCAATATGAGGCAGAGTTGTCTTCCCCCACATGAGTTTCCCCTCTGCCATTAAAGACCACAGAAAAGACAAGAAAAAGACAAAAGAGAGAATGGATTATAGGAATTAAGAAAAAAGAAAATGGGGATAAATGTAAGACACAGCATAGCCTGTAGGAAAACTAACAGTGACATTTTGTGATTTGCTTATAATATTTTGAGATGCAATGAATTAATGAGTGACAGGCTCTGCTGCTGGAAGAGAAGAAAAAGGAGGTTCTTACAGACTTGAGTTTTCCGTGATCAATTGAATCTAAAAGACAGTGTGTTTCTCGGAAGACCATAAAAGATGTTTTTATGTGTGCATTTTGGACACTTGTTTTGCCTGCCTGGCTCTGCAGACAAAAGCTGCATATTTTGATATGTAAGTGAAGTCTTCTCCATGTCACATTATTTTTTTTAAAGAGAGATTGAATAGTGCACATGTCAAGAATGGAGAATCCTCTGCATTTTCTTTCAAGCCTTTGTGTACATGATGAGCTAGAATAACCTCCCTGAACTGAATTATCCTTCCATACTATGGTTCAGCGAATATCATTATATTTCAGCACAGCTTGAGTGATTTTTAATGCCAAAAACATCAGCAAGAAATACAAATGTTACAAAAATATTGAAACAATACCATAAAAAAACTCAGGGATCATAAATACTTTACTTTGCAAGGTCTGGAAGGTCAACATAGCTACAGTGTGGAAAATTAAAATGCTCTCTGTGTGAATGCTTTTAAAAAAAAAAAAAAAAAAGGTAGTATTTTTGCCTAGAAATACAGAATTCATATCTGAAGCTGGTTAAAAATAAAAGCTATTTTTCTGACAATAGAATTTGATGAAATTAATTAGTCTACAATTTTTTTTTTTTTACTATGTTAACTGCATGCTCTTAAATAAAATATAATTAAATCAGCATTAGAGAAGGTAGAAAATCAATGACAGCTTTCATGTCAGTGTTGCACTGCACCCGGTAATGTACATCAGCCTAAGATTTTGACAGAATAAAATCAAATGTGTACAGGCAATAACTGATGCTTTTGACAAGCTTTGAATTTGGAAAGCTTTCCCTTTGCAGGCAGGTGTTCTGTCAGTGCACAGCCAGTCTGTCACAATGCACAGGATCATAGGGAGGGGAGAGCAAGAGCAAAGGAGTTCTGCCGCTTATTGCTGGGGTGGAATTGAACAATTAATATTTTACACAATCCTCCCTGTTCTCAGTTCCTACTTTTCAGCTGGAAACTTGTCTTTGTTCATTAGTCTTAAGTCAGCAGTTGTTCTCTCCCTTGGAGGTCTTGCTTGGTTTCAGTGTTCCAGGACTTAGACATTCCCACCCCATCAACAGGCCCCTTTTAAAGAACCACTGTAAATTTGTGGAAGTGCAACTTAACAGAGTTCAGTGGCAAGGTTCACTCTATTTCTTAGATAGATGAATCATACATAGGAAAATAGAATCAATTTTGAATTTTTTTCATGGATACAAGGCTGAAAAAGAGTAAGGGCGCAAAGGATATGGATAAAAAAGGTAAGGATTCAAAAGGAATTAGCAATGCTTACTCATTGACTAATTTAACATTTAATAACTGATTTAATAGGATTTTCTACAATTATAACTGTGACAGTTGCAGATTCATGTTAGTTCATGTAGATTAATGTAGCTTCATTACTGTTATCATTATTCATTACTAATAACAGTATTCATACCATAGTCAATTCACCCATACACAAACACACCGATCTATATCTGTGCATGTAAAGAAATCAGAAATCTCAGAAATCCCCCTTGGATTCAGTGAAATACTCATGCCAAATCCCTTAGTGTGTCTCAGCAGGCGTGGGTTGCACCTCAAGGAGTGTGTGTGTGTGGGGGGGGGGGGGGGGGAGGGTATCAGCTATGATCTGTTTTTTCAACAGACCTCCTAACAATGGGACCATTTCACTTGGGCTGTGATTCAGGTAAACTAATAACCAAAGTTAACAATATTATTTTCCATCTCCTGACAACACAGTGTGTTCTGTTTTCTAAGAACATAATCTTACAGTGTCTTAAAAATGTCCCTTCTGGGTCTTTTCTGCCTAAACACCTGCCTAGAAATGCAAATGAAGAGCTATAAGAAGCATTCAGGAGCAAGCCTCCTAATTCTGTATATTGAGATGAATATATGTGCTGTATCTCAGAACAGCATCTAAGTAAACTGTTCTACTTCAGAAGTAGCCATCTTTATTTGCAGAATTGTAAAAGACAACAGACTGATTTTTAACTTTTTTATTCCAAGTGGATATTTTTCATCCAAAGATGCCTCTGTTCAGCCTTTGGCTCAGCTCATCCTCTGTAAGCTCTGATGTCCCTGCAGTGGCTTTCTAGCAGCTTTATGCAGTAATACTCACAGTGATGTGGGTAACAAGGCATGGTCTGATCTGCCCTGAGGCTGGAGAGGATGAGAAGGTGCAGCCAGAGTCTTGTTTTCCATGCCGACCTCTATAAAAGATGACAGCAGGATGTTGGAATGAGAGCAGTGGTGTTACTGGCACTAAGGAAAGTGCTGTGCTGGTGGTGTGGTAGAGACACAGACAGGAGACAGAGCAATAAGAAGCCTCAGTAATGTGTTTGTACGTCATTCTTTACCCTGGTTTAAACACCATCAGTATTTTTTTCCAATCTTACGTTACAGCAACAACAGAAAAACACCCATAGTTTTGGGTAAAAATTGCCATGAATCATACTTCATGCATTTGGCTGAAGTCTGAGCCTTCTATAAGGCTGTCTGACCTTGTAGACAAGCAAATGATTTAAAAATAGCATGCCAGGTGTAGAATCACTTACCAAAAACTTTTTTCCCCCCTTTTTATTGCCTGGAAAATGTAAGTCAATTGCTTCATGAATAGAAACTGCATTAAAGGGAATTTGAAATGAAAGAGGTCTTTATAGCCTCAGAATGATCCTTTCTTTTTGCCTTAACCTCCTCATAGTAGCACATTTTGCAAACACTGGAAACCTTCCTGGCCTTTCAAACTAAGAACTGTAGGCAAACAGCTGATACTGTAAAATGAAGCAGAGTTTAACTTCTTCCGTGGTTTGCTTCTATTCTGGGTAATTATGCCATCAGTGGGAATAACATTTGCTGCCACTGAAAGTAGAAAAAGCCAAAGGTGCTGTCTGGGTCTGTAAGCTGCATACACTGCAGAAGGCAGCACACTTCTCACAGGTACCCATGTGAGTACTCTGTGCTGTGGCAGGACAGACAGGCACATTACACTAAGTCAGCTGGCTCATAAATTACTGCAATTTGTGAAGTTGTTCTGCCAGAAGAACTTAAGTACAGTTCTCCCTTCCTGCTCAGATAAGAATTAAATCTCTGATTTGCAAAATGGAGCTGTTGGTCATTTCTAAGTATGCCATGACAAATGTTCAGGTTGCAATAATTGCCTCTTAACAGAACTCACTTTCTCTCCTCTTGGGCTCATATCAGAGAATTTGTTGCTTACCGGCTGTATGGTGAAATTATCGCACCAGCTGATATATGTTTCTTTGTACCATAAAATTACTTATCAGGTTTTTAGATCTTGGAAGGACACAAGTAATTACTTTGCATTTCAACCTTGTGAAACCTGATAGATTTTATTAGGGAAATCCTGCATTTTTTTCCAAATCCCATATGAAATCGATATGCATAATTATTTTAAAATGCCATGATGCTTATGCAAATAAGGGCTCTACATGGACAACAGTGATTTTATTTTTCTTGGCTTAAGATACAACAGGCACTCTGAGGGGTTGAAAGCCACTGACTTCTGATCATTACTAATTTAATAATCAGCCCTCACAGTTCCTGCAGATATAAAGGAATCTGACTTTACACATGTAATATGCAGTGTGCAGAAAATACTTAGTGCTTTTCTCTTTGAAACCTAGAGGACAGTTATTAAAATTTTATGGTTCAAATTAAAATTTAAGATTAAAATACAAGATCAAAAGAATCAATTTTTCCCCTCAATGCTATCAGGAATAAACCTTTTGGAATAGAGGGGCTCAATTGGCTTAAATGCCATGTCCTCCTCCTTCTCTCCTTCTCCAGAGACCTTGATTAGAAATAATCCCAGCTCACTAAAGAAACAAAACTTATTATTATTATTATTATTATTATTATTATTATTATGCTATTGTGCAGTCATGAAGTGTAAATGCTGCTTGGGAACCACAGTGAAAGTTCTTGAAGAAACAGTTTGTTTCATGAGCAGGAGGGAAATCCACAGTTGTGGAACTGTTGAAATGAGTTGGAGGATGCCAGAGGATTTGCTTCTTTGTAAAAGCAAAGGGGAGCAAGGGGAGGCTCATGCTGTAGCTCTGTGTGATTAATAACTATCAGTGTGACCATTTTTCTAAGGTTTCATGCCATTAATATATCTCCCAGTGTCAAATCCTCTTGCCATTTCTCTTGTAAGACACTTTAATAATAAACTGCAAAATCAATGGCACACAGAAGCAACCTTATAAGGAGAAAGCGCCCTGCTAACACAAAGTCGCAAATCTCCTTTCTGGTTTATGTATTACTTTGCTGAAACTTTGCCATGGTGCTGTGTAGCTCAGTTTTAAGAACCTGGTTTTGCTGTTCCTGAGCAGCTGTTTGTCACTGGGTGGCACACTGAAGTCATAGGCAGTTCTGTGACACAGATCACAAAAGAGGTGGCAGTGTTGCTTCATTTCATCGTGGAACTGGCACAGAAATGTCCTGATCACTGGAAGTGCTGCTGCTGACTTCAGTAAGATTTGGTTAAACCCCCATAGGCTCAGCTCTTGTGGGAGGCTGCTGGAACAGCGTGGAAAGACACTGAACCCTGTGCTGGTTGCATTATCTTCAGCAGCTGTGCCCTGTGCTGGGGAATAGACTCAAGCCAGAATGTGCTTAGGGGTTCTCCCAACCTTGAACAAATAAATAAATAATACCTATATCTCTATCTGCAAAATTTACCTCGTTCCTGGACAAACACTACCTTTAGCAAAGCAAAACCTCACCAAGGTCTGCCAGTCAATAAATAGGTTGGCTGCCAGGTTGTTCACATGCTTTTATGCAAATTGTGCATGTACCTCCTTTTTTTTTTTTTTTTTTTTTTCCCCATGACTTAGGCGGAACAATAATTTGAATATTTTTTAAAACTGCAGAAATTATGGGATTGATATCATGTAAAGAAAAACAGTTTTCACTAAACTGATCAACCAGGATTAAGTCTTTATCTTTCATTTATAAACCTTCAAATCCTAAGGCAATAGAAAATTAAGCTCTTTTATTTCACTGAGGAGCTTAAGATGGCTGGATGACCAGCATGAAATGCACAGTAGCATTAATTGAACAAATACAGAACTGGATTACTCCAAATCTGCAGAGGACTGCAGAATAAAGGGCATTATCAAGGATTCAGTGGCAAATTCCCCTTATTGACAAGCATTTGTTATAACATTGAAAGAAAAGCACTGCAGGAAAACCATAAGCTACAAAATCCATTAGAAAGATCCTTTTAAAATGAAGCCTAGGAGTCTCTGTCTTATCACAGAAGCCAAAACACGGCCATCTGTGGTTACATCTTTTTCAGACTTGCGTATTATTGTAGCTCAATAGATGATGAAACTGACTATGCCAAAATGGAGATGGAGGAAAGAAAAAGAACAAACCAAAGAGAAAAAGCATTGTTGACTCTATATACAAGGAAAGCCAGGATTGACTAGAGGAAAATCTGGGGATAAAATATATTTACAGATTATAACTCATGTAGGTTCTGTTTTTATGCATATAACAGTAGGGATTTCCATTACTTCTATAGGAGGATGAAGATCCAAGTGTCCTTCACAGTATCTAAAAAATAAATTCCCAGAACAGAGGGACAAGTGCAGCAGCTGTGAAAGGACGGTTTGTCTTTCCAGTGATTATGGAGAGGACATGCATGATGTGGCTCAAGTGCCACACACAAAGTAAACCCCAGGGTTTGGATTGCCATCCTTTCTCAACCAAGGAAATGCAGAGGAGCAGAAAACTTGATTGTTTTTCTAAGTGAAACTAATGATTACAGATTTAATCACAGGCAGGTAGAGGATAACAGAAACTGCAATCCATCTAGCCTCTAGTTCCTTAGAGTTGATGGGAAGTATTTAGGATTCAGGCAAGCTCTGGTGTACTTCACCTTTTGAATTAACATATTTGCTGTTTTGTAATCCAAATGTCAGCAAGTTTCATAATATTATTACTACATGACCTACTTTCTAAGGGGATGTTTTGTAATGATAACCCAACACTCAGTGCTGCTTCTCTGAGCTTGATTGAATTGCAAGCAGCTGGTTTAGTAGAGGAAAAATAACATTTAGATTTATTTTCAGTACTTTTAACCATGATGTCTTTCTCCACTACATTCACTCTGGTATTTATCTTTGTCTTTGGCCTGGTAAAAAGAAGCGTCACCATTCAGCTGGGTAGACTTTGAGGAGAGTTAGATAATCCAACCTGAAAAGCCAGAAACATTCAGGAAGGCTGGGATAGAGACTGTCAGTTCCCAGTCCCACTAGCTCTTTTTGAAAATGTAGTGGAAGAGGTTTTGCTTTATTGTTGTGTAGCACTTAATGTATCAAATGAAGGCTGAACCTCACCCTCAGTACAGCTTTGGATATAGAACAGTAGTACATCTATTTTTCTTGTCAGCAAAAGTTTCCAATAAAATGATGTTGAGTCCATGAAAGACTTAGAATACTTAAAGAACTGTTATATTCAGTGTAAGGTAGTATTCAATACTGTTTATTCAACAGGTATTTGAATTTAAATTCGAGTACTGTTCCTCTAGTTTTTACAGCAGTAGACAGCAACCAGGAGCACCTTAACAGCTGCAGTACAGTGAGTTTGAAGGATTGACTAGAAAATAAATTATGGTAGGTGATGTCTGTGGCAAGGTGATGTGGGACCAAGAACATGGGATGGGAAAAAGGCAATATTTGTATTTTCTGTATTTATATAATAGAACATGAAAGAAAGGAAAAGTTACTGGGTAGTTATAGGGAGAATCTTCCTCCTCACTCAGAGGGTTCTGCTGCTTGAGTAGAGCTATTGCAGGTGGAAAGTACACAGGAAACTTTTTTGAGGAGTACCAACTGCAAGCACCGTATAAAATCAATAGTCAGATGGAGCCTCATAACAACAACCAGAATGTAATCGAACAGTTTGATAACTGAATTGCCGTTAGCACAGTCAGACTTCACATTGCTCTTGAAATCACTAACTTTACTTCTGTGGAAAATTAACCTACTTGATGTGGCATGCAGTAGCTCATTCTTTCGCTTTACTCTGAGCTATTCCCACAACAATAAAACATTAATACTCTGAATCTTTCATTTGGAAAATATTCAGTACAAAAAACTATGCATTAAGGTATCTGCTTACTTTTTTTATTCTCTAGTTGTTCAGAGCTTTTATTTAATGTATGCCTGTTTTTCATTTTGTTTTTGAAATTAGGTCTCCAGCAATCCATTTCTCTTATATTCTTGCTATGACAACAAGTTTTTAAATTGCTGACAAAGAATGTCCATTGAAGTATCAATTAGTTAATATCTTTAAACCCCAACTCCCTGGAAAAATATTTATGGAGAAGGAGAAGCCCTAAAATGTGTGTTGTTTTTGATGGGTTTGTGTTAGTTTGCTTGTTTGTGAGGGGCTTTTTTTTTTTTTTTTTAATAATAAATTTGTACAATATACTCTCTCTTTTACTGAATAAGCTACTGAATGGTACCAACATAATTAAAAAAAACAAAACAAAACAAAACAAAACAAAAAAACCCACCAGCTTTTACAGATCTTTATTAGAACTTTGGTAACAGTTGAATGACAATTTGATATCTGATGTTGACACAGTTTTTAGCTAGAATTAAAAGTTCTCATTTTCATTTTACACATCAAGCAGACTTCTCGTTTCACCATACAAAATATATTCTTGCAGAGACTTTGTAGATAGAAAAATAAACATAAGATCAATAATGATGAAGTGGGCTGGCCTCAACTGAAGGCCACAAAAAGACCGAGGAGGGAAAAGGTGAATGAAAGAAATAAATTAGGAGATGGATGTGGCAAAGGGAGTTTTAGGACATGCTAACATTGGCAGCAGTAACCTATCTTAGCACAGCTCCACATGGCAGTCCACAGCCACCTGCATCACCTCTGGACAGCTCCTTAGAAGTGTCAGACTCTTAAGAGCCTGCTCTGACTGAGCTGAGCTGCTGCCCTGGATGGAACCTGCTTAGGATGCCACAGTGGCATGGCTGTGCTGCTCCTGCTGTCCCTGACTGGCTCCTTGGATCTGGATGAGGAGTCCATTAGTCAAAAAACCCTCTCTCCTGGTCTCTGGCATTATTGCTGTTAGAAAATGACTCCAGAGATTTAAAAAAAAAAAAAATGAAAACTTCATTTATTCTAAGAGAGTCTTCAAATCTATATTGGGGTTTTGTAAATAAAGAGGTTCTTCAACTATTTTTACTATTGATTTACATAGAAAATATAAGCTTCTGAAGGGAAATTAAAGGTTGAATTAGTTCTTAAGACTGCTGAAGTACATGGAAAACTCAAGCTCCAGAATCAGTGGGGTAGGAATCAACGTTTTAATTGTACTGCTGCTTGCTGTTTGGAGAAGGATGGTCCACAGCTCTGAGAAATCAGTGCAAACCTTTCTGTTCAGCTCAGTGTGTTCTGAATTAGATGCCTTGCAAAGCTGGGTCGGGGGCAGAGGCAGCAGTGAGGAGCTGCTGGGCAGGGGAGAAGCAGTGTCATCAGAACTGCAGTGCTCACCACAGAGCACGGGCACAGTCCCTGGCTGGGAGGGAATCTCGGTGGAGAGAGCTAGAAAGAAAATTGGGTTCTACGTTTTTGGCCAAGGAAGCACTTTGAATACATTTGATTAAACAGAATATTTCATTTTACTGTTTTAATAATAAATCATACACACCGAATAAGTGCAATATTTGTAATACCATTAAAATGTAATTTCTTTTGTACTCTGGGTGAATTACATGATAGGAGTAACATACTTTTTCTTTGTTCTTGGTAGAGTTTTAGCATATAATTATTTTCCAATTATCTGAGTGTTTCTTGAGCATTTTAATCCTTTTTGGAAATGGTATCGAGGAGTTCCATTTTAATGGGAGCAAGGGCTTTAAATGCCACAAGGGTTGTGGGCTTAGTTCTAATTCTTACAGTTTTTCATTGGTAAAGAGCTCCAAAATGTATGGCTCCTAAACACACCAACTGATTATTTTCAGTTGTTATAAATTCAGGATGGTACAATGCAGCCTGATGTTAATTTTCTTTCCATCAAGATAGCAATGCTGGTTTGTGTTTGCTGAGACCATAAGCTCATGGTCCTGTTCTGGGTTGTGTTCTGGACTTAGGAATGGTGAAGATGTTGCGTATTTCAAAAAGAATTAAACCTATCTTCCTGGGAAGGTGGTCACAAATTGTTGCTGTGCAGCTTTTAATGATGCTTCTTTCCTGTTCTGCATCTTGGAATCACTTCAGTCAACACAGAGCAAAACAAAGAGGAATATTCAAACAGGTGATTTTATTTCCATCATTACTGCAGGGATGCAATTTGAAAGTGTTTGGTTGGGGTTTTAATTTAGTTAGTTTTTTGAGAATTCCTCTAGATTTCTGAAATTGAACTGATTGTTATGAGTAAGCCTTTTCTCTTGACTGGCACAAATCCCATCTATGACCACAGTGGTATTAAAATGTTTTTGTTACCAGCTCTTTGTTGATCAGTTGTGTGGAGGCAGGAAGAGTCCAAAAGTTAAAAATTGGAAGCATAAAATGGAAATTACATTGGGAAACAGAATTACGTGACATTGGAAATTTTATAGTGATCTGCTTTCTCCTTATCTGCTTTCTGAACAGCCCAGTATCCACAGCTTTGTTACATGACAGTGAGCTGCGTCTTTGTTTTCCAGGGTGAATTTCTAACTACAGAGCAGTCTGAATCTTTCTTTTGCCTAATAAAATGAATGTGACCTGATGGCATTTTCAACATCTGCCATCCCTGTGTTGTTGTTGCCTTTGGTCACTAATGCTGCACCAGTCACACCAGGCATGGGTGCAGCAGTGTCTGATGGCGTGGAGTGTAGATGGTGTGGGCAGGTGACATAAGGGGTGTGGACGTGGATGTGGACGTGGACGTGGATGTAGACATGGGTGTGGATGTGGATGTGTACGTGGATGTGGATGTGGACGTGGATGTAGACATGGATGTGGACGTGGAGGTGGATGTGGACGTGGATGTGGACATGGATGTAGACATGGAGGTGGATGTGGACATGGATGTGGATGTGGACGTGGATGTGGATGTGGACGTGGATGTGGACATGGATGTGGATGTGGACATGGATGTGGATGTAGATGTGGATGTAGACATGGATGTGGACGTGGATGTGGAAGGTCTCAGCTGTAGGTGAGAACTACAGGTTTTCATGTTCTCTCTCAAATCTGCATCCACCAAAGTCCAAGGAACTTGAAGTTTTTATCAGTGAAGTGCTACCTGAATGAGACATCATTAGACCTTTAGCAAGTTATAAATTAAAATATTGTAAAAGTAAAATGTTGTAGGTAGCATGATAGTTTGAAATGAGTTGATACTATTTCCTTACAGGTCAGAATTTTGTAGCAGTGAGGTTGCTGATAAAATTGATTAATTAACATATTACTTTTAAAGTTTTATCTGTTTAATTCTCTAATGGGATGGCAGAAGGAAGAGCTGCCTCCCACATAATACCTTTTATATCTAGTTTAATTTTATTCCTAATATCCTTTGTGCTTGTAAAGCTTGTCCCCATTTTTATATTTTGGTGTTTGTAATCTGTTTAAGAAAATATAGAAAAATAACCATGTATTTTTGTGGGTTTCAGTTTGTTTATCAATATAACCACAAAATTAGCAGATTGCATTTCTGCTTTTGCCTTTGCAAATTCTTTATATAAGTGAAAAAATTCTATGCAGCTTTCATTTGTAATGTTATGAAAATTATACATTTATAAACTATGAAAGTCATATTCACAACAAGAATGGTATGTTATAGAGAAGGACAGCCCAGACAAAAGAACTATATTGAAATAGTAATTGTATTCATAAAGCAACTTTTGGAAAGAATGAAGCTTCCTAATCTCTATTATTAGATAAACTTCAAAATACAATTGTCATGGTTTAAAACAACTTCATTACAAATTTTTTGTCTATTTCTGTCATTGTAAAATCTTTATTTCTGTTGTATTGTCATGGTCATTTGTGTTTTCATTTTAATACTAGAGAAAGGCCTTTCTAGTAGCAAATGAGTGTTTTCTAATAAGTACTTTAAAATAAGTTAAATATTATTTTATTAAATTGTCAATGGGTTTTGAAGTGCAGCTATTGAACAATGTAGGGAAGATGTAACTATTTATTTAATGTTCCTTTGGAGATACTTCAGAGAACATTTTTTCATTGTTCAAGGGCAGTCATTACTGGAATAGCTAGGGATCCTTTATTCTGTCAAATGAAAAATGGGCACATTTCCTGGGATTGACACTGTCACTACAACAATGCTGCTTAAATAATTTGTTGTCCTTACTCAGATATGGGATCATTGACTTGGTGGATATCAAGCTGACAAGTCATCCTGTTAAATTTCAGTTTGTTAGTTGCTATTAAAAATTACTTTGATCATTCTCTCACAATTGATATATGCATATGGAGTTCCTGATATCAGTTGGAATATTTTATTTGTGTTTTTTTCTGGTTTCTTTTACTGTAATTCACATATTAAAGCGTACCTCACTACCTACCATGTATTTATAAATAACAGTGTTCTGAATTTTCATTTTATTTTTTAGAGATCTTGTTGCTATATACAGTCAATAAAAAAACCAGATACTCTTGAAAATCTGTTCCTTTTTTTTCGTTTGTTTCACAGAAGAAGATACCGAGTGCAGATTGTTTAAGCCCTGGACAGCCACTGCACCAAGTGGGTTTTTGGAGCCTGTGGGACCTGATGTGTGATCAGACACAGGAAAGGCTTCTCAGCAGAGACTGGTACCTTTCTCAGCAAGCAAAGGTATGATGGCTTGGGGGTGGAGGAACAAATCAAGTCTAATGCATCCAGAGATCTTAAAGCATCTTTTGATTTATATGAGGCCGGCACTTGCATATGGAGGGATCAGCTTTGGTGCTCTTGGGTTATGACTGTATCTTACCTTGTTCTTTTGTATGTATCACATGATGCACATAGGCTTCACTTCCATAGAAGCAAATTTTATCTTAGATTTTTGACTTGAAGCTTTGAGTTATGGATGCAATATTGCTCCAAAAAACAGTCTACTGAACTTTCAAAGTATGTAAGGACCCTATTGTTCCTCTGCCTTAGTCCCTTCACAGCTCAGCACTGAACTTACATCCATACTTCCTGTGGAAATTATTTCCTTTTCAAAAATATGTTGAAAAAATATCAATTTACTTCCATGTTTGAAGAGCAAGGGATAAGTCAGACTTTTGCAAGAAGAGCTATCTTGTTAGGAATTTCTAAATCTTATTTTAGCTGCTCCTTGCAGCAACCTGAGGTTGTTGGTTGGTCCTGACAGGAGATTCTGGGAAAGAGCCTGTATAGGAAAGAAACAAAAGGGTTCACAGGGTGTCACTGTACTGACAATGAGATCAAACCTGTGCTGCTGACTGTAAGGCCTGAAAGAGGATGAGACTAAAGAGAATGCATAACCAAATAACTCTCCATTCAATGTTATTTTTAGCAAAAAGTGAGTTAGTATTAAAAAAAAAAAGTAATTTTTCCTTGCTGTTCTGCCTATTGTGTCTTCACAAATGTGGGTGATGAGCTGTGAGCTACAGGTGCATGAAGACAAATTTCCCAAAAGGCTGCTATTTTTTGATGCATTCAGTTTACTTTTGCTATTTGTCTCTGTGATCCTCTGCTAGAAGTTCAGTCCCAGGATCAAATCTGGCTGCTTGGACTAACAGTTTTTATGGATGTTCGTAGTATTCAGCTGCCAATCAGATGCATGCAGATGCAAATTGCATGGTTAGATACACAAGTACTTTGATTTGTCTGTAAACTCATCTTGAGCCTGTGAAGTCTCAGTAAGGATTTTTGTAGGTGGAATTTTCACTTTTTAAAAGGACCCTGAACCTTCAAAACACCTTCACTTAATGGTTGGTTGGGTCAGTTTGTTTATGCTTACTTTCTAGGTGATGAAAATCTTACAAGCCCGAAGCTCAGCCTGAAAACACATTGCTGAGGCTAAAAATACTTGAAAATCATGTAACAGATAAAGCTCTGAAGAAACTGATTTTATTTGACAGTCTTGATTTTTTTTTTTCAATGACCTCACAAAAACATTAAATGGGAATAGCCTGGGGAAGAGGCACTAAATCAATAGGTACCAGTAAATTTGTGAAATCAATTTTTTGCTTTTCACATATACGAGAATTGATGCAGTTTATGCTGTGTAACTCCCAATAATTGCCCAGGGCGACAGAAGATTTATCAATTGCTTATTGACTTCTTTGAAGCCATAGGGGGAAAATGGAAATTGCTGCAAAGTTAACTGAGTAATACAGAAGACATCCTTCCCCAGCTGATGTGTAAACAGTGGCACAGCAGATTGTCTCCACAACACATTTGATATCAAGGTTTCTGCAATCAGAAGCAGAAACAACATTATTGCAGTGGCAAGACTGCAAAGGTGTGTGTGGAATACCACCTGTCCTACCTGTGCCATCCAGCTGACGTGGTGAACCCTACAGTGGGGAGTCTCAGAGGTGGGCAGGCACTGGCACAGGTGCCCAGAGCAGCTGTGGCTGCCCCTGGATCCCTGGCAGTGTCCAAGGCCAGGCTGGACAGGGCTTGGAGCAGCCTGGGACAGTGGAAGGTGTCCCTGCCCATGGCAGGGGGTGGCACTGGGTGGGCTTTAAAATCTCCTCCAGCCCAAAACATTTTTTTATTTTATGATGCATTACTATTGTAGTAGCCACTCAGTTCTTACACTCAGTTGTTCCACAGGAATTCCTGTTAAATTTAGTAAGATGACTTGTGAAGAAGTTACTCTTCCCCATAACTAAAGGCATCTCATCCTCACTTTGAGCATTTTTATAGTCTTCAATTTCTCTGTAATAAATAGCATATTTCACATTTAACAGCTAAAAAATCACCTACTGCTTTTAATGTGCCCTCTTCAGTCTTCTTACTTCCCCTGGCTATGAGGTGTGGGAGAGCTCATTAAATTTTTGAGTCAGAAAAGAGAAAGCAGTAAATAAGAGTAAATATATAAATTAAAAATACACCATCTGTGGTATAAACAGGGCACTCTGAAATGTTAGTTAAAATTTCCATAAATGTGACACATGATAAAAAGAGCAGTAGCACAAAGCAAAAGAAGTAAAAGACTTTTAAGGCTAATAAACTTACCACTGTAAAGTAACACCTGACACTTCAAAGTGAAAGAATGGAGAGTTATGTATGTGCTTTATCTCTTTAAAAGAAAACAAATTAATAGCCTTTTTTTTCAATAATAAATTACTTGCAAATCTGGCATACCTATATAACCTACAGTGGAGCCAAGGTTGGGAGGAAGTTTTGGCATATGCTAGGTTTTATATTTTTCCTTTTTTCTAAATACTGTTAAAAAACCATTCTCAGTCATTCAGTGTCAAACTAATCTTCTTCCTTTTAACTCCCTTCTTACTCTTCTTTGAGGAAGTAAATCCATTTTAGCATGAATGCAGACAAGCATCCTGGAAAATGTGTCCATCATGGTCTTGCTTTCCATTTTTCTTCCCTGTTTTCTAGCACAGAAGCTAAATTTCAACAAATTGAAAATAATCCTCTGTAACAAGATTTTAATGGTAATAAATTGCAGCTTATGCATACAAGTAAGATCACAAATGCACAAGATGATTGGACAAAGTATTCAGGAAAGTGAAATAGATTATTTGTGGGTGATGTTTACGAAAAGAGAATGAAGTGGTGTTCAGCATTTGGAGTCATTAGGTTAGCAGTCACAGCACAAAGTCAAATTTAAATGTTACAAAAGAAATAGCTGGTAAAGATGCAACTTCTGTTTAAAAGGGAGAAGATACTGATTCGGGGTTAAAAATCAGTAAGTAACATGATGCTTTATCAGCATACTCATGGGTGTCTTGCCTCTAAACCTCATAAGCAGAAACTCCTTAAAACCCTGGATGCTGAAAAGGCAGCGGAAATGATGGGGGAGGAGGAGAAGAAGCAGATTTGGCAAGCTGCATCTTGATGAGCTATTAGGCTTAGAAGCGAGGAAGCAAGAGAGTTGCAGCTGAAAGCTCTATCAACCTGCTGAATACTTCAAAAGAAGGAGATTTAAAAAAAAAAAAAAAAAAAAAAGTTATCTTTGGAGATCCACAGCTGTGTAAATAGAAGGCTCTTACTGGCTGAGGATTGCAGTCTGGATGTGTTCCTCCAAGGGTGATCAGGAATGGATGGGTTCTGACCTGATTTTGTGACTGCCCACACTGAGCTCAGTATGGATTTGGCTCCCTGAGTACGGCAGGGTGCAGGGTGTGTCACAGCCCTGTCTCTGTTCCTTGGTGCCCCTGGGTGCTTGGTGAAGCCCAGCTCCAGGATCCTGCTGGAGGGAAGGTGTTGGAGCTCCTGTGCATGGCCAGGTGCTCCTGTGCTATCCTTTCCTTCTCGCCAGTGGCCTCCCCTCTCTTCCCTTCCCTGCAGGGCTGCTCTCTGACCTCTGAGAGAGAAGATAAGAGAGGAAAAGGGGGAAGCTCAGCTAGCTCAGACACTGGTTTGTGGCCTGTGAACACACCTGAAGGGATGAAGTGGGTGGGAAAGGGAACAAGTGTCACAACTGTGAGCTGCTTTTTTGGCTTGTGGATGCTGTGAATGTACACATGTGTGGCTGTGTTAGGAATGACACACTTTCACATGTTCGGTGTTTGGAGGATGAGACGTCTCCCAGCAGAGATCTGGTGTGGGTCACCAGGGGTCTGATGGGAGCAGACGGTGCTGCTACTTTGAGACAAAACCATATTTTTGCAATGTATCTCTATATTGCTGCATTTAATGAAGCCCTGAATTGTGCTTTGAACCCCTGACGTGAGCAAAGGAAAAGCAGGTGAAGCGCACAGGAGGCACAGTGTCCCCCTGGCCCCGTGGCTGGCCCTCAGAGCCGCTCTGAGCCTGGCTACTGAGCTGATAACTGCAGGAACTCTCTTTGTACTTCCTGTCACAGTAACTCTTATGGACGATTTTGAGTTTGAGGAGTCCCTGCTATGGGATGCTCAAACGCAGCTTTTGTTTCGAGGTGTAAATATGTACTTGGCCAAAGTGATGTGCAAAGCTTTGAGAGTGTACCGATAGTACGTGAAAAAGAAGGGACTTGATGTTTTCCTAGAACTAAGGCACTACATTTTAATAGTGAGACTGATTTGCCCAGTTGAAAATTTACTGAGAAATGAGACAGAATATCCATTCCTTAATGTGCCAAAATCAAAATGGGCATATTTCAAACAATAGAGGTTAGCTGGAATAGATGTTACAGGCTCATTTCAGGAAGAAGTTGGTAAAAGACTATGGCTGTCAATATGCAGGAGGTCAGATTGGATGATGATAATGGTCCATTTCAGTTCTTATAAATTGGTGAATCTAATAATTTCAGTAGAAATGCTGCCTCTGAATGTCATTTGCACTGTGACCTCATCCATCTGGACTGGTTAAGCAGCTTTAAAGTAGATGCAAGATCTACTGTCTTTGTCTACTTTCTTCTCTAGGACAGTAAAAAGGGCTTGTGTGGAATTAGGATTGAAAGTTTTCTTCAGAAACATGTTTGCAAGGTTTTTGGGGATGAGAGGAGGGAGCCCATCTAGCCTAGATTCTCTTATATTTTATGTTCTCAGGTCCCATATTGAAAATAATATATTCTCTGCTGAATGTAAAAGAAAAAGCCACTTATACATTTTTTCATTGTTTTTATTCAGAGACAATGTTTTTGACCCAAAGATGAAACAGATTCTCATCTTTTGTGGCCATTTTTCACCTTGAACCTTTTTCTGTATTCTTTAAAATATTCATAGTTGCATTGAGAAGCCAAATTTTTGAAGGTGATCCTAGGCGAATAGGATTAAACAACTCAGGTCAAACTACTTACTTAATCACTGTATATTCTTCATGCAATTGGCAAGAAATTATATTTCATTTGGCATTCTTTATAGTCTCGAGTTTTAGTATTCTGAGAGGAGAAAAATGAAAGGCAAATAGCATGACCTTTTGTATCTCAATGACCTGAAACTGGAGATGGGTTGCAATTTAAATACAGAATTCAATCCTAACTTTAGGCACTTGTAAAATATGTCTGGGACATTCAGAATGGAAAAGATACAATGTAATATCCTTCCAGGGAGAAGAGCTCTGAAAATTGCCATTTTCCCTTCACACATTAAGGCACTCACTGATTAAAATTCATGAATTTGATTAAGGAAAAGTAATCTTTTTTCCCAGAAGTGAAGTTCTTTTTCCTTTTAATTGTTTTATTTGTTTCTAGTGCAGGAGGGATAACTCACGTTTTGGCTTTAAGCCAGAAAAATGCTGATTTTTTTTACTGTTTTCACACGCAGAAATGTTTTGTTTTTTAAAATTACCATTAATGACACATCTATGCAATTCATACTCAGTGTTCTTTAGTAGAATGAATTCTGACAGCCAAACATCAGAACTTAATCTAATCATGAGTGTCACCAGGCAAAAAAAAATCAGACTTAGCTGAGGTGTTCTCTGTCTGAGCATGTGCTCAGCCCCATGGGAATCAACAAAGAAGAATTGTACCTATAGCACAGAGAGTAAAATCTAGGAAATGACAGACCTGGAAGAATGACCTGCTTCCCCCTGAAATTAAACTTATTAAACTTTCCCTGAACAGGCTGCATGGGCTGAGGTGTCAGGGAGTGCAGTGGAATATTGGGGCTGGTGCAGGAGCCCCAGATGGTGCCAGTACTGGTCATGCTTTAGCCTTGAAATTGTATGTCAAGGGTCCCTGCAGCTCCAGCAGTGGACTATGACAGCTCCACATTACTTTTCCAAATGAGGGATAAGGTGTTCAAATCTGACCATTGACTTGAACTGCCTCATGCTCAGAAGTACCTACCCTGAATATCCTTCCAAGATTATTAGAAAGTGCTGAGCACCTGCATTTTAAAAAAGCCTCATTCATTGGAAGTTCTCAGGTAGGGGTTCCAGTTTCTTGTCGATGTCAAAGTCTTGACTGAAAGCAATATTTTTTATGGAATAGAAAAATGATGGTCCCAGCTACCCAGCAGAAGGGTAGTGTAGCTGTGATGGCATGGGCCTGCACTGAATGATCTGAAGTGATGCAGATGATCCTGACAGGCTCAAAAGTGTTTCAGTTCCTCACTCAAAAGTGCAGCAGAATTGTGACTGGCAGTCATTGAAATGGAGTTACAGTTATTTCTCCCTCCCCTCTGGAACCAGAGAGGCTCTCTGTCACTGGGCTGGACCAGCAGTGCTCACACAGCTCTGCCCACAAGCATATGAGGAAAACTTTCATGATTTTTCTGACTGGACTGGATCAAAGGCAAACATCTGGACTCAGCAGGAACACAATGAATGAAGGGAAACCTGCCAGCAGTGTTTTGAAGATACGTGTGCCTCAAGGAGGAAATCACAGTGCTGGATGTGTTATAAACAGCTCTTGTTATTTGTTTCTCTGACATTCCATTGTCTTCATAAGATGAGCAAGGGCACTACACCAACAAAGACATAAGTCAAGTCTATTTATGCATGAACTTTCAATGAGCTTATTTCTTCTAGTATGAGATACCTGTGTATCCAGTGTCAGGGAGGTAAAAGTTCTCCAAGTGAACACTGGTACTTTTGGTAAGATTTTTAGACCTCATCAATGTCTAGCCTGGATATTCGTATTTTTTTGAATATGCAGACAGAAAATACCAGAGTTAAAAATGGGATCTTGAACAAGGTTCTGTAATTTTTCTTGTATGCTTGCAAGTAGTGCTGACCAGCATGCAAATCCCAGGAATAACCATTAAGTTACAAGTGCAGGATATGAGACAAGGAAGAGGCTGGTTGGTCCTCTTTAACTTCTGGGTTTTATTGACAAAATTTTTCTGCTCCACAGCACTTTGTCTTTAATATTCTCTAACAATTATTTTCTCAGTTTTTATTTCCTTGCAATATTTGATATTAATTGTAAAGCTCCAGCTGCCAGGCTGGTAGTATTTTGCAAAAGCCAGCTTTCATTTTTTAAAATGCTATATTTGTTTTTGCTTCTCATTGTTCCAGAGAGGTTGAAAACATGAACCATCACATCAAAAAGGAAAACTAGAAAAAAGGAAGGAAAACAAAAAATGAATACCAAAGCCATTATTTTGGAAACAAGATCTTTAGACCTATAAAAATTTGCTTATAATTTGGAGGGAGGAGCAGATCTTTTTATCCCTCCTAGCTATTGTGTTTCTTATAATACACTATATATGGAGCATGGACTGTAGTTGACTTATTAAGAACAGTACAAAGCAGAGTGAAAAGCAATCATAAATTGTAGAAGGAATCATTTGTCTCTGTCTCAGTTTACCTTTCTAGTAGCACCCAGGCTATGAGAAGTGTGAGGCCAAGGAAAATGATGACATAAAGAAGAATACTTAAAAGTTCTGTGCTTTTTCAGAGGTTGGGACTTCTCCTCCTGTTTTCCACAGACCAGCATTTTTCTTTCTGTAAATAAGACAGTTCATATGAAGAAAAATGCTAATAGTCTGTAACTCTTTGGTCAAACTTGCTGTTGAATGTTTCTCAAATGTTAGGGGTTTTTGTCTTTTCCTATTTTTTTTTATCAAGCTTATTTCACAAAATCAGACTCAGTGGGAGGAAAATGTTTTGAGATTTTGTAATTAACAATTATTCTACAAGTATTAGTTTTTTAAAGAGAGATTTATCACTTATAGAAATAAATGCCAGCATAAATAATACAGTGAAAAGGAAAGATTGAGTCAATTGTTCCTATGCTTCCTTCTTTAAAATTGAATTATTCATTATTTCCTTTAAAAATGTGCAGAAAATAACCTTTTTTTTTTCTAACTTAAGACTGCCACTGAAGTTGCACATTAAACAAAAATAAATCCATGCCTAGACAGCTTCCATGAATTCTTACTAATTACCATACTTTGAGAGTTACCTGTTTTGTGACTTCTCTGGGTTTATATTTGAAAGCAAAATCAGATGCCATTTCCCAGCTGAAGTGCAGTTTTGTTGTAATTCCTTACAAGTTTTTAGATGATTTCTTTTTATCATGTTATTTTTTGGATAGGGAGATACTAGAGTTTTGTCGTATTTCTAGTTCACTCATGTCTGTATCAACTGATAACATTGTTAGGGTAGGAAATGACAGAATAAGAGAATTTAAAATTTTATCCTCCCAAAGCACCTATTTGGGAGGCTGTTGAAGGAGTAGCCGTGTTACAGAAGGGCTGCTTTGGAGGGAGGTGGGCAAATGGCCTTTGTCTGTCTATGGATAGAACCCTCATTCTTGAAGCTTACCAGTAGAAATATGTGAAGGATACAACTCAGTATTAAATACAGTGTTAAATAACTTGTGAAAACAGGCAAAGTGGTCACTTGACTTGAGCTCAACCGCAGGTCTGCCAACTCAGAAGTCATAGAGGGCTTTATTTTTTGTGACCTTTCTTCTGTCTGTGATCTCTACAAATTCTGTCATTTGGTAAAATCTCTCTAGAGGTTCCACTTTGCTCTTCTCTCTGTCTTAATGTTCCCTGTAAGATATCATTTTCCAGTGGGCTCTGGGGCGTGAAGAGGGAGGCAATATTTAGGGTGTACAAGGCTGACCTCCACAGAGAGCTTCACATTGTGGTATTTTCCACTCGTACATTTTCCTGGGAGACCCAGGAAAGGATGGACTGCAGTCCATGTATTTCTGACAAAATATTCTGCATTCTGCTTCCCCGTTTTCAAGGAAGATGATTTGAGTTCTTCAAAAGGCATGGAGTAGATGTGAGCAGGGCACTGGGATATCTGGTCTTGATGGCAGCATTTTCCTTGGACTGGGTTAGACTCTAAAGCTCTTATAGCAGGGAAACCTGGAGCTCTTTCAAGACTCAATCATACCAGTGCTTGTAGAAAAAAGGTAACATTTCATATTGGAGGCAGATGGAAGAAATATTTATTTGGAGTGTGGATTTCAAGCAAATGATGGATTTTGTAATCTGTTCAGTGGTTTGGAATGTTAAAGCCCCAGGGAACACAGAACTATCTGGCCCATGAGACAATAAAACGGACACAAATAATTGATTTATCGTATGCTTCTGCAACTTTGCACAATGTTTGCACATCCACATACCAAGATATGTATTTATTATCATATATGATGTTTCACATAGGTGGAGTTAATGCACACAAATACCCATAAGTTCATGAATGAAACAGCATAAATATATTATAGAGAACAAATAAATGTACTAGTAAAAGGTGAGTAATCAATAAAGCATTTCACATGGAAGTTTCTTATGAGAAAGGGGACAAAGGAGGGGAAGTGGTGGCAGGTCATAGGCCTTGAACTGGGAAATGAAAAGCTCTCCCTCCTCTGCAGTGGGCTGTGACCATTTCCTGTCCATCTGAAGAAAAATGGTTTTTGTATCATCGATATTCAACCTTCACAGTGAGTAGTGAAAGAGACTCCATTTGCATCTTTAGATAATCATCAGGCATTTTTTTTCACCAAAGAAGCAGCTGGTGCCTTGTCCATTGTGCAGAGGAAAGCATTTTTCATTTCTATTAATGTTCAGAGAAGGTCTTGTGTTAATTTATGACCTATAGTGTTAATAGCCGTCATCATTTAATGAACTAATTAGATGAATAACAGTTATTGCACATTATTATTATTATTGTTCTTACCATAATCACCATGGGGAAAATTTTAAGTATTAGAAATCAAGAATTGTATTATTACAACTCTAATTTGTAGTGTGCCAATATTTCCCCAGTAGGCCCCAGTTGTGTGGCATAATAATGGAATGATTTTAATTCATAATTTAGCTGCATAATTATGAGGGGAGTTTATGATTTTTCAATATTTTTGAACATTTGTTTATTATATTTTTTTAAATTCTTCACTCTTTTTCAACAATATCATGGCAGGGTGAATGTTGGAGTAAAAATAATTTAGTCCATTGCTTTGTATTACTAAGATGA
Organism: Hirundo rustica; assembly: GCF_015227805.2. Taxonomy (NCBI): domain Eukaryota; kingdom Metazoa; phylum Chordata; class Aves; order Passeriformes; family Hirundinidae; genus Hirundo; species Hirundo rustica. The sequence continues at coordinate 12,326,083 of NC_053463.1, forward strand.
AAATTGAATGCTTGTTTTATTAAGATGTTTAAGCCCAGCCTTTCCATTGACTGGAAGAGTTGCATTACTGTGCTTTGTGGGCAGTAGGTATTCACAGATGCTTGTGGCCTGTGTCTCATAGATACAAACCTGTTGCTATATTATGTGAGCTTTTTGTAGCTCTGTAGCTGAGTTCTCACGGTTTGTATTGTAAACAATCATGTTTTTCACATTCCTCTCTGATGAGAGTGAACTGATTGACTTCTAGTCTGGCCAGTGGGATGGAGAGGTGGTAACCTTGTTCTCCAATCCCTAGTCATTGTTCAGGGTCTATATAAACGAGGTCTTTGTAAACGATGAAGTTTTTCTTCTTTTCTTCAGTCTTCATCTTCATGGAGTCAGATTCTGTGAGTATCTTTTTGTGTCCTCTAGCAACACAAACCTATGCCTAGGTTTGTTTTGTTATGGTCAAAACAGAATTGGGATTTGAAAGTAAATATTAGCTTTTATGTGAAAAATTTTAAATGCATGTGTGCACTCAGTTTCCTCCATTTTCTTCTATGTGCCTTCACAACCTTATGTTATTTTTATTATTATTATTTTTCACGTAGGAGGATCACTCTGCCCTCTGCATTTTTCATGAAATGGGTATAAATCTGCTTTTAGGAGTTAAAAAAAATGAGGAAAAAACCTGAATAATGTCTAAATAAATTAAATGTCTCAATAAATGAGACATCTTCCTTTTCATTCAAGAAGAATCTACAGTGATTCTTCAGAACCCATTTTTACACCCTCTTTGGCTGAATGTTTTGTGTATATATGTCAAATAGAATGGGACTGTCACCCCAGGATCAGTTTTGCAAGTAGCAGGAATGGAAATGATGATGATAATAATTAGGGTATTCCTCGTGTTAACACAATTTTTCCAATCGTATTGAGATGCTCCAATCAGACATCATAACATGTATAACGAGGCATTATGAGATTATGTTCAGACTGACATGAAAGCAGCTGGCAACCAGAGAACAAAGGAATGTTCAAATCTGACTTTGCAGGGAGGGAGCAATGGAAGGAGTAGAAAATTCAGACCACCCCAGACAACAGGTGTAGCTCTTTATTTCTGAAGAACAGTTAAAAATGCAGCCACTGAATAAGGATTGTGTCACAAGGCTGTGAGGGCAAATCTGTACCAGAGAGAGGCAGGGGATGGATCATTCCAGAGAAAATGACTGCAGCTGAAGGGTGATGTAGCAATGGGGAACAAAGACACAAACCCGCTTGTGCATGTGGAGGAAATCTCGTTATTGTAGAAAACACCATTCTTATACACCTTTAGTTTCTACCAGACATAAAGAGCACCCATTGGCTGCTCAGCTGCAGTGTTGCTGTCGCACAACAACCCAATCGACAACACCCAATCAGCTTCCTGCTCACATGCTGTCCATGTATCTTATCACCCAATCAACTTCCTGCTCACATGCTGTCCATGCATCCCAACACCCAATCAACTTCCTGCTCACATGCTGTCCATGCATCTCACCACCCAATCAGCGTCTTGCTCACATGCTGTCCATGCATCTCTCCACCCAATCAGCTTCTTGCTCACATGCTGTCCATGCATCTCTCCACCCAATCAGCTTCCTGCTCACATGCTGTCCATGCATCTCTCCACCCAATCAGCTTCCTGCTCACATGCTGTCCACACATCTCTCCCCAAAATGCCTCTCACCCGCAGTTGACCTCCCACCTCCCAGCCTGCCCTGCCACAGGGCTTTCTGGTCAACATAATCATGAGTAACCTTAACAAACACAACCCCACATCCCATAGGGTGAGGCAGCAGAAGTTGTGCTTTTCCGCTGCTACTGACAGAAACAGTTGAGGGCGTTGGAGTTTTGAGTGGAAAGTAAAAGTCAGATGTATTTGGCATCCCAAGGATCCGTATTAGGAACTAGACTGAGTGACGTAAAACTCATGTAATGTTGAAAGATTAGTAACTCTGTTTTGTCTTGGTTCTGTCTCTCTAGTTCATGCGAAAACACTTACATTTCTTACAGTTTCTTACCTCTGGTTTTACTTTAAGAGGACAAGCTATTTTTTTATGTAATCTAAGAGGTGTGGTACAAACCACTTTCTTTTTGCCCCTGAAGTCAGTCATGCTGATGTTGGAATCTGTGGTGGTTTAAACTGGCAGGAAGGTCAACACCACAGAGCTGTTTGCTTGCTCTCCACCCACACCAATGGGATAGGGGAGAGAATTGGGTAAAAAATGTGTAGCTTGAGATAAAGACAGTTTAATGGGACAGAAGTGGAATAACTATTAATAACTACTACTAATAATAAAAATTAAGAGAATATAGAAAGCAAGGGATGCACAATGCAATTGCTCCTGTCCTGCTGAGTTATGCCCAGCCCATTTCTGAGCAGTGTCCCTCTGGCCCCTTTCTCCATAGTTTATTTACTGACCATGATACCGGGTGGTCTGGAATATCCCTGGGATCAGTTAGGGTCAGCTGTCCAGTCTGTGACCCCTCCCAGCTCCTTTTGTACCCCCAGCCTGCTCACTGGTGGGGTAATACAGAACTGTACCAGCTGTTAGGAAGGAAATCAATTTTATCCCAGCCCAGAGCAGGACAAACCCAAGCATACTGGCCTTCAGATTCTTGCCTTGCTTTATTTCAGTTAAATGCTTTGTAAAGACTTACCTTGCCTTTGCCTAAATTGTGGATCACAGCACAGTGGAAGAAGATGGGCACGCTTGGTCAGTGTGTGTGAGATGAAGATAAGCATTAATAAGATTGATGATTCATAACAACAACACAACTATTTGTGTTTGGATATGAAGATACTCTCACGTTAGAAAAAGCTCTAAAATTAGTTGGTAAACTGATGATAAAATCCTAAAAGAAAGTAAAACATCACAAAGTTGCAGCATCTTAAAATTGACTGCAAAGAAGCCTTTTAATGTGCAATTTCACTAACACTCAATAGGTGAGTAGAACATATTTGATTTAGTTGTGCCATTTTCAAGTTGTGTTATCTGACAAACTTAGTACAGAATACATAATTAGATCATACTACTGTGTTTATGATAATGAATGCTACATTCACAATACTTGAAGCTGCACATTAAGCAGGTATTTAATTTTTTATGGCTGTTTTTGACAGGTAACATTTTTTATCTTGAACATAAATCTGTCAGAAATTCTATTTTTACTAAAGACTTACATGTAGTATATGACAATTTTGATTTTTAACTGGCAAATTGTGCAGGCATTTTATTTTCTAAGCAAAGTAGCTTTAAAGAAATTCAATGTAATTGCCATTTCTTTATTGTATGACCTCATTAACAGTATAAAGCAGGCTTTAAAACACTTAAAATTATAGTATTTATCAAAATGTTATATATTTCACAAGTAAAAGCCACCTGATACACAAACCCCCACTTTTAGTTGCTGGCAATTGATAGAATGTGAATGAGCAAAAGCAAAGAATTCAAAGCTGAGATCTGACAACTTTGAGCTGGATCTGGTAGATGAAAGTGTCTCTGTTTCTGTTCCGACTAATTTTACTGGGTAGTAAAGCAGTGGAAAACATGTCACAAGAAGAAGAGGAAACATGAGAAAACTCAAACATGGAACTGAGTTCCCTATCTAAATGTGGTATTGTGGGTTTTAACACTTTTCAGGAATTGCCTTTTATGTTCTGAATGCAGTGAATACAATGTAATCTCTAAGAGTTACTGTTCATTGCTAATTAATTAATCACAACGCTGGGTTTGCTTCCCCCCTATGCTGGCCTGTTTGGCTGGAGGAGGAGAATATTGTGAACACAAATGTGTATGATACCAAATAGCTGGATTCACAAAGCCAAATTTCTCTCCTACAGAAACAAGATAATCTACCTTGGTAGCAGACCTTATCTTCTCTTTATTATTACCAATATGAAGGTAATGAAAAGAAATTACTTTTGGACATGATGCAGAAAACAGTTTTAAAATAAGTAGCTACTCTAATTGTGGTTTCTGTACTCATGATCTCTCTGGTGTTTTTGGTTGTTAGAAAAAAAGTGAAATAGCATGGAAATCTCTGGGCAGTCCTTTTGGCTCTGACAGCCCCAGGCTGCATTTACTTCAGAAAGATAATTTAAAATGGGGAAAATAATTTGTCCTTATTGCAGTTGTGTGTGAGGCCTTCATAACGCTTTTATCCTCTGCAGGCTGAATAATGGGGGACAGAGCTGAGTAATCAGGGATGTGACTGAATGCATATTGCATTTACTGGAAACAATCATGTTGATTTAATGTGGCCATTGGATCAGGCTCTGAGAGAGCAGGGGAGAGCCTGGCCCAGCAGATGAGGGTTTAATATACCTTCCTTCCTTTAAGATGCTCTAGAAAGCACAGAAATACACACGGGGGAGCCTGGAGAGCACACAGATAGGTGTGTGGAATAGAGGCTTATCTACAAATAAGTCCAAGAAGAGGAAGATTATATTTATCATAAAGCAATTGGGAAAAGCACTATGCCTGTGAATCAGACATTGCATCTTCTTTATCTGAAGAACCGATAGTGGAGAAACAAGGATGTGCCCTTTTCTGTGAAGTTTGCATTCCTGCCTTGAAATGGAAAATCTCCAAATCCTGTGAAAGTGACACCAAAGTGATGATTAACTTTATAGGCTAAATCACCTTCATTAAGTTTTATCTGATCAAATTAAAGCTTTTCTTTTTAAGCACTGCTTTTAAAAAGAAACAATTAACACAACTACTCTGGGGCCTTGAGTATAGATACTGCAGTCCCTTAGATTGGATGCTGTCGAAATTTACTGCCTGTATCATCTGAAATATGAATATTTTATTCTGAATACTTTGGTTAAGGCTTGCTTCTCACAATGTGGCAGAATTTAATGAACATGCTTTCCTAAATAATTTTATGTTCTGTAGTGCTTTAGTGGAAAGGCAGGAACACATAATTCTCAGCTGCATCAAGAAAATGAGTTGTGCCAATTACTTAAATTGTACTTTGAGTAATTTGTGCCATATCTCTGCGGTTAATTAATAACTTCTACACCTGGCTTTTGTTAGAGACAACCCAACCCCTCCTCCATTTGGTTTCTCATTTTTACAATTGTGCATTGTTCCTTTCAAGACTGTTTGCTTGTAAATTTGACAAAGATGAACAGCCATGATGAGTGCAGATGGACAAAGATGATAACTGCAGGTGGCAAATGGGGGTCGGAAGCATAATGGGTAAAATTTCAAGGACTATTCAGTCATTATCTGAAGGAAATATTCTCATACCCCACACTGGTATCTAAATTTCATCCTGCTGGATAAATAAGAAATCATGTTGATGGCCAATGCGATCTATTTAAATGACACCTTGCTTCATGTGCACAGGATAAAAGAAATGGATGGCAAGGAAGCAATTGTGGGACAAGGGAGACAAGTGCTGTGTGACCTGGGAAAGCTCAGCAAGAGCCTATGGAGAGAGACCCCACCCTGCAAGGGAACACTGGCAAAAGCCAGCCCTGGAGTGTGGAGACAGAAGGGAAAAACAGTTATAGATTTAGTAGAAATAGATATCTCAGTTTTACTTCATAGGAAAAGACATTCCTGAAGCTAGGAAAAAATGAGTTTGCTGCTGTTTAAAGTATCCTGGAAGCTTATTGTGAGTCTGGCTCAGGAAGGGGCAGGGAAAGCCTTGTCTCTGGGTGCTGGTGGGACCTGCTGACTGGAGCCAAAGGGGGAAGGATCCTCAAGAAGTAAAAGCACAACCCAAAACCAAACCCTGATAAATGTAGGGGCTGGTCCTACTCGCAGCTGGGAGTGGTTCGCCCTTCTGACCCTCACCAAGCTCAATTAGTTTCTACTAAAATCCAAAGACAAAAACTGAACCAGACTGTTCTGACTGTGCCCAGAAACGGGAGCATTATTGAATTGTGGGGCACAGAGTTGGAAGTTCTGTGACAGTAATTACTAAGAAGAATTCATGAATTATGCTTTTTAAAATCTCACCGTTCCTAGCTGGCCTAACAGCAGGTGATTGTCATCTGGTTTCAAAAATAGAAAAGATAAATTAATACATATCCAGACAGTCATATGGCTGATAATTTATTTGCCACTTGTTTCTTTTGTTCTTTCTTCTTAAGAAGCTTCCTTGCTCTTCACTGTTAAGAAATATTTAAGTAAGTCAGTTATTAGACATTATGGGTTTCAATGCAATATTCAGGTTTCAAACTCTTTAAAGAAATTCTCCTTATAAGGAAAAATGTGATGTAGAAAAAATAAAACCTCAGAATTAATTGGATTTTGATTTCAAGGTTTTGATTATGGGCTGTGTATTTTGAGAAATATGATTAAAAATGTAGAATTTCAGATACTTGTTGGAGCTTCTTAGTAAATCCTCAGGAATTAACAGTAGGTTGGATATCTCTATAAACTGTATTTTTTCAGAAACTATTTGGTAGCAATTTCAATTTCTTTCTTTCTGTACATTCAAGCAGGTAAATGGGATCTCAGCCAGTTGGTGATTCTTTTTCTGAGGAATACCCAAATGAAAGTAGAGTTTAGTGTTATTTTTTTTTTAAAGTAAGAACCTTTATATGAGCTGGTGAACTTTTAAATTATTTCTCTATTTTAATTTTTATCAATTCTCTGGAATGGTTGCAGGCTAAGTAGTGCACCTGGAAGAGTGCAATTATGTCATAATGAGCTAAGTGGAATATGTCATATGAGCCCTAGTAGAATTGCTAGAAGTGCTTTTTATCAGCATTGCAGTCCCTAGGCCTTGGACACTTCAAGGTATAATAAAAGTAATCCTGTGCCATTTCCCATTTTCCTGAGGTGCAGCATTATCATAGTTACAACTTTCTTCTTGTAACTGCATTAATGGGGAAGGGAAAGAAGAAAAGGGAAGAATGAGATAGACAAATGTTAGGAAGGAACCTTTTTCCCAGACAGGGAGAGGAGCAGATTGTTTTCATTATCTTGTCCTTGGTGTCCCGGTGCTGCTCTTAGCTCCTGTTCGGCTGAGGACAGAGGACATTGTGTGTATTTGTCAGGAGCTGTTTTGGCCTCAGAAAGCAAACAGTGTCAGTCTTGTGGTAATCTCTCAGGGAGGAACCAGGAAGGACAATTCTAACACACTTTGTGTAGCTGTGTCCCTCTCTCAGATGTGCTTCCTGAGCTTCACATACATCAGTGGCATTTTCCCATCCTGCTGCAAAAAGTGGAATCGGGGAAGATGCTTTTTGATAGATTTTGTGGATGAAAATAAAGAGCTAACATGCAATATTACATCTGAGAACTGTTTGTGGATAAAGAAAGGTTAAGGGTTCCTACCGAGGGGGGATAGAAAAGAAAGCAGAGAGGGGAAAAAAGAGAGAAAAACAGAAGACGGGGACAGATCGTGACTGCAAGAGCCATGGGCGCTCTGTTAGCATCGGCTCAGCAGATGGAGAGAGTTTGCCGCAAGCTGTGGTGAATCTGCATGGCTCCTGTAGCGGGCTGGTGCGATTTCCAAACAGCAGCTTGCTGTGTCCCTTGCTTCAGCAGAGAACAGGCTGCCGTGGCCAAGGGTGCACTCCTGGAGCAGCTGCAAGCCTCGTGTCCCTTCCACGGGCAGAGAACAGACTGCCACAGCCATGGACACTCTTCTGGAGCAGCTGCAGGCCCCATGTCTCTTCAGTGGAGAACAGGCTGCTGCGGCCAAGGGCATGCTCCTGCAGCAGCTGCAGGTGTTGTGTCCCTTCCATGAGCAGAGAACAGGCTGCCACAGCCTTGTGTGCATGTCTGCAGCAGCTGCAGACCTCGTGTCCCTTCCATGGGCAGAGAACAGGCTGCCATGGCCAAGGGTGCACTCCTGCAGCAGCTGCAGACCTCCTGTCCCTTCCATGGGCAGAGAACAGGCTGCCGTGGCCAAGGGCGCACTCCTGCAGCAGCTGCAGACCTTGTGTCCTTTCCATGGGCAGAGAACAGGCTGCCACGGCCTTGGGCGCACTCCTGCAGCAGCTGCAGGCCCCAGGGTTGGTGGTGGTGAGCCCCTGCTCCTGTGAGTAGCTGGGCGTGACCTGCAAGCAGCAGTGGCAGGTGTGTCTCCAGCACCAGTGAATGATGGCTGTGGGCTGGTGCTGTGGGCTGGGTCTGGGCAGCATGCACCCCTCCAGAGAAACAGTGGAGCACTAGGTCATCGCAGAGACAAGCCATCTCAGGGGAAGCGGTGAAGCACAGCAGGACAGGTGTGGACAGGGAGGACAGCCAGGCAAGAAGCAGGACTGAAGAGAAAGGCAAGGTAGGGAGTAGGGCCAAGCTAACACTCAAGGTGAGCCCCTGCTCCCTCCAATAATCCTGAAGAAAATGGCCCCCAGTTGTGTCGCAGTTAACTGCTTTTATGTGGTAAAGCTGCTCCCATAGCCTGATTTCCTGGGCATCTGCCCCACCAGCCGGTGGGTGGTCAGTTGCAGCCCAATGGTGGAAGCTTTCTCTCCCCTGATCGGCTGCCAGGCAAAGCCTCCCCAGAGACACGGCTGCCAGTGTACAGCCCCTAGAGTCATTCTTCACCTCATGTATAACGTATGTTGAGGCATCAATAAAAATCAGATTGGTCCCTCTCAGGCATGAGGAGTGGAAGAGGATGGTGACCTGTGGCATGCATATAGTACAGGGAGGACCAGCACAAGTTTTGGATGGCACAAGGCATCAGTGACCCAGATCTCTGGGTTGGGAACTGCAGCATGCTAAGAGAAGCAGCAGAATCCAGGCTAAAGAGGGAAAGTGGGTAGAAATCCCGATGGACAACTTTCTGCACAAGGTCCTTCTTGCACACTTAACCCCCAGTTTGGGAAGGAAGTGCACCATTTGTCATATCTATGTTCAGAGGGTGCTGAAGAATTCATCAGCTGAAAAGGTCGCTTTCCAAGCCATTTATAATTTGGCTACTACAGCTACTTCTTTCTCAAACGAGCTTTTCCATTGCTTTCTGCAGCAATTTAGAGGTAAAGCCAGTTCCAGTTCCAGCTGTGTTAAGGAAGCTTAATGGCAACTCTTTTTTTTTTTTTTTTTTTTTTGTTTCCATGTTGTTGCAAAGGACTGCTTGCTGGTGGCTTATGTTCTCAGACAACTGTTTATTTTCTTGTCATTTTCACTCCACTGGTTGAGAAAAAATATCTCTAATCAACAGTGACAATTGTTGGTCTGGCAACAAATCCCTCTCAGCTTGGGGCCATACACAATATAGGCCCCCAAACCAACCCAGTGTGCCTCCCAGAGTCTGATCCCTCTCTCCACTGGTGAGATGCATCAGCTCTGTAGTTCTCAAACGCTACTTCATCACCCTTACTGTCCTTGAGGGTTTCTCTGGGTTCATACCATGTATTTCTGCTCTCCTGGTCCCCATCCAACAAGGTGGTAAGGTGCAGTTGGAGTGGAGTGTTCATACAGACCACAGAGAACAATCAAAAAGTAGATGGCAGGTACATAGAAGAGAAAATGTTATTAATTTTGGGAGGTTTCACTGATTACATGCGCACATCATGTGGGTAGCTTATAGAACAAAATATCTCCCTGGATGTGATTAAAAGTTGAAAACAAGCTGTACAGTTGAAAATCTCTGTTAGCAAGGAGTGCCCTCCGGCAGCTCAGCTTCTAAATTTTGATTTTATTTATTGAACAGAACGCAAATAACATATCACCAAGATTAAAAGGAGTGAAAGGCAGAGAAAACTCAGTTATGATATGCTTTATATTAAGTAATTTGTTCAGTCAGCCAAAACATGTTTCTCAGAGCTGAAGGGAACTTAGACATTGGTTTGGGTGCTATTTTTGAAAAATATTCTTGTTGTTAGATATATGGACATCTGATTTAGAGAAGGGATGTGTGACAGCTACAGCTGCTCTGTAAGCTGCACAGATAAATTGGCCATGACACCAACTTGACCAGCCTAAGCTCATTAGAGAATAGAATTAGAGAATAGAATTAAATGAGGTGTGATAATGATGGCTTGGATTCAAATTCAAACAGGAGACCCCAGCCAATTGAATCAGGCATGCATACATATCATTGGCTAGTGAGCTGGGCGGAGCTAAGAACCCAGCCAATCGTGTGTAAGCATGGGAAATTTGAAGCCCCTATAAAATGTGGCACCCAACGATAAACTTCAGCTTGGTGTGTTCTGTCACCTGACTCCAGCAACAGAGACAGGGATGGAAGAACATTGTATTCATACAAAATAGTAACTTTTCAGGCAGGGTTGCTGGTGTCCTGTGATTTTTCATTAAAATATGTCCTTACTGAAGTGATGAAGTATCTAGATAAATCCCCCGACATGAACAGTCTAATTTTTGACTATAAGCAATAAATTAATGGAAATATGCTGCTGATTTGCATTTGTGATCAAAATGCAAGTCACGCATGAGCCTGTGAAATGTGAGTGAATGGCAACTCCAGTAACCTTCAAACTTAAAGAAAGTAGATTGAATATTCTCATAAACATCCAACAACAACAATCAAAAAGAGAATTCCATGGAAAATGAGAAAGATTTTGGGAGTATTCTGCTGTGAATAAGAATATTCTTGGATGTGACATATATTTAGTCACGATTAATACGATTAAACATTCTGAAGTTACTGATTGAGCCTCTAGTGTGACATCATTATTCAGTGATCTTTTGCGCCTATCTAAAAATTTGAGTGATAATTATAGGACAGAGGAATGATGAAGTAGACTTAGAAAAGTAAACTTCTTCCACCAGAGTGAACTTCCTAGTGCTACAAGGGGCTGATATCTGCCTGGGGGTCAGTTAGCTCAGAGTGATGGTGTTGCCAATGAACCTGTCACAAGACCAAACTGCTATATCCCAAACTGGTCTAGACTAGAGTTTGCCTGGTGGTCAGTGAGGTCCAGTGCCAGTGCTTGGAGAAGCACTGTCTGCTTTAAAAGCAACAACAAAAAAAAACAAAGACTGATAACTCTTCTCAGATGCACTAGTAATCCTGTCAGCAGGCAGATGATAACATATCTTAAGTTAAATGTCTGGAATCTGAGTCACTTATATGCTGTGTTACATATGTGAGACTTTTTGTTTAGCCTAACTTTTTTTTTTTTTTAATTACTCCAAATGTGTGAATCAAGTGAAATAATTTGCACTTCAAATGATATTACCCAAGAATCTATCACTAAGATCCTTGGAAATTACAAATTCTGAAAATCAGGTGGCATAAGGGCTTTTGTAAGTAGCCAATTTTTGTCTTTCTCCATAAATATATATGTATAGTAAGACATTTATGCATTCCCTTAGCCCTGTAGGTGTGGGATACAAGAAAACTTGGCCTTTTGGATCTAGGTGAAAGAATGAAAGCCTGTTGTGTTTTAAGTGGGCACCTGTATCACCAATATGACAAGGAAGGGATAAAAGTCAATTGAATGTTTATGGCTGTTTTAGAGAGCAGAGGAAAAGAGGATGAAGACCGTGAGTCAAGTATCTTTCTGTCATAGCTAATGAATATTCTCTTTTACTTTGCATTACAGAGTACTCTTTTTTGGTATGGGAGAAGTAGGTATTGACTCTCCTTGTAGATGTCAGTGTGAGGAGCAAGAGATTGCTGTAGGAAGACTAAGAAATACAGAAGCTTTAGCTATTGGAAATCAATAATAAAATACATGTTATTTTTTAAATAATAGAAATGTAGAAATCCATTCCTGGAACATTCTAATAACATAATCTAATAGCAGCACTAGCCTCTTGAGCAGAATCGCTGTCGCTTCTCTCTTTTCAACTATGGAACTAATTAACTGTTGCTACTTGCAATTTTTAACCTCGGTCTATTGGTTCATTTCATTTTTATTCTGTCTTTAATCGTAGCACGTCCATCTCAGCTTTGTGTGGCATCCAGGCTTAAAATGCTGTGAATGAGTGAAAGAGCAGACAGGAATGACTCCAAGCTGAGCATACCCTGTGTGAAGGTTGTTTTCTATGGAATCGCTGTAGACACCCAACAGAGACAATTAGAATATATCTACTCCAAAATACCCTCTGGTAGAGCATTGGTGGCTGGCTAATTAGAGGCACTTATACAGCCCATGGAGATAATGAGACTCTGCTGCCACCTCAATAGAAGGGCACACAATGGGCCAGAAAATTCCTTGTTGCTCAGCTTACAGAGGGCTGAAATCTAGCAGAGGATTTACTTCCTTTTAGGGTTATATCCTTTAATTCTCACACTGATGGCTTATCTGGCTCATGGGCTCTACTCACTGTCCTTTAGAGCCTGCACTATTTTTTTCTGCTGCATTTCTGCTGCACAACTGACTTAAAGAGAGATGTATCTGCAAACTCTTTGTCTGCTGCTGTCTCTTTTGTGTGGTCTTCTACTGTACCTCTGTGATCCTTCCTTGTTATTTCAGCAATTTACTCTTGAAGATTTGTGTGTGAGCTTTGGGGCTTTTCTTTCTGCTTTATTGTTGTCCTGATATATTAAATTCAAAATAAAAATTAGGGATGATTACACAGGCTGTGATTATAAATAATTGATGTTTAGCAGCTCGTAATACAGATTAATTCTTGAGACATGAGGTTTGTATCAAAGCTTGTTTATGTGCTGGCCATCTAGAATTTGGTCAGGATAGAGATTGACTCAGTCTTTGCAGGAGAGTGTTTTGAGCTGGCATGAACTCCTCAGGGCACTAATAAAAGGTGTGGCACATGTCTAAAGCTGCAGAGTTGGGGACATTTTTGTTCTCTAACTCAGCAGTGAGGCCTGGGGCTCTGGTGCACTCCCGTGTAAGCTGACTCCTCTGCTATCAGAGCTGATTCCCAGTCTGAGGCTGCCTGTATCCTACCTGGGGAATGGGGAGTTAGAGCCTGGAAGTATTAACAAGTACGTGTTAATAAAAAGAGGTGGTGAGGGCTGAAAGCTTGCCTTTCCCACCAGCTTCTTCATGTATTACAAAATGTGTGTCTGGAGAGGCAGTACGGGGACTCTTGCAATAAATCTGGATTGGCCCTTGGCCAAGAGCAGTTATTGAGCTCAAGGATCTGGGCTTCTCCTGAGGAAATAAAAAAAGCCTCAAACTCTCGCGTTTCTAGTTGCACAGTTTACATTGAATTAAAATATGTTTCATCTATTTAGCAGTCTGAATAATAAAAGCTGTATACAGCTGCACTAGCAGTGTGCTGTGCATTTTAATGACAAGTTTGTGACTGCACTAGAATTGTAACTGCAGTTCAGATGTTTCTTAATGCAGCCCAAATATTTTATTAGGGCTTCTTTTAAGTATGCATGCCAGAGAGGGAGGGGAAAAGAAGAGTAAATAGCATTTAGGATTTTAATAATCCTTTGTTAAAGAGAGTTAATGTAAGGGAAATATGGAAATTGTATGTTTTCAGACTGACAAGCATAATAATTTTGCCATAACATGATTAAAATGACTGTCTAAATATTTGGAGTGTTTTCTAATAAAAATATATTCAACCCGTTTTCCATGCTCAGATTAATTTGAAAGCAAAAATGACATACAGTTCAAAAGAAGGTATTAAATCAGAAAGGACCACATTGTTCTCTCATGGAAACAGTGATTTAATATTCAGACTAAAGTCTTAAATGTTTGTGTATTTTGCCAGCTGTTTAGCAGCTTGAGGCACTTTGAATAGTTTCAACAAAATGACAATAAGACTTGGGCAAAGTAAGATTCATTAGTGGAAGAAACAGAATGAAGTAGACAACACAAAACGGGGGGGAATAGGAAGAAAAGAGGAAAACGGCAAAATTCCTTTGCTTTGGTTTCGGTTTTTGTTTGTGGTTTTGTGGGGTTTTTTTTGTTTGTTTGTTTGGGTTTTTTTTGTGTTTTTTGTGTTTGTTTTTTTTAGTTTGAAAGGAGTATATCTCTGCAAATTGGAAAGCATTCTGCACACAAGGGAAAGCCTTTAGACTAAAAATGGATAGTTACACATGGCTTGCAGTCCTTTTAATAGTCTGTGGGAAGAGTGGCAGTTCCTTATGATGACTTTTCCCTACAAACATAATAGCCATAAGTTATAAAGAGAACATAGTTGTAGATGTTTCAGGCTTTAAAAAAATATCAGATACTTACTGCATTAGTTAATAACAAACCTTTATCCAAGTAACATTTTTCATGATAGAAATGTATGGAGTAGAAGGTGGCACATGTTTTAGTACTTCTTGTGCAAACAGAGCTTGAACAAAGAATGGAGCTGCACCTTGACTCCACCTGTGAATTGTGGCCTTTTGGTCTCAAAGCTTGCTTAGTTTCTGAAGTGCTTTATGTGGGCATGTGAAGTAAATATTCTGAATTAAAAATGTATTGGTTGTCTGCAAATATAGAACACTGGATCAGGATAGTCACTGGTTCTTCTCTGTTACAGCTTTGTGTTGTGCATTCCCTCGGATCATGTGTAGTATGGTTTATTTGAGCTGCTCCTCTTTGGCTGTTGTGTCAGGTTCGTCTTGTGCTGAGGAGGGTTTTGGTACTTAAGTTACCAAACTGTTCAGTTAAGTCTGAAAAATTTATGTCTGTAGGGAGAAAGTATGAGAGCATTTGTACATGGTAAGGCCAGTGGAGGCCCCCAGCCACTCTGGCGAGCATCAGATTAGGGCCATCTTAGTGCAAGGGAAAAGGAAAATAAAACTTGTTTAGTCCTTGTCACACTGTATTGCAAAGCAGCATTAGAAAAACATAATAAAAGTTGCATAATTGAATTCATTGCCATCAAACTATAGAAGCTGTTACTCACTTCAGGTATTAAGACAAATTAAGAGTTCAGACCTGAGGCAATGTCAGGTTTAGTTTGGAGTTGAATGGTCTCTGAGGAATGTAGATTTTGGATCTCTTTGAATTAAATAGCAATTCTGTATTTAACGCTTCTCGTGACCTTTCCACTCCCTTTGCATACAGAACACTGCTGTATGTGCACACCACACCCTGCCCCTCGTGTTATGTGTTTCTATTAGGCTCCAATTCATCACAAAAAAATGGCTCACATGTCCCTCCCTTGCAGCCATAAGTGAGGAATAATAAGAACCCCTACACCCCTATCTGTTCTGAGTTTGCTTGTTAATACGCAGTGCAAGATGAATTCAATAAGTTTGAGTCTAAGGCTGCATCTGAAAACAGCTTGTGGTTCTTTGGAAATATGGAGAAAACTGCCTGGGTAGTTTTGATGTGGAGGTAAATGGATAAAATGCACTGAGGGCAGTTAATAGTCAGTCATCATCCGTTTTCTACTCAAAGGTAGGGGAGGGCGCTGCCAAGCCAGGAGAGCTCCTTGTTTGGAGCCTAATGTAGGCAGCCATTGGATGTCACTGTTGCACTGCTCAGCTCAGGCTGAAGGACCGGTTCTCTAGTGAAAATTCTCTCTCTTAAGGAAGATAAATAGATAAGAACTGGGGGAGGGGGATTCCGAGTAAGATTCATCCCAGTGAGTAAATTGAAGCCAGGAATTTAGAGAAGATTGAAACAAGATAGGCAGGGCTTTTTCCACCAGTGTCGAAGGCAGCAGAGTCCATTAAGGCACGGAGAACGAGCGGTTGCCTGATTGTAATGAAGGAAGGAGAAGACTTTCTCAGTGACAGATCTTGGCTTGATTATTTTTAATTTTGATGGATGTATGAGGGACCAAAGCACAAAAAAGCTTTACTTAAGGAAGGGAAGAGGGACTAGGCAGAGTAGAATAATTCTTTTTGAATTGACTCTAAATTGGAGTCTGTCCTCATCCTTCATTCATTCTTTAGGACATTGAAAATAGATAATTTGGGCTAATTTTAGTCCCTCCATGGTTATTGTATTCTTTCACTATTTCTGACAGTGGTATACTTTGGATCATAAGGTCTTAATTTGTGTCTTGTGAACATGTGCACATTGTAATATTTTTCTGATAAATTTGATCAAAGTAGCATATAAATGTGTTTGTGAACAATGTGTATTTTGGATCTGTTAAGGAAAGAACATATTTCCTAT
This sequence comes from Hirundo rustica, assembly GCF_015227805.2. Classification (NCBI taxonomy): domain Eukaryota; kingdom Metazoa; phylum Chordata; class Aves; order Passeriformes; family Hirundinidae; genus Hirundo; species Hirundo rustica. Next base: position 12,342,035 of record NC_053463.1, read on the forward strand.
GTCATTATAGGTGTATTTATAAAATAAGTATAGGACTAGTAATGCAGGGAAGATCAACAGCAATGGTTAGTCAAGAAATCTATGTCAAAACTGATCCCTCATAGACTACACTGGTTTTATGTTTTGTGTTTGCATAGTAACATCCAGGAGCAGAACTTAATCTCATAGGTTGCCATAGCTTACTTGTGAAAAAATGGTTTAAATTATCTTAGAAATGAGCACTATCTGTCACTAAAGTTGGTAAATAGTTGCACTGAGTTATAGGGAGATATTTATTTCTGAGTTTATTGGTGCACCTGGTTTTATTTAACACCTTCATAATCCAGAAGGTACTGTAAGCAGCATGGCAAATAAATTCACAGGTTGTATTACATTTTGGAAGAGCTGTGAGATTGGATGATAACTTAAAGATCCTGCAGTTAGAAATAGGACAGAAAATAATAAATAATGTCATCTAGAAAGTATGCAAATGGAGAAACTAGTGTTTAATGTAATACTTCAACACGGAGGAGATGAGATAGTGGAAACAGTATGGGTTTACAATGTGAAATAGTGGGGACAGAATTGTCAGGGAATAGTTAGAGGACTATTATGTAATAAACTAGGCGTAGGATAATGGTGAAGACTGAATTCATACACTTGCTTTGACTTGCGGTGGATTTGGTAAATGAAATTCAAAATCATTAGTATCTTCTTTTTTGAAAGCTCCTATGTTCCTGATATTATTATAAGAGTCTCATTTTTTATTTTCAATGAGCTTTTAGTTTCTGGCATTTAAATAAGAAAATTAATTACCTCATAAGACAAGTAAAAAGAAAGTTTTGATTATTAGAGAGATGCATCTGCCTGAATTAAGGTGCAAATGAGACCAAAGTCAGTAGTACAGATTTTATTTAACAATGAATGTGAGGTAGGGATGGAAATAAATTGAAAAAAAAAAGGTAGAGGGGGAAAAAGAGTTACAGGGAGACAGATTTAGTAGAAAGATATCACTACCCATGTCTTCAGATGGTGTCCCGTTGGTCCTCTTCTTGGCTTCTCAGTGGTGGGGGTCCCATAAAACAGAGTTCAATGGGTTCAGTATGTTCAGGGGTACCTGAAATGCCCAGCCCCTCCACTGGGAGAAGTTTTACACTCTTTTACAATACTCTGGATCTGTTCTAACACCACCAGTCACGTGCAATCCTTAGGTGGAAAATGAGTCTGGGGGTGTTTTGGGGGGTTTTGGTGGTTTATAGCACTTCCTAAAGCATGTCAGCAGCCTCTCACATTCTAGCTGAACCAGTTTAGCTGCCTCAGAAGGGATGAAAGCCCTCAGCCTACATGGGAATGTGAATGTCCTGTGCTCAGGGATGGGCAGCTCAGTGGTCACAGACGAGCAGTTGCTTCTTTGCACGGTTTGCTATAATGGGCAAAGTCCTCTGGTGATCTTAAACGGTGTTGAAGGCATTTGTGATCTTTGAGTCTCTTACTGAAATTCAAGGGTTTTTTGGTTTTGTTTTTTCTAAAGTACTGTTTTTTTAACCTTATCTTGGTATATTTGAGACTTAAGTTTTAAGTCCTACTTTGGCAAGTACTGATCTCTTATCCACATCAAAGGCTGACATCAGTCACCAGAAGTGAAGGTGCGGGAGAAAAGTTCAGCAAAAATTGTTAATTAAAGAACAAGAATTGCTGATATAGAAGAAAAACAAAATTAATAAATAATTTGCCAAAATGATGATAAAACATCTATATAATAGATATCTGAGGACACTGAAGGATAACTAGGTTTAGAAAACATGACAACTTGCTTAAACGTATAAATAACTTAAGGGTGGAAGTGGGTTTAAAAACTTTTGAAATGGAGACTGGAGTACAATATGGCATGAATCCGGAATTGGCAGAGGGATAAACCAGACAAGGCCCATCCTGTTCCTAATACTGACTGCAGTGTGATGGTCTAAAGCCTTTGTGCTTCTGCACCATCATAGTGTTCACTATGCTTTTAGTGGGGCGTGTTGTTTTTCCTGAGAGAGTAGCAAGACTCAAGGGAACTGATCTTGGTGAAGACTACAAAATTAGGGTTGTTGATGATACGACAGCAGAAAATACTCTAAAAGATAAATTTTGAAGTCTTCAAAGGAAATAGGCTTCCCAAGAGACAAATCAGAAGACTGGAAAAGAGAACTCCATCTTAAAACTTAAGGTAATCTATGAGGCTTTGGAGCAGGTTTTAAGAAATACATACTTCAGTCTCTTCCTCTATTAGAGGCATGATTTCTGTCTGCCACATTCAGGAGCAGATGGGGAAATCCCAGAGACTGGTTTGTGCCAGCCCTTTTCCTGTCATAGTCACTTTTACAAATCAACACTTCCTGGGCAGAATTGTAACCTTGGGTACATCAGTATGTGCCTTTGGGGTGTACCTGTGCTCCTTTAGCTTTCTTTGAGAGCTAAAGGACAATGTCAAGCAGCTCAATTTTTAGGGTCAAAATAACAAACTGCCCGTTGTGAAAGAGCCAGCTTGGCTATGAGGGAGTTGGCTCTTGGCAGGGTGTCAAAGACTGGCAAAAACCCATGTTAAATATTCCCCAGAGGGATCTTTACCACTTAATGACAATCAGGATAGAGTATAAAACATCATAGCATGCTGCCTATATACCCATGAGCACGATGGCAGGAGACAAAAGAGAGTTTGTATATTTTGTTAAAAAGGAGTTCCATTTTCACACAGAATTGGAAATGTTGGCCTCGACTACATACAATGATGGAAATAAATGATAGCAGGTTTTCCATAGGTGGCCCTAGAAAGGACAGGAGTTTTGGTATTTAATGAATTTTTGGAGATGACAAGAGCACTCAGTTTTTTACTTTTAATGTTCACGTTTTAAAAGACTGCTTTCTGCTACATGCTGGTGACATTTTTTTTCCTAGACCCATCTGGAGTGTCTTAATTGGTTCTGCGCATGTTTATCTTGTTTTGCCTTCCAGTCAATTACTGGAAACTTCCACTCGGTCCAACTGTGTGTTCTTCTCCCCATTATACCTTCAGCTACATGTGTTCCCTCAAGATATATATTCAAATTTATGTTGCTAGACAGTTTTGTCTCTGATTACAAACACAACTGCTTTTAAATGTGTCAAGTAGCCTGTTGCAAGCCTGAATGTGTGTGTGCATGTATAAACTAGAGGAATTCATGGATAAATGTATATCGATTAGGAGGGAACCTTTAACTGAGCCAGAGAAAATGGCAGATGTGCATTTCTAGGCTCTGATGCAGCAAAGTGCTTAAACACCTGTTTCACTTAAGAACATAGGCATCCCAATTGACGTTAATGGGACTATTCACACTTAAAAATAAGCACATAGATTGAAGAGTTGGATTGAGGCCAGGAATATTAAGAGGCAGCAGCCATGGTGTTTATGAATTGTCTTTCTCTCAGGCAGTAAGTTCATAAACCGGTATCTTTAACAGTGGGACTGCTTCTGCTTTGTGCAACCACAGAAACTGAAGAAACAGGAAGGATGGGACAGTTCTACAGAAAGGTATTAAAAGCCACTGAATTAGAATCTTCTTCCAGACACTGAATACGTCAAAGGTTGAAGAATCCACTTGAAAGTTAGAGATTTGGTTCAGGCTGACCATTTGATGTAGTAACTCAAATACAGACCAGACATACTAAGGCCTGGAGTTTCTCTTCTATTAGCTGTACTTGTATGATGTCAAATTAAAACACCCCATGCCAAACTTTAATGTTCTATGTGGATCTATCCCAAGGCTTCTATCTAAGGAGGGGAGAAACCTCACTTTGGTCAGAGTGGAACTTTGGTGGGTTCTTTTTGCTTTTCACCCAATGAAAAGTGCCTTTCTAGCGTGACATCTTTCAAAAAGCTGTAAGGCACGTGTGTGTTTATGCCCTTACCTCTCTTTGGGCTAACGCTGCATCTTCAGACTCATTTCAACCTAGTGCTTAGTACAAATGCCTTTGGCTGTCTTGCAAGCAAAGAAAGTGATGCTGATGAATACACGAAAAGAATTTGCTGACTCTTCTGTCTGAAATCACACCAAGTACTAATGGAAATGCTGGGTCTGCTTTGTTGGAAAACAACACAGAATCTCCAATCTGTGAATTACCCATTCCCATTGATAATGAAGAGAAATACCTTTCCTTACATCCTAATAAATCTGAAGAACATTATGCAAATTGAAAAATGCACCTTTGTCAGAATGCTGTCAGGTAGCACCTTTCACTCTGGAGAACTATTTGTAAGCACAGAAACATCGAGAAAGTAGTAATAAATTGCTCTGGTACACTGTTCTGGCAGCCGTTAATAAATCAATGTGAAGGGGAGTTCTGAAGGGCAAAATGTTGCTGTCGGTAGGTGTCCAATTTAATTTTGCTCAAAATTAATATTTCGGATATGATAAGTGAGCTGGCAGGAACAGATTTCATGATTAATTCTGTGGAGTCAAAAATGCTTTGATGGCACTTTAATAGCAGCTTCACTGATCTAAAAGTCCCTTCAACTAGCTGGTGTGCTTCAGTTCCCAAATTATATTATTAAACCTCTTTTGTTGGTTTGTAAATAATGAAATGTTGCATATTAAAAGGTGAAGTTTATCCTGCTTCTAGTTCTACCCATGTAAAGTGATGGGGGCTTGACTGGGATATATAGTGGTTTGAACAAAATCAGGTAAAGGTCAACCCGTTTGAGAAAACAACCATAAGTTATTTTGTTAGGTACCTAATTCTCTTGACCCTGTCAAGACCTTGATTTTGTGCTGGAATGAACTAGAGAATGTTTGAAGGTTCATTACTATCTACTTAGGGTGGACTGGGAAAGCTTTTAAATGCAGAATGTTATTAACAAATATTCATTTTGTTTCAAAGTGAAGACCTTTCATCTCTGCATCTCAGGGACCTTTGCAAATGCTGATCAGTGAAGATTTGCTGTGTCCTTGTCAAATTTCTTACCTAACATTTGTATACACAAACCCATTTCTTTAATGGAGTTGTCCTTTGTATTGGACATTTGCTGATATGCCAGCTTCTTAAGGAGATTCTTCTATTATCATTTTACAGATAGAAAAACTGAGTTACAAAAGGGCAGGTTCACATCTAAGTTAAATGCCTCCTTGAATCTGTAAGTATTTTACAACTTTTTGCTGATCATTTTTCTTGTAAACTACAGACTTTTTAAATCTTGAGACAGGCGTGGTTCTAGAAATTTGTAAAAGCAAATAGGCACGAGTTTGGATGTACATATGCATATTAAAAATGAGAAGATACATTTATGCAATACAGATGAAAAATCATGTGGATGCATAAAATGTATAAAAAAACCTGATTAACTTTAGCAATGTAAATTACCCTTATGTTTATGCATTTCTTCAATTTAGAATATTCATGAAAAGCCATGGAAACTAGACATGTTGCTAGTTGTTTCCAAGAAGGTAGCACTCAACCTGATTAACTTGTATTTTGAGCATAGTGTATATATATATATAATTTGTGTAGAATTTACAGTTTGTGTCTTTCATAGCAAAGTGTACACGGGATGAGTGAATGAAAGCTTTGTCAATTTTGTCCTGAAAGGAACTATTTAGGTGGAGCTTACACCAGCTCATCTATCCCTAATTTCCTCTGTTTATGTCAAAAGCAGGATTATGCCAGGTTTAACACAGAGCCGGTAAAGTCAGCAAACACCAGTGGCAAAAATCATCTCACTGGCAGAGGCAATGTGTGGGGCAGAGGTGTGCTCTGAACTGCACCCAATGTGCCTCAAATGTGGGTCACCCTAAATACTCCTGGTGACATCTGGGCTTGCCAGAAAGATGTTTCCTGCAGTGTGAGTGATTTGTCCGTTGTGCACACGCCCAGGGACACTGCTGCTGGGAGCTCTGGTCAGTCTCTGGATCCTGGCTTTGTTTCAGAGGACCTGAGCCCAGCTTTGCCAGAGGCTCGCCAGTTTGGCTGTTCTGGTCTGCAAATACACTTGTTGCTCCTGCTGAAAGCCATTAGGAAAAACAATGTAAACCCAGCATTGTTTGACATCTAAACTCCAGCTGTCAGGCATGGGAGAGGCATCATTAATTTCTGAGGGGTTTTCTTATATATCTGGAGGAGTAAATGAAAAGGTGAAAATGAAAAATTAATTCTCTTATATAAATGGAGCACTTGGATTATAAACTAGCCATAATGTTCTGTTTCTGTGGCAACACAGAGGGACTGAAGGCTCTTACAGTAGTAGTTCTCTGACTCACTCCTTGAAATTAATGCAGTCATTTAATTTGAGGCTGTTGGTTTGGCAAAAGAACTTCAGAAGCAGCACTTTGATGTCTTTTTGTAGCTGAGGAAAAGCCTTTAATTAGGTCACCTAAACTTCATTTTCTTTTAAACTGTTCACTTTCACAATTCCTTTTTTCCTTTCCTTCCTCTGATGTTTCAAAAAATATGCCAGTGATATTTAAGTTTATTTATTATGCACTGGCATTAAACCTTTGCTATTAACATTTACTTATATACTTGAAAATTGATTAATTAAGTGTAGGGGGAGAATTATTCATTCATGTTTCATTTAACATTCTACATGCTTGTCATATACATATGTTGTGCTCTGTAAGAGTAACAACTGTAGTGGATGAAAAAAGGTGTTATGTCTCACAGCACAATGGCCTTCGTGGTCTTAATTTCATATGTACGATGAAAATTAATTTTGACTAAGCTGCTAAGAATGGATGAACTTTTGAGCTGAGCTGCAAAGTCAGGGATTGACAGATCAGCCTAAATTATGGGCAAATATTATGTAAAGGATTCTATAGAAGCTAATGCAGGAGTATGGTATTGCATTATCTAACAGTTCTTTGTGTATATTGTTTGGGAGGTTCAGAGGAGGAAGAATTTGTTGGTGTGCATGTTCAAACAGGCACAGTTTTGATTGAGAACTTCCACAATTATTCTCATGCAAAGGAGGAGCAGAAGCAGTACCAAATGACCTGTCATGCAGTTAAAAGGATGGAATTCAGCCTGTGCAGTGGCACAGACCATTACCCACGCTCTGTTAATGTTCTGTATTAGCAGCCCCATACTGAGCACTGTGCTGGTTGTGGCAGGATCCTCACAGAGACAGATCCAGCTCTGGTAAATGGTGATGAACTCTTGTAAAGCCAGTCTGCAAGGCATCTGATGAATGAAATGCATTTACATGAAGCATTGAGTGTCTTTTGTGCTTGATCTGAGGGTCTTGCAGTGAAGAAATGGCTCCATTTGGGGGATGCTGTGTTTATGGACAATTCTTTAGCCAAAGCAGCAACTGGTGGTGTTTTCCAGCAGCTGGTACAGCAAAGCAGCATCTCTTTTGAGGCTTTAACGTGCCCACCTGTGTCTCACCTTGCAAAGGACTGTAGGCACACATGGTACCTCACCTAGTACAGTAAAATAATTCAATTGGTATAATAAAATGATTAGGAGGAAAAAAAATAGACAAGGTTGGAAGCAATAAAAGGGTATTTTCTATGAATACGGTGCTGTACTGAGAAAAAAAAAGTAGTAAATTGTAATTCTCTCAACATTTTTAGATCTCTCCTTATTTTAAGATCTCTTCTTTTTTTTTTTTCTTTTTTTTCTTTTTTGTGGCAAATTTCAGTTTAAAACACAAATAAGTTGTATATATATGATCAGAATACATAAATGTATTCCTTTTATGTTCAGAAATGTGTCTCCTTGTCAGTTCACTGCTATGTGGCTGTTGTTTTTTTATCTCCTGATGTGGTGATATATCAGAAAATCAGAAATGGGTAGCTAATAGCAGAGCTCTATTATGCCAAGAACAGACTTCTTAAGAAAGGGAGCTATTTAGGAAAAGTAACTACGCTTGTGCATTATAGGGTATAGAAAAGAGTTATTAGTCATCTTAATGCCTCTCTTTTTTTTTTTTTTTACCAAAGCACCATTGTTCCCTGCAGAACACTCCTCTTTTCTCTGTAGCTTTCAGTAATCCAGATGGACAGAAATTCATTGTCACTACAATGAAATAAAACTATAACAAAGAACTGGATCACAGTGCCGTGTGCTGAGATTTTAGTCAGGTGCATGTGGTGAGCAGGGAGGCATTGAAGGTTTTTGTGTGTGTAGAAGATGCAGAGACACAAAGTGAAGGCATCAGAGTGTGATCAGGAGCAAACATTGATCTTCCAGTGGGTTTTGGGTTTTTTGGTTTTGATTTTTTTTTTTTTTTGTTTGTTTTGTTTTGTTTTTTTGTTTTCCCCACAAAGAATAATGGAGGAGCAGGGGAAGGGGGTAGTCAAATATGAGATGAGTGACATATAACAAAGAAGATTTTATGATCTACACTTGGGGAGACTTTGGCAGAAAAATCTGACACCTGATACATCATCTGGTACATTCCAGAGGGGAAGAAATGTGTTCTTGGCAGTTTCTGTAAACACCTCAGAGATAAGAGCTGCTTCTGGCTCAGGATAGCATGATGATATTGAGAAAGAAGGGAACACTTGCAGATGCAGGGAAATTAATGTGAATTTGGTACTAAAATGCTAATGGTCTTTTTCAGTGCATCATAGGTTAAAACTGAAGACACACAGTATGTTACATTTGTTTTTTCCTGTACTCTCATGCTTTGATTAGACTACATAAATAGAATCATATTAATTGTATGTCATCTTACCATCTGCAATTGAAATTCAAGGCTGTAGCTTGCAGCCTTTTGATTGAGATGCAGAAGAGCTTTTGTTATTACCTTTTTGTAAAAGAATTTACTGTCCCTGTTTTTGCAAAAAAGATCTGGTTTTCTCCCCTTTTAATTTTTTTTTCTGTCCAATTTATTGATTTATTTCTATTGTTTAGGGATAATTTTTCTACTGATGGGTAATGATTAAAAAAGAACAAATCTCCTGCACCAAAAGGTATTCCTAATATTCCTGTTACTGATAAACTAAGGTCAGCTTCAGTCCTGAACATACTGAAAAATAAATGTGTAATAGAAACCTTCCTGCAGGTTTAGGATGATTATCATCACAACTTCTTCTGCCATGAAAGAAAGTGAGTCTGGAACACACAAAGAACACGGGGGGAAATTATTTTTGCATTATGTCTTTTCTAACAGATTTTGTGATATTTCTTTAGGAGATGATTTTGGAGGTACTGATAAGTGAGTCTTACTGGAAGCAAGAAAAAGAGTCAGATCTATTTTTCAGTCCACACAAAGATATGGGTCAGTTCTATAAAAATGTTCTTCCTTGTTAGGTAATTGCATGGAGCTTCTAAATCTCCTGTGTGCTTGATGGATTTGTGCTCTGGATATTGACTGTTGTTCATGGCATGCTTTTATTTGGGTTTTGTGCTCTAAGGCTGAACTAAGATTAAACTTGCATATCTGTGTTCCTGTTGAATTTTTGTGGTTTGTGCCGTCCTTCATAGCTGTGCAAAATGACAGTCTGGTGCTGTGGGGTTTGATCTCCAGGGCACAGACAGGTAAAGCCAGAGCATTTTCATGCATCTTCACTTGATTTTTCACCTGTGCTAGCAATCAGTTGAGAGTTCACAGATTGAAAAGGTGTGAAAACCCCTTGGGTGCAAAATTCTGCCTAGTCAAGCATCCCAGCTCTGCTGTCCTGTCACGAAGCCAGCATTGCTACACTGCTCAAGTGGGTATGAATCTCTCCCATTCAGATTTAGAAGTAATTATGTACAGGATGTCAGACACTTCACGCAGTCTGTGTCTGCACCAACATAAAAGACAGTGGAGAATTTAGTTTGTAATCAGCATTGATGTTTCTGATTTGTAGAGTGACCTTGAGTATAGATTGGCTGCCCTTCCAGAGGCTTTTAGCAGGCTTCCCTCACGCTGTTTGCTCCCTCATGCCGTGTCTGAGGAGAAGAACTTGTGGGTTCGTGGGTGTAGGTTGAGGGGAACCTCAGCTTGCCCCGTTAGTGAGAGCTCACAGCGCAGAACCAGCCATGTCCTGGGCATCAGGGATTTGTTCTGCCCTCTGCTCTGCTCTGGTGACAGCCCACCTGGAGCACCCTGTCCAGCTCTGGGGCCACAGCATAAGGATAGGGGACTGCTGGAGCAAGTCCAGAAAGGCCATGAAGATGCTGCAAGGGCTGGAGCTCCTCTGTTCTGAAGGCAGGCTGGGAGAGCTGGGCTGTTCACCTGGAGAAGGATCCAGGGAGACCCAAGAGCTCCTTCCAGGGTCTAAAGGCCTCTAAGAGAGCTGGAGACGGACTTGGGACAAGTGCCTGGAGTGGTAGCATAAAGGAGAATGGCTTCAAACTGTTAGAGGGCAGGTTAGATGGGATATTGGGAAGTAATTCTTCCCTGTGAGGGTGGTGAGGCCCTGGCATAGGTTGCCCAGAGGAGCTGCAGCTGCCCCATCCCTGAAGTGTTCAAGGCCAGGTTGGACAGGGCTTGGAGCAACCTGGAATAGTGGAAGGTGTGGCAGAGGTATGGAATGAGATTATCTGTAAGGACCCTTCCAACCCAAACCATTCTATGTTCTATTCTGGTGGTCACTGTAAGGCTGTGTGAATCCATAATTTCTGGACTGTTTTGACACCACTTATCGTTCGTGAGATTCTGTGAAATAAAGGATCAACAGTACCCTTTAGTTCATACTTGCTTTTCTTATTCCTGATAAGCCTGGACACTTGGGACCTTGTAACTGATAAACCTTGGACAGCAAAGCATAAGAGTATCTGCCCAACACAGAGGTTCCTTCATCTTTCATGAAGGATCTGTCATCTAATTGACACCTTTAGTCTGAATTTTCTGAAACCATGTTGCTCTTAATAAATGTTAACTAAGCATTAACCTGTCATTGATCTGTACATGTTAAGGAAAAGCAAAGCCAGCATGCTGAGGAGCACTTTAGATTTGCAGTTTGTGGTAAAGTGCTCTGATTTTTGAAGAATAAAGCAACAACCCTCAGTGCTATAAACCATCAGTGGCAAAACAAGTGGCAGAACTGAAGGACAGGCTGCTTTCAGAGTAGGATGACTGCTGGTTCAGTCCACAGGTGGAATGTCACGTAGGACACAAAAGAAAGATGAAAGGCTCCAAATATTTCAGAAGGCAAAGAGTGTAGAAGGATTTATTGTCGAATTCTTACCGCCTTTTATAAGGTGTTGTGGTACAGACTTAACATGATTGGTGAATAGAAGCAACACCTCTCTAATCCCACTGGTGAAACCAGAGAAACAGCAAAACACCACCTGGAGAAAGATTGTTTTAGAAAGGATAGTTGTTTTGCCAAGATTGTTTAGAGAAAAGGCTTTCTTGACAACTTTTTCCTTGGGGAAACAGCGCTGCTGGCAGGCTAAAATCCCTTCAGACTTAGAAATGTCAGGCCCACAGTGGAATATAAGTCCTAGGCTTTTAAGGGATGGCTGATTATGTGCTATGCTCACATAATTGTTTAATCTTTTTCTTGATGTCCTGGATATCCGTTGTTTTTGCTTTCTTACCTCTGCCATCTCTCTCCAGCTTACCAGTTGTTTCTGTTACACAGACGTGGCTCAATGTTCAGCACAAGCAAGGGTAAGGTGTCTCTTGGAAATGTGAACTGGGTTGAAGGTAGTGTGTGTTTTTCTAAAGCAAGGAAGTTTCCAGTGGCAATGAAAGTTTTTAGCTTACAATCTATTACCAGTTGTGCTCACAAAATAAAATTGAGACCAGCCAAATCTAGCCAAATGTTGCCACAATAGCTGTGCTGAAACACAGAGTGTTGACCAACTGCATGGGGCAGCTGTCTGGAAAAATTTTTTGCTCGATCTTGTTTCAGTTTCTTGAGAGGAATAATTTATTCCATTGCAACTCTGGCAACAATAAGGCTTTTATAATCATGACTAATCAATGTTGCAAAATCTTGCTCTTAGTGTTATCTTAAAGAGTTCTGTTGTACCTGTCCTTATTACTCATTTCTTGCAAACTGTAAAACAACTGGGCATGAAAAAAGAACTGAGAAGAGGAGAAAGGGACTCACAGTTGTGCTCTTGCAGTGCCAAATAAATTTATTTGATTTTCTGTTCTGGTTAAAGTACTGAAGAGGAAGGTAGTTTGAAGTATGATATTAAAGGGAATATGCCATTTCTGGCTAATTGAAGTGTTTTGTTTTTCATAAGGATTCATTCCACTATAACCATAAAAGAGAGACTTTTAATTAGACTTTTGAATCCCATTAGGAAAAACAAATATCAATACTTAACTACACATATGACTTGGTAGAAAATTGCTAATGTAATTAGATTTTAATAGTGTTAATGACTCTCATTTCTTATTAGTAAGAATTAAATCTAATGCAAGATTGTATGAAAAATTGTTACTGCTTGTTTTCCTACCCTCAAATGTAAAGCAGTTGTATGTACCTGAAGTCAGTTTTCTCTTGTTTTTTGAAGTCAGGTAGTGCTGTGGAATTTAGCCTAACTGGCCTATGACAGGAGGATTTTCAAGTGAATCTAAAAGCATGACATTTTAAGTGTAGTAAGAGGATTTGGTATTCCTAGAAGTATTGCAGCAAGCACTGAGATGCTGTAAAAGAGAACCATGGAGAAAAAAAACCAAAAACCAACCCTTAGACTCAAGATTTACAGGTAATCTGCACTAACCAGTCAGTGTAACTACACTAATAAGTAGCTGTGGAAAGGTTTTTCTTTAAAAATCGTGCCAAAATTTGGCCAGTGGAAGAAGGTGTTCTGATAAGTGATGCAGTATCATGATGCAATTTTAAAAAGAAGTTTGCACACCTCTGCTGCTGTCTAGACTTCACAAGTGACCTTGTTGAAAATGAGAATTATCTATATCAGGTGACACATCAAAATACTTTATGGAAACAGCTCCAGGCTTTAGCCTTTCAGAATCCAAACCTGGACTGCTGGAACATGAGCATAAAAATTGCAAATGAGTTATATGACTCAGGCATCAGATTAAGGAGTAAACTGTATGCCAGTGCTGGAAGAGAAGATTAATAAAAATCATAGATATTTGTTTGAGTAGTTTGAAATATGAGTAGTATGAGCACAAATTCAACTTTATTTGGATGCTTAAAAATCAGGGTTCTAGACAGCTTAAAGCTCAGTATAGTGTTCAGTGTGGTTCTGGATAGAAAGGCATGTAGAGTTACACTCCTATAATTTCCATTTTATTTTTACAGACACAAATGTAAGAGGCAGAAATTAGTCACGAGGCTTTTATACCCACATCCTCAATTTATATCCAAATCCAGGCTTTTCATGTCACTGTCAAGGCAAAATTGCGTGAGTCCTTCTCTTAAAAGCCAAACACTGCAAAAGAAACCCCGATAACTGTGCTCGTATTTCTTTCCAGCCTAATATATTTCTAGTTTCAGAGCCTGCCATTACTTTTGCTGTATTTCTTTGTGACAGAACACTGCATTCAGGCCCTTAGGCTGCCTTTCATCCTGGCATTCAATAATAATGGACAGAGTGTAAAGATCTGTAATCAAAAGGTAAACACTGCAGCATTGTGTACAAATAACTCTTGAGATATTTATTCTGAAAGACATCCAGGTTAACATTTTAGCTGAGGACACCAGGGAAAACCTTCCTGGTGGTGAGTTCCTTTTTTGTGTTTGGTTTTTTTTTTTTGTGTGTCTGGTGTTCAGCTGTTTCCCAAGTACACTGAGCTGTGTGAGCTGGCAGCACAGAGCCGCCTCAGCAGCAAGGCCATTTTAATGTGACAGCTCTGAAATTCACCCACTCCTGTTTTCTCGTTCTTGTCCTGATTCCCCTTTAAGCAGCAGGGGCTGGAGGGGTCCTACTCCCCTGTCTAAACATAAATGTTGTACCACTTGGGCGCTACTGGTGTCATGTAATCACTCCTGTCCTCACAGACTGGCAGCAGATGCAGTTAACCTGGTGTACAACACTTCAATTCCATGACCTGTTCCCGATTGCCAACAGGACTAAGCCCTATGGTATAAGGTGCTCTCTAGAGATCTGTTTATCACTGTGACCTCTGTCATTCCAGGAATTGCACCCTAACTTGGTCACACTATGAGAGTGCAAGCAGAGAATACAGCTGTCTAAGGAGCCAACACAAATCAAGGTAGATAAAGCTGCGTGGTGAAAAGCAAGAGATAGCAGTCATTTATTTTGCAGAAGTATAAAAAATCTGTATCAACTGCTATGGTTTAAAGGTTATCTGAGGAGACAGACCCAATGGACTCTCTGCTGCAAGCTCTGCTGACAGGCTCCAGGGCTGCTTTGGGTCTCACCTGTGCAGAAAACAGGCTGCTCTATTGCTTTGGACAGTGCTTCGTGTGTGGGAAGGTGCCATGAGGATAAGCTGCAGCTTTCTGGTGATTCTCTTAATCAGGCACATTCCTTGGATGCCTCCATTTTATGGAAAAATTGCTTCATGGCCATCTGGCACTCCCTGACAACATCTGTGACATGACCCTCTTCTTCATCATGTGAACTTCTGCAGGGACACTCACAGCACCACCACTCACAGAGGCCAGTGAGGAACAGAAGCAAAAGCAGCTGCTGACTAGTCTGGGCATTTGTAGGCCTCTGATTAAACTAGTTAAACTTTGTCAAAACTTTTGAGCCTTTAAAGAGACTTGTAGGAACTCATAACTCCCATCAGGCTGACTTCCTATATTTTAATATGTGCTAGACCCCTAGAATCCAAGCAAGAGGTTAAAAATTCCTAGGTGCATTACATATGAGCCCAGATTTTATAGAGTTCCTTTCTTCTCTGCTACCCTTAGATATTGGTGACACAAAGCCATATGAAGAAGATTGTGTCTCTTACTAGAGAATGTAGTAATTGCTTACCTTATTATTCACTTGGACTTGGATTAGATGCAAAATGAGAGAGTTAGGAAAGTGAGAATTTAAGTAGTCTTTTCTAGTCTTTTCATTTTGCTTCTATGTTTCTTCAGCCCTTATGTACATGATAAAGTGAATGCTCTGTACAAAAGGTACCCAGGCCTTGGACAAAACATCAGGTTAATTCATGACAAAGGGGGTTGTCTCAGCTACAAACTCATGATACAGTTCCCAAAAATGATTCAGCTTGGCCCCCTGTAGCATGTGGAGCCCTGGATCTCAATGCCCAGTGCTCTCTGATGTCTGCTTCCATACACAGACTATTTCTTCAACTTTTCAGCTGTCTGATCTCTTGTACACAGCTGCTACCAAGCCGCTTCCTGCAAGTATTTCAAGATTCAGCTGATGCTTTTTGTGTTTGTAGTATTAATGTCTCTTGTGGTTTAATCCCAAATGGCAGCTAAATATTATGTAGCCACTCACTCAGGTCCCTTCCTTCCCTCCACTGGGAAGAGCAATCAAAAGGAAAAAAGTGGGGAGATATACCATTTTGTGAGGGGGGGGGGGGGGGGGGGGGAAAAAAAAAAAAAAAAAAAAAACCCAAACAAAAAAAACCCACAAACACCCAGGAGAAGCAGGTGATGGCACAGTGCAATTGCTCACCACCCACTGATGGATGTCCAGCCCATCCCTGAGCAGTGATCACTGATTCTGAGCCAACAGCCCCAGTTTATAAATAGGACATGACATCCTATGGTGTGGAATATCCCTCTGGCCTTATGTTCAGGTCAGCTGTCCTGGTTCTGCTCCCTCCCAGCTTGTGCACCTGTGCTGACAGGGCATGGAAATCTGAAAAATCCGTGAGTGTAAGTACTACTTAGCAGAGAACAAATGTCTCTGTGTTATCAACATATTTTAACACTAAATTCCAAACAGAGTACTGCACCTGCTACTAAAAGAAAATTAGTTCTATCCCAGTCGAAAGCAGGATATGACCCTGGAGGAAGCAGGCTGGACAGGGTGGCGTTCTGATGGAGGTGGTAATGCCTGGTCTCACCCTGGCTCTGCTCTCCCCCAGTGCTTGGCAGCTCAGCCTCCATGTGATGTGCTTGTGATGAGGGGAGAGCAGGATAAATGCCCTGAGCAAGGTGGAAGCAGAGGGAGAATTGTGGTGTTCCCAGGGCTGCTCAGGAAGCAGGTGCTGAGAGTGCTGACATGTCATTAGCCTCTCAGGATTGTGTCTGGGCCATCAAATCTTATTTACCACTGTTATGACTTTCCTTTCAAGGTTTCCTTGGCTTCCTGTATCTCCTGTTTTGTTTTCTGATAAAGAACTGAAATACCATGGAGACAAACTCCTTATAAACACCAAGCAGACAGGTAGGTCAGCCAGTTTTCAGCACATTATTTTACATGACATATTGAGTGGGAGCACAGTGAAGGCTGGCAAAACATCCAGTTATACTGAAACCAATCAATTGTCTCATGCAGTGGATACAGATGATTCTGTTCATAACAAAAGAAGAATAAAAAAAAGCAGAATTCTGAGAAACCAGAAGTGACATGCTGTGTGAAGCATCTCTCCGTTACAATTTGAAAAATCAGATAGATAATTTAATTATGCTCTCTCTTTGTCCGTACTGTTTTGAACAGCAGCGACTTTAATCTGCCTTCCTATACCACATTTATCCCTCTTTGTCAGAGATTACTAAGTCATTGTTAATTAAATCAAAGTTAACAGGAATACTTACAAATTAAAACAATACTCACAAAGACTAAGTCTGGATGAGTCACATTTGTATTTTTATTCTAGGGTCTAAAATTAAGGAAAATAAAAGGAAAAATATTTAATTCTCATGACAACCTGTTGGTGACAGCAAAGTTACATTGAAGTGCAGCTTGCATCGAAAAGCAAGCAGAAATAAACGAAGCTGAGCCCTGCATATTCTCAGAGAAAGGTAGACTCAACAGATTTTCATTAAATTGCTTAATTATGTTTATATAAAAAACACCTGGTTTCTTCTAGTTTTAAAGTGACTATCTGACCCAGCAATGCCTTGGCTAAGTAAAACAGTGACTGCAAAGAAAATTGCAGATGGTAGTGTGGGGAGAACCCATTGTTTCACTTAGGGAAGAACAAAAGTTCTCAGAGAGCAAATTAAACCTCATCTTTCAAATGGAGTCACTGTGTTGTCCCACTTTGTGGGCAAATGAAACGTGTGGGGCATGAAATAGCACTTAAGTTGATTAGATTTAAGTCACCTATTTCTTAAAGCCCAGGTTGGGTTAGGAAGTGTTTGCTCCTATTGTGCCCCATGTTTGAGGTGATACAGGACCCTCCTCCAAGTTCTGAGTGGGCATCTAGAGCAGGAGAGTTCAGGTAAAGTTATTTATTTGCCTAAGCATGTGTAGTAGAAAATTGTCTAAATATAGATCCAGTTAATGGGTAAATGAGGCAGTAGGATTAGATATGTATTTACAGAAGTTGGAAAAGAGACCAAGGTCTCTTTAAAACTATTTTGGGAACTCTGCCCCATTGAGTTCACTGGAGTTTAGAGAATGAAAATTGTTCTTGTGAGGGTTTATTGAGGCCTGAAATGTTGCCAACAGTCAAACACTGAACAAATATGGTTTCTTTAGCAAGCCTAGCTTGATGATTGAGTATTGAACGATTTATAATTTCTTTAATAAAGCTTTTTTCCCCTTCTTCTTTATCCTCCACTGCTGACAGTAATAGGCTGTTCTGTACGGACCCACTGTATCGAAGCAAGATGCTGAGAGCAAAATTCAGCTGAAACACAGCCACAAAAATGTTTATGCAGAGCTTACTGTAAATGGAAAACATCAAATTTCATAAAGCAGCAGCTGAGTCACAGTAGTTGACTGTTGCTTGGATTCTTCCTACCTTTTCGCAGATAAATGGATTGCAGTGGATGTCTTTGGAGTTAAATGTCATGAAGGAAGATGGAAAAAAAATAAGTAAAGAAACAGACTTGGTTTGTGATGTTTTCGGTTGTTGCTTTTTTGTTTCTGCATGTGTGTAAAGATACAATAGTGTAAGTGGTAAAAATGAAGTGATGGGCGCATTTAATTTTGTCTGATCAGCCGTAACTCTAGATTTTCAAACAGATTTCCTGGAGATGAATCATTGAGTCAGCTAGAATATGTGAAATGATTGATACCAATTTTCTGTTGAGAAAGCCACGTTTAGTTAAAATGCAAGCTTTCCCTAATGAAATAATCTGCCAAAATCTGGGCTGTTGTCCACAAAATGCAGAGAGGCTGAAAAACAAAGCATGTTGATTGCTAGGAAATACCTATTTTTGTTGTCAATCAGGGCTTTTTATTTCAAGCTGGACAAAAATTTGGACATAATTTTGTAAGCCTGGTGCAACAAGTCTATGGCATTTCAGGAAATACAGGGATTGTGTATTCAGGGGAAAAAAACTTCACCCCAAATTTTGTCCTTTTTCATCTTCTTTGTGCCAGTTTGAGCAGATTCAGTGATGTGTTTCTCATTCCTGTAGAAACAGTATTTTCCCCGATGTTCTCGCTCTACTGGAACATTTTGTAGTGACAAATCTTTAGAAATGATTTTAAGAAATCATAAGAAAATTTTAAGAAATCATAACTTCCCCCCCTGCCCCCCATAAATCGTGTTATCACTCCCTGTTTGGGGGGGGAGAAAACAGGGTGGAACGCTTCAGTTTTTCTGTAAGGATGGGAATTTCTGAAACCTTTAAGTGGGAAACCTGAGATACCAGATTTGTCAAGCACTTTCCATGTAATAAGCTTTTTCTCAGAATTCTCAAGTGCTGAGGATGATGTGCTACTCTAATTAACAACCTTTTTAAAGGGTGCAAAGACTTTTCCTGTTTCCTAACACTGACTTGCACAGTTGGTGTCTTCCTCGTGTCCCCTTCCCTCTTCTATCAGATGAACTGTTCTGCTAAAAGGCCAATTTAGTCATTATAAAGGGATTTTCATAGTCATGATGAGGTAAAGCAGAGTGTGAATATATAGGAGTTTATATTTAATGGGGAACTGATTAAAGGAGGATTGATTGCTGAGCAGATAGTTCAGACAGGCATGCATATGCAAAAAGAAAATACACATATGCATATATATGGCTTTGTCAATGTGATACTAATTGATGGAGAGGGTATGGATGTTTAATAAACATCCATCTGGAGGGCTCACTGGAATATGGATTACCAGCAAATCCAGCTGCCCATCCCCAGTGCCATTACACTGCCTGCCCCTCATCGTGTCCTGTTGGGATGTGACACTGCACTCCCCTCAAAGTGCAGTAGAATCCACCCTAGTGCATTGGGAAGAAGGAAAATAAACTTTTTTTGCCGTCTCTAAGTTTGGATGGGAAGTCTGTTATCAGCTCTTGCAGTGTTTGAAGTGGGTTGAGAGGGTAAGTGTCCATGGTTCACTGGTTCAGCGTGTCCGTGTGATAATGCAAACTAATGTGTGGTTACAGCTCCTAGCAACTTATTTCTCTCTGCATTGGAGCACTGTACAGGGAGCTGGAGGTACCTAGATAGACATGTGTTATAGGCACAAGAAGAATTATCAAGTCAATCTAAATAAAGACAATATTCATACAAGTTGGTTCCTCTTGGTGGATTCTGGCAGTGGGGGAATTGCAGATAAATGCAGATAAATGTTCTTATTATTTCATTCACTGGCAGATAAAATAGACTATTTTTCCTAATTTTTAAATTTACAGTTGTAGCCCTCGATTTTGGGTCCCTGCTCCTGGAATCTAAATTATTTGACACGGGCTGCTGTGGCTGTTGGGGAGATTGAAGTCAAAGGAAGTGCAGAAGCAGGAAAGCCTCCATCCCCATTTCCACTCTGTCAGCCAACAAGAGGAAACAGGAGATCTGCAACTTAAGTGATACGTATATATGTGTTTGGCTGCTAGTCTTCTATAGCTGATAAAGAGGAAAGCAAGGCCATGAGCAACTCTGAGAGAGGGTAGTGGAGGTTTTTTGAAAGGGGAGTGATAAACGCAATTGCTTTGCCCAAGACAGCTGGCATGTGAACAGAAATCTCTTCTTGTTCTTCATTCAGTGCTGTCCTGGAGACTAGAAATTAGTTCTGAAATTATGTGTAAAAGTTAGCTCTTGTGTATATGCATTGTTGGAAAGGCTCTCTGAGTTACAGAAGCACAGTGGAGCTGAACATTAAATGCAGGACATCAAACCTTGAATGGGTAAGGAATCCTGTGGATGAGGATGTGTTCCGTGCTCCTGCTGAAGGCTGCCTGTTAGGGAGCAGTCTGGATGGGACATGAAGGAGACCAGAGCAAAGGTAACCTAGAGGGAAAATGAGTCATCATTTTATTCTTCATTTGTATTTGCAGGATGAAGTTGCAGAATGTGAAGCTGAGCTTGCATGTGCTGGGTGAAGCCTGGGCTATGTTTCTGTTTCTGTCATTGACTTATCTCAGTAGTAGTTTCTGTTTCTCCAGGTGTGTGTTGATATTTGTGGATGTTGTGATAGTTACTGTGTGAAGATGATGCTGCAAGTTGTTTTCTTAGTGAGAGAACCTGGAGAAGGTCTTTGGATCTGAGCAGAGCGTGATTCTTCTGTTTCCTGTAATAACAGCTCTGGTTGGTTTGTTTGTGCAGGATTTCAAATCCAAGAAATTAGACAAGAGGAGCATGGGTGTTAATTTCCAGCTTGTTCTAATCAGTTTCTTCTGTCTTTAATGTATTTTATTGTGATCAGATGATGTAAAGATTGACTTGGAAATGTCCCATTGACTGATCTGGTAAGGAGAAAACAGCACATGAAAATGTTTTGTAAAGCAGTATAACAGCTTCAGTGGCAAGGAACAACAGGCTTGGTTCTGCTCCAGCATCTGCCAAATGGAGTAACTGAAACTCCTGTTTATTACATGGCATAAAAGAAATGGAATAATACTGTTAAGAGTGTTATCTTTGGAAAATGACTGCACCTCACTGAAGCATGACTATAATGATGGGGAATTATGCTGCTAAAGCACACCAGTTTTGTGGCACAGTCACTAAAACATATACTGTGTGGTGTTCTTCGTAAAGGCTTTATTGCAGACACTCTTGTATTAACATATTGTCATGAGGCCAAAATTGGCATTGCTTTTGTCTGGAGCATTCTGGAGGGAAACCACTGCTTGTCCTGCCCTTTATCTAGGGCTTATAAGTGAAAAAAAACACTTAGTAGGATTTGTAGTCTTCATTAAACAATTGTGATATTGGATTTATCTTTTCCTGTGGGTAAATGCTGCTTGTCCTCTCCATTTCTTTGCAGAGTGGTTCAGATGAAGCACTCTCAGGACACAGCAAATGCTAATGGTAGTAGGATTATATTTTGGAGGAAATGAGACAAGACTGTTTTATAACTACTTTGCTGCTTGTCATAATAACGAGCTGAGTACTGTGGGTATGAATGTGGCTGCTGGCCACTCCTGTGTATTTTCTGACTCAGAATCTTACTGAGGAACTGTTATTCACTCTTGAAATAAAAGACCATTTTAATGGCAGCAATCTGTTGCTGGCCATAACTCCAGCCCACTTCTGAAGTGTCTTCTGTCTTATCTCTAGTGCTGGATGCCAAGTGACACAGTAAGGATGTATCAGCTTCCCACAAATTTAGAACTGCATTCATATTTGCATATCATTACATTTTTGAGGGGAACATTTTCAAGTCCTGCCCTCAATTTCACCCCTCACTGCATCAGCTTGGAGGAAAAGGCCTCGTTTCACTGCTGAAAAAGTAAATGACTGTGTGTGTACTTAGCTGTGAATTGTTAGGGTGGTGTTTTCTGTGCTCCGTGGCTTTGAACATGCAAACCGGGGGGGGGCAATGCAGTCTTGGAGCCTTGGCAGTCATTCCACCTGCAGCTCAGCATCCTGCTGCAAAATGACAAGCGTGCTCACTGCTCTTTCATGGAGACTAAATGTTTTGGCCCTTTTATTCCGCTCATGACAAACAAAGAGTGATTGAAAGAATATAGTTTTCCTATGCCCACAATTCAAGGGAGGGTTCTTTGTTTAGTACCTCCTTTGCAGTAGGAAAGCTTACCTGATTGCAGGGGCTGTTGCATGGGGCAGCTTGCTGGAGAAAGTTTTTGGGATGATAATGGAAAAGCTGAAGTGCTGTGATGCTGATAGGGAATGACTGACTTGTGGGAAGATTTCACGCTTCCATGGCTTCTCTGACGTTTTCACAAATCGTCCCTCTACCAGCACAGGCCAAGGAAAGCAATGCCTGATGCTCCCAGGGCAGGAGTTGTAAGGTCATCTTGGAAAAGGAGCTATCTGTCTCCTTAAGTTTTCAAAAGTAAATGTAACCTTCTCTCCATTCTCCTACACTCCATTTATTTTCTGTGTTTAAAATGAACCCCTTTCCCTGAAGCAGTATGTTCTGCTACCTTCAGTGCTTGGGGGACAAAATGTAAATTTTGTTCTTTTAGAGTTGTCATATAGTCATGATAAATACAGCTCCTTTTAAGAGGAGTGAGAGCAGGAATGGAGAAGTCTGTTATATATTAAAAAAGGCAGTTCACCCACCCCTACCTGAGAAGTAATAGGCAAATTCCTTGGGAAGGCTTCCTTTCCCTCCTGCTCTGTAGTCTTCAGACAGGCAATACAAGACATTGGTGATAGTTTCTAATAAGTTTTGCTGTATTTTCCAATTTCCTTTTATCCCTCTTTACCTACATGGCTTGCACATACTGATCTCTGTTACTGATTTAACACTCTTCCCTTTTGCACTGATCTGTTTCTTATTCCTTTTCCTTTTCACCTTTTCTTCCAGACTTCCTTCCAGTCTTGCTTTCTGCCCCTTTCTCCTTAAATGCGAAGACACACCAGGACAAGCTGCTGGCAGAGAGGATCTGCAGGGAATTCAGACTGACATCTTCACAAAGGAATATCAGTAATGCCACTTCTCTGATTTTTCCATCTTTTTTTTTTCTATGCTGGGCATGAGCTATAGCCAATGGATAACACATTAGGCAATGATTTTCTGGCTTTGTGTCACTTCATCCATTCCCATCTTCGAAGAATTTTGTCTCTCACCTGTTTGCAAAGGGTTGCACTAACTCAGAAACTCCTGGTGAACAGTGAAGTTTTGCCACACACAGAGACTTGAAGCATCCTAAAGTTCTTCTAGAGGAGTATTTTCACTTGGGTGGTTGTTATCCCTAACGATGAATAACATGAATGACAGAAAATGGAGTTTTCCAGGAAAGTCTACTCACTTTTGGCACGTTCTGAATCCCTGTGGGCTTGTGGAGGAAAGAGGGTGTTTTGTGCTGGCAGGAGCAGCTCTTTGGGTAAACCTCTGTAAGAGCAAGGCATTACTAATTTCAGTGTGTGTTACAAATGTCTCTCTGCATCTAATAACTATTTTATATATTATGACCTTTATTTCATGGCCTTTATCTCTATGATACCTTAGTGCTGAAAGAAGATTTTTGGCTTTGTAAGCTTTAGATATTTATTTTTCCTTTAACTGCCTCCTCTGATTCAAGGAAAAAGAGAAATACGTACTTTAACTAGTGCAACTCATATCACAGCCAGATTCAATGTTAATGTACTAGATAGGCATACATCAAATATTGCCTTTTAATACCCTTACCAGTGCCTTTAATGCACTTCTTTTTTCTGGAAGCTCAATATGTGGGGACTTTTAAAAAAACATTTGTTTTTTTAAATGGGATGTTAAATGGCATTTTGTGTTGATTCTTAGCACTTTAATAGGTGTCTGCTATCAATAGCAGTGTCCTGGAGGCACCCATTGAAACCACAGTGCCTACACCATTTCTCTAACTGGGATCATACTCATGCTTCTAATGTGTATGTGATATTAATCAAGTCAAGTCCTTGGATGTCATATATGAGTCCAGGACTCTGTAAATAGAAATGTCAGTGCTGCTGGCAGTGAGCTGGGTGTGAGGTCTTTTCTTTGTTACCCACATTACAATGCACTGTGTCCTTGGGTGGAGAGAGTGGAAGTCTTTGTTTCAGTCCGTTCCCCTAAAAATAAGCTGAATGCTAGCCAACATTTGACATATTTAAAAAGTATTAATCAGCCTTCCTAATAGTTGCTATTCAGCTAATCACACTCAAAATGGTAAATGGTTGTAAAGATGTCAAAGAGATATGCAGAACACCCACGGTTTGAGCTCTTCCCATTCTCATTAAAATAAGCTCTTATGGCCCAGCTAGTATAATCATGTGATAAAATACTCAAATTAAGAGTATTTAATAAAAAAACATGGTGGGGAGCTTTGTTAAAGATCTCTTTAGTGTATTTTTTGCCTGATTATATGAATGTGAGAAATAATGGGATCTTTGCCTTATCACACGTGGGCTAATTCAAAGGCTCATTATTTATTTATCAAGCATTAAGCATCAAATCAATTTGGCTTGATACTTGAAAGCAGGAAATTTAAGATGAAATTTGAAAGGAAGATTAAGAAGTAAGATTAAACCTAACAGCAGAACTATTTTGCTTGTTGGAGCTGAGTTACACCTGCAAAAAGATCACAGAATAGATGGATAAAGTCAGTCGATCTAATGGTAATGTGTTGTGGAATGAATGGCTTATGGTTTTGGACAGTGCTGTTTTCAGTGTCTCCACATTTTTAGTTTTCTTGTGATCCACAGCTAAAGTTACTTTGAGGTTTCCAAACAAAACTTCTTTGCACTTACTCTTCCTTTAATGAAAATATTTTCCTCTTTATATTGGTCTATAGACTGAATACTGTTATACACAGTCACTAGAATAAAATCCATTTTTCAGTACTTTTGGGGTTTTTTTTAATGATAAAATGATTTGGGCTGAGATTCAAAAGCCCAGAGTTCAGTGGGTTGCTCTCCTTTATCTGTAGCAGTGTGGATATGTGTGTCTATGTGGTGCTTTGTTTTCACTACAGAAACACATTCTTTTTTGTGTAAAAGCAGATTCAGAGAATGGACCTTCCAGAAACTGGATACTGAGCCCATCTGAACGGGGAGAATGGGACAAGAGGTGAATCCTTTGTTGGTGTCTTTGATGGAACTGTATAATTTTCCTCCTAAAGAAGAAAGAGTTTCACTTGGGTCAGGAAGATTTTCAAATGTTAGAGAAGAATGGTGATATCAGTGTTAATTATGGAGGAGTGCTCCTCTGCTGCTGTTTCCTGATGGATTTTTTGCTGTCTGTTTGAGGTCTTGATTGTGAGAGAAGATGGTTTAAAAAAAAAAAAAGCTTGAGGGAGAGGAGGGGGATCTTGAATTTCGCAAACTCAGTTCCTTTTCCTCTGAACTATCTGGAAACTCTCTGGTTTGTCCGCTCACAGATTGGACAGCTTACAAACCTACCTGGTGGTCAGTTTACAGCTCTGACAGAGGCAGACAGGTCTGTACTTCACTTCCCAGGGTTCTGCCCTTCCCAGCAGTTCTGCAGAACTCAGGGTGTCCTATCCTCTCCAGCACTGCAGCAGGCATTGTCTGATCAGCTGGGCTGAGCCTCAGCAATGAGCAGAGCCACCCCGAGCGCTGCCCTGCTGCAGGCTGCAGCAGCTTCCTCGGCTCTGAAGGTTTGCCTGGTTGCCATAAATGAACAGGGGTACGTGAGGACGTTAAGTCCCCTGCATATTTTATGCTTGCTGAATTAATCTCACTTAATACGAGCTGTCAGACAACATTACTGTAATTTATTTACATAACTTGAGGAATTTACTTCACATTAATTTAACCTTGCAGAATGTGTAAAGTGTGTTTGTGCTGCTGCCCTGTGTTTCCTGGAGTCAGACCTGCTCAAGTGTTTCTCAGTTTGTGATTGATTTGTCTTCCAGCTGCTAATGTGAAGGGTGAACCTAAACAGTGTTGTTACAAAGATCTGATACTTGGAGCTCTCTTTATTGTTGCATTTATTGAATTAAATGAACTTCTCTGCCTTGTACTTAATTCAATGAAAAATAAGTTCCAATTAGATTCTTTTCCTTCTAAAGCAACACCCACAATTCTGACCTTGCTTTTTTACAAAGTAAAAATCTATACTTATAAGGAGGAAAACCTATATTTTGTTCAAGCACTTTTTTGCGTGTATTAAGAGGCTGAATTTTTTTCTCACTTGAGATGGGCACCGTGTCCTGCTCCTTGTGTTCGCTGCAGTTCTGATGCCCTTAAAATGTTCATGGCATAAGAAAGTTGCAATGGATGGGTGCCTGCAGCTCTTGGTTCTTGTCTGTGGGCAGTGTTGTTACACTGTGTCTCAATTTGAAGTTTTGTTGTCTTCTGATGTCATTAAAAAAGAAAAAATAAATCAAAACTGATTCTTCTGTACCTTCCCCCTTTCCCAGTTGTCTGCAAAAAGACTCAGTATTGGGGTCTATGCCAAATCTAAGAGAAAACTCAGATCCTCCTGCTCTCCAGGTTGTTTGTATTTTGACCTGATGTATAAGACCTGTGGGATATAGAGTTGGAATTGCTATTGCATTTGAAACTCCAATATAAAACACACTTTTATAATTTATAAGGTACAAGCATGGGAAAATTGGCCTGTTGTCATACTGTTTTAGGTATGTTTCTTTGAGATATAGGATTTATCTCCTAAAAAAGAAGCTTGATCAGGATAAAAAAAATATATATATATTTTTAAGGAGTGAGGGCACTTGGTGATGGTTTGTGCAGGAAATCTGTCCTTCTTTCTGCTTTTAGGGGTCATGAGAGAGAAAGGGACAGGGATATATATATTCAGGGTGCCCTAGTTACCAAAGGAGTGACCCAAAATAGGATTGATAGAGCATCTCCTTTCCAGAACAGAATATCGTCTCACCTCATTAAGGACTGTGGATATCAAATTTCCCTTCTCTGAGGTGCACACTGAGGAGAGAAGGTCCATTTAATGAAACCAAGAGTCTGCTTGAAGCTCAGAAGCCTTCTCATATGGGAATACTCTCATTGCAACACTAAAAATGAGAGCTCACATCTCTACAGGTCCCAAATGTCTCAAAAATTCTGAAAAAGGACCCATTTCTGATAACATCTTGGCTCCTCTTGCCTCTAGGTAGAACTCTGCTCTCTCCTCCAGATCCCTGTACCTCTGATAGCAAGGAGCTGCCTCAAAGGCAAGAAAGCAAACTTCCTTGAAAGGAAAGAACCAAGAAAGCAGATAAACTTTTGCACAAATCAGTGTCACCGTGATCAGATTGTGTGCATTCCCATGAAAAAGATCTTTTCTTTTTCATCCTTTCGTTTCATAGGGGAGAAGCCAGTTCCTGCTTTCATTTATAGTCTGAGCAGAGTGGTTTGTCCAGAAGAACTTTGCCTCTGATGTAGAATTTAGTGTGAAACACCTTTTAATGACTCAGCTATGGAGCTAACCTGTTTTTTCGGAATTTTACAGTCAGATTGTTCCTTTGTCAGAGGAAAAGAGGGCATGAAGCTTTTTTTGGGCTTGTTGTCCGAGCCCCATTATCTTTTTCTCCATCCTTTCCTCCTTCCCACTGGTGGCAAGTTCAAGGAGAAGCCCAGGTATTCAGGGCAGACTGAAGGTTTTGTCTTAAAACCATCTGGTCTGTTTTATGGAGGTGGAGGAGGAAGATTAAGAGGCAGTGTCTCCCTCAAACTGCTGAGTGGCAAAGTTTCCTCAGGCCTTTCCCTGCCGCTCTCACAGCCCCATCTCAGCGGGGCTCCCCTAGGGGAAAGCAGCGTGTCAAGGTAGAAAACCATTCCAGAACACAAGTAGGTGGTTGTTTTTTTCTGGTTGAAAATAAACGAAAACACTTTTTGTGATTTTGGACCAGCGCTGAATTGTGAGGAAGGAGAATACTTTATTAAAAGGGCAAACAGACCCCAGTGGAGGGGCAGACACGATGCAGTTTCACAGCAGCTCTGCTGGGGTCAATGGCACTGCAGCAGTGCTCTGTTTGATGGCATGCCCCATGAAGCTTAGCACTGGGGAAGAAAATGACATTGCAGGAGAGAGATTTATGTTTGCAATTCCTTAAAGCAATTGTCTTGTGTTCTTGGTGGGTTTTACCATACTGGTTTACTTGTGGCCACTGCTGCTCATGGAAGTTTCCTTTAGTAGCAGACACATTGCCACAACTTTGTTTCTTGCAAGTCACTTGTCAGGAAAGATTAATGAAGCTTCTGCTCATCAGGATAGCACTTAAATGCTTACTTATCCAAAGGTGCTGTGCATGATAATTTTGAATTTCCTCTTTCTGTTTCATTTCCCTTTCTGTTCAATTCTGCTTTGTAAGTGTCTGAATTAATTTTCATTGCTTCTTTGTTCCAGTTAAAATCTTGATTTTCTGTATGTCTTCTGCAGTTCTCTAGGGTGTTATTTTACACCAGACTGAAGGTGGTCCTTGCCATGTCTGCTGCTGGAGAACAGGCTGCTGTTCCTTCACTGTCTCCTAATGACCTAAAACCTTTCAGCAGGACGTGTCCCAGCTCTTCTCTGCCCACACCTGTGTGTGCTGCATAGCTCTTAGTTAGGGTAAACCCCCTCATTTTTCTTTCAGCTTCTCACATGTTTATTTCATTTAGAACATGTTAGTTACATGTTTAACTCATGCTATTGATGTCATGTCCTCATGCAAAATTTGAAGTTCAGAATCTTCTTTTTCTTATTAGAGGAGTGGGAAATCCTCCTTTCAGTACAGTACTCCCTTGTTTATTTTGACTGTAATAGAAGTATAGATTTATTAGTACACAAATGTACTGTGCCTTTTATAAGTAGATATTTTGCACTATCTCTGATTTTAATTAGAACAAACTGTTGTCTCTGCTGAGCAAAGGAAAAATGGAATTGGAGTTCTTCTCATAGTTCTGTAAATCTGAAAGACTTTCCACTAAAACAGTTCCTGTGAGAAACCTGTTGTGTTAGGTGCTGGGAACCTTGTTCTGCTGTCAGCTGAGAAATCAGCCCAGGGAGGTGAGCAGTTCTAGGAAATAACATGATGTTTCCTGAAATATCTAGTTCTCACATTTTATTCTAGTACATGTAGGATCAGTTTTCCTGCTGCTCCATTCTGCAGCATTGTGCTGAAATCTGAAGAATAGTGCTTGAATTTTTTTTTATTTTTTTTTTATTTTTTTTTTTTTAAGAACCATATGGACAAGGGGCTGGGATTTAAATAACTATAAGAAAAAAAAAAAACCCACAAACCCTTGGGCTTGGTCAGGTTTTGGGCAAAGAAATATTTTGAAAGAATGAAGTTGTTAAAGGGGCCAGCTTTGAGACAGTTGCCATTTGTAGAAATTATGTATTAGTAGGTTTTATGGCTTTGACTGTCCTCTACAGCTTTAAAATTCTTTTCCTCATAAAAGATTTTAGCTTTCATTCAGAACTAGGACATGCAAATCACTAGGGCCTATTAATGAGCAAAGTGTGATAGATAGAGGTTGAGAATAGAAGTTATGAGTGTTAAGAGAATACAATACCTTTGTTCAAATATTTAAACTAAAACTTAGGGACAGGACTTCCTCTGCTGGATGTAAAGGAGGCTGGAAAAGGCGGCATTTGGGTAAGGACTGAAATGGAGAAATTCTCAGGCTTCTGAGGTCTGCCTGGTTGAGACTGCCCAAGGAAAGCAAATGTTTGTCCTGTTGAGGGAACAGTGATGGGCCAAGGGCAGCAATAAAGAGGGGCTGTGGGGCAGGCAGGATGGCACTGCCCAAGCTTTGTGTTTAATTTTTAGGCATTAGGGGATAGGGAAGAGTTTCATAGCTTCTTTCAGGTGTGGGTGGGTTTTTTTGTTGTTGGTTTTCTTTTTTTTTTTTTTTTTTTTTTTTTTTTTTTTTTTTTGTTTTGTTTCTTTTGTTTTTTTAAGTGTGATAGAATTCAAGGTGTGGACTTAAAGATGAAAAGAGCCACAGAGGTTTCAAGTTCAGCCCATCTGCCCAGCATGGAGTGAGGTGCCTTGGCTTTTTCTGTGACAGAGGTACAGCTGATCCACTGTCTCTATGAATCCTTCAAACTGCATCCATCCCTGCCCAGTTTGACCACTTTGATGCTGAGAAGCACTGCTTGAAACCTGAGCCTCGTATTGATTATTTCTTTCTCTTTCTTCCCTTCTCCTTTGGCAGGAAGATGATAGCACTTTGAGGAAGTAGGAAATCAGATCCAGAGACTGGAGAGGAGATGAGTTGTTAGAATTTGATGATAATAGCTGGCACAGAGGGGAGTGAAGACAAGCTCTTTCCAAGAATAATGGCAATATATGTAAGCAAGTAATAAAGCGATGGTGCAGTCCAGTAATGTCCAGAAGGCAGTTGTCATATATGTTTAATTTCTATTTATATATTTTTATACTAAAAAATAATTTGCAAAAAAATTGCTCCTGAATACTGCTTGTTGCATCTATTCTTGAATTCTGTCTTAATTTAGGTGTCCAAATTTGCTTCTAGGTTGATGTTGGTACCAGGTCAGGATTTAAAAGCAAAATCTCCTGCAGGTGGACATTGTTGGTGAATAATAGCTCCTTTTCCTCTAGTTTCATCTTAATTAGGAGCGGCTGCTGTCTTTGTAAGCACATGGTTTTGTAACAGATACCTGATTTCTTCATGTTGTTGCTATTTACAGAAGAAAAGGAGTCGTGGGCAATCTAGATGGAGGTGAGCCCTTGCCCTGACACTGGCAGTCTGGCGTAACTTCCTTGGATTTGCTTCCCAAGTAAACCAAGTTCTATTCATAAATATTGGGTGTTATGAGCCTTGTGCTCTCTTTCCCTTCAAAAACTAAGTGCTGAGGAACGTGGGGAGTTGTGTGGCAGTAACTTGCAGAATCAATACTGCCTTTCAAAATGATGTCATGGCTTTGTATGCTGTGAAGACGTGATTTGTTTTTATGAGAAATGGATTATTCTCTGTAGAAGACATAAAGGTTGATGTGTGGGATTTATTTTCTAAAGAGCTAATATAAATGAAATGCTTAAATAAGGCTGTATTTTCAGAGTTTGATGGGATATGAGGCTATCCTTTTCCTGCTGACTACTTCTTCAGCAGATTTTTCATTCAGTGTAAAAAAAAAAAAAAGGAAAGGAGAAATTTTATTGTATTTTTACCTACTGTTCCTTATGCTGATTTCTAGTTTGGGGACACAAGTGAGGACATTATCTGTGTCTTACTCCTTCTCCTTTTCCTTGGGGTTATCAAAGGGGGTCTTGCTTGGCTAAAGATTATACTTAATGAGCTACAATCTCCACCATAACCTTCACACTCTCTAATCTGTTTTTCTTTTTGTTACTTTCTGTAAACACTGACATTACCTTCCAGAGTTTTTTTCAGTATACTTGTGGTAGGTATACTTTATGACAGTTTTGTTCTTTGCCTGTCTGAGTCTCCCCTTGGAAAGAGACTCTGCCCTTGCTAAGTTTGCAGATGTGCTGGGGTTCCACTGAAACTTCGGAACGGTTTTAGTGTCGAAACGTCAAAATGTTTTCTCTGCTTAAGGAAAGAAGTTAAGCTTTCATCTTAAGTTGGTTGTAGCAGCAGAAGAACCATTTAAATTGTTTATACTTCTCCATTTTCTTATTATGCCTCAATTGATTCTAGTTGGTTTGCTTCATCTTTCAGATTATCTTGAATCCTTTTTTCCTGTTTACCAGCTGAACACTTTCTTTGTAAATAGAAAATTCTTGCACTCAAGTCAATGACTCTTGAATTTTCAGAGTGCCTGTTAGAAGTTGCTTTCAGTTGAAGAGGTCACAGCAATATCACAGATGCACAGATTGCTACCCGATTAATACAATTATCAACATGGAGAAATTATTAGTTGAGTGTTTGCATTTGAATATGGCTTTTATTTTAATGCAGACTTTGAAAAGCATATTTTAAGGAGACAAGTTTAAATTGAAAGTGTTCCCAAGGAATGATTTCTGTCTTTTGTGCAGATCAAAGTGGCAAAAGCCATTTAACAATTTGCCTGTCTTTGAAATCTAATGGGTTTTCTGCATTTCTCTAAATACAATAACTGGACACAAGTCTATTTTTCCTTTTTAATGCTGTGAAAGCCAGTGTTACACTACTTAGCATTCTTAAGACTTTTACAGTGGAGATTTTTATTATGTCATATATACAAGCAATTATGTTTGACAATTTAGATGCAAAGTTGAATTGGCAGCCACTTCAGCATTCTCACCAATAAAAACATTAGGCATGTCCATTAAAACTGTTTATTCTATAATTTATTTCTCATAAGCTTTCAGCTGTGCCACAAAAGCCTTCTGTCTCTTTTACCTCTAATTTCCTGCAGACCAATTTGCAATTGAGACGTGAAAACTCTTTCTGTGATTAGTTTATCATAAAAGAAGGGCCAAGTTCTGGTATCAAACAGCTCGAAATACACAGCTTTCTGGAGGTGTGTAAAACAAAATTTGATGTCCCAAAGCATGGCATGGTCCTGATGCAAAACCTTTCTGAAGTCAGGGAGGGTCTGTAGCTCGCTGTGGCTGTGCTGGTGGAGAAGGGCTCTGTTGTGTTTGCTGCCCTGGCAGCAGCTCAGACAATGCAGTTCTGCCTGCACCCTTCATTTGCTTACCTGTGTCATAAGATAGAATGTAAAACTGTAAAATAAACCTAGCATTAAAAAAAAAAAAAAAAGGCATTTTCTAATGTACATTAACCTGAAGACTTATTTTCCCTTTGTGCAATGTGGTGAATTAGCCTTTTTAGGTCAATATTAATTTTTATAAGTTACCTATTTCTTTCAAAAATTATTTAGATAGGGTGGCATTTCAATATGTGATCATCAGTGAATATCATCAGAATAATATATAAAGTTCTAATTCATACTCTTGTCCTGTATGTGTGTTAAAGAATATGCAGAAGTTTATGTTGTAGTCATATAGTCATCTAAGGAAAGCTTTTGGGAATAAATATGATTGTGTATTCTGTACAAGAAGAATGAAAGATTTATTTGTGATCTGTGAACCAATTTATCATGCAAGAAGGACAAATAAAAAGCTCCAAATATAATGCTTATTGAAGGAAATACTTATTCAAATATTTCTGGGATGAGGGGAGGTGCAAATTCAGTGGCCCATCGGGGTATGTATGTAAAAATAAAATATGCAATGATGCTGTAAATGCTGCTGAGTCAATTTTACTTGTGAAAATAATGGTTTACTCTTGTCCAGTGGAGCAACTGTGTGACTGAAATGAAGAACCCCTCTTTGTGGCTGGGAATCCTCTGTGGGTAAGCAGCTGGTGGTGAGGCTGATGGGGGGGCATGAGCCAGTTGCCTCAGAATGAATGAATAATGCTCCCAAACAAAGCAATACCTTGGCATGTTCATTATCATCCTTTTTCACATAAGACTCCAGCAGGCCCAATCAGTTTGTGATGACTTACAAGAGTGTTTGACAGGAGTTTGAATGATAAAAGTAAAAGGAAAAAGCTGATCTTTTTAAAGCTAAATCATAAATCATGTGTTTGCCTCAGAAATCTGCCACTCACAGTTACTTAGTAGAAGTTATGGTGGTTCTACTTGGAATAGATTTAAGAAAGATGAAATGCAACATTTGGATACTGGAAATGTCTCAACTGCAGAATGCTTCAAGTAAGGAAATTAGAGGCTGGGCCATTATTCAGAATATGTGTTTGAATAGTGAATTCTTTTGTGTAGATAACAATGTTTTCTCATATGTCCTCCTGTTAGAAACAGGCATAAGATGTTTGATAAATGAGCAATTAGGAACCCTAACTGGTGCTTTAGCTAACAGGTCAAAAATGCAGTGACCTGTGCTTTGTGTCTGGCTGGGAAGCAACAACCCAGTAGAGAAATTTGACGATGGAAGCTGGACTATTGCTTTGCTTTGCATCTCACAGAAGGCTGCAGTTTTAATTCTGAACTGTGATGGGCAGCTCCTGCAGCAGGGTGTTTGGAAGACAGAGTAGCAGAGAGAGCTGGGTGCTAGATGGTTCCTTCCAAGCCTCTCTTCACCTCCTCAGTCCCACACCTTCATACCATTCAGGGCATTCATCCTTCTGGGCCCTCTTGCCTTGTGCACTGCTCTAACAAGTGGGGCTGAAAGAACATGGTTTTGCGTGTCCCTGAAGCATGTGCCTAAATCTTTGTGAGAAGAGGGGAGGAATAAGCAGAGAATATTTTAAAACTTCAATGGGAAAATAGTTAATTCACTGTAACTTCCACCTGGTTCCCTTTTCTTAGTCTGCTATTAAATGATCTTCTCAGAGTCAAACTTGTGGAAAGCAGCAGTCTCATGATTTCTAATTTTATAAAATGTCAAAATCAGAGGGCTCCAATAAATGAAATGTATTGATGGTCACCTTTTTCTCTCTGTTATAGCACGTTTCAACTCAATTTCAGAACAATTTCTGGCTTTAATATGAAATGTCAACAATATCTCCAGCAACCACCTTGTTCTTATTACTTGCTAATCTTATTTTTATAAAGATCATTTCTGATGCTTTGCACATTGTAGACTTCGTACATTTAGCCAGTGATCAAAGTTGTATAACAATAAGCCATAATTTGACATGGAGTACTTAAATCTATTCAAAGTAGTAATGTCATTACTATTGCCAACTCATTCAATGCTCATTTCATATCAAATAGATAACATCCAACAATCACTTAAACACTGATGACATTGCTGCTTAGATCCAGTGGTAAAGCTCCATTTATTGGAATAAAACAGGACAGCAAATTGAATTTGTATATGCAGGCATTGGGTTTGAAATTGGGGAAGGATAGTTTCAGTGTGGAACTGTAGCATTATCTTTATTTATAGGAAGAAATACTTTTGTTGTGGTCCCTTGAAAATGGAATCAGAGAGATAGGTTTGCCAGGGGAATTGTTTAAGGGATTTGCTGTGTCTGTCTGGGCTGCTGTAAATATTTAACTTTTCATATGTATGTAAGGACATCAGATGGTGGAGAAAACCAATGTTGAGGAAGAGAAGAAAGGAAAACAGTAGAAAATAGGCAAACGTTGTACTGCATTTCTTCTAGTGCATGTAAACCAAAATACCACAGTCCTCTAGAAATCTTATGGCTGAGACAGCCAGTGGAAAGTTTCTTCCAGTGCTGTCCTCCATTCCCTGTAGTTCTGGCCTTTCAAGGTGTTGCCTGATGGCTGGGGTGGAACTGAAAGGTGGAATTTTCCTTAAGAATTCTTTTCATCTTTTTATTGTAAGAAATACAGCAGTGCTGTAAGCAAATAAACTACCATGCATGTGTTTACTGTGTATCAGCAAATGATATGAATTAATCTCTCCAGTGTACAGATTAAATACTTAGATATTACTAATTTAGGAGTCTGGGACTGAAACCTTTCTTTTTCATTTTAAAAATAAACTTTTTCTTTCTCCTTTCCCCCCCCCCCCCCTTAAAGTTAGCAGTATTTATAAGAAAACATATGCAATGACTTCAACAACTTCATATTGTGTGTATGGCCTTCATATGTGTCCATCCTTAGAACGATCTGTGCCAGCAGCAGTTGTAGCTGCAGGTGATGTTCCTTCAGTCCTGAGATCAGGATGGATTTCCTCACCATGTGGTCTGTGCTGTGTGAGTTTTCTGACTTCAGTGTTAAGTTAATGAGCTCTGCCCTTTAGGTCAAAGAAAATTTTAGGAAATCTGAATTGTGGGGCTAGGAATCTGTGTTTTCAAATACAATGGCTTTGTGGGAGTCAGGACTCTCGACTGGACCTGTATATTTTATATTACCTTCATAGATGTTTGTTTTAAGTAACTTGCTTAAAAGGGAGAGGAGTTTTTGTTTTGTTTTGTTTTTCCTAGAATCTCTGTTGTTTTCCTCCCACACAGCCTACCAGAGATTTCCGTGCCATGCTTCTCTTTTTGTAAAACAAATGTGATTTGCTCCTAGGATGATGTCCAAAGTTCATACTCTTGGGATAGGTGATTTCAAGAAGAACCTGTTGTGTGTGATACCCTTGTTAACTTTGCAGGTTTTAACTGGCCACTGGGATAATCTCTCTGCCTTTTTTCAAAATATTTTGAGACTTCCAATTATTTTCTCCAGCTGAAAGTCAGTATCAACATGAGTACATCCTGCTTCAGAGGCATCAGAAACAATTAAATAATCAGTATTTTAAATAATCTCGAGGGGTGATACACTTGAATGTAGATCAAGGGAGACACCTTGCTTACATTTAACAGTGTTTCTGTGAAATGAGGTTTTATTGTAGCAGACTGTGGGAGGAAAAGAGAGGGAAAATAGCTGTGAAACCACTAATTCGCACCTTATGAATATTTATATGCAAAAAACCTTTTGTGGGTGTTTGTGAAATAGATGGTGAAATGAAACCATACCCACCACCAAGTGCAGCTGTGTCAGTAGGTGCTTCTACCCACAGAAGAATTGTGGTTTCACACAATTCTGGTTCAGCCACAGGCGTGCTGGGTTTGCTTTTTGAACACTGATTTTCTGATACAGTCTCTTATTTTAGGAAATCTTGTCAACTGTGTGGAAAACTTTTACTTACATAAACTGCTGACAGCAGTTTTCACAGTAGGCATCTTGATTTTGTAGAGCAGTGATCTATATGTCTATTTTCTGTATGCACAAAATAGATACATTATTTTTGTCAGTGAAGGTATGTATGGCTACTTTAGCAGTCATGCTCTTTTTAACTTTTGAACTTTTTTGAATTTTGTTTCTGTTTCTAGTGATGAGCTTTTGTATATTTTCCCTTTACCTTGTGCAATATGGCTCTGTAAAGTTAAATACCTGGGATTACCTCTGCCAGACAGTGTAAGAGAGAAGTTTTGGAATTACAGTAGAGGAAGGAAATGCAGAACACAGCAGGAAGAGCAGCTGAAGAAATTCTTGTGCCAGTGGGTGATGTGTCTAACATGGAGGGATGTTTACTAGCCAGAAAGGCTGGTAAATCCATTCAGTTTTAAAATCAGGCCCAAATAGTAGTATCCATTTAGGTTAACAGTTTATAATGTACTAATTGGATATTTGTAAACCTTGAAAAACATCCCTCACTACACAAGCAATCTTGAATCTTCTTTCCTATCCTCATTTTCTACCTCAGTAGAGTTTCAGCTTGGATGTTCAATAGAGTTGTCAGGTGCATCAGGGAGGAAAATTTTGATTTCCTTCCTTGTTAAATAAGCCAACAAAGAAACATAACCTCAATCAGTCTGTTGCATTGAGTTCAAAGGGTCTAGACAGTATGATGTAATTTTTATAAGTGTGTATTTTTCTTATTAGACTTGTTCATCCTAAATCCTTTTGCTATTACAGCGATATCCATAGTAACCAAAGAAACCCCAGAGTGGTTTAGTGAGATATTTTCTAGATGCTCTACAAACGCAAAGGAATGCTAAGCAAGTTCCATGGCACTTTCAGGTTACAGAAAGACAAACAGTGAGGAAAAGATGTGATAAGGAGTTAAGTGAGGATTTGTTCATATGTAATTTGTTAAAAGGTTTAACGAGGGCATATGTGAAGGTGAAGTGGGCAGTTTTGGACTGGGTGAGAGAGGAGAGCAGATAAAGAAGGCCCTGAGATTTTAGTGGGTGGGGATTAGACAGTGAGGTTGCCTGTCTGTCTCAGTGGAGCAAGTGCAGACTGCTGAATCTATGGTTCATTTCCCTGTGCTGCTGGTGACTTCTTGGGAGATCTTCTGGTACTTCCAGAGCCCATATTTGAAAGTATGAATCTGCTTAGTGCTCTGAGGCATAAGTTTATTTCCAAAGCATCTTAGTTAAAGAACATCTGCCTTGATTCAGTATTTTCAGCTTGCTTGTGGAAACAGGAGTATTTAATGAAGTACTTGCTGTTTTTTTTGGAGCCAGAAGGCATTCAAATGCCTTTTCAAACAAACAAAACCCCCACCAAACAACAATCCAACCAACTATATTACAAAAAAAAACCCAAAAAAAACAACCCAAACCCATCATCCTTCAGCTTCCTCTGTAAAATGTGGATAACAATTGTTTGTTTCACCAGGAGTGTCCATACTGACAACAGACCATATCAGATGAAGTTGTATGACGTGTAGACATTGTAAGAGATGCAGTAATTGTAAGAAAAATAGTTGTAGTCTCTGAATTGGTCAGAAGTCATCCGTAAGTAGTTTCAGTCAGTGGGAATATTGCAATGGTTCCAGCCATAGAGCAACAATTTCTGGAATAATGGCCATAGATCACCTGGTTATGATTTTAAGAGAGTAAGAGATGAAGTCTGAATTATGTCACTTAGCATTGTTGTCTTTTGATGTTTTGGGGATTTGGGACAGGGAATGAAATCTTCTCATATTCCTAAGAAAATTATTCAAGAGAAGGCTATAATGATGTAATGTATCCAAAGATAGCTCTCTCTCTCTCTCTCTCACAAGGATCTATCACACTTAATTAGCTGTTCACAATCCATTTATGTTGTTGTTGGAAGCCTTTTCTGGAGCTTTAGAGTGCCAGGCCAAAACTTGAGATATTTGCAGTTACAGTGACTATATAATAAAATGGTAAATGAACTGTGACTGGTTATCTAGATTTCCTCTAAAAAACAAAATCCAAAATCTTGACAGCTCTGAGTTTCTCAAAAGATGGAATGAGTGTTCATAAAATTTTATAAGTGCATGGGTATATAATTATCAAGGGCCTAAACTTCACATTTGTTATTGCTGTTGAACAAATTAACTTTTCAAGACTTCAGTTTTAATTTATTAGAACAGCAAAGTGGCAGCGTGTTTGGCTTTTACAGGTCCTCACCATCTGCTAGAACAGCAATGAACCAGCAGTGTAATCTTGCTGTATTGACAACCAGCTTAGTTAGGACAATTTGGAAATTGGAGCACTGTTGAAATAAATATTCTGCTTCCCCTGGGCACCTCACTGAAATTCTTTTCATCACTTGTAAATTATCCAGTGTAAAGATGGGATTGAATGTGGTGTTGATGCTGCCTGAATAAGCAGCGTTGCACAGCACTTCTTCAGGGGCCTGGCAGTGGCTTGGAGGTGGGATGGGAACACCTTATCCAGGCTGGGGTGATGCAAATGAGAAAACCATGTCTGTTTTGTCATTTACACATTTGTGGAAGATACTTTGTGGGTGAACAAACGTGGGGTGGCTGACTCCCAAACAACAGCAATGATGTTTATCTTTAGTCTAATATGTGGAGGAGACCAACGCTAAACAGATCTCTGCTGTAAAGAGTTGTATTGCAGCTCTGGAAGGAACAAAAAGAGGTAGATGTTCAGTAAGCATTTCAGAGTTCACTAGAACACTGAAAAAAGAGCCTGGAGTCTGAAAACTGGTGAATGAAAGATAACAGGGAGAGATAAGCAGATTCTGTAGTAATTTGATATTACATTCTGAGAAGATTCTTTCAAATTACTTCAGAATTAAATCACTACAGAAGAAATTAAAAACTCATGAAGTGATTTCTTTAATTTTATCCAGTCATGTGTAACCTTCTAATTTAAGTAAATTCTGCTATGACGTTTAATATAAATAAGACTGCAGATATGTGACATTGATGGGGCTGGTGAGGATTAGCAACTCTTGCCTTCTACAGTATCCCAGTATGAAACCAAGGGATCTTTTCCCTTTACATTCCATTAGATTTTATAAACAACTTTTTTTTACAAACAGTTTTTAGGGCATTGGGTCAAGTGGTTGATAGGGCAGGAGCACAGACAGTGTTCTGCTCAGTCCCTTTGGTGGCAGAGAAAAACGATGAAAGGAATAGGAGAGCCCACCTTATCAACAAGGGGCTCAGGGGTTGATGTCATCAACAGAATTTTGGGTTCCTTGATCATTGGGCAACTTTTTCAGCACCAGGCCAGCTAGAACTGGATGGCCTCTATCTCTCTCTTAAGGGCAGAAGGATTTTAGCTCATGAACTGGTGGAACTCATTGAGAGGACTTTAAACTACATTTGAAGAGGGAAGGGGATGCAGCTGGGCTGTCTGGAAGCAGGCCCAAGGGAGGTAAGCCTGAGTCAGGGGTGAAATGAGTAGCCCAGCTGAGTTGCATGTATACCAATGCAACGCAGCAAGGGTAACAAACAGGAAGAGCTGGAGGCCATGGTGCAACAGCAAAGCTGTGATGTAGTCACATCACAGAAACGTGGTGGGATGAATCACATATCTGGAGCACTGCACTGGATGGCTACAAGCTCTTCAGAAGAGACAGGGAAAGGAGGAGAGCTGCAGGGGTGGCCCTTTATGTTCGGGAGGCTTTTGATGCCATAGGTATTGGAACTAGTGATGATGAAGTTAAATGCCTGTGGGTGAGAACTAAGGGGAAGGCCAACAAGGCTGACATCCTCTGGGAGTCTGTTATCATGGGAAGTGAGTGTTTAAGCTCATCAGTTCTTTGGACAGGGCTCGCTGTTGGGGAGGATGCACTTCTGCCTCAAGATATGGATGTCCAACTGCAGAGGGCAGTTTCCCCAGGGAAGAAGAGAACCCTGGAAAAATGCCTTGGGAAAGCCTGTTTTCAGTGCCATAAACAAAAGGCTTATTCACATACTCCCTATGCAAATTGTTTCTAGAAAGTTCTTGGTTCTTTTTGTTATCATAGGTTGATTTTTGGTGCAGGAATTTTAATTTTAATATTCTTAATCATTCTCTCCTATTGGACCCTTCCCTCAGACCCCACCTTAACTCCCCACCCACACCAGGGTGCATGAGTACCCCTGTCTGACCCAAGACCCCGCCTTTAGCTTGGAACAGAAGCTGTTGGCCAAAGGAATGAATGATCGATTAATTTTTTCCATTTCTTGGTGAGAATTTCCAGTGACCCAATTGTGTCCTCAAAGCTGCAAGAAAGTGCCAGTACGTTCACTAATTTCATTGGGCCAGTCACTGGTGAGGTTCCAGCAGATCCAAACCCAAATATGGAGGCAGATCCACAGAACTCCAGAGAGTGTTGTGCCCCAATTGCATTGGCTGCCGTGGGGTGATGTTCAGTGTGTGCAGGGAGCACAGGGAGCACAGGTATCTGTGTGCTGTGTCGCTGCATGCCATGTACAGGAGGACATTGGGTTTCACTATTAAGCAACACTTGAGACATAGGTACACAGAGCTCGGAACAGATGATGGCTTGGTCTTGTCAAGTTTGCAGGTGTAGATAAAAGAGCAGGGGGAGAAATTCTTGTAAGTGTTTGTGTTCTCTGCATTGGATCAAGTACAAACTCTGGTATTTACTTTTCTGATTAGGATGACATGACTGTGATAAATGAAGAGGAAAATAAATTAAAAATTTCCATAATAAAATAAGGGTTTTCTTTGTGATTCAAACTGACCCATCCTCAGCTTTATAATGTTGTTTGCCCATAGTTAAGGGTATGTTAGAATGTAATTGTAACTATTTGCCATAGCTGGCTCTTAGAATGAGAGATCATGCATTTGCATCTCATATAACCAGAAATTAAAAATGAAGGACTGCCCACTTGACATCATTGTAGTTCTTGAAATAAACCCTATTGAGCTCAGTTTGTTGTGGTTGCTGAATGACTCTGCTCACAAATTTGAATACGTGATGAAATTCCTATTAGAAAATGGCGCTATAATAAATAATGGCATAATGAAAGTGCCCAAAACAGAATAGAAAAATTGCTCTGTTAACCCTGTTTTTCAGAACAGAACTTTAAAATGTACATGTGACATTTGTTCTGGCCCCTGGAAGGGAAGATTACTTTATTTTTATTTCTTTTTTTTCTTGTCCCCTATACTGGAGAGAGCTGTGATAATTTCAGTCTTTCAACAAGCTGCTCAGAATCAGACACTGTGGATGAATTGTTTCTGTACTCCAGAGAAACTGCTGTTTCCCCTCAGAGCTATATAAAAAAGGAAAATGAATGTTGGTGGTAGGCAGTGATAAAATGCATTGCAGGCAATTACAGGCAGGAAATACTGAGTTTCCACTACCTTTGAAGCCATACTGATAGAAGAACCCTTACCTTTACATCTGTTTGGAAACCATGTAAACTCACATACATTTTTGAATTCTTAACGTGTCCCCTTCCCAAGGCTCTAATTATTCTGTATCAGGAGCCTCTTAATTCGTGCTGTGGGATGAATTTCCATTTATGTGCCTGTATCAAGGCTTAGGTTCCTGTATTCTGGAATGCAGCTTTGAAAGTGATGGGCTAGGGGGTTTTCTATCAACTACTTTAATTTTTCTATGGAGCCACATTTCATATTCATCAAAATAAAACATAATCAAAAGTAGTATTTAAAAGCGTCAGTCAAAAGACCTAATGTTGCAAAAGGTGATCCTCTTTTCCATTACAAATGTTTTTCCCTCTTCTTCCTATGTCTCACAAAAGAATTCAGTGCAGGTATGTAGAATATAATTCTACTCAAGTTCTTGAGTGAAGACTTCACCTTTTCTTTCTGTGTAAGGTTAATGGAATGTCCTATGTCCTCAATGTGTCTACTGCATTAAAAATCAGAGTATTTAATGCTGTAATTATGAAAGCTTAAAGGAAGAAGCGCGTTGAAATCACTTCAGATAGGTTATCAGCTTTACCTTTCCAAATATGTTCTATAATAGAAGCTGATTTCCTAAAGAGTTTTGTTGCACACAAGTATCTGGCTGAGAGTGGCTCTTGCACACTAGGGTATGAATAAATTATTTCCATAGCTCTAATGCATCCTTTTTTTCAGTATGGGCCTTAGGCTTTACTTTTCCTTAAAAGCATCATTTGGCTGCTGAATCTAAAACTCTGAAAAGAGACAATAATTAGTATTCACATTTGAAATGCAACAACCCATTCAGGTGAGAAAAGAGCTGCAGCAAAGTATGTCCTATCTCTTCTCTAGACTGTTGGTATTGGAACTACTAATCATGTACAAATGTGATGAATAGAATTTAAAATATAGATAGATAGATATTCAGAAGAATTAGATATTTTTGATGTTTTCAATAAATTCACTTATTTTTCTGTACATGCAAAACTTTAACTGTCTTACGTTTAAGTATTCTTATGTATTTTTGTGGGGGTGGTATGTGTGTATTTATATAATGACCATATTTTCATATTCACTGGCAATGACTGGAACTCAGTCAGAATGGCTCAGGTGTTGCCAGTAGTTGTAAGGAGGTTTTTTTAATGCAGTGAGGGAAGAGGGCTTTCAAACACATACATAACCATTAGAGAAAGATGTAATCTAGAAAGAAGGTTAGACCCAATGAGAGCCAAAAGAGGGCAAGAAGGCACAGAGAGCAGTTTTGCCTTTCTGTTCACACAGTGCAGAAGGGCAAAGGAGAAAACAAAAGTCAGGGAAATCTCCCTGGTAGCCCATTCAAAATAAGCGAGGGCATCCTGCTGAACACTGTGAATTTCAGATCAGATTCTTTCCTGCTCTACTGGCCCCTGGAAGCAGTAAAACATTACAGTGCT
Source organism: Hirundo rustica (assembly GCF_015227805.2). NCBI lineage: Eukaryota > Metazoa > Chordata > Aves > Passeriformes > Hirundinidae > Hirundo > Hirundo rustica. The sequence continues at coordinate 12,385,182 of NC_053463.1, forward strand.
CGGGGAAGGGGTGACACTGCGGAACAAAGGAGTGAATTGTGCAGCTGCCAAGGCCATCTTTATTGGCAAGGGATCTAACCTTGTGAAGAGTGGCTGCCATGGGGCTGTGACTTTGACACAATCTTCAATTTGTACTTGTATTGATTTTTCTCATGACTGGAGATGTGAATAAGTCTATTTAGAAAACTGGGCATGGAGACCTGTCTTCTGTAAGGGCTGCCCAGCAGGTCATTTCCCACAGGCCAGGAATTATTATCCAAACTGTAATGAAGAACTGTTGTTACCATTGTCCTCAAAATATCAGAGAATAGTTGCTGGATACCTTGAATAGTGTTTCTTTTTATCTGAAGTTGTACTTACTTTGAAGTCAGTGAAAAATGTCTCATTGATCAGGTTCTTAAGTGCCACTCCTCAAGCCATTCAGGTCTCGGTGCATTTTATACTCTATTGAGCCCTGAGATAAACATTGAGTTGCTCATGAATAAACAAGCTCCTGGGGAAATGAGTAGCTGAAGGCTTAGTGGTTGTTCATGCCAGCAGGATGCCTGTGAGATGGAGCACGGCATGGGAAAAAAACTTTGAAGAGGCCTTTCCCCTGGAATTTTGTGCCTGGGAAGAGTGCCGCAGATCTTGATGGTGTGCATGTGAGTGCTGAGCTTGGCAGGCTGCTGCAATGAGCTTTCTGAGGTTGCTCTGTCTCTCTGCTCAGTCACTGCAGTCACTGGTATCTCAATCTTTTCTTCCCAGCTACTATTCATCGTTTTCAGGGTCCCCCTGGCCCTGGATACCTCCTACTTTGCAAAGCAATTACAAATGCAGAGTGAGCCTGACTTGGGTTTTCTTCCCCTTTAAGTAAACTTTGGTCCCTGCTATAAAACCAGTTTTTAACAAAGACTTAATTGGGGTTAGTTTGTTATTCTGTTTAGAAATGGTTGTTAATATAGGTTGTTTTCTTCTGAGGGATCCAATATGCACTGGGAGGGGAGGAGAAAGAGAACTTCCATGATTTGGATTTGGGTTTTAAGATTCATGACTTATTCATCTTGCTGGGCCACTGAAGACTGTAATTAAACCTGACAGCACTTTGCAGTGATTAAGTGATAAGCATTACATGGCATGCATTAAAATGAATATTTTTGTTTCTTCTTATTTTGAGATATTCAGGTCCCAGTATCTCTTAAAAAAATTAAGGAAATTTAGATCTCATGTGATTATTTTCTTCACCTCCCACTCACATGCTTAAAAGAGCAGATAATAGGCTTTCTGCACTTTAGAAATGCCTTTTTGTTCAGGCCAGAGTTAATCTTGCTGTAGTTAAAAATGGATTATTAAGCATTGAGCCCTCCCCATCGCTGGCTGGGAGTCAGAGCTCATCTGGCAAAACTCACCTTTTTTTTTTCCTTTTCTTTCTGCTAATCCCTTGGGGTCCTGTTCCTAGCTGTGAGCAGCAGCATGCCAATTTCAATTAACATTTCCTTTAAAACAAATGTTATCATCTGCTTTAGTGCTTGTGCCTTTCCATTTCTAACGAGGATAACAGGAGAGTGCAGGCGGATGGCTTTGTTTGGTTCAGGATGATGTCATTGCTTTGGTGAACATTATTAACCATTATCCATCTGTGGCATTTCTTCAGGTTCCTTGTTATTTTTAAAGGTCAAGCCAAGGCTTGAAGAGGGAATTCTTTGTCTGACACAAGGACGTTTCTTTTCCCACAACAGAATAAAAGCCCAAGTCCATTGCTGTTAAGCTGTTGGGCTGCTTTCTCGTTGTGACCATCAGCCCAAGGCTTTTGGAAAGTGTTTTGCTGTTGCAGGTCTGTAGAGATACTGATTACATCTGTGTGAATAAATTATGTTGTTAGATTGCTGATTTTACCAGAGGAGAAGGCAGCAAGAAAATTTTGCTAAGTTATCCTAAATTGTGTTTTTCTAAGGCGCAGGAAAAGAGAAATTATTTTTAAAATCATTTTGGGTTAGCAGAAAATACATTTCACTCTGAAACCACTCATTTAACTCTTTTAAGTCTTTAAAAATTAAGATACATACACATTTTAAAGCAAAAGTCCAAATGCTTTCTTTTGAGAATCTTGACAATTCTAAGGTTTTCAGTGCTTCTTGGATTTGTTACTATGTGGAGTCTTGATTATGTCTTTTCCATCTCCCTCCCAACAAGACCCCTTGTAATTTTGCCTGTAATTGTTTGGCTCTTTCACTCCTGTCTTTTTTAATGACTCTTTCACCATATATCAAACATAGTTGTTGTTACAGTCCAAATAACTGTGTGTGCCCCTGTGTTAAAAACCTGGAAAAAACAAGAGAGAAAAATAAACAGTTCCTGGTCCAAAACAAATCAGTACTGGGCTTCTTTCTGACTCTTCCATGACAATAAAGTTCCAATTCCCTTTTGATCTGAAATGAAACTAATATGTCTGGGGTAGTGAAAAATGGGAAAGGCAAGACTTTCTTTTATTTTTTAAAGAATATAAAGAAAATGGGGTGAGGGAGGCCACAGGCCCAAAATATACACAGAGAATGTTTCAGTCATATGTGGCACACCAAATAATCCCTTGCTAGTGGTTCTTGTCAGTTGATCACTTTTCACGGTTATTTCTGCTGCCAGAGCTCATGGGAGTGTGGTCAGCATCCAGGCAGGTCCATGGTGCTGCATTATGGACAATGCACCAGATATTTAATTGTGCTGTTTGAATTGTTTCAGAAACAGAAGTCGTGGCTCTGTTGACCAGGAGCTGGAATTGGTAGATATCCCTGTTCTGCCTGGTCCTGGAACCTCTTTTAAACAGATGCAGTTTCCTGATGCTTTGGAGAAGATTATTTGTGTCTCCATAATGAATAAAACAGAGTAAAAAAAAAAAAAAAAAAGAAAATAAGACAATGTGACCAGAATTGAATCCATCTGAATTCACAACTGTAGGTTCAAGAGGGCTTAAGAAGCTTTTGAAGTAGTAACTTAAAAAATGTGCAGGTATTCAGGCGTGTTTTTTGAGAAAACATCACTCTTCAGTTATATCTTTAGGTCCTTCTAGTGTCTCACTGAATTTAATAAATAACTCTTGATATTTTGCTTCATATTCTCTCTTTTTTTTTTTTTCCCAAAATTAGTGTCTATCTCCATTCAAGTATTCATAATTCATTTATTCTAAATTCCTTTTCAGCTACTTGAGGAAAATTGTATTTTATGTCACATTTGGAGCAAGAAATGTAGAGCACTGAGGAGTGAAGGCTGTTATCTTATTCACATGATAAAGGCATATATTATTCATACTGTAATACTCAAACTGCAGGAATTGATAGATGGGGCTTATATAGTCAACTCTCAAGCAAACTAAAAATATATTTTTTGAAATAAACTGCTTTTTGAGTGGTTAATTCAAAATCAGATGGATTACTGCAAGATGCAATGTGATTATTTTTACTGTAGGGACTCAAACTACCTACATATATTTTCTCACTGAGACTCCAAAGTCTTAATGCATTTATTTTTCTTTCTGTTTGGGTGATTTAAAATCTGGAAAAGGGACCAGTGGATCAATAATTTAGTGCAGTCAGATGAAAAGTGTCTTAACCTGTTGGTTCAATTGTAGGGTATTATGGAGTCTTACATACTGACCAACTGCATTTGGATTTTATAATCCATATTCAAAATAACGTCTAGTGGAAGGAAAATTAGCATTTGTGGAGGAATCTTTCTTTTATATTGAAAGGTTTGATTAGCATAAAATAATACTGTGGGATTATTCCTCACTTGTCCCTCAGCCCACTGCAGTGAAAAGAAAAGAAGGTTAAGTTTTTAACTTGAAGGAGTTAAAACCACAAGGTTCTTACATTATGGCTATGACAGAGATATTTATGGAAAACAATATCCCAAATCAGTCTGACTAGCTCTCTTCAAATATTTTCCATCAATGACCTTACTAATGATTTAGGAAGAGATTTAGAAAAGTCAGTGCTGCTACTGCAACGGTGTACCAGGTAGAGTGAAGTGAATTTATTATTTCTTGTGACAGACATCTTGTCTCATTCACAGTGATGGCTTGGTACCTTTGCTAGCAAAGGTTGCTTGTACCTTCCTGCATGGTTGAGGCTGCCTGTGTGTTGAAGTTTTTCCTCCTCATCACAAGCAGACCCCTTGTGCATGTCACAGACATCAGGTAGTGATCACTTTTTTTGATCTGTTAGGAAATCCATCTCAGATTTTTCTTGTTTTTTTTTCTTTGCAGTTTCAGAAAAGAACAATCAAGAACGGGTCAAGTTTTTTTTTAAAAAAAACCTAATTGTTTAAAACCACGATTTTTATTTAAGTGTTGGTATATGGTATCCTTAATATATCCTGATTTTCTAGTTCTTGATCTATTTATAAAAGGAAAACAAGGAGATTATTCCCTTATTTTCTTAGTTTTATATTAAAATTTCTAATCTGTCTTGACATTCTCATCAACATTTCAGGAATACCCTTCTTGATATCTGTCACTTGCCAGGGTCTCATTGTTGTGGTGTTTGAATAATTTGCTTTTTCTACGAAGGGCAAAAGCTGTAAGAATGGTTCTCACTGAAACTTCTGTAAACCTTCTGTTTGTTTCAGTGATGGTACATTTAACCACTGGTTTAATGCACGTGATATTCATGTGTAATTTGATCAACCGTAGCAGCCAAGGAGATGACAAGGGTGCTGTACAAACCCGTATTGATCTGTTCAGCATTTGGTTTTAAAATCCTGTGTTAACTTCAGTTACAGCTGCTAAATTTGCACTCCCCTTTAATCTCGCTCAAGTGGAGATCACTTTTCTTGCTCCTTAATTCTCAGAAAACTATCTATCCCAAAAGATGCAACTTGTAAAAAATCATAGCATATACTGTGTTTTCTCAGCATTAAGCTCAGAGATGAACATGACTGAAAATCAATACTGTGCCTGGCCTGCAGCATCATCATTTATTGATTTACATGTTGTTTGTCTCCATAGAAAAAGCAATTATTGCTTAAATACAATACAGTATTTTGCTAATAGGATACAAATGTCACCACTGAGTAAGAAAGGTCACACTTGCATGTAAATGATTGTCAACCCAATCCACGCTTGTTGCTGCTGTTATTTTGAAGAGGCTGTCGAGAAGTGGGAGTTCTAGGTGTAACTCTGCTGGCATTAATGGGGGCTCAGCTGTTGATTTAAGTGGCGCCAGTGGTTCCTGTTCTCTGGACTTACACAGGTGCTTTGTGCTCCTTTAGTTCTACAGAGCTCAGCTGGGTGGGATTTTCTTTTTTGTCTTTATAGCCTTGGAGCTATTGAGAAAAAACTTCACATAGAAGAAACAGAGGACTAAAAGAAGTAGGAATTCAAGAAAGATTGCTGAATTTGCTGGAAGAGCTGGATGACCAATGTCATGCAGAGAAACAAGCTTTCACCTCTGTTATAGCAGGATGTGGAATGGCCTTAACTCTTTAACATGGTAACATGGTTATCACTTGATAATGTGCTCAAGTCTGGCACACCATGTGTGGTAGGGGAACTTAGACACTTAACAAATACTTGTACCATCTTCTAATAAAGGAGAATGACCTAATTCCCTTTAAAGCTTTGGGTGTCCTGAGTAAAATTTCCCTTTGTGAATAAGAAGTATATTGACATTAATAGGAGTACATTTATATAGAGCTTTAGGAATGTGCTCCTGTTTGCACAAAGATACTTTACCCCAGTGTGGCTAATCTAAGTAATCAGGAATCTCAAGCTTTGTAACTTAATGCACCTATTTTAATATTAATTTAAATTCTAAAGAACTAGGATTTAATGTCCTTGGAGGTCTGTCTGTTTGTTGTCCATGTTGGTTAAGGATTCTATATCTATATTTTAAAAAGCACTGAAAGCTGATATTTTTTGTTTCTTAGCATCATTAGCTTCTTAGGTACTTTGCTCTGAAGAAATCTCTTACTATTCAAGCATCAGGAGAACCAGTGTTGTTGGTAACCACAACTTTTTTTTACTCTCTTGGCCAGCTTCCAGGATTCCCTTGGCTAAAATATTTTAGTCTGTATCATGAGTAATATTGGCCTTTGTACTTCTGCCTGGCCTTGTGTGCAGGAGGTGTTACCTTAGCCAGTATTTTACTGTTCCAGTGACACTGCAGTCCGTGGTCAAGTCCCTTTCCATTGGACCTTCAGCCCAATCCCCTTTGTTCTTCTGCACCTCCTGTTCAAGGTCATGGTCAGAGCAGTGACAGGATCCCTGCAGGGCAGCAGAACTGAAACCCTCCCAGCAGGCTCAGGAGCCTGGGCCTGAGCTCCAACTGCAGCATTTGGAATGTCAGTGGGGTGTTTTCCTTTTATTTTCTTTCTCAAAGGTGTTTGATAGGTGTGCGTTTGATCTTTCGCTATTGAAATAAAATGTGAACTTCTATATGCGAATAATAAATATGCAAAATGATGAATTGATGGGCAGCTGCTTCTTAAAACCATTTATTTTATTTATATATATATATATATATATATATATATATTTTTTTTTTTTTTTTTTTTTTTTTTTTTTTTTTTTTTAGTTTCTCCATTTTCCATGTCACATTTGAGCTAATTCAAATCAAGGAGCAAGGTGGCTGATACCCTAAAGTTAGTGATTTCTTATTTTCCTCTCAAGGGTGGTATTGTTCGAGTGGCTGTGATTCTAATTGCAGAAGTGTTACACGCTGAGAGAGCAGATTCAACCCACCCAGGCCTCTGCATGTAAAAAGGAAAAAAAAAAAAAAAAAAAAAGGGAAGAAACCCCAAAGCAACAAACCAACAACCTCCCCACTCCCCAGCTGCTTGATTTTTCCAAAGAAATGCACAGGCATGCCTGTATATATCCTGTAATACTGATTAAATGGCCAGAGGATTTTCTTTTACAAATTTGTTGCCACATTCTGTTTTGAACTCATTTTCCAAATGCCTGTCAAGTGCTGAGGAAGGTAATTCCATGTGAAAGATATCAAATTCTTTAAGAGATTTTTCATGCCAGCTGTTTTGGTTTTTTTTTTTTTTAGATTTTCCTAAAGGAGAACCCATCTAGAAGTACTCTCTACCCACTGGCTGCCTGACTGTCTGTAATGTGAAGCTGATTAAAAAAAAAAAAAACCACAACAGTGATTCCCCTTCACTGCAGACAGCACATGCACACACACACAGAAAACCCCTCAAAACTAGGCAAGTGTGAGCTTTATTCCAAGGCTTCCTTCACCAGTATCTTTTAATTATTGATATTTCAGTTGCACCTGAATATTTTAGGGATAACGATCTTCTCTCTCTCTCCCTCTCTCTCTTTATATATCTACCTCCTGATTATGGATACCTCTGTATCCTGAAGATCATCTCTCTGTCTCTCTGAATTGATGGCTAAATATCTCCCAAAGAAAAGTCCCTGGCACCCTGTGTTGAAGAATACCCAAATAGCACTGTCAGGTTAGCAGTGCAGACCAGCCCAGGTCCATCTGTGCAGGCTGCTGGTGCAGCTGGGAGCACTGGTTGTACTGGTGGGCTGTACCTGCTGTGTGCTCAGGGTGCAAGAATAGGGGATCAAAATCACAGGGATTTTTTTCTTGATTTATCAAACAAATTAATTATGCATGTTTGCAGCTCTAATGGGGGTGTTTAAAAGAAGTTCATGCACGTGTCTCAAAACTTGTCCGTCATTAGAATAAAAGGCCAAACTAATATAATAGATGTAGTTTTTTTGATTGTACAGCTAGATTTAGAAAAAATATGTTTTGCCAGTGATGAGATTTTCTACCCAGATGAAACTAAATGCAATTCTCTTTACTGAGTAAAGTGCAGATTTTGAAATAAGTTCTAATGAGCTGCTGATAGAAATCATCTTCCATGGATCTCATTTCATACCAATTTAAGTGTTTTTCCTCAATTGGATGTAACTTCAAATGAAGAAAATAAGCAGAAGGGTAGAAAGCAAGGAAGCCTTGCAATATATCTCACAAAACCCCTCTCTCATGCCCTCTATCATGGTGCCATTGGGCACAGCTTGTCTCTGACTGCAAGTTCCAGCCCTGTCTGAAACCCCCAGCACAGAGCCTCAGGTTTGTCTAAGATAAATTATCTACTGGTATGCTGAAATCAGCACTTAAAAATATCTGTTGTGTGAGGAACAAGCTCCTCTCAGAGTGTTTGGTGAGAGCTGAGAAAGTGACAGAATACTGCAGACAGCTCACAAACATGAAAGAGGTGTATTGTTCTCCTTCCTTTTAATCTACATTCATTTTTGAAGCTGCAAGACTCTCTTCATTTGGTTGACTTTATCTTTGTTTCCCACTAACTCAAGTTCCTCATTTCATGAAGCCCTACTTTCTATTTTAACTCCTTCTGGTTGCGTTTTTCCTTCTTGCCTGTCCTTCTACCTGCCCTGAATAATTTTTTTTTTGTTTTCTAGTGCGGGTAATTTTCCCCTTGCTCCATAGTTGCAGTGTGGCTGCAAGAGCCTGCTACCAAACTGGCAAAGAAGAGGGCAGGGGGAATGAGCCAGCCAGGAGCCAGGCCATGAGCACGTGCCAGTGGTTAAGGAAGTCGTCTTGGCTTTGGAGCAGGGGCTCCATGCCAGCGGCAGCTGGCCTGTAGATGACAGTTAAAAGTCCAGCAAACGGAGTTTGGAAAGTTGGTTTAAAGCACTGTGCATCTGCAAATCTCATAGCATTCCTTTTGGTGTCGTGTTTGTGGCTGGTAGTCTTTGATAGAGGTGAAGAGAGTACAACCAGCAAATTAGGATGTGCCATCTTTGAACGGCACCACAAAGGAGCACTGGGTCTTTCTTTCTTCCTTCTTTCTCTTTTTAGTGGGCATTGGAGGTATTTGGCTCACATGAAGAAAGGTGATACTGTGCTAAAGAACACCTGTTTTGTGGAAGAATAACATCAGCAATTTTAGGGGTGATTTTTTTTTTTTTCTTTTTTAACGTATTCCCAAGAGTTTGTACCTCTATGAAAGCAGTTTCGCAGGTGCCGGGACCTATTCTTTTTGAACAGCATCAGACACTGGAATAAAAGTGAATATCTTCTTTTGGGTGCCCCTTTAGCAGCATAAAGTTTACTAGTATCAGTATTCCTTCACTATTTTGATGGGGATGTTTGCTTCAGTCCAAGTAATGGAATTACATGGAGGTAGGAGTGCAGTAGCAGTGAGAAGAACCAGGCCAAGATGCTTAATTTGACTCTAGCCAAGCACAGACATTCTTCTACCTTTTCGAGCTTTTTACGAGTTTGTGAGCAATAATTTAGTCCTTACTTTATAAAATGCAATGCCACTACTTTGTACAGATTTAATATATATGGGATATATATAAAGGAAAAAATTGTATTAGACAAGTACAACTCTCCAATTTCTTACCACTTAACATAAATAATCGCAGTACTATGAAGATTTAAATGGGGATTGCCACTTTTATAATTAATACTTTTTTGTCTCATCCTCCTTACTAATTGAAAATGGGCTTTCAATGCAGAATGCTTTGAATTTGTGTGAAGAGATGGAATTTGAAATGAACTTAATTAACTACAAACTGTCCAAATCAGTGTTTCACAGTGCCTTAGTAATATACAGAGTTCATAATTTACTTGGGACTTGTCATAATACATATGCCATAATTGCAAAGTAGTCATGTTAAGGGCGTCCAAAATTTAGTGTTGTGCTCTGATGCTCTATTGGAATGAAATGTCTATGCATTCACACACCAAAATGGATTGGGGGCAAAAAGGTGCATTTTTCCATTAACCAAACCAAGAGCTTCTATGAATTAGGGCATTTCTCCAAGTGTGGCAGGGCTCTCAGGTGTTAATAATGAGAAAAAGTCCTTTGACTTCAATGTTCAAGCAGTCATTTAAAATGGTAGTGTTCTTGCTATAATATCTGTGATGTTTGCAGCATGAAAACAATAGGTTTGCATAAGAAGGTGAAGGAAAACAAATCCCATGGAAAAACACTTGGCAAAATTTCTGTAAGTTTTCAGAAAGTTTTTGCAAGGAAGGCTTCTTCAGATTCAAGGCTATTAAAAATCTTGCCTGTCATTTTTTATTGGGGTTGAGGTTTGTCTAAAACTTTACAGAATATTTTGTACATGAATTTAGTAACTCTACAAGAAATAGGACAGTGCTTAGGTTTGCCTTTGTACCTTGTGAATACCTTGGTTCTGCCTGTACAGTCACTCTGTTTATATTTTCAGTGCTTCTCCTAGAAACTTAGGGCTTCTTTCATGCATGTCTGTGTTGCTCAGATTATTGACTTGGTAATGTAGCCTGGGGTGGTTATACTTGGTTTTCCCCATCAAAACTTACTTGATTTGAGCAGTTTTGCAGCTTGAAAATTGTTCTTTGTATTGTTCCTCTACAATTCAATCACTGTTTTCTGTCCTTATTTTTCTCTTGCCTTTAAATCTCTGATTTCCACCAAACAATCTTTTTGTACTGGGGGATTCTAGAAATTCCAAAATTGTATGTCTGACTCAAGTCCCAAAACCCAAAGTTTCTGTTTTAATTTCTCTTCTTAAACTGAGCTCATATAGAAAGCTGATTAACAAACTTCTGGTGGGCTGGCAAAATATATTCATTCTGAATGCTCCAAGATTCTTACTGTCAGAAGTCCTTTTGACTGTGACACAGCTGCTGATGGACTGCCCGGAGTCTGGGAAAGGGCTGAGTTCTGGCTTTTCTGTATCAGACTATTTCCAGTTTGCATGTGACTTGGTTTTTTATGTTTTTTTTTTTTTAATCCTGACACTGATGGCTTACTGTGATTATCCTCATGTGGTAGGTCTGCTAATTGGCTGGTAAGAAGCATCCCCTGTCCTTCTCAAAGAGAACTGAGAATGGACCCATAGTATAATTATTATAGGTGTTTTATATATTACTGAAATACTATACAAATAAAATAATGCAAATTTGCAGAACTGGCGAGACAATACTCATTAGTGATAGCTTCCCAAGGTACCAGGTACTGCCACATCCTTGTCACACATAAAGCCATTTTTATTATGGTCAGCTGCTAATGCCTGGGCCTATTCATACATTGTGGAGTTATATGAGGTGTGTTATGCTGACACTGTGGAATTTTTAAGTGATTCTAGTGTTTATTATCTGAAATTCTGAGGGTGACAGGACTGCTAAACCTAATTGAAAGGGTTTTTGCCTGATTAATTTTATGGACTATGTTAAAAAGGTCTGATTTTTTTTGGCTGGTTTAAAATAATCAGAATATAGTGTTTTGCCCTTGTCATTTAGGGAACGAAGAGTGCTGCTTTATTCACTTGTGTAGATTGCTTGCTCTCTTTGGAATTGTAACAGAACATTCTGGTAATGACAGTGGCCTTCTTGAAAGTGTTCTATTAACAGGATTTTATGAAAACAGAGAAAAAATATGAATAATGTACTCAGACTTGCTGACTGTTTAGAGAAATATGAAATATTTCTGAAATATGGAACAATAATGTAAGAAAATTAACTGACTTGTGCTGCTATAAAAATGGTAATTGCAAGGCTAACATTTATCCTCCTTTCCCATACCAGGAAAACTATGAAGCCTGGTCTTTCCCCTTCCCAAGTTGTCTTCTATATGTGTACTCCTGAAGCAGATAGCCAAACAAACAGGTTGGTGTCTGTAGCACTCCTGTGCACTCAGTGTTCATATGGAAAGTTTGCCTCTAACTCTTTCAGGTTGCTTATCCTCAAATCTGCTCCCTGGAGTCTCCTTCCCTCTCTCCTCCCTTTGTACCCACATTTGCCTCCCATTTATTTCTCTCTGCAAAAGGACACTGCCGGGCTTGCTGAGGGTGTGATGTATCAGTGTGAGTGCAGTCAATTGCAGATGTCAGGAGCCCCACCTGAGTGAAATTCCTGCTGCATGACACAGCATCCCCTGTCAAAGGTGGAAAAGATCCAGGAGAAGGCTAAGAAGTTAATGAAGTAAAGCTTGCTTGATTAGTACTAGAGACCAGGCTGAAGGACAGGCAAACACACCTTTCATTCCCCCAGTGTCACCCTTCATTGATAGAAAATGGAAACAAGGCACTTTTCCCCTCCCTTTCTCCAACATCTCCAAAATTTATGCTTTCTGCTGTTGTCTATGTTCTCTATCTGTTTACATGAACAATACATAGTTTCAGTTCATATCCTTTCTTTTTTTCTAGCAGAAAGTCTCCCAGGGTGCAGTTCTTGGCGTGAAGCTTTTTCTTGCCTTCTCCAACAACTGCATTCTTTTCCTGGGGTCACAGGAAGGGAAATGCTGTCTGCAAATATTCCAAAGATATTCCATACAGCTAGTTGCTTGTTCAATGGGTCAGTATGAAGACTTGTAGGAGATGTGCCTGACATTTTTTTACTTGAAGTCTGTGGTAGGGAAGGTTTTGCTGTTTGGCGAACTGCCCCTCTAGAGAAGTGGTGTAAAGCTGGGCACTGGTAGAACTCCAGTTGGTGTCTGCTCCTGGCAGTGAGGGCTCTTTGCAGTGCTCTGGGCATGCTAAGCTGGCCTTGAAAACACCCAGTTGAACAAGCTCTTTTTCAAGTGATATAATAGCTCTTAATCCAGCCAAAATCATTATGCTTGGGCCAGTCCCTCCAGACGTTCACCAAAATCTGCCTGTGTCTCTTTTGCCAGCTACCCGTATGTCAGGTATCTTTAGCTTGGCCCAGCAGGGATTAGTTGGCAGAATGGAGTCAGCAGGAACTGGACTGGATGTCTGGAGCAGAGTGCAAGGAAAATGAGAAGTTAAATATCCAATAAGTGGCGTATAAAGTGGTGTCCAGAGAGCAGAGGTCAAAGGAGCCAGCAGGCACAGAGAAGGGATCGTGGGGCTGCCAAAGAGAACTGACTGTTGAAGGTGTGTAATTCATATTTATGTAGAAATTACTATGCAAGCTGTCTGGACAGGGAGTCCAGTGACAGCTGAGCAGACACATACCTGGGACTGAGCCCAGCCTGCAAGCTCAGGGAAGTTCCTTGGGAAGCAAGTACCAGCCACTTTTTTGGAAGCATGATAAGATGGCACTTACTGTGATAGGGACAACAAGCTGTCCGGTTATTAGGAACTGCCAGCTGTCTTCAAGTGTAGCACTGCTGCCATCACAAATAGAGAAACTTTGCCCCTGATACCAATAAGCCTGAAACCATGAATATTTGGAATATTTAGTGTCCCTGTTTACCACAGCGCTGAGCTAAGTGCTTGGACAGGTGAGTGTTCCCTCTGACACTCAGTGCAGCCAATAAACACATTTTGATGAACGGGCAACTGAGCACTGCTGTGCATGGGTAAGTCACTATTGATTTAGGTAATCTCATGCCCATAAAGGATTTTTTCATCACTCGCTAAGAAACAAGAAGCAGTGGATGAAGATGAGTTTCATCAGAAGGAGGTCACTGCTGGAAATTCTTTTGCCTTTGAGTCTAAGGTGTGAAAAAACAGACAAGTCTGCCTAAATAGGATAAAACAGAAAGCTGGATAATACCCATAAAGCTTCCAGATGCTGCTTTTTCATCCACAGAGCCCCAGAAATAGATGAAGGGCAATTCAATTGCCCTTAATGATACTCCACTGAATACATGTTTTATTTCAAAAAGCCAGCTGCTCTAAATGCCATTGAAAAACACAATGTAATGTACTAGTGTCAGTGTCTGTGTTAAACTGTACACCATTTTAGGCGTTTTGTGGCTTGTAAGCATCAAATAGTTCACCTTGATAGATAACAGAAAAGCTGGCTGGGCACAGAAGTGATATGGAATACTTTCTTTAGATTTGTTTTTAACTCCAGATTTGTTGACGTCATACAAGTGCAAGGAATAGCAAGAGTTGTGTGTTTATTAATTTATTTATTTATTTTAATAAGCAAAGCTGTGCAAAAGTATGATTCTTTGAGGTTAAAACAGAGATTTCTGTGAAATCTTACATCATGTCTATAGTCAGCACTGGTGAGGCCATGCCTCGAGTACTGTCCAGTTCTGGACCATTTATTTCAGCAAAGACATTGAGGTGCTGGAGTGTGTGCAGAGAAGGCCAATAAAGCTGAAGGGTGTAGAGGGTAAAGTCGTGTGAGCAGCAGCTGAAGGAGATGAGGGTGTTTAAGCTGTGGAAAGGGATGCTCAGAGGAAACCTTATCACTCTGCAGCTCCTTGAGAGGAGGGTGGAGCAGGGTGGGGTCAGCCTCTTCTGCCAGGCAGCCAGAGACAGGGTAAGAGGTGTGACAAGGACAAGTGACAAGACAGTCTTAAGAAGTGCCAGGGGAGGGTTAGGCTGAATATCAGGAAGTGTTTCTTCACTGAAAAGGGTGATGAGGCATTGGAAGGGGCTGCCCAGCGAGGTGGTGGAGTCATCATCCCTGATGGTGTTCAAGGAATGACTGAGTTTGGCATTCGATGCTGTGGTTCAGCTGACAAGGTGGGGACTGGTCCAAGGTCGGGCTAGATGATCTTGGAGGTCTTTTCCATGATTTGGAGGAGGATGGATGGAGGTCTTGACGATTCTGTGGGTCAGGCTAAGCTGATGTCCTGGGGGTATTTCTTCAGGGAAAGAATGATGGTGCAGTGTACTTGTGAATGGGTTTGCATTCGTTGCTGTGCTGTAAGCACACATTCACGTGGGAATATGGACGTAGGTTTGAATGATAGGTTAAAAGGCAAAGTTGTTGTCACTGCATTTTAGGAGATTAATGTTTTACATAAACAAAATTGGCAGTGGCTGTGCAGAGCTCACAAAGAACCAAGAATGAGGCAGAAGTTAGGAACCACTTCACAGGGATGAGTTTCTTTAAATCTGTTGCTAAGGAAGTGCTGCCGATGAGTGTTTTGGTCTCTCCCTTGGGTCAATAATATTATCTAAGCAGGCAGGGCTGAAGCCTTCTGTTGCTGTGGAAGTGGTGGGAATCTTCCACTTGGCAAAGGGTGTTGGTCTGGGTGAGTTTCTGCCTTCCCAATGACTGTTGAATTGAACCAAGTTCCTCAACCTCTTCCAGGCCAACTCCATCTGGGAGCTGTGATATACTAGCAAAATGCTGTGTTTTGGACAGCAATATCTGGAAGGGGATTTTAGATGCTAAATAGGTGCTGTATAAGAAAATAAACTCACATCACTGAATTTCATATTAAATTTCTCTTGCAGCTTACTGTCATTCTCTTTGAGGTCTTACACACTGAGCTGAATCTCATAAGAACTGTGATAGAATTAGCTAAGTAGCTTGTTTTCATTATTTCACATTATTTCACTCATTTTACTTTATCACTTCATTGTCTCAGTAATTGTTCTCCACTTCATTTAAACTAATCATCTGATTGTTATGGTCATTTTTAGTTTAGTCTTCTCTTAGGAATCCCTGGGTTCTTTAAGATATTGGATTGAGCTAAATGTTTGGAATAGCAAGAATGAAGGGAGAGGAGAGTTGAGAACAGTGAATATTCCTTGTGATGGTCTTGGACATTTATGATCTGTAACTTCCACTGAGATTAGGTGCACTGTGGAACTGCACTGCTAGGAATGAATGACTATGACAAGGGCAGAGAGTGCATCTCAGGCACTCTCACTTAAAAGCCTTATCAGCCCAGAGTGAAGGATGCTGGTGACTGCTAGGGTAGGTAGAATAAATAACTTTGTGAACCCTGTAGCACCCCGTTATCTTTAAAATAGAGTAGGTTTGACTATACTGATTTTACAAGTAGTATATTTTATCATTTATTTGGGAGTCCAACATATATGTACAGTTTTCAAAAGTGAAAATACAGAGAGCTTCAGAGTTCTCTGCAAGCAAATTTCAGTAAATCAGTACATCCTCTGAGTATGACAAAACAGTTAAACTGTTGTTTCAAATTCTAGATCACACTGTTTTCATCACTCTCTGATCTCATATTCTCCTTTAAATAATAAATTGCCTAAGTGGCTTGGACTAAGCCAAGGGAACTTTTGTGATGTATTTAATATGGTTTTATTAGCTTTACTGGAGGCTCAGGGTATGATTTGGTGAGTTGGAGACATATCTATATTCAGTGATGCCTCCCTCAGGATTCATTCTCTTTTAATGAACAGTGAGAGACAGTGGCAGTGTGTGATGTACGTTTTAGCATGGTTGATGAGTTTCTGCAGTTACAAAGTATTTCATTGTTATTTACTCTGTGTTATTTACACTGCAAGCCTCTCAGAGGCCCCAGCCCCATTGCACTAGGCAGTGTAAAAATACAGATAGAATCTGTATTTTTTTTTAGCTGCTTTTCCTGAGAATTAGAGACAAAGGCAAGACTTGAAAGAAGACTCCGTCCTCCTCCTCAGATGCAGTTAACATTCTGGGGTATGGCACTGGTGTGTTTATTTCAGGGATTCTCAGCATTCTAGGAATTGTAACATTAATGGGCTCTTTGCTGACTTTGTCTTCATGATCCCATTTTGCTGTTTGGCTCAGCAAAGGGGGCTACTAAGTAAATTCAATACTCATTAAATTCACTAAAGCCTCAGGAAACAAGACTGCGTGATGAAGGGAAAGTCTCTAGAACAGACTGAAACAGAGCTCTGCAATGCTGATCTTATTTAACAATAAGTTTAGATTTGAATGTTATTATTGGAAGTTTGTTCTACTTGATACAACATCTATGAGTAATATACTTTTGTGTAGCCAAAATCAGTGAGTTTAGTGAATTCTGATGTACATTTGTTAAGAGATTAAGAAAGGCTTTTTGTAATAAAAATGCTGCCCAAGGGCATACAAGGTTTTATAAACATTCTGAGTTTTCCACCAGTCACAGTGAGAGGTGCTGAAAGGCAAAGACCCATTAAAACATCCTAATTTGGTTTTAATGCCAGAAAAAGCCATCTTCCTTAAACATGTTGAATGTAACTCAGTGAAGGGCAGATACCTCAGAAGAATATGAATGCATCATAGTGCTTATTTAAAGAAAAAAAAAAGTTTGTGGGGTGGAGTAGTATTTTATGTACTTGACAGAGTAATTATGTCTATTTAAGTAGATGCATAGGTTTTGTCTACGGTGGTAGAATTTTTAGATCTTTGTAAGTAATGATCCAAATTAATCAGTTGCTGTGGCTCAGTATTCCTGAATATAGATTATCTTCAGGAGCTGTAACAAATGAACCCCATATAATACAGGGTTTCACTAAAGAATTTTCTGTTGGTTTTAGTTTTCTGTTGCTTCTTTTAATTGACTCTAAGGCAAAATTTAGCTTGAAATTAATTATATCTAAGTCATATAATATTTACACTAAAATTATATAGAATGTTGGAGCAAAACCACTTTATGGTGCTCTGCATTACAGCATTGAAACCCACTAAGATTAACATCTATGAAAAATTGTTATTGAAGAGCTTGACTTGATGAGTATTATAAATTTTATGTAAAAGCCTTAAAAACCATTGTGTATTTCTTGCTCTCAATAGGTACAGGGAGGACTTAATATCCAAATGTTCATACAAACAGCGTCTTTCCACAATGGATTCAACCCAGAACTTTCTAAGATTAACCATGCAGAAAAAGTTAAAAGTGACATAGCTACATCCTCTCCCATTTCAGTGGAGGCCTGCTGTGCCGTGGAGACATAAAACCAACAACTGCTAAATTACTGGAGTGCTTTTAATGCTTTCTGCATTTATTTATTAATAAATGCTATCATAATGAAACACACAAAACTCTACTTTTCCATGGATCTGTCCTTTTAAAAAATATTTTCAGAACTTTATATTTAAAGCTTTACTATGTCAAATTTTCCTGTTATATTTTAACAGTCTTCCTAATAACGACATGACACTTACCTGAAATGAAATTTTTTCCTATTCTGCTGTAAGAATTAGGCTAATTTCCTGAACAGAACTAGTGTTCTCTTTGAATGTTCTACATGTAATAAAAGGGACTATCTGAAATTCTGAAATAAGTATATGAGGGTGTACTTAAGACCTAAAAGAATCTTAAAAGCAGAGTTTAGAAAAGGAATCTTGTGATCAGCTAAATTTATTGTCTCTTTGGTAAAGCATGACTTGCCATGCTCTGCACTGGAGTGAGAGACAAATATCCAGTGAGTGTTGAACATTCTGCCATGTGACGTGACTGACACCTGCCAGTGTGCTCGTCCTTACTGCCTTTCCCTGAGGAAGAAAGACCAAGCACATTTGGGAAATGCAAGAGCACAGTTTAGAAGTGCAGGCAGCTGCCCTTCTTCCAGAAGAGATGTGTTGCAGCATCTTATGGTAGCTGTAACTTTCCTCAGCCCTTGCAGAGGTTTCCCTGGTACAGCACAGTGCAATAATTTAAGAGACAGAGTGCACACCTTTATCCAGGTGGGAATCCTCTAGCCTGATGGGTGATGGGGGTATTTATTTTTGTGGGGATCTTAGAGAAAGCAAATATTCCATGAGCTTTCGTGGAGGTGTGAACTAAATTCTTCAGGAGCTGATTCCATTGCTGTTGTGGCTGGTGCCAGCTCTGGAAATCATAGCTTGTTGTTTTGTTGGGCTCAGCTCTGTCTAGTACCTTCTATTTCTTCTCCTTTGCTGTTGGTGAAAAGACAGATCATCCCTGAAATTAAAATAGTGTGTTGTGTCATCTTCTAAGAGGCCAGAGAGAGAAAAATGAGGGGAAAAAAAAAAAAATCGAAAAGCAAAACCCTCCCAAAATCCCCCATGAAAAAAAGCTGTAATTCTTATGCAGATGCAGCTAGAGGAAGGTGAATACCCGTGGGTCAGAGTGGAGTGAAAAGGTCAGGGATGGATCGATGCCTGTAACCTCGGTGGCTGTTATCTGTGCCTCTGTTCATTGATGAATTGCACAGAAGACAAGCTTTCTCAGCTGTTACTCTGGAGGTCTGTGGACTCCTACAGTAACCCTGCTATCTTTATCCTCTCCATATAGCCCCCAGTTCCCAGAGATCTGCAGGACTTACTCTGTGAGCCTGTGTTTTCTCATTTCACTGATAAACTGATGTCCTTTCAAGGATAAGCAGACTATTTCCTTGATAACATTTTTCTTGGAACACAGCAGGTATTTTCCGTACTTTCAAGATTTATATTAATTGGTGTACATCTTTAACTATGACTCTTAAAATAGCTGTGACTTGCATATCACAGCCAAAACCTCAATGCTGAAAGTTTATTGATGTTTGGTGTTGCTTGATTATTAAAAATGCAAGAAAGAAATTGGCATTTCTTATCTTTTTGCTGTACACTTCCAGGTAAGTGGAAACAGTTTAATCTTTGTTTCCTCTACCAAGGTAGTGGATTCTGACAAAAAGGATGATTCTGGAAGCTTAAGTGTCCCTTTCTAACAAACTCTTTTTTTTGGTTTAGCAGACTTTTTTGTTTTTAAATCAAAACAATGCCCACTTAAAAAAAAAAAAAAAAAATCAGGAATGAAAGCCCATATATAGAGCCACATATATACATATGTATATCAATGTACTTGAAGCTGACACCCACTCTGGTTAGTTCATTTACATTCCCTTCAATGTGTCCTCGGACTTTTGGACTGTGAGTAATAAAATGCACCCATGCCATGCAGAACACTGAGAGATTAATGCAGACAGTGTCCTAATAATTTGCTTGTCCCACTGAACATTTTGGAGGTGTCCCTTTCGCTGTCAGGAATTGATTGCAGTGCTCATAACCTCACAGCTGCTGTGTCACAGATGCACTCAGACCTGGCTGTTGCACCACCAGTACAACACACTCATTGTCCTACAAAGGCTTGGCCCTCATCTTCATTATCAACACCAGTATTGTTATATATTTTTTTTTAGTTAAGAGATTGATTCCTTTAACATTGCAGAGTGGAAGAAAAACTTTGTACAGATCAATAGCACAGCGTTCTTCTTGCTTCAGACAGTCCTGAATAAAGCAGTTTTAAATTGCTTATCTTACTGACTTAATGGCTAAGGTAGAAAAAGAAGAATCCTCTGGTTTTATTGTTTACTTATTTAATTGTCATCTGAATTTGGGCTGCCTCCTTGCCATTAAGCTGCCTTAAAATCCCCCAGTAAGCATCACTTTGGCCATTAGAGCCTTGCTGCTGTAATTTTTTTCTGTGTTGTGTTGACTTTACATTTCAGTAGTTTAAAAAGCAGCGTCAGGACACCCCAGGTTCACAGGTCAAATTAATTTGAAATTGGAATGGAGCACTGAATGCTATTAATGGAAAATTGATCCTGAGAGATAAAGCTCATTACCTAGGAATGCATAACTGGAATATTACTTCAGCATAGGTCTCTCTGTCCTCTGTAGGAGTAAAGTAACCAAACACACAAGGATTTTTATTTATATATTTTCTCTAGGAAGACTTTTAGAGGAGATTGCAGTGGACCTGTGTGCAAACTGTTTAAGAATCTGTTTAGTGTTTGGAGGAGGAAAAGAAAATCCATCCAGAATTTTCCCTAAGTATGGACTCACCAAATAAACTCTGAGTAAGCAGCCAGCGTGGAGCCTGACTGCTGTATAACTGCTACTCCTCTGGAGAGCAGGTATCTGCCAGAAGAATTGGCATGATTTTGAGCAGAGGGCATCACTCTGAAACCTCAATTTGAACTACCCAGTTCTGGGGTTTAAATCGTGTGAGCAAGTGGCTTTTCTGCTGTGCTTCTCTGCCAGCATTTCTGCTGGGTGTGTTTGTGTGTGTATCTTAACCTCATCCCGGATGCAATCGAAAAGTCCTTTTGTGTTGGGCTTGTCGCTCAGAAGATGTGTCATTGAATGCTATTACCTCTCCAGGTGTCCAGGCAGAAGCAGTGTCTGACTGGAGCTGCTGTGTCCGGAATGCTCAGACTAACAAAGGACGAGCCATTAGAGCCTATTACAAGTGAAAGGATTTTTCCCTGGCCTCAGTAAGTGGTGCAATTTGTTTAAGATCTCCAACAAAGTGTCCTAAGTGTGTTCTTAGCGCTGCCCTGTAGGCTCGGGCTGGCTCCCCTGCTGTGCCCCTTGTCTAATCTTCATTTCAGTTAAGTTATTAATATCATTTCTGTCTCACCTCTGCCGCAGTCTTTTATCTCTGGTTTACACGAAAAACGAAGCGTCACCCTACCAAAAGAAGGGTCTCTGTGGAGTTGTTTGATTTTAAATTTACACCAACTTTTTTTCAAAGAAATCTTCTTCATACCTGAGAATTAAAACTTACTGATTCTGGTAAAAATAATAGCACCTCTAGTGGCATTATGAATGTCTGGTGTACACAGTAGTAATTCCCTGCTGCAAACTGCTGTACAGCAACCAGTGTACCTCTCATCTCTTTGACATAAAAATGAAGTTGGTAAAATTCAAAAATAGAAGACAAGAATTGCAGTAAGCTGTTCACCAGGGTTCCAGTCTCTGCAAACAAGATGCCCTAAGCACTCGTGATAAATGTAGACTCTGCCTCTTTTTGCCCAGTAGGGTCATGTCCAAACCCTTTCACCTTTAAATCACGTTGCCTCTTGCTTCACTATTGCATCTTGCCCTTGTTTCTACTTTGTTGCTGCCTTAGAGACTTCTGTTCCTGAGAGTAGAGAGGAACATTTATTAAGAGAGATTTATTTGGAAAGGTCAGACTCTACATTACCTCAGCATTAGGTTCAGTCTGCAGAATAATGATTTCATTTAGAACACTGGGGGTTTTTCAGACTTATTGCTTATTTTAAAATATGGCTTTGAGGAATCGAGTGTATGTCAAAGTGTGGTAAATAAGAGAATCTCTGGTCAGCTGAGGGCTTCTGAAGCCCTAGAATCTTTAATATTTTGTTCAATCATTTGTATTAAATCTTGATTCAATTAAAGATATTTGATATTTATTATTTGATATTTTAAAAACAGAGCACATCTCTCCAAAACACTTTCTGCTCCAAATTAGAATTCAGGTGGCTTCACATTTCCCATTTTAGCAACAGAAGGAATTATAAACATGCAATAGGCAGAATGTTTTCATTTCTTATGACTGTTGATGTTAGTTTAATCATATAGAAATAATACAAACAAGCTTTGTCATGTCTGTGTTTTGTACTGCAATTCATCAGTGCTTCCCAATAAATTCAGTCAGAGCTGCTTTTTGAGGATGTACACTATCACAGTAATAGAACTGTGGTAAAAGTCACAGTTTTGGAGTCAGTGGTTTCGATTTCGGCTTCATTGATGAGGATCTTGTTCTACGCGTTGTAACGATTTTTGCTTGCGTGATTTACTAAAATACCTGTATATATATTTAACAATACAGCACATAGGAACTGTGGCTCTGTGTACTAACACCTGTAAATTCAGATATACACCAGGCACAGTATGAACACAGATCAAAAAGACTTCTCCTTTAACTATTTGACAGGATACAACAGATTAAGATGTAAAGGGACATAAGAAACAGTATTAGCTGGCTGTGTACTTGTAAAACAAGTGACTTATGCATTGTTAAAACTTTTGTGGGCATCATAGTATGGTTTAAAGAGCTGTTTGAAGATGTATAATGGGGTAAGGTTGTGGATATTTATGGGATATCTTCCCAGTGTTAGAGCAGCTGGGGAGAAAGTACTTTTTAAAAATTTAAACATGCTGGGGTCATGGCCTAACCTTGGGTGAGGATTGACCTCCTGATATTCCACGAGTCAAGCAAGATGGACAGGGGGTTAGAAGGGCTTTGAACGTGGAGATGAGCAGCTCAGGTTTGTGGTAATAGGAAAAGGAGGAAGTGTTCAAACTCTTGTTCCTACAGACCCTTATGTTTGGAAAATTCTGTTTTCAGAGACTAGTATGAAAGCTTGTATAGTTAAATATATATTTTGTAGAAAAGTTCTGTAAGGGTTTGGTGTGTTCTGGGTGTGAGGTGCTAGAGAGAGGCTGGATGTCTAAGGGACAGCCTGAGCCCCACAGAGAGGATGGAAAAGGAATGCTGGGAAGATTGTAGATACTTTGTTTTATGGGAGAGAGAAGGGAAGATGTTAGGGGTGAATGAGTGTTGAAGGTCTCTCTCCTAATTGTATAAAAAGAGCAGAGGTCACAGATGCAGCTGACTCTTTTAGTTTTAGGGGTAAATCTGAGGTGTAGAGAAGAATGACAAGATGTCATAGATAAAGCCTGGGTGGTGTTTGTGGAGGAAACACTGGGGGGCATGGGGGACAGAAGGAGGGCAGAATGCTGAGAGACTCTTGCTAAATTTTGTAGAAAGGGGGAGGATATAAAAGAAAAGAGATGTGAAGAATAAATATCGGAAGCGTTGAATCAGAAAACTGTGAGACAGGGTTTGAGAGACAACAATGTTTTGTGTATTTGATTTTACTCCTGTTTCTCCTTTTTTTTTTTTTTTTAATCTCTCTACATATTTTACACACTGTTGTCAACACTTTTTCAACACTTGCTTCTTGCTTAAAATTGTATCTGTTCTTTCGGTCAAGACACATTGTCCCCAGGTTTTCCTTTTTCTCTGCACTTTTTTTCACCCTATATCCCTTCTTTAATACTTTCTTAGCTTTATTTCTTCAACAGCAAATCCATTTTTTTTTTTTTTCACTCATTTCAGAGCTCTCCAACATACTTACTTCCTTTATCTACCTGTATGTGTTTGACCATGGCTTCCTTCCTCTTTGGCCATGTCTACATTTGATTTAATATCTCAAAGGCCTCTTTCTTACTGTCACATGAGCATGGAGAATCCTTCTGAGGCTGATGGATAACTTATTATCTTCTTTTTCTCCTGCTGTTACACATAAGCAGCACAGAAATTACCAACTCAAAATAGCCTTCTGCCTTCATTTTTCTAGCAATTATGGAATGCGAGAGATGGGATGTCTGCTTCCATCCCATCTCAGGATACTACAATGAAAGCTATATAGCAGTTGTAGAACTATTCAAATTTCTGTATCAAAAGCTTGCTTCTTCACTATCTTAAACTGCATAGTCTCATTTTTCTCTGTTCAAAGTGAATGCAAAATCATAACATAGAAGAATCATTCAGGATTAAAGTTGATGGAAAAATTTGGCATGAAAAAAAAAAAAAAAAAAAAAAAAAAAAAGGTCCAACTTCCCTTACTATTAGCACTTAACAGAACGTGTCATTTTGCCAATGGCTGAAGGAAACATTTTAACAGAAAAATTGAGGGGGTGTATGTAGCATGTGGATGATACTTGGAAATTCCTTGTTTTGAGACTGACCCTTGAAACCTTAATAAAGACAGTACTGGGTTTTCTATTCCAGTTGGGATTTTATACCTGTCCCACCACAGGGGTGTTTGGGTCTCTGCTTTGCTTAAATCCTGCAGTATGATTTACAGAGACTAAATAGGCTTCAGCACACCTGCATTATTTACAGTATAGTATGCTTAGATCAAATCTAACACAAAAAGTGACTTGCCAAAAGCAACATAGAGATCAATGGTTTAGCTTAAAAGTAAAATTCAGGAAGCCTCATTGCCAGCTTCCTCTCTACGCACTAGACACTACTTACTCCATAAATATGTGATCAAAAGATTGCTCTAATACATGTCTCTACTTTAAAAAAGAAAATAAAAAACAACAACAACAAAAAAAAAACCACAACCAAAAAGAATCCTGGAAAAAAAAAAGCCTCCTTGAAGCCATTTAATAACACTGGGGTGACAATTTTTTAATTGTAAGTCAAAATGAATGAGTGTGTTACTCGCAATCTGTGTCAAATCTGTTTTCATTCCTGAAACGTGACCTGTCACAAGTGAAATATTTAGTGGACAGTACAATGAAGTCACCAGTTATTTATGGGAACCTGTGAACTCTGATCAAAGAGAAGAACTGTTGTCCAAATTGTGACAAAACTGAACGCGGTGCCTGAGCCTGACAGTCTGTTTGTGCTGCCACCCACCATTTAACCATGGCACGCCTGAGCACTGCCTGGCTTTATTGTCTCTGTTCTCTTCTGTCCCTCCACATACAGTGTCTCTGGAAGTAAGAAAACCAAACCAGGATCCCAAAATAAGGGCCACATTCAATCAAGGTTCTTTTAATCAAAACATTAATCTCTCAGACACCCATCACAAAACTTAGAGCGAACCTGGCTGCCATTCCTTCTCTTCAGTCACTCTGAAGATGATTCTGAAAAGCTATCAGTGAAAGGTCATTGTGAAGAGAGGCAGTACAGATGCTGATAAACAGTTCTAAATATGATGAACTTGGGTTTGGTTGTTTTTTTGGTTTTTTTTTTTTTTTAATCTCTCTATGAGCTCGGTCCTTTGGGGAGGCAATGAAATAGATTTGGGCAATGCCAATCAATAAAGTGAAAATCACAGTAAAACATCGGCCATACATATAACAATGGGAGTTATTCACTTGTACTCAAAACCAGGTCTGAGTTTGTTTTTATTTAAGGGAGCTGCAAAGCTGTGAGATGGCAATATTTAGAAAGAAAAGAGCTGCATTATTCCTTCTTGTTTAGGCGACAGAGGAGTGGACTGTAGATTGCAGGGAATTTATCCTAGGCCATGTTAGCAATGAAGTCATGCAGATTCCAAGCTGCTGGTTTGCTGCTGAATGCAAGCAGAAAAGAGTGATATCAACTCTCAGTATTTTGAGGCCATTATTTGGGCTTTAATTACAGGCAACACTTTCAACAGGCTCTAAAATATTCGTAACAGCTCAAGGCACTGCTCTGTGTGCTAGAATGTCTGCAGCCCTTTTTTAATATATTGACCTTCAGAGTTGCAAGGTCCAGTGTAAGTGAGGATGGGATCTCTCACCTCAGCTTCTTTTGCTCTTGTGCAATTTTGTATTTTCTTACATGAGATGTGTTTCTCTCCTTCCTTTGCCATAATTTGTCATTTTAATATTATATGACCTTTTTCAACGAAGACTTTTTCCAAATCTCTTCTTTTCCAAGCTAAAATTGTGTTGGCATAACAAAGTGATCTCCTGTCAGTGACTTTATCCAGGATACATTTGCTCTTATCATTCCTGGACATGGTGTTAATTAGATTTCTCTGAAGCCTATCTTGCAGCAGATGTTTTAGGCTTACCCTTTACCATGTATCTAAGAGGTCAGAAAGAAACTTTCCTAGGAAGAGGGTTGTTTGTTGTATCGTGGAGATACAGTTTGTTGGGTTTTTAAGCATTTTACTTTTCAAAGATTAATGAAACGTTGATGTTTAGCTGCAACATCCAGCAATTCATCTCTATCCATTAATAATATGGGACAGTGATATTGTAGAGCTCTCACTGTTTGATGGAAAGGACAAAAATTAGGTTTTTGTTGGTTTTTTTTTTCCTTTTTCCTGTACAGCAATAAACATCTGCATGCCAAAAAGTGTTGATTACAGTCATGAAATGTAATATCTGGGGCACTCAGTGCTGCCTCAGTGAATATTTCAAGTTCCCAGGATTTTGCACCCTATTTTGAACGCTCATCTCATGCCAGAGCCCTGTATTGAGGTTGGTGCAATGCTGCCCTCGTTGCTGTTATCTTCCTTTCTCTAGTGAGATGCCAAACTCACCCAACATCTAGAATGTACAAAAATAAACTGGGACGTGGTAAGGACAGAGGGAGAAAAGAGAATTATACTGCTGAGTGTAGGTGAATTAAAAAAAAAAAAATCAAAACAAAAAAAAACCCAACCTCTGAGTAAGCTGGCTGCATTCAGGTCTTTGTTCCAGGAGGCTCTGAGCAAGACCCCAGGCACCACCTTGGTTACAAGCCTCTTTCAAGCTGGTCTGGCAGAGCCAACAGCCCTGATTTTGCTGCTGGGCAGGGACAGTAGGAAAA
Organism: Hirundo rustica; assembly: GCF_015227805.2. NCBI lineage: Eukaryota > Metazoa > Chordata > Aves > Passeriformes > Hirundinidae > Hirundo > Hirundo rustica. The sequence goes on from NC_053463.1 coordinate 12,411,861, forward strand.
TCCATGCCAGAAAGCCCCTTGTGTCTGACTGCAGATGGCCAGGGTGGCTTCTGGTCAGATATCCTTGAGGCCACACTCTGTACTACTGAATAAACTCTTTTCTGCTTAATGAAATGGGGACTTTCATGTGGTGCTGACATCAGGTGGCACAGGCTTGCTGTGCCTGCCCTATGCAGTGCTTGACCTGCTCTCGTTAGAGCTGGATGGGGGCATCGTCCCTGGGAAGGATTTTCATCTAAACCTGCTGCCCTTTGCATTGCCTCCTTTTCTGTTCCTAGTGGTTTTGCTTCCAAATTTTGGATGATAATGATTGCTGTTCCCTCCCACATGGCCATGACTTACCATCTTCTTTACAAGTGATTCAAATCCTTCATTCAGTGCCTACATCATCTGCACATTCACTCCATGATCATCCCCACTCTGCTCTGGGCAGTGCTGCATGGTTATTCTCACCCCACACTCGCTCGTTTGGCTGATGCAGTACACAGCCCTGAGGGGTAGATCTGGCAATGAAATAAGCGTTGCCTGGCAGTGCTGCCCCTGGCAGCTCCAGAGGCTCCTGCAAACCCAAGGGGAAAGGACAGAAAAGGCTGGCAGGAGAGTCCTGCTGCACCAGAGCCTCTGCTGCTTCTTTCTGTGTTTGGTGAAACACTACTGGGAGTGCTATAGTGACAATTTCATAGGATTAAGGACAGAGGGCAGCCTTCTTCCAGGAGAGAGTTGATTTATGCCGCCAGACAAAATGTTCTGATTTTGTTCTTTAATATGTAAAAATACTGTTTTGCTTAATATGTAACAATAAGGTTATTTTGCCATTTTCTGCCTTTCTTTGTAAAGTGCCCAAGACAAAGCAATGATTTCTTCTTTTTTTTTTTTTTTTTTTTTTCCCAGAGAAGGCAGTGATATTGTGAAAAATGTCTCAAAAGCACATCTTTTTGATGCTGTATTTCTTGTTTATAACTTCAGTTTACTGGAGGAGAGCAGAGAAAGAAAAGGAAAGAAATGGGGATCAGGGGAAAGGCAAAGACAGCCATGAACACCATTCTATTTACACTTAACAATGTCGCAATTGCCAGTCTTAACATATTGCTGTGGTATTCTGCTACTGCAGACATTTCTTCTTCTTTTCTTTCGTGATAATGAAAATGAAATACTATTTCACCTTGAAAGCTCTACTTCTGCAATGGGATTTCAATCATAGTGCATTTGTCCAGAAACCACCAAACCTTGAGATGAATAAAAGGTTTGACAGCTGCACATGGGTAAGCTCTAGTGACCTATTTTCCTGTGCTCCTACCTGCATTATATTGTGTGAGCAGGCTATACCAAATGTGTGATTATTGCTGCATTTATAATGTGGTCCACCCAGAATCACAAATAGTGGATTATAAGAAAAAATACATTGTTTGGGAGAATCTTAAGAATAAAATTATTAAAAAAAAAAGAATAAAAATTGCTTCCAGTTAACTTGTAAGTCTACTCAAACCATTTTAAATTAGCTCAAGAAATTATTTTTTTAATGGCTCACTCTCTCTTGGAAGAAAGGAAAAAAAATTAGTAACTAGCTCTCATACAAAGCTCCTACAGCAGAATATGCAACTTGAGAAAGTATGTAGTATAATTTTTTAGTGTACAGGCTGCCTGGAAGATATGCTAAATCCTCTGTGTAATAAGAAGTGATATGAAGATTCTGATTTTTTTCTGTGTTGGTATTTCTTTTGATTTGTGAAAGTGTGAGGTGTGAAAGCAGATGTTATAGGTGTCATCACCTACAGTGTAAAGGTACAGCTACACTGTAAGGTTGGAATGCAAAGTCAAGCTGAAATGATAAAACCTGAGTAGCAAAGCAGCTCCTGTGTACATCCATGTGGAATTCATGTGATCCACAGCTCCCTGTGTGATCACTGTGAAACACACAGGTGCTTCTGAAGCTTCTTTGCATCTAAACAGCAGATTCATTACAGCAGCAGTAGTGACATGTCTTTTCCCATCACTCAATTCCTGGAAAAGTGTGATCTCCATGAGAGGCTGTTTTGACTGATAGTGAATAAGTTAATGACTAAGCAGAAATGAGGATAGACTTTGGGTGAGACTGCTTTCTGCTAAACAGTTCAAATTCAGCACAAATTTAATTCCACAGTCTTCAGTGAGACAACCACAAACATCCATTGAGCTTGGCTCTGTGTGGACAGCAGGAGGTGAGTTCTTGATGGAGCTGGATCAGTCATAACCCAGGATTAGCTGTTCTGTTCTGCAAGGCTGTGCACTCATCACTGACAAACCCAGAGCTATCCCTGACTGCCATAAGTGGGCATGTGGAAAAGTCCTTCCTCTGACACTGAAAGTAGAAGGTAGGGACAGTCTTAGCCTGTAGGAGATGAAAAGATTCTCACTCGAAAGGGTTTAAATAAAGTTCCATGAGAACTTGTAAAGAACTGTCCATTCTAAGGAAAAGACAAATTTCCTTTTTTTTTTTTTTTTTTTTTTTTTTTGGTCAAGGGCTGTAACAATAATTTCTTCAAGAATCATCAGTCACTTCCTAATGGAGAAAAAGGTAGTTATGCACTTCCTAGCTTCAATTAGTTAAGAAGTTTGCACAAAAGAAGTGCCAGAAGTGCCAGTGCCGTAGAGAGGTGCCATAGAAAATTCTTTAACAGCCTTTGAACTTCTTGTGACAGTTTGAAAGTGAGTTGCATCTTGCTGATTTATCATCAGTGGGATGAATAAAGAGACTGACACAGCTTTGTAACCACTTCTGAATGCTCTTAAGGTTTGTGCCAAGAAACATAACTTTGAACTTCAGGACAGTCCTAGGACTTAGGAAAGTCCTAAGAAATGAGTGCATACACCCAGCAGTGAATTCTAATCACAGCGGATCAGTTGCATAAAGAGGTTTGTTCAGAAGTTTCATTTTCTGATGATGACTCTCTTCTCTCAAAAGTACAATACAATGCAAATGCCTGATGGTCAAGGTGCTTGGCACTTTATTATTTCAGTATGTTTATTTTTCACTTCTCACTGTTTTGGAAGTCAATGCAAATCTCATTTAAGATGTTATTGCACATTATGTAAGTGAGAACAGGTGAATAAGAAGAAGATAACTGGAAGCTTTGAGAACAGAGAAGCTCTGGATAGCCTGGTGGGCATCCAGTAGAGTCCAGATTAGTCCTGTCTGCAGTGCATGGGTGTTGTCTCTGCCACAGACCATATTAAAAACTTGCCTCCTAAACCAGAGCAAGCTTCTGAAATATTCCGAAGTGCCTTCTTGTCATGCAGTAGATGGTAAAGTTCCGACTTACCCTGCTCTTTCCCCAAGGGTGGTGATAACTGGGAGAAAATTCTTATCAGAATAGATATGATCTCATGTTTTAAAGTAGGTCAACAAAAGAATCCTGTTCTTTATACTAAAGGAAGGTTGCTGATTCAGACTCATTGCCTAGCCTGGCACACACTGATATGTGCTGAAAAGGTACGTAAGTATTCCGAGATGAAGAGACATTCAGTGAAGAGTTTATTCTATTAATTCTATATATTCACATTGCACAGCCCCAAAACTGTAAGACTGTTTCTGTGCAAGGAATGAAGGGTTGCTTTTGGAAGGGAATTAGAGAGCGATCATCTGTCATGGTACGCCTGGAGAGAATGTTACTGAAATGTAAAGTTGAGAATTGGAGGTTAATTACTGTTAAGAGATACTCTTGGGCTGCCAATAGGTGCCCTTCACTGAATGCTGTGCTGAGCACAGATGCTAAATGTGTTCAGTTAAAAAAAAAAAAAAAAAGGGGGGGGGTGGGGGGGGAAGGGGATGTAAAAATTCAGAATTCAAATTCTAGCAAATTTCAAGGTGACTTTCATTCCTAAATGTCTTACCTGCAATGAGAGGCGCACTTTGGGGTTTCCTAAATGCAACATCGTGCATGTAAAATAGAGAGATTACCTGGGGAAAAAAAAAAAAAAAAAAAAAAAGAAAAAAAAAAAGAAAAAAAAGTGGGCTTTGTGCAGTGTTGAAAAGTCATTCACAACTCCTGACAAAAGAATAATAAAAGCCACTGAGGGAACATTGGGATGGTGATACCTCTGGAAGCTGCTGCTGCACAGGTTGCTCAATACACAGGTTAAAATTAAGCCCTAGATAGCATGATAAGTACATTACCTAAGGTGATTCTGCATAAGAAATTTTCATATTGATGGCTTTCTTGCTGTATTAGTGAAAAGGTGATTCACCACTCTAACGGGGTCATCACTTAAATTACACCAGAATTGCTAACATAGAAGCAGCTTGTTAATAATGTAAAACTATTGTGTGCTGATGACATTCCTTTTGGGTAAATAATGAATTTTATATTCACAACTGTTGTTCACAAGAATGAAGCTAACCTATTATTGTTGTAATAAGGTTATTTATATACCAGAACCTGTCTGGTATATCAGAAAATGCCCGAGAGCTTCAGTAGGGACAGTGATGTCCAAATGACAGAATAGTGAGAGGTCTATTGTGACTTGTGAATATATTGCAGTCTAGAATTTCAGCTTCTTGCTTGCTAGCTAAGCTCCATAATATGAGAACAAAATTTCAGTTCTGGAGCTGAACATCTTAAAGGTCTGTAAGATTTGAGTGGTTCTGCTCTTTAGCCATTACTTTGAAAACTGCTCACAGACAAATGTACCATTTGCTTGCATCTTTCCTTAGCAATGTTGCTGTCAATAATGAAGGAAATGAAAATGTGTTGTTCTAATTGGAAATTTTAAAGTAATTTGCACACACACACATCCTGCTGCAAGCAAACAAACACACAAAGAGGGTAAAACCCTTCCTTGAGAAAAGGGTAAGTTTGCACATAGGAAGTCTAAAAAATAAAGTACTACAATCTCACAAAGAAATACCATCTCTTGTAGAAGCTGTAGTAAGAACACAAAGAATATAAACAGAAAGCATTTGATAAGCTAGCTGGTCTTTTGAAGAAATGGTTTCTCAATTATTGTAATACTTAATGTTTTGTAAATATTTCCTGAAATGGTATGTTTTTTTGATTTTGGAGAGACCTCTAAATATGAAATATCAAAAGTGGCTTCTCGGGAGAACCTCCTTTCAGGGAGGGCATAATACCAGTCTTTGGCAAAATAAGTTGTCTTTTATGTTTTCTTCTGAAGCTCAGTAGGGAATTCTGTAAACCCAGATTCACTAGTCCCACGCAGCAGTATGGTTACAGGAGCTCAGCTTTGCATTCAGTGGAATTCACGTGAGTTTTTCTGTAAACTTAATGGATTCATGTTTTCTTAGAATGTTAGTGAGCGACATTTCAAATGGGCAAAATAGGCAGCTAAACTGCATGAAAAGTAATTTCAGTTGTAAAGTAATATTTTGTCAGGTTTTAAGGACTATAGGAAGATGTTCTATGCTATGGACTTTATTCTGTCCTAACCCTTACACTGCACCTGTCACTGTAGTGTTTGGATCCTACCTGCAGTGCATAAGGTGATATGTGCTTCTTCTCCCATCTACAAAATTTATCCAGGGGAAAGCTTTATTTGGAAAGGACATTGAAGAAGATGAGGTCAAAGCCCTCTCTGAAGTGGTGTGCATAGCTCCTTAGGCCTCCTGGAGTTCTTTCACAGCTGTAAACCGGATTCTCCACAGCTGGCTGGTACATGTTGTAGTGAGCTCTGTGAAAGATCCATACAGCTTCATCCAGCTACGTCTCACTTGAGCCAAATAACCTATTAGTCTGAAGTGTCTCTTTTAGAAAAGCATGAAGCGTTTAAAAGTAGAGTGTCCATCATTTCCAGAGGAGATGGATTCTAATGAAGCACTCCACAGTGCAAATGAATGCATTCCAGTGAAAAGAGAACTCTTAATATTTCATTTTTAGCATAAATAAATATTTGGGAAATCCGGCTGCAAGTAAGTGAGAAACTGAGTGATGTTACTGCAGAGCAGAGTTGATTTGGTAAGTAAGATAAAGACAGAAGTGTGAAAGCTTTGGCTTGGTTCAAATGTGCAGCTGTTTTACACTTACAGCTCTGATATGTGTCATAGGAACTCACGTTGACCTGCTTATTAAAAATGCTAATGTTTTTAACTGATGACTAAGTGTTAAATTAATGTTTGTTACTGATTAAATCAAATATTTATGGTACAATATCCCACTGATCAGTTAATTCATTTACTATTTCCTTTCCTCATTGCAACTCATTTATACAGAACAGACAACCGCTTTTGTGATTTTTAGGACATCTGATGCACTCCTGGTAATAAAAGTTTGTATTAATTTTGGAGTATAAATGTACTTTTGAATTTTAAGCTGGATCTTGTTCACTTCTTTTAATGTGTTATCCCAGTTTGCTGTAGTGTAGCTGTACTCATAATTGCTTTCTAAGAGGAAAAACAGATGAATTTTTTGCCTCACTAAGCTCTCTGTTCCTCACCACTAGAAATTGAACATGCTTCAAAAAAGATGTATCTGTCTCCTCACATTATTATTACAAAGTTTGCTTTTTTGATTCTTTATTGCATTCTGTCCCTCTAAAACTGCAGCTTAGAGGTCTCCTTGGAGTCCATGTGATTGTTGAGCCCGGGTATTTCAGAGATCAGTCTCTCTTTAGGGATGATCTTTCAATTTCATTTCTCTGTTCACACATGGAAACTATTTTGGGTTTAAAGGTCTTCAGAAGAAACAAGATCCTATAAAGATTGTTATGTGTCTGAGTCACCTGGCTTGAGACTGTGGGACTGCTCCCAAAAATGAGCAGGTCTGCAGAGATCCATGCTCTCAGAACCACTGTCTAAATGATTTTCGAGTCATTTGGAATTTCCTCAGTCACCAGCCTCACTGAAGTCACAGTGCCAAAGGAAAAGGAACTTAATGCTGTTGGGATTCGATCTTGTTAGTACTCTAAGTTGGGCATATGAAAGGACTCTAAGTCTGATTTCTCTTAAAGCAATGTGACTATGGAATTCTCCAAGGCAGGCTGGAGAAGAAGGCAACAGCACCTCTGTTTTTGTTTTTCATTGTAGTGGGGTGGATATCCAACAGAGGATGAAAGCTCTACCCTCTACCATGCTTGCTCCTTTGTTTTCTTTAAAATTCAATGAGGTTTAGATACCATTTCCTCTAGAAAGAGAGAAGAAGATAATTGGGTACTTAATTCTTGTAGGCATCTCTAAAAATCCCACTGTCAGATTGAGGAGCCTATAGGTGCATATTTCATCAGTGTGTCTTGAATGTGTCAAGCTGTCTGTGGGATAAATAAATAAAAATGACTGTTTATTGTGCTACGTGCATTTTTAAATTTCGCAAATAATTTTTGGTAGCTCAGCAATGAATATGAATTCTATGTACTCTCTTACATTGTTTTTAAGATCATGGTTAATAATTTTTTCTGATGTTACTATGTAACCTTAGAAGTTAATTACTTGAGATAGCTGGATTATTTTTTGTTTATCTTTGTTCAGCTGGGATTACATACAATTTGAATGTAGCACCATGGTAGGAGTCCACTTCAGATACAATTATATAAGTCTATCAGCAGCTCTTTTATTACGGGAACAACAGAGACAGAATGCTCGTGTTCTGTGATGAATGTAGATTAGAAAAAGGTCACCCTGACATACATAATTAGTTTCAGAATTTTAAATTAATAGGTAGTGTGCCCCCAAGGCATCCATACATTCAGGCTGAGGCTGCAGGATATCTGGTCCAGCTCCTGCCTGCTTTTGTCAGCAATGACATGGCTTAATGCACTGCTTGCATAATAGCATAAGATATTATAGCAGGGCTAAATCATTGTAAAAACAACATTTGCATAATACTTTGGTCATACTACATGTATTTCCCTTTGAAAACATTTGCACTGTTAAATTATTATACAGATTTCCAGGCGATGGTTGGCTCAGCCTGGTGTGACGTCAGGTGCTGTATGAGAGGTAAGCAGCTGCTTAAGCAAGTTTCTGCGAACAGTTCATTGGGAGGATCCAGAGGTGTATGAAATCGTGGGCCTGGACTGCTGTGTGAGCAGCACTGGCTTCAAGTGACCGAACTGAAGGTGAATGAAAGGCAGTACCCTGCAAGAGCTGAATTATGGAACAGAATCCAAACTTCTACCTCAAACTTTAACAAACCAAACCTGAGAGTTCAATTACTGGGGAGCTCCACTGGTAACTCTATCTCCCACAATGGATAACTCTTTTCAGCTTTTTGTCTGCCACTGGCAAGAGGTGGTTATGGGCAGGATCCCACATCCTTTCCCTTTCTGGCTTAGGTATGAGACCTAAATTTCTCGAGCTTTTTGAGGTGCTTTGGGCTTCAGTTTGCCTTACAAATTAATCCTAGATAATCCAGGAGGTAAAAATTCTGAGTAGCACATGAAATCTACTACACGTGGCAGTTTTAAATTAATGTGACATGGATTATTTTTCAGTTCATTCAGGAATCAAACTGGGAAAAAAATAATTAAGTAATTTGTTATTTCTCAAAAAATGGAGACAATGTATGCATGAACTTCAAGGGATTGAAACTACTGAATTGTAGTGATACTAGAGAAAGGAAACTAGGAAAGGATTTTCAGTTGTGTGGGTTTTCTGTATTTTTGTTGATGTCTGTAATCAAATACTTCATAATCTTAATGAGAAATACCTGAGATACCTTTCTATACCACAGCAAAGTTTAGTTGAAATGTAAAATATAAGTAGCTTATTAATTGTACATTTTAGATATTTTTGTGAGGTGTTTTACATGAGTGATATCATTCTAAAATATAAAAAGTCCTGAAATCTGCAGGTGGAAACAATTGAATGGTGTTAATTTGCTGTCTCTTTGTGAAATTATTTGTTAGCTAGTGGCTCTTATGAAGCCATTGGTAGGTAGAGTCAGGTTAATGGAACGTGACAGACACATCCACAACTACTCAACTTTTTTTTTGTTGTTTTTTTTAATCTTATTATGTTGAAATAAAGTCACAAAACAATGGTTTTCTGCTGACCCTGAAATGCTGTAGTAAAACCGATTATTTATTTTACAATTAACTGTTTTATGGAAAAGAAATACTGGAGGAATCCCCAAACGTTTATTTTGAAAGTAGAAGATGCTGGGTCCTGTGACAGCCCTCTGTGATGGTGTATTTACTTCCCTTATTATGGCAGATGATTGATGGATTGCAAATTGAATCATTTTGTCTTATGGGAACTGATGCAGCTGAGCGATTTTCACACAGTAGTGGTTTTGTTGAGTTCCTGTCTGTCCTTCCCTGTGGTCATTTCAGATTACCTTTCTTGTTTACAGAATCTATGAAAAAGTACTTGATTTCATATCTATCTGTGACTATTTCTCTGAATGCTTCCCAGGGCTGTTTTTACATTCTCTGTCCCTTCTCCATGCTGTCCTGTAGTTTGGCAGTGAGGGAAATGCAAATTATCTTTTTTAGGTCCTCTTTCATTAAGACCCCTTTCTTTGAAATTCTACTTTTAAATATTTCTACCTACTGGCAGGGGTATTCCACAGCTCCCACAGAAAAATTAATTTCATCCCTAGTGTGGATATTCAATTCCATGGATGAGAGCGTGTGAGAGGACCATGGAAAAGAATGGACAAACAAGGAAAGATATATATTTATTTATACTCCATATGAGGAAAACACAGGGCATCTGCAATCGACACGGGCAGAAGCACCTGGCAAACATTGCTATAAAAGTGACTGGACCTGCAGAAACATTTATATTAGTTTCAATTTATGCGGTTTGAAAAGATAAATAATAGCAGATCTCTGAAGACATTGGCATGAATTCAGAGAAATATCCCTGCAATCTTCTCCTGAGGATAAGTTTTGAAAAGTTCTGTCATATGCTCTGTAAACAGCACTTTTTTCTTCCCCACAATGAAGTAAGAATATGTAGAGGCAACTAAGGTACTTCTTCCAAAGTGGGTTAGGATGAGGAGCTGAAATACAAAATTCATTTCAGACTTTAACAAATTGGAGCTGCCATTAATTTCCTTTTATGTGCTTAAAAAAAAAAAAAAAAAAAAAAAAAAAGTGAGACAGGAAAATTTATTATAAAATTATAGAAAAACTGTGAAATGTAATAGCTCTTATATTAATATATCACTGATATTGTAGGAGGAGGAGAAAAGGCTGCATTTCTCAGCATCACTGCTGTAGGTATGTATTTTTAATTTCAGTCACAATTTCCCGCTGTTCCGAACATGCCGTATAATCTGCAGGGATCTGGGGAATTAATTAGGTACATTTCATTTCTCCTCTAACTAATCCCCTCAATTCTCTCAGTTTAGGGAGCTGAACACACCACGACTGATAAGCCACAAGGGCCTTATTTACTTTACAGAAGGTTTTGCAAATCCCAGGGAGACATTGGCCTGTGCTTAAATTTTCTCCATTTAGTCCTTGGGATTGTAGCATTTGAATGTGACCCTTCAAATCAAAAGCATTATTGCACTTGGAAAAAGAAAATGAGGGTAGATTAATGAGAGTAAAAACCACAACAGTTTGACGATAAACCTTTTCTGTAGCCTCAGAAAGGATACAAAACAAAATCTTGTGATAAGCAGAATCAACTGTGTCCACTCCGAAAGATTCCAGTGAAATGCCCTCACATTTTCTGAACGTGGTTACAGTTAATTAAACTGACTTTGTTTCTGTCTGGTTTTAAACAGCTCTTTAGTTTCAGATTATCTTTTATTATCAGAGAATTGAAAATATGATTTCTCTGAATGGTGTAACTGCTGATGCAGAGCCATAGCTCAGCTCTTTGTGCTCAGCACTGCGAGCAGCAGGCTCACGTTCAGCTCTGCTTGGGGAGCTCACGAGGCCAGGGAAGGACGAGGGAGGCATTTGGGAAGGACACTAAAGAGAGGCAGGGGCTCAAAGTCATTTTGGCAGACTCACCTGGGGCACTTGCTTCATGGCTGTAAACTGCAACTATTTGATTTAGGGGAGTGTGAGCTGGCTGAATAATCACATTGATTTTGTTGAGTGTTGATTTGCTGTGTTATTTTAATCATTTCAGGACAAGAATTATTGAGGAACTGCGTGTATTGAACCTGTAAATCTTTTCTGAGATTTATGTTTTGTTTTGTTTTGTTTTTAATGTCTGTTTTTGTAGTTTTGAAAGGCAACAGAAGAAAGAAAATAGGATATTTTCATTTGTTGCCCATTATTGCTGATAAGAACAAGCATGCAGTGTATCCTTACTTTTTTTTGAGTGTTCCATAGTGGTAGGGTGACTACAGAGCACTATTGAAAAAGGCCAATCCTTGACAATACAGTCCCTCATCCCTTACTATCACTGGTCCTGTATCCAGTTCAGGATAACAGAGTTGTTTATTGGGTCACTTTATTTATTTGTTTCTTCTTACATATGTTGTGTCATTTATTAGGATAGATTCCCAGCTTTCTTTACCACAGGAAATAAACATTGACTTAAGATGCACTCATAGTTGTATGAGGAGAGTGAGAATAAAATCTCCAAAATACTTTTCTTGGAAGACTCACGGCAACAGGGAAAACCACATTTGTAGTAATTCCTCTAGGCTGTTTCTTCCCAAGATTTTACCACTATAATTGTGAAACTCTATCTGACTCTTTAACAGCTCTGAAACATTAATATATTCACTTTCATCATGAGAGTGAAACACGACAATTTTTTAGTGGTGAAGTAGCTACATTATAAGAGACACAACTTAAAAAGAAAGATTTGTAAGCAGTTGTCTGTCTTCATAATTTCTGACGTTACATATGCAGAATGGTTTGCCTGATAAACGTGCAATACTTGCAGTGGTTCTGAAGGTTGTATGAGGCTCCTTTGTCAAAGTTTGACTCTCATTCTTAAGTCAATTAACTGTTTTTCCACAAATGAACCAAAGAGCCTGCATAGCATCTCTTCTCTATATTGATCTTTCCATAGACCTCAAAGGAGCATCTTTATCCTGTGGCTCATTAATGTGGCAAATATGGAGACACTTATCTGGAGAGACTAATGATGTCATCTGATGTGCTATAAAACCACCTGTTCGATATTCCACATCTCAAATAATAGCTTCTCATTGCCTTCTCTTACCTCGAGTAAGATTGGAGGTAATTATGCTTTGCTAATTTCCTTTGTTTTATTAGTTAAATAGAATAGCTCAAGTGTACAATCTTCTTTGTTAGTGCTGTGCTTATGCTATGCTGTTAGGCAACTGTAAAAGTGCTGAGACTTAGAGAGATCTGCTGGCATTCCATAGGCTAAGATCCAAATAAATCTGCTGTTTTATGGTGCTTTCAGTGATAATCTGTAAAGTTGATTTTAGTTCAAGTAAGCAGCCAGACATCTTTGAAAAAGTCAACTGCTGTGGTGGAAAAACTGGAGTATTTCCAGGTCTGCAGCAAACTACACAGCACACAATTGTTGGGACCCTTCTGAGCATCACAGAACAGCGCTTGTTCTGTAATCCAGGGCTGGCAATGACCTTTAGAAGTCTCTGCTTGTGGTCCCAGTTTAAATGCTGAAGTTAAAAATCAGGAGCACACACTTTATGCAAGCAGGCAAATGTATGCAAGGCACCAGTGGGAGCCTCTGTTGTTGGCATGTGCACAGACATGTAAAGGGATAACCCCTTCCCTTTTTGTAATGGAATTTTGTCCCCAAGCTACCTAAATCTTCAGTGAAAATTCTAGTCCTAGTTTCTCCTCTTCTACCAAGCTATTACATTGCACAGTAACATATGCAGCTCTGAAAGGGATTTTGCCCCCATGTTGTAACCAAGAACCATTGTTAGCATGTCAGAAGGTGTCTGACACAAGAACAATGGAAAGAAGAAACTGCCAGGAGTGTTGTGACCGTATTGATTATTGAGCTTATTTTCCCTTTGTGTTCTCTCCTGTGTAAAATAATGCTACTCTTTTTCTTATGAGCTGAGCAAAAACAGTTTAGCAGCCATTTACTGGAAGCCCAACATGCAAAAAATTCCTCTTTTTAGCTGTAATAATTTAGTACTCTGAGGAAAAACACATGCTTCTTGAATGCTATTCTCATTTAATGCTTCTGGAATGATATTCTCATTTAATGCCATAATCAAAAAATACATTTTGGAGAAATAATCTATTTCATTTCACTGGCTTTGGATGAAGTCTTTATTTTTCAGAAGAAAGTGTAGATGCCTGGGAGCATACCTTCACATCACTGATGTTTGTTTACTTAACTGTCAAAACAAGGGTTTTTTTTAATGAAGGACCGATACTAATGCTGTTATTTATACTGCTGCTCAAAAATTTTCAGTTTTAGTAATATGAACATGTTATTTAGAAATGTTTCTCTAGCAGTAAATTTGCTTGTAGAGAAGGTTCAACCAACTCTTCTTCCTCCCTGAACTTTATAATGAAAAACAAATTACAGTCCAGAATCCCCAGTCCCTGAGTACTGCCTCACCCCCATCAGTACCAGTAATTTACAGTTTCAGGATTTCAGTCTTTACACTAAGATCTGATAATTGTTGCCTTGGGTTTAGGCTGAGAAATTTCTAACTTAGAAATGGGTGGCTAAGAACTCTTGACAAAGACTTGGCTTTCTAAATTGCAAGAGCTATCCATGTTATTTAAAATAAAGTTTAATTGGAACACCGTGGGAGTTGCCTACAATTACACTTTGGAATTTCTCTTCAGTGGGAATTTTTGATGCTTCATATCCAATCAGTGAAAATGTTTTGGTATTTACAACTTCCTTTTGAAAGGGAATTCTGATATTTTGAAAAATTGAAAGAACCACTTATTTTATAAACTGGGGTGCTAAACCCCCTTGTTCTCATGGGGTTAAAACCACTCCATGTTCTCTATAGCTTCACCCCTACCAGGAGATACATGTTCATAGCTTTCAAATCAGACTAAAACTCAAAAACTCAGTGTAAATAAATGAATTTGGTGATCAAGATGTCACTTCATGGGATTGTTAAAAATAAGAAATTAAGCCTGCTTAGCCCTGATACAGGAAAGTGAGCTTTGAGGGTCATGAAAATACTCCTTCAGTTCTACTCCTCTGGTTTTGTACTCTTTGTGCCTCTGTCAGTAATCCTCTTTGACCAAGTACACCTCTGTAATGCTTCTGTGATTCTTTAGTGCTCAACCACAACATCTTTATTCAGATTTTTGAATATTTTCATTTTCTCACCTTGAAATTTCAATAATGCATGTTTATATACTTCCTGTTTTAAAATTCCAGATATGAACAACACAGTCACGAAGCATAATTTAAATAATTGTATGGATCATTAAATTCTCTAGACATGACTGAAATTTTCTAGCTGAAATATGAGAAACTTAAAATATTTAGTAAATTTAATTCTTCCATCTTGTAGTAGAGGTAGCAATCTCATCATAAAGCATTTCCTAAATGAAGTTAATGATGCTGGGCTGTATTTTGGGACATCAGCTCCTCCCAAGAGGTCATTAATTCCCAGGAAGCCTCCTGCCTGAGTCGTCATTGCTTAATTAGACCATTAGGATATTGCATGCTGATTGCAGTATTACAAAAGGGAGAAGATAATCAAATGCTTACAAGGATCAGCAGTATCAGAGTAAGATGATTGCAATATCTGTAATGGTTTTAACCAGAACAGCCCTGAAATCCTCTTATGCTCCTATGGGAACCTGCATTCCCTGAGTGAAGCAGGAAGCAAACAGTTTGACCAAAGCAAGGAATACAGAAGTCAATGGATTTCTGCATGAATCGATCTGAATTAAAACATATATTTGATTCCAACCCTAACATAATGTAATGATCTTTTGAGATGGTATTACAATTCCATCCAGTGACATTTTATCATGTTTATGTCCTGCATAATCAGAAGTGATTGCAGATATAGCTTAAAATTCAAGTTTCACAAGTGAGGCTACAGAATTTCTCTCAAGGGAGCGTCACCTGCATCAGACAAGCAGAGAATCAGGAATTAAAGACAGGATTTTTTTTTTTTTTTTTTTTTTTTTTTTTTTTAATAGAAACATAAGCAAGGAAATGCTTCTTTTTCACTGATGCATGAAAAATGTTGTGTTCAAGCCATATTTTATTGCCTCTAATTTTCATACAGTTGCATAAAATAGGCAGTAGTTCAATGTTTCATTTTATTGGAACCTGCCTAGACGTGTTTTTCTATCTCTAAGTCTGTAACTCTTTAGGAAATGGCTTCTCTATCTGTAGTGATGAAACTGCTGAAAGACAACAACAACCTCTTCGTTACTTCTGGGTGTGTGGAATGGAGCTGGCGGGGAAAGGTGGCCAGTGCAGCAGTGAATGTGCTCATCAAGATGTTGCTTGAAATGAATAAATCTTCGGTTTTGGTCAGGAGGAATCATAAGCAGCGTAGGTAGAGGCAGTTGCTGGCAAGAGAATACTGCATCTACATGTAAACTGTTAATCAAATTGCACAAACCCAGGGGTGTTTGTAAATCAAAAAGCCAGAAAAGCAGGCTGGGAAGACTGTGATCACGTTTTTGCTTCAAAAGAGAAAAACCACTTTGGTTGCATCTTAATTCTTTTCATTGAAAGCTTGTACTTGTGGCCTTTATCATTGAAACATCTCTCTGTGATCTGTCTCTAAATCAGAAGAGATTATCTTGTTTTTCTTGTTCAACTTGTAGCTTTCTCTAGCTTCACTGTACCTTTTCAAATTTGTAGAATTTTCTTCAGGTAAGCCCCACAGTATTCTGAGTTTTATCTTAATGGTGCTTACTGCCTTCATAGTAGAATTCTGTGAATAAGTAAAACTCTTTTGGCAGAGCTAATATGTTGCCAAATTAAGCTAAAGTTTAGCCCTCCAAAGATTCTTCCTTACCAAGAATTCTACTCCCTTCTTTATTACCAAAATTTGTTTTTCCCCCATAGCCCTGAATGTTATACTTCCTTTATTTTCTTCAAAAATAATATACACTATTAAGGCAGACATCATGTCAGGTTGAAGTTTATCCAGTTTATTTTTAATCTTAAATGTGGGTGTGGGGTTTTTTGTGGGTTTTTTGTGGGTTTTTTTGTTTTGTTTTGTTTTGTTTTGTGGGGGTTTTTTTGTTTGTTTTTTTGTTTTGTTTTGTTTTTAATTGAAAGTGAATTCTGCCACCTAATTTGATGTGTTCAAACGTAAATCTGTTTAAAAAAATTGCCATCTGTGTTTGCATCTCTTCTGGTAAAATATCTTGCCCAGCTCTACTTCATATTATGATCAGCTTAACAGTATTTAATCTCTATTCTTTAGTTTGACCATCTGCTAATTTTGGACAGTATTTCATATGTATCTCACAAAGGTATTGTGAAGCCTGTTTCATCCAGATTTTACAGCCAGTCCTTGGGGCAAAATCACCAGAATCAACTGAGTACACGGAACAAATATTAGAAATGTTTTTGCTCTTTAATATTGTAAGATGTTATTTACATACAGATCAGTATAGCACAGAATATCAGAACAGTCTGTTCTGCACATCCAGTTTGGAAAAAAAGGGCTCCATGCAGAGCTTTAATAGCAGGTTTTGTGAACTTATTTCCACAGTCTGGCAGTGGTTGTTTGTTTGGTTGGGTGTGGGTTTTTTTTTTTTTTTTTTTTTTTTTTTTTTTTTTTTTTTTTTTTGTGGTTTTTTTTTTGGTTTTTTTTTTTTTTTTTTTCTTTTTTTTTTCCCCATGGAAGGTTTCTGTTTCATTAACTTGACATCTTGTTTTCCTGTTTCTTTATCTTGGTAGCCTATTTAACTGTGGACTACCCTTTAAGGTGGCTCTCGTATTCTTCAGGATCTGGATAATCTGTCCAAGTACTTAGCCATCCTCATTATGATTTTTTTTTCTTCAATATTCAATTGGAATTTTCCTTCCTCATTGTAACTTCTGCTGTGCACCTGCAGGTGCTTCTTTTCTGTGAGCTAAGTGAGCACAGCTCCCTCCCATAGGCATCTGATTTATCCTCTTCTTGAACTCAGTTCTCAATTGGGTCTGGGAACACAAAATGGGAAAAAAGTTCTCTAGGTGTGTCCTTCTGAGTGCTCAGAATAGAGGAACAGGCATTTTCTTCAACTCTCATAAGTTCATTATTGAAAAGGATCATATTTTTAGAGCATGTGTTTTTTTTCCTTTTTTTGTGATGTATTACTTCACCTAATGTTTTTTATCATAGATTCTAATAAGTATAAAACAAATATACAGATACACAAGCAATTACATTTGAGTAATACACTGACTTTCTGGGAAAAATACAATGTAATTATGCAAATACATAGAAGGATAGCTGTTGTTTTTTTTTTTTTCTCCTTATCAATACAGAAATTTCATTGTCTGTCATCTAGAATTGGCCTTTCCCAGACTGAAAAATAGAGCAGGAGGATAATGAAAGAAATAAGAAACTTCTTAAATTTATTTCAAGTCATACATTTCTCATTTTGATGGAAAACGTTTTTCTCAAATGAATGGGTTTTTATTGATTTCCCTGTAAATAGTGTACCTGAATTACCCTTTCTGCAATAACATATTGGAAAAATCTTACAATTTATTCAATATCTGAGTAGATCTGCACATTCAGTCTTCTGCTTTGACTAACAGCATCAAATGTAGCCCATCTACACTGTATTACAGGCAGTGATTTCTTTTGAAACTCAAACAATATTCTGAATTTGATTAGTATTTAGAAGGTAGCTCTTGTCTCCACAGTGATGCTTGCAATTGCTGTACTTAAGTTAATTTTGACTTTATGATTTTTATTTTGTAAAACTGTTGCATTTAGAATGAATTGATGGAGTTCTTTGACATCATGTATCATTAGTTCTAAAGTATGTAAGATTTGAGAAAGGATAGATGTGATGTAGCATTTTACAGTTACATCTGGTAGATTAAAGCTTACCAATTACTGAAAGTAATAATTACATTGAAATTCTCCATGTCCTTGGATCTTTCTGTAATTGTGATCTATGTATTGGTCTTATTTCTTCACTCCAAATATTACAAAAAGAGGCCAAACACAGTAGTTCATAGATCCTTGCTTAGATTCCACCCAGTGACCATACCAGAGTTCCAATGTATAAATAGTTACTTGAAGTACAGTATTTTTTCTTAGAATGACTAGTGCAGTAATTTTCAAATTAGACTCTGACTCTGTGTTGCCCTTCAGGTTAATTCATTTCTTCTTATGACAATATTAATCTCTTTTCTCCAGTGGCTCTTTTTTCACATTTTCAGTACTGATAGAAGACTGTAGTATGTTAAAAATCAAGACACTTCAAATTATGCTTACTAGATTGTCTAATACTTGATAGTATGACACAAATTTAATTTACATGTCTTACACAATTATTCAGCAGAGAGTAGGGTTAAATGGTTAATTCAGGGGAGGCAACATCTCAGCTGGGGTTCCACTTCTTTAGAACTATGCTTTTACGTGCCAGCTGAAGAACTAGATCTGCAAATGTGGCTTGATTTTCTGATTTCCCGGTGACTTGTTTTGTGATCTTTATCAGAGCACTTCTGCATCGTTTCTCCATGAGTTTATTCCAGAATTTTGCCTCTGTGGTGTGTTTATATGTAAAGAACAAAATGGTTGAGGTGCTTCAGTAGAATCTGGAAGAAAAAAGGAAATAAGAAGCAGTTGTTAGTGCTTCTATGAATTGAAGCTTAATTTATTAGCACGCAGAAACTATCTTAAAGGTTTTATGTATAAAAGGACATGCATTGAAAAGATATCCCTTGAGCCGAGCTGTTATCTTCATTTCTTACCCTTGCAGGTTTAAATATCTTCGAAAGTGATGAAATGAAGAAAAATATTACATTTAAACAATTTAGTTAAGTGAATATGAGGTGGTCTTGAAGGATCAATTGAGGGCAGAGCTTTACTTGCAGGATAGTCCCAGTGATTTAGTTAGACCTCTGAGGAAACAAGGTGTTGCTCAAAATAAAGTCAGGTTGGGGGTATGGTAGCTCTAGGTCCTAGGCACCCATTATTGCATTTTAATAGTGCTAATTTAAATTTCTGTAGAACATATCTCCAGACACCTTTTTAGATATTTGTGAGTTTCATTCCATTTGTATTAAAAAAAAAAATAATAATAATAAAAAAATCAGGATCTGAAAACAAATATCTGGCTTGAAATGTTTGGTTTCTCTTCTCAGTGCACTTGATGAAGTTGGATAACTGTCTCACCAAGTGATTTCATGCCCACACTCTACTGTTCTCCAGCTGGTAAAAATAGCCTCCCATAATTTCTAAGTAGCTGAATGTACAATACAAACTAGTTGATTTTTTTAATGCTTAGTCACCTGAAGGAGAAGCAGGAAAATATGCTGCCATTAGTTTCTTAACCACAGATTAAAGGGTTGACGATTGTCCAAATTGTATTCAAATTAACTAAATTAAAAAAACCCAAAAAATTAAAAACACCAAAACACCAAATCCTATGTATTGTAGAACTTTGCAGTCAGAATTGACTCCAATAATAGGGAAAAAATGTGGAAAAGATGTATCATTTGTGGATTTAGTTAATCTATTTCCAGCTGCAAGCTCCCTATAGGCATTCCCCAGGAATGTGTATGTATCTCAAATGGCATGTTAAAACTGACCTCATTAAAATATTGAAGAGATTGGTATTGAATAGTCAGAATCATAACTGAGTCTTCAGTTCTGCTTTCCTTTTAATATTTATTGTTACTGCATAAATCTTCTTCCGTTTCTTTTTATTTGTGTAATGGTTTCCACATTTCCATTTCCATTAAAACCACATTCAGAGCTATTAGTGCATTGTTATTATCCAGTATTGTATCAGTTAATGGAGTCAACATGTGAAGAAGATGAAGATCAATTCTCTAGAGGCACTGGCCTTGTGGACTGATTTTTTTATTCCCTAAAGTCTTCACAGAGAAATGATTTCTGATCAGGAGGTGGAGGGTTGAGAAAGAGAAAATAAATATTTAGCAGAAAACTTCAGCTTCAGGAAAGGCGCAAATCCACGTGTTCCATCTTAGTGGAATTGAATCAGATTACTTAGATTTTTTTTTTTTGTTTGTTTGTTTGTTTGTTTGTTTTAAGGAATGTAAGAAATTCACTGCTTACTTGCTTTCAGAATCATCTAATGATTTCCTTTTGTTATGCTCAAGGCTGGGCTCTAGTTCTGGCCATGCACCTAGCTCAGCATTTTACATTTCATAGCTATTTTTTCTGTATCTTCCACTTTTTTTGTTGAGTTGCACTGGCAGATTTCAGACTTCTGGCAAGTCATCATCCAAAATATGCAAAGTATTTTGATGGAATAAGTAAGTACCTGTTATAGCCTATGCAGCATATGGAGAAAACAATAAAAATCCCTCCTGCTCATACCTGTTCTGCTATAAAGTCAGAATAACTACAATGAATCTACTGGAATTCCATCAGTGCAAGGAGTAGGGGAAGGAGCTCAGTGCCTGTTATTGTTATAATGTTATAATCAAATGCTGGATACATTTTGGCTGTTAGCTTGGGAGGGATGCAAGTCAGTGCAGCTTCCATCAGCTGACTTTACCTACAATGAAAATTTACGAGTAAAAAAATCAACATTTCTCCTCATTTTCTCTTTGGAGTTTCTGTCCTTTGCTAGAAGAGTAAATTTCTCTCTGTTAAGACCTTGTATCTAAGTTTTTCTTTGTGTCATGCTTATGGTTTTCTACTGTTGTCATTCAGCATTATTTTCATTAATTATTTTGCCATTATCATGTTTTCTTTTTGTATTGAAACATCAATTGCCTTCATTTTAGGAAGAGGAATTAATTTTTCCCGCTTAGTTCGTTACAAGTCCTAAGGCTTCAGATTTTATAAGGTAACAAAGCACCTGCTCCAAAACATCGACTGTTTAATTAAAAACTGCCAGGGGGAGGTGAAGGATTACTGTCAAGGTTCAATTGATTTCATCTTGGATGGTACACAGACATGAATACCTGTAATCTCTCATAAACAAATTCATGTGCATGCAGCCAACTTGTCAGTCATGTAGGGAATGCAGTCAGTTTAATAAAGAAAACATGTTATTTAGCATTTTTTGTCATTTCACGTTTTATGTAATATACATTCATAATATGTAATTTCTGGCAACAAAAGAAAGCCTTCCCTGTTTAATATAGTTCTTTACTATCCTGTTTTTGCTACTGGTAAATACTTGTGTATATAGATGAAGTTAGGGCAGATGCTCTATTACCAAGAGTTTGTTCTGAGCAAGAATTACATAGGCAATACAGGCTGTGTGCGGGACTGAAAGATAAAAAAGCTCAGAAAGTAATAAAGACAACTAGTAATTATTTTTCTTTCCAGGGTTTAGATAGGAGGCACATTGAGTTGACAGAAGCATACCGCAAAATCAATGAAAGTGAATGTAATGATTTAAATTTTCATGCCGCTTGTCTTTTCAGCCTAAGGATATTCAGAAATTAGAATCAGCCCTGATTTTCAGCATACTTCCTCCCCCCCAAATTTGTATTACAATGTAGCATTATTTCAATAATGCATCATATACTGTGGTAACCTGGGTGAAAAAACAGTTTGAATAATTGCTTAGATTTCAGAAGTGAGCTCAAATGTCTCTCTGATATCCTGAGCCTGGATTCTTAACCTAGATCTGCAGTGTTACTCTCCAGAGCAGCCTAAATCTCTGCCTGCCTTGCTGTCATACCCTGTCCTGTGGTGGGATCTTAACACAGAATTTAGTTCTGTAAACTACAAGCCTTGCAGGGAGAAAACAAACTGGGCTATAAAGAAGATGAAAAATTTTCACGGAAGGGTTGGTGAGAAAAGAGGTCTGAACCTATTGGATCACTTCATTTCAGCCACTGAAGTGTGGTAATTAGTTAGGAGGAAAGAGCACTCGTAGGAAAGAGCACTCGTATTTCAGAAGACTGAGTTGCTGACTCCAGTTTGCCCCTGATCCCCAGTGACCGTCTGCTCAGACCCTGCAGGGCCAGCACTGATCACAGCTCAGGTCCTCTGTTCTGCACGTTGTCTTCCAGGAAAGAGTTTATAAGATGTAAAGCAATGTCAGCTGCTTCTGCATCAAATAAATACCCGCCATTAGCAAATGAAGTACCAGGCATTAACAAATGCTTTCGGTGAGTGATGAAGTCAAGCAGTGCCCAGGACTTTCATTTGTCATGGTGCTTAGGGCAGGGAATAAAGTGAAATGTGAGCTTTTGTTGCACCTTTCCTCTTTTTCTTCTCTACTGTAGTAATTTTCACCTAGCCCAGGAATTTGTTTTCGATGGTGCTTATTTTAGTTTGCCGAAACAAATCCTTGTCACCTCACTTGTGTAGCTTGTTCTTGGGGTTTGTTACAGCTGCCTCTTGCCTGACAATTTAGCCTGGCACCTGCTTTGCCAGGTCATAATTACTGCATGACCTGTGCAAGGCTTCACCTGAAAAATGCCAGAGGTGTACAGGCTCCCTAAATAAGTCCATATTATTTATTGCTACCCACACAAGCTCATGGCCGTGAGCAGCCTTCTAGAGCCCACTCTTATTTTAGAAAAGGAACAGACCTGTTTGTTTCCAGAGCAGAACATCAGGACATGACTTGCACCCTGTTCCTGAGAAGACAGCAGTTAAATACACATCAACCTCTATTGTCAGCGAAAATGTTTTGCCTAACCATAATATTCCCCAAACACATACCTTGTTTGCAGGTGCAGAATATTTGCTAAATCACAACCTTTAGAGACATCTCCAGGCCTAATTAATGTGAGCTTTGGAAGCATTTAATTTTGATCTGCCTTACGGGTCAGGAATCACACTGATAAATTTAATATATGATGCTGTGAAGAAAGTCCCCTGTAGGTGGAAATTCAGGCTGCAGAAGAGAATATTATGCTATCTGACAGATTTCAAAGGGGAGAGAAGAGTTGATGCCTTTGTTTTAGTCTTTACTTTTGGGAATTTTCTTTTCCATAGTTTTAAGAGCATAGCAAAAGTATATTTAGTTGCTCTTCCTAAAAAAGTGTTTCATTTGTTTTGGACTAGTTAGAGCAGGTAGTGCAGGACTGGTGTATTGTCTGTACAGATAACCATTTAATAAAAGCTGCAATATGTCTAGGTAGACAATTTGGTAGCTATTCCAAGGTGTGTCCCTTGTGTAAGGGTCAGGAAAAAGGTTGTGAAAGATGCAGTGGAATTCAGCAGCCTCCCTCACTCTGACCCCGAAGGATATTTACCATTTTCTTTCCACTTCATAGTATTTATTATCTTACATTTCTCAATATTTTCAAATCTATATGCCCTATAATCTCTCAAAAAATGCATTCAAAATTTCCATGAGAATTTGACAGCACCTGCAGATGTTTTTATGAATATGTATTTAAAGGTAGCATAACTGATTCAATAACCTTTGAAATTCCTGGCTTTATGTGCCTGCGTGTTCATTGGTTTTCTGTTTCTTCTCACAGAGGCAATTTCTCGGTAGATGTTCCTCAGCTCATACAGGAACATGCCCATCAGAAATAGTGCTCCACAGCACACACTCCTAATTGAATCAGTCACTGAAATGGGCACCAAGAAGTAATGCTAAGTGTAAAGCACATGAGGCAATAAAACCCAGATAATGCCACTAACTTCATTCTCCACCTGGGATATATTTCATCTAGAGGAACAAACGTGAATTTTCAGTCCCATGGCTGAACTGAGTAGATATTGTAGGGACAAATGTGGACGAAAGATACCCAACGCCCTTCCATGCTGCAGCCTCAGGAAGGCCAAGGTCAGGTGAAAGGCAAGAAATATGGAGCTAAATTGTTTGAATAACTGCTTATGGAGTATCTGTGCTGCACATTCTCGTCTCTGACAGAATGAAACCCATTCCTTTTTAGAGAAATCTTGTGTAGCAGAGGACTGTCAGTAGCTGGCAGAGAATTCCTGCAGCAGGCAGTGCAGTCCATGCTGAGCCCGAGTGCTCTCATCAGCTCTGCACCCGTGCAGCTCTGCAGCCTGGCCTCTTGTCCACCATGCAGAAACCAGCTGAATGACAACTGCAGGCTCTGCACCACAAATGGTTTTAGGAGCTCAAACTTTGCTAAATGGGCTTAAGCAATGAGTGAGAAGATGCTGCGAGAATTTCAGAGTTGATTCTGACAATCAGCGTTGACAAGACAAGCTGCTGCTCTGAAATAATAAATAGTAAAGTTGCAAATGTGTGCAGAATATATGTGGCCCAAATGTTATTTCAGGGTGACTAGATTAAACTATTTTCTCAATTTTAGAGTTTATGGCTTTATATAGACCACATTTATATATAAAATACCAAATATCATATTTGTCCCTTATTGGCTACATTTATTTTGTTAAACTCAGAAGAACTGGTTCATCGCTTTCTCTGGAGATTCACAACCCGAATTACTGAGAAGATGACTGATAGGTAGGTGGGTAGGTGCCCGTGGAGAAAAGACAAAACAGTTCAGGAACTCTCAACTCATCTTCTTTTGTAAGAAAAAGAAATATTTGTTTCAGAAAATATGAAGTTAAAACCGTATTTTTTTGTTTGACATTTAAATCTCTACCTTTTCAAGTTCAAGTGAGGGAAGATTGTTCACTCATGTAATTTAATAAAGAATATGGACTTGGACATAATGTGTCCTTGGAGCTGGCAGGCAGTGCCTATGATCAGAAATTTGCTGTGGGCCACATCTAAATGAAAGCAGGTAATCTTGAGTGTTTGGGTTGGTTGCTTTTCTTCCTTTGCCTACTTCTTCAAAATACCTCATAGTGACACCAATTTGATACTTTAAACTCCCAAAGCCTTTTGGATTGTGAGGATAGAATGTAAGAAATTTTACTTGGTGTCAGTCCGTAATTTTTGCTTTTTTCAGGTTAGAAAAGGTGATTGACATGAGTAGCAATACTTCTCAATACCACAGTTTAGTTTGAACAGAAAATTAGATTGACTGGCACTGGATATTTTCCTTTTAAACAGTTGAAAACAATGTCAGTGAGCAGAATGCAGAGAGTTCTTGAGTGACCTGCTGAAGGATTTTTTTTTTAGAGCCTTAGATGAAAAAATACACTGCAGGCTGAGAATGTGAACAGAATCTGCTAAATAAAGTAATTTGTTCCCTCTTTGCTTGCATGTGTGTATCTAATCTCTCCTGGTGAGTTGAAGGAAATGGTTGAAAGTCAAAGAAAGCAGTGACATATTTGTGGTGTGCTTTTTGCCCCCTCCGTTATGTTCATAGTTTTAGGCAGGTACATATGGGCAGGCACTGTGCTCCAATTGTCCCTGTTTCCATGTGGTGCAGCCTGGTTCATTCTGCAGCTGACTGGCAATGCTGTGCTTGAGCGAGGAGGGCAGGACTGCCCTAAAGAGAATTTTAGGAATACCTTTTTTGTGGAACATTTATAAACAGATGCTTCACTCTTATGATTCTTTGATTACACCTGTGCTGAAAGCACTTACCTGCAGCCGTGACAAGGTTTGGAACCTCAGGTTGAAAAACAGGGAGTATGCTGAGCTGGGAGTTGGCAATAAGGATTTATTTGACCTCCACAAAGTGGCAAGGAGACAATTTAAACTCCAGATGGTGTCTGGCAATTTCTCTTTTAGGCATCTATCTCTGTGTCTTAAATTTATGTGCCTGCATAGAGGAAAAAATATTTCTTTCTCTTAAAAAAAAAAAAAAATTAAAAGTTGGTGTGTGGATGAAATATGTAGCAATATTTGCAGCCAGGGGTACTGTCCACAGCTATGAAATAACATTAGTGCATCTCATCTCTGTCCTTTTGGTGGTTCAGGCAGTAGAGATGAGTATTCCACTGGGACAGTTCAATATCTGCATTGCACTTGATGTATTACATTACTAAACACAGCAGAGGGAATTTTTGAGGTCTCAGGGCACCACCGGTGGTGAGCAAAGACCCTGAAATTTGTCTCTTTGATATACTCCAAAAGAGCATTTCAGATTGGTTTGTAATTTACCTGTGGGATCAGTACTTCATCTGGAAATTTTTCTGGCAGATTTCGAATTTCTCACTAAGTTATTGTTTGGGTGATGCAATGCTCAGCTCTAATTTAGAAAGAGTTTATTCAGTTATGCTCTATCCTGTTGAGGTGAGAGCTGGAGCTCGTTGGAGGGTTCATTGCTGGGAGCCTGATAATGTTCACACCACGTTGTGTTCAGCTCCTCTTTGCAGAGGGGCTCAGCACTGGTCTGAAATTCTTCTCAGTTCCACAGGTTGGAGGTGCTGCCTTTTTGTAGAAACTGTCTAAGCAGTTAATTTTTTTCTTTTCCTTGCTGGATACCTGCCCACATAGCTGGAGCTTTTCAGTTGGAAGAGGGAAGGTTCATTTATGTTCCTGCATGTTAAATCAGGGCAAGACAAAATGAAACTCTCTTCACAGATAAGTTTGAAAATGCTGAGCTGATCCTGTCTTGCATGCAGGTTCAAACTGCTCTCGTAGAACAACAAATAAAATTCAGGTCTCCATTGATCTGTGGAATGATAGGGAGATGATTGTATCATCTCTTTTTCAGGTTTTGGTGTATTTTTAAAGGGATTTTATCCTTCCTGTTTTTCTTGCAAGTGCTTGAAACCACCTGTTTTCTTCTGCTTGGCTAGATACTTCTGTTCAACACATATTTTTCCCTTTATTACAACAGCCACAGGGATTCACAAAAATGATAGGTTAAAGACATAGTCCTGATTCTAAGTGCTCACCAGCCAGCAAATCTAGTGAGGTGTGAAAGGAAATATGTGAAGCACCTGCTGAAGGACAACAAGAGCAGAGGCATTGTGCACAGGCAGATGCATGCAATGCTTCCAGCCCCCTGTGAAAAGCTTTCTAAAATTCACAGACCAGCCCTTGATTTAACACAGTAGGCAAAAATCAGGTGGGCAGTCGGTCTGCTTTATTTGTTATGTAGCAGTTAAACCAAAGGTGACTGTGTCTAGCTGAAAGGGTTGCAAATGTACTAATTAAAAGTTGAATAATGCCTAGGGAGCAGAGCAAAGAATTCTCTCTTTAAAATGCTTGAATTGATAAAAAAATATGTTCAATTCTCTACTATATAAATCGTGTCTCCATGTCCTTGGGAAGTCTGAGAAAAAAAGAAAACTAACATGGGATAGGCTGCATACTGCAGGCTGTAGAAGCAAAAGTCCAACTTAAATTCAGTCGAAGTTTTATCTGATTAATGAGTCAGACTCCAGTATTTGTCCTGAATTTATTAGTGTGAGACTACGTTTGTCTTATCTGCACTTTTAAACTGAAGGTTGCATTTATGAGGAGAAGTGTGCACTTTGTGCATTTTGTTTGAACAAAATGATTTTCTGGGGACATCACTGCTGCCTTTTAGTCCAGCCTTCAAAAATTCCTGTGTGTCTGAACTAGAGTTGTACACCATTCCTTTGTAACTTCTAAATCCTCAGCACTCTGTTACTGCTTTTACAGTCCTGTTTCATTTAGTGAGCAAAACAGAAAAGGAAGTTTTTGCTCTATATTTTTTTGTCCTTGAAGTTCACTTTCTGTCTCATGCTATTTTTATTTTCTACTGTTCAAATGCAGCTCCCAAGTCAACGTTGCTAATTTTCTCATGGGCTTTTAAATGGTGTTTATCATATTTACCACCAAGGTATGTAAGTGCTTCAAAAACTTTAATGAACTTTCACAAAACCTCTTTGAGGTGAATGGTATTATCATTATCTATCTTTTAAGTTGGGAATGAAAGTACACAGAGATTAATGTCAGAACTCACTATGAGTGTTCTATTTCAGATATATCTGTCTACCCCAAATATTTAGCATTATGTAGCGATTTGTACATTTAGAACTCATCTCCCATCATCTTTGATGTGCCTGTGAGGACCAGAAAATGTGCACAGAATTTGAGTATTGAACTATTTCCATGAGGACAGGATGCCTTCAGATGAACTGTGCAGTTTTGGAACAGTTTGAACAAATGGAACCAATCACTCCCGACATTGTGGGCAAACTGTCAGAAAAGGTAAAATATCTCAGTTCCTCACAGTACTCATCTCTTCCCTGAAATCTTAATATTTTTTATTCTACACTCTCCAGCTTCTACAAATAGAATTTAAAAAGGACCATGTCTGTAATCACTAAGTATCTTCTGTACTAATAAATCTGTAGTAAGGGACAAAACAGCAGCAATAGAAAAGAGTTCACATGGGATTGTAGAAGGAAATCATATAAATACATGATTATGAACACATTAGGAATTTTCAAAGCAGCCAAAAATACGTAGTTAAGCATGATCTGGCTGTTGTTCCATATGCAGACTTCCAAAGCTTTGGCTAAATTTTTTTTCTATGTGCTTTAAATCAAGCTGTAATGTCAAAAGAGTCATTGCTCCTACAGAATAATTGCTGATTAAAAGCAAAGAAAAGGCAATAGACATTTGAGGAAGATTTCAGGTGGAAATTTTCTTGTAAAAATCATTAAAGGCATCTTTATTCTATGTTTTCAGGGAACAAGTGGCAAGGTGGTAAAGTTAAAAAGTATAAATCAACACTCATTAACAGTGAAACTAGACCTTGCTGCTATGAGTCGCTATGCAAAAAACAGCAGATGATTTTCACTGAATTTGTAGAATGGCAGATGAATTTGCTAATTCTGAAGTGATACCTGCATGTAACTTCCGAAATGCTGTAGTTTTCACTATATTATTCAGAGAGTTTGGGCAATTATATGGATTATTCTGCAAAAGTGCCCATCTAATTAAAATATGGCTGAAAGACACATTTTTAGAAGGTGGTCTCCCTCTTCAATATGGCAAGGATATTTCAGACCTGGAAAAGCGATGGAGAAGAATAATGAAATGATAAGAAGATTAGAATTAATTCCCTGTGTAGAAAAAAGTGAAATGGACTAAAACTTAGAAAAGAAACAACAGAAGCAAGGAGGCAATAAAGGTCTCCAAATAAATGCAAATAAGGACTGATTATTCATCACCTCTTGTAACAGAAGAGCCAATGGGCAACTACTGAAACTCTTAAAAAGCAAATTTGAATGAAAATGCTGTGTTTTATGCCATGAATAATTCAATTGTGTAACTTGGAATTTTATATATATCAAAAATTTAAAAGGAGCATTCAGCAATTAGACAAAATCATGGTTTCATCAAGGGCTATTAAACACCATGATGCAGATGCAAACTCTATCTCGGGAGATTGAAACATTATACTTGCAAAAGTATTATCTATATTTGCTTGCTTTATGCTTTTCTCCCATTTATAAAGTGTTTTCAAGGCTGCGACAGGATAACAGATTACATTTCTCATCTGACCTAATCTGTTCTTATTTTCTAACAACCTCTTGACAGAAACACAAAGCATGTTTGTCCTGTGCATTCAGTAAGGAAAGAAAAATTTGAAGACTGTAATGTATAGTTATGCATTAGCACAGCAAGCCAAATTTCATCATCTTTTCAAGAAAATACTGAGGAAGTACAGCAGTGGGTTTCACAGGTAATTTCTAACAGTGAATGACAGGTCTTTTGGCAAGACTTTTGCTTTCTACCCTGGTCTTCAAAGTCTCTCTGATATCCTTCTTCTATCTCCTTGTCCCAAAGCTGATTTCATCTATCAGTTTATTTCTCCTCTATTTTATTCCCTTACACTTTTTTTTCCCCCTTGATTTTGACATTTAAGTCAAATCCTTCAGTTTCTGTTCTCTTTCACATCTTACCCTAATAGTTCTCCACTACTCTGTTCATCGTTGTTCTTTCCACTTTCCAAAGCCAACCATTAGAGGTCCACATTTGATTTATATTTATTCCCTACAGTCCTTTATTTTTATAGATTCCAATGTGAGTGTCTGAAAATCCTTCTAAGGGAGGTAATTTTTCTGATAAATTCCCCGAGGGGCAGACTCCTGTAAATGAATGTTCTTGCAAACATCTCAAGTTAGGAAATATAAACAACTGAAAACAAGGCAATTAAAAGCATGACAGTTTTTACTTTTATGATTATGAATGTAGGTGCTGTTATGTATTTATGTGTGACAGATGTTGTGGCCAGAACGCTGGTAGCATACAGCTGTTCCCCAGCTCATGGAGCATGCAAAAGCCTGGAAATATTTCTGGTGTGTTTGTTACAGCTGTGTGGGCAGTTGAGTCAGCTTTTCCTCTTGACACTTGCTCTCACCTGGGTGAGGAAATATTCAAGAGTCTTCTTTTTCTCCGACTGTGATTCTGCCTTCTCCAAATAAAGGCTAGAGCTATATTTTTTGAGAATGTGGCTCAAAGAAATCTGAAGAACTAAAAGAAGAGCAAGACAATAGACTCTTCAGTTTTCTTCCCTGAATCATATCCCCACTGCTATGCAGAGCTAAAACCAGGGAGAGGAGTAAGGACTGCTCTCTGATGCCACCAGACCATCTTACATCAAAGAAAACCAAAGAAACCAGAAAGTTTAAACACCATCCACAGAGGTGACAGCCTGCCCATGCTGTGTTGGCTGAGCTTTTTCAACCCATGCGAGTGTTTTTCAGAGCCATCTGTACAGGGAAGCGTTGTCAGGTTTTTCCCCACGCACAGCACTCTTTGTGCACGTTAGGCCTGTGCAGTTGTTGGCTGTGTGACACCCCAGGCTCTCAGGGGGCTTTCCTCTTCCATCATCCAGTACGGAATTGGGTTTTGCTGCGCACGGTGCATTTCAGGGAAGCTGACAGGAGTAAAGACACTCAGCCCTCCTGCTGCTGTGTTCTTGCAGCAGATGAATGTATCACCATACACCCCCCGTAATCTGCTCCAAAAATTGTCATTTGCAATGAAAGAAAGAAAGAAAACCAAACCACGTTTTCATACTGTTGTTGCTGTCTGGAGTCAAGGTGTTTTTCAGGCTTGGGCTGAACGTACCTTAGCTATTGCCCTCCCCTCGGTGAGGGAAGAGGCTCAAAGGGTAGGGCTCGAAGGGTAGGGCTCCAGTCGGATGCTGGTGGCCTCTGCTCAGGGAAGTGCTGGCTGTGCACGGGGAGAAAAAGAATGTTCCTTTTTTTCTTCATGTGCATTTCTTGGGCGCATACTTGTGTGAATTAAATAAAATTTTGAAATCATTTATAGCCAGGAAAAGTGAATACAAACCTTTTTTGGGGGGAAGTGAGGTGTGGTGGGTGTAGGAGCAAGAGAATAAATTCATAGAATTCTTCTATTTTTAGAAAGCTTTTGGTTAAAATTATCCTGATTTTCTTGTCATTGGATAAGCAAATAAACAAATGTATATGATGCAGAACAATCAGGACCAGTCTGTGATCTACCCAGACATTTATCTTACTGTTAAACCTCACCAGTTAGGAGATGAAATTAAGGTGAAACCTATCAGCTGAGAAAAGCAAGGAATGAGAAAGAAAAGGGTTTAAAGTGTGCCTGTCGCTTTCAGAACAGTTTGGAACTTGACAGTCAAAGACTCAAAATGTTTAAAATTCCCACTCTGTGAGGAAAATTTGCAACTGGATAACCCATGTCAATAGTTTCTTAAGCAACGATTTGTTAACTCATTAATTATTGCTATTTGGATGTTTCTGGGTGGATTAAAGGTGACTGTCTAAAACACTGCTTAGAAAAATCAATTTTCTTATCATGCTTGTTGGTTCTGTTCAAAATTCAGCACAAAAAAGTGTCAGACAATGGTGTCTACTGGATAAGAGAAAAAACTGGTGAGAAAGGTGAGGACTCAGTTTTTTGTAACCCTGTGATGGGTCGGCCCTGGGTAGCAATCAAACTTCCACCCCAGTGTCTTACTCACTAAACTTGCTGCTCAGCAGCTTTGAGCCAAAATTCTTTTCAGGGAAACAAAACAGTGAGAGAGTAAGGCAAACACATATGTTCAAATTTTTCTGTGCCTCTACTGCCCTGTGCCTAGAAACAGTTGACTGTTTCTGCTTCAAAATCTTAAATTTAGCCTGAGACACTGGAGGAATTTTGAGAAATTGTTTGTCAGCTAGCCTGAACATTACAAATTGTTTGCCAGACACCCAAGATTGGTTGCTTTGATTAAAAAAAAAAAAAAAAAAAAAAAAAAGTCCCTTGCTAAATTGAGGGATGGATTTCAGTATATTCCACTGGTGATAAAATTGGGAAGCTCTGTAGAAGGTGCTGAAAACTAATGAAAGGCTGAGAGCAGGGCTGGACTGTCCAAATGACTGGATTCATCTCCTGGGTAATGGTAGAGCTGACAGCCTGACTGGACACAAGCAGCAGGGAAATCCAGGTGGAAAAAAACGGGTTAACCTGCTATCATTAGCTTTCCATTAGTGTGGGATGGTTTGATTTATTACATCACCTAAAGAGCAGAGCTACTCAGTAGTGGATAACTCTAAAGTTTAATGGCCAGATTAACTGATGTTGATGCACAGAGGTTTAAATTAAACCTCTCTAAGCTATCTTGGGTCACTGCAGGATTCCACAGGACGGATGCCTTTCAGACCCATCCTCGTCTGAGGTTATGTCCGGGCACCTTTCAATTTCACTTTCCAAATGCTGTAAAGGAGAAGTGTTAAAATGCCTTGGATATGGTTGCACATAATTGTAAGTGTTTCTTTTTCTTTTGAATTACACAAACTTCTTCAACAGAATATCTAGTTTCATGAAGACACTGAATATTGTGCTTTTGTTTTCTTTTGCTGTATTTCACACACTTCAAATAGTTGGGGTTTTGTGGCTAATTTTATTCCTATTTGATTGTACAGGCTTCTGATTCTGAATCATCCCTAATTTTAGATGTGCCAAAGTCACCTGAAGTTGGCAGCTGCAAATTAATCTCCATCTCCATCTCGCTTTACAAACAAGGGAAATTGGTTTATTTGCATTTTCAGACTAAAGGCGACACTTTTGCATACATTGTTTTCTTGTTCTCTTTGCAGATGTGTGAGTACAAGTCTGTTGCTTTTCTTCACTTTATTTCCAGTACAAACTGTCACAAGTCCCCAAAAGCTACAGCACTCCCTTGGGTGCACAGTTATCTGAGCTAACACACAGATGATTTAGATAGTAATGAAATAATGATGTATAATGAGCACATTTAGCATTTCATGCATGTGAAGGATCCCAGTAGCTCAAAGGCAAAATTGATCTTGATTTTCTTCTTTTACACTCTAGGAATAACCAAGTTATTACAATGTTATCTGACAACCGACGTAATTGTAAAAATTTACTTGCGTAGTGTTTCTCCCCTGAAACATTCTCTTCTTTTCTGTCAAATGCATTGTTCATTATTAAAAGGGAACGTCACAAAAGAAAATGACAAATTTCTGTCTTTTTTCATTAAGAAACACTTTATTATATCTAATGTATTTGTCTTCCTTTCTGCTGAAAAGCTAGTATCCTGTATAGAGAGAATTGTTGTCAACTTTCTCTACACTGAACTGCAGATTTTCCCATCCTTAGTGATTTTCAAGCTATCATTCAAATTGAGTACTTTAATATTTGAAGTATACCAAGTGTAATTTAGACAGTTGTTATGCTTTTGACTATTGAAATACATGAGGTTGGTCTTTTAATATCCCTTGGCTTGTAAAAAACTTTTTGTGCTCTCAGTGAAAAATATTTAGTTGTAGAACAGATTTGAAAGGCCAGATGCAGTAGGTTGTATGGATCACTAAATGTACGGAAGAAAGGACGTCTTCTTTGTTCTTCATCCATCCAAATACTCTTTTAAGCCACTGAATATTTAATGTGCAAAAAGTATGCAGGGTCTGGCCAGAATTTTGTCTCACTCTCTCTCTCTGTAGATAAGGAATCATTCCTAAACAATTTAAGACTCTGCCATCCAGCTATGTCTCATGTATCCTTTACATATCTAACAAACATAAAATCTGACAAAAGATTGTACAAAGGTTTTGTTTTCTGTTTTGTGGAAGAATGACCTCTATGCTTTTAAAAAGAACTAAAATATGTAAGAATGAACAGGGGGAAAAGGGATTGTGGAAAGAGGAAATTAAAGCTGGTGCCGAAGATTCTCTGATTTGATCCAGGCACGGACTAAATGTAGCAATAACTCTGAGTGGTGTAGAATACCCCAAGTCCTCAATGAGAGCATGTCCAGCACTCACCACCTCTGGGAAACAATGGATATGGCTTAATCTGTTCCTTAAATCTGCAAGCATTTCCAGGTCACTCGTTTGATTACTCGGGAACCACGAGTATTTAGTAATATCTGCTGTTCTGGGGATGTGATGGCAAGGTTGCTGGCCTGCAGCAGATAACTTAGAGACATTTTCTGGGGCAGTACTCGCAGTAAATAAATTGAAAAGAAGAAAGGGAACCTCCTATCTGCCTGCCCTGAGTTTGATTTCATTTTTAGTAACTGTTCAGCTCTGAAAGTTGGAGTACTGTCAGGCCTTCTTTCATCCACACACAAATCAGTAAACTGCTCATACCTGTCAGAAATCACATGGAGTCAGTTAATTAGCTTCTGAGCTGATGTGGAGGCAGTGCAGATCAGAGTCTAGCAAAACAGCTGGGGGTACCCTAACTAGCAATAAATAGGACTCTGTTCCTTACCTTCTACTCTTATGCACTCTGTCTTGCTAGTCCTTCTACATGATGGTGATGTACAAGTCAAAGTACAACTGTAAAGAAATATTTTACATTTATAAATGCAAGAATATTAAAGGACTGGTAGGGGCCTTAGTGCTGCAGTAGATGAAGGTGAAGATCTAATGGAATATGCAATTAATATATGCAGTATCATTCTTTCATGTGAAAACACCTGATTAGAAAGCAATGATTTATCCAGCATGGGGATTTGGAAGCTATCCTGTTTATTGTCATACTGCTGCTGATTATGGACAAACTTCAAAAGGTGAAAGCTATGATTGTGTTTGGGACATGAAAAATATGTCACTGATACTTTGGCACCACCTATTCATTAAGGTTTCTGTATCAGCAAGTTTAAGGTACCTTGTTTCAATTACCTTTGACCCACTGCATATCCTCGCCATCAGCTGAATACAGTTAAATATTAAGGTGACATGGCCCACTCTGATAGAACTGAACCAAAACTGAAAAAAAACAAAACCAACAAAACCCACCTTCTTGGTTACCATTTAAAGCAAAATAACCCCAAAAGATTAATATAGTCATTCCTGTTCACTAATTCTCCAGAGGTTCTAACTTCAGTATTTCCCTTGCAATGTAGGTCATCAAGGAATATCTTGAGATCCTCTTTTCCGCATGCTACAATAACTTAATAGTGATTTGAATTCTACTGAAGTATTTCAGATTGAAGCAGTGTCTTGCAAATAGAAGCTGTATCTAGTGGCTGTTTTGCTAAAAGCTTGAGATACACAAGTCCCAACCACAGGAGACAGTTGGGGAAATCAGGCAGCGCTACACAATATTTTGGCAAAACTAGCGGAATTTTCACAGGAGAAAACAATGGGTCTCCCACACTCAGAGAATTTATGACATGAGTAACCTTACTATGGAAATCGTATGAAAAAAACTTTAGGTTTTGGTTTTGTTAGGTGTTTTTTAGTATAGTAGTATATTTAGTTTGTAGTATATTTTGTTTGTATAGTAGTTTGTGAGTATTAAGTTGCTTGCTCTTCAGCCACTGACTTGGCATAGAATTTTTTCTGTTCCTCCTCTAGGTCTCTTAAAAGGAATCCTCTGTTTAGTAATTGGTCATTAGTTATTTTGCGAAGAATTAGTAGATGGATGATTGGAAGAGCTTCTTCCAGTGACTGCCAAAAATATTTTATTGTGAAATGTTTCTATTATTAGTGATAGCTTCTTTGCTTGGAAAGTTTTGTACAGATAATTTTATGTCTCTGAATATTCACAAATGGGTTATTTATGCTGCTCAGGACTGGATACTTTGCTCTGTAGTAGATAATGGGTTTATTCCTTTTAGCTTGTCATACAGAATAAAAGAAATTCCAGGAGGAGCTTGGTTTTTTCTGATGTTCTCTGCCACTGGATTTGATACATTTTATTTTAATAAAAAGCAGGAAACATTTATATAAGGTAATGAAGGCATAGACTAAATTATAGAGTAGTGCTTTTAATAATATTTTGTTTATTTTTCCTGCAGTTTTATCTGCAACCCTTGGGATATTGACTATGTAAATACAGGATTAATGGTGTTTTATGACCTAAATGTGTTTTTGCTCTGGCTGTGATTCTGCAGATGCTCAGCAAGGCTCTAAGGTGCTGACTATTCCACTTCTGTGCAAGCCAGTGAGAACTGAGACCTTCCTCTTCCTCCTGGAAATGAGGTGTTAGAAGAAACTTTACCTTTTGTAATTGCATCTCCTCTTCCTAGAGAAATTTATTACCATGTTACACTACAACACCCCTGTGCTACACAGCAGCAGAAAAGCAAAAGATCTCTGGTCCAGGCTTCAGTATATTTTACTCATAGGAAGGAAGAAGCAAAAAGACTTAAGTACAAGCACTCAAGCCCCCTCATACAATTTAACTTCTTAAACATACAGCTGAGTGCCAAGTGCTTAATAGTTCCCACAGGAATAGAAATTTCCTCATAAAATCAGGTTCCCCATTAGCAGATGCAACAAACTTGCTAACAGCATCCTTGGGAAAATGAGCAGGTCACTATTGTAAAGCCTTTCTTCTCCCTGATGTTCTTTGTTCTAGACGTGAACACAGAACTGGCATCGGCTGCCACGTGCAATTTTTTTCCTTGTTACTAAAGTTCACTTAAACAGTGGCAAAGGGATGAACAGCTAGAACACATTCAGTGTAAATATCCTGGGACAAATTGCATTCAGTGTAAATAGCCTGGGACAAATTGCGTGATTCAGTGTATAGCACTTGCTATCATGTTTCTGCTGGTTGTGTTCTCAAACAAAGCAAAATTTGACAAGAGTGATGAAACATCACAATAATTTCTGTGTTAGTCAAACCTAGTTCTCAAAGTGACCGGGAATGGAACTGATATGAAATGGATTCACTTTCATTAGTAATGAAAGTTGGTCAGGGCACTCTGCAGCAGATGTCTTTGTTCAACACCGTGGACCGTCATTATTGCTCCAGGATGAGACTGTGGAGGTTGTTGTGCAGACAAGAAAGGAGTGGCTTCGTTCCTCAGCCATTGCCACTACAAAAATCTGACAGCCCAGAGTCATTTTGCTGCAAAGTCAAGAGTTTTGTCCAGTTTCAAAGTTTCCACATGACGTTTTGTGTCTCCATAACTGCCCACCACCCAACATAGCTTCTGCAGGGCAGTAGAGATTCTGTCAGGAATTGCTTATCACATCTCTTCCCTAATGTGCCCTTTCTCCCCAAAGTAAAAGAACCTTAGTGCTCAAAGGACTTTGAGATTTCCAGATTTCCCAGTCACTAATGGAGGAATATTTGATGAAGAAATTCTTGTCATGTTCAGGGAAGATGGGTAAGGAGAAGGTTCTTTTCAATAACTATTACTTTAACCATATTAAAAGAAAAAGGGTTGTGTTTGTTTTTTTGGTTTTCTGCTTTTGCCATCAAGAAAGGAGGCTGTTAGGGTTTCATATTGGGCACTAGAGCATACAATTGCATGTAGCCATAGATATGCATATCTGAAAAATGCAATATTAAAAAATGCTGCTTTTTTAATACCTTTGCTTTAGGACTTCCGCACCTGCTCATATTCAGTATTCACAGACAGGAGCATGGAAAGTAAATATCAACTTCTTAAAATAGTTTCAAGTCCATTGTTTGTGAACTCAAACCAGCACACATTTCCCATGTATTCCGTAGGGCTTTTGAAATTGGTCAGTTTATATAGTGTTTGGCAACTAGGTAGTCCTCCTTCCTGTTTACTGTCATCTTCACCCTATTTTTCCAACAGCTACATTGCTAGTTTCCACTTGGTAACTATTTGACCTAGGAATATTTTACTTAAAGTGGAAAAGGGGAGTGGGGGAGTAAAGAGGAAAGCACTGCTATTCGTGTGCAAACCTATTTGGTGGGTATCCTTTAGGCCTAATTCCAGTAGAAACCCTAAACCTGAAGTGTTAGTAGGGATTTTACAGGGGTTAATTGATAATAAGAAAAGCTGGCAGTTTATCCAGTTAGTTACCCATTAGCCATAAGGAGAAACTTGAACTGAATTGCCCCTTACGGTGTAGAAAAATAAAAACACATAGATAGCCATTGCCAGGAGGCAAACCAGAACTCGTGCCAGCTGCAGAGATGGAGTTCCCCTTGCAGGGGAGGTGTGGTCCCCAACTAAAGTTAGTGGTGCAGGTCTTCAGTGGGGAGAGCAGGGTGAGCTCGTCCAGCTGCGTTGAGGGCTTGTCTGCCTGCCGAGGAGCAGCACAGCACATCCTTACAGTTCTTACCTACAGTGATGTGGTGCACTGGCACAGGGCTTTGTCTTTATTCACAACACATTCAGTGTGTCTCGGCAGGGGAGGAAGCAACACTGTCAGCCTGTACTCTGCCATCGGCTGCAAAATAAACTGAACTCTAACTCACCATTTAAGAGAAAGAAGGAAAGGTAAAGAGAGAAAGAGAAAGGGATTTGTTCCCTGCCTTATTCATATATTAGCTCTCTGCAAAGGCACAAAGCAGAAGGAGCAGCATCAGCAACCTTGCAAGCAGTGACTGTTTCCAATTAATATAGTCTGAGCTACTTTGAGAAGCAAATTTATTACTTACACATACCACACTTGAGCTCTGCTGAAAACTGGATGTGCCACGCACACCTTTGCTTCTGATTTGTACATAAAGACTTGCATCTTTCACAGAACAAACGTTATCAAGAGAGACTCAACCAAAGCAGGTAAGAGATTTCTACATAAGTGTCACCTTCTACATTGTTAACATATGTTAACAAATGCGACTTCTGACTACACTGCGTGGCTGTTGATGGGCACTTAGAACTATTGTGTTTGTCCTTATGTCATGCTATCTTTATAGAAGTTTAATCTCAAGAACATCTGCAGTATACTTTAAAGATGTATATACATTTTTCTTAATCATTAAAAATCATAGTGAATGGTAAACCTTAAAAGTTTAGTTCTGAGTGAAGTAATATGCTTATAGAATGTGTTTTATATTGATGTGTTTTAGATATATCTCTTCCTGTTTCTATATGATGTTTAATAATCAATTTGTAGCATTAAAATTAATTCCTTTAGTGCTATGTTCTGATGCATAGGATTAGTGCATCAATTAGTCTAATAAAACATATTCCCAGGCAGCCCTAAATGATCTAGCTGAACAGTTTTAAGAGTTTACTCATGCTTATCCTATTGGCAGAAATAGAGCTACAAGCTTTTGCACATGGCATAGGTGATTTTTTTGGTTATGGTCAAGTGAGTTGTTTTGTAAACAAGCAATTCAGTAAAAGCATTGCAACAGGATGATAATATTACAAATATAGTCTGTGCCCAACTTTGTGAATCAAAACAAGACTTGGTTATAATTCAGTATTGTGTAAATAACAACACTGCTGATAATTTGACCTGCTGGTACCTGGCAGGTCAGATAATAATAAAGCACATTTTTGGGCAGAGAATTACAACCAGTCTTCTCTGCATTCTTGACACTGACTGGTACTTGGAGACAGAGACTAACAAAAATATATTGGCAAAGGTTTCATCTTTATGAAGTTTATAAGATGATTTTTTTTTTTTTTTTTTTTTTTTTTTTTTTTTTTTTTTTTTTGGCAGCTCTGACATTGTTTAATCCTGTGTAATAGATCATTTTTGGAACTCATAAAGAATTGTCTAACTGAATTACTCATATAGGATGAGAGAGCTAAGAAAATTGGAGGAGGATGGGTAATAAAACCTGCTCTAATGACACATTAAATTTAAACATAACTTTTTCTAGTAAGTACATAAATAAGCCTTTTTTCAAATACTTTTCAAATACTTGCTGCTGACCTGTAATGTTATTTTCTATTTCACCTGTTACCAGATCTTTACCATAGAGCTATTTTTTCCAGTTATTTCATATATACAAGACTTTCAGTGCTAACAGAATAAGGTGACATTAGTTTTTAGTTAAATTTCATCGTAGTACTTTTAATCAAAGTGGAACTCAGACCAGTCTATGTGGTCTTGGCTTTTATCCAGTAGTTACTTATCAAAAAATTCTGAGGAACTAAAAATTAACAAATCTCATTGCTTGTCTGGATTTTTACAACTTTTTCTTCATTTGGATTATTTTGGTACTGAGAAGTTGTGGCTACTCCATGTAGAAAATAAGCTTTTGCATGAAAAACTGAGTTTCCAGACCTGTAGGAAGCCAAACACTTCCTTTAGAACCTTCTCACTTGACTTTTCACATGGCAAATGTAGTGTTGTTTTGTAGGGAGGAATATACGGCTCTGCATTTCTGGGTGAAATATTTAATCTGATTAACTGAATATAAATATCTGCTATAGTTTCCTATTCAGTTATTGCCTTAAATTCTACAACCACAGAATTTTTACTTGCCCCAAAACAGGGGAGAAAAAGATAATAGTCAAAGGATAAAAAGTTTGAATGTGTCTGATAATTGTTTCTCACAATTCTAGATCTCTGGGCAGGAGATAACTTTGGGGTACAGCCAACAATCTTCAGTTAGATCCCTAGAGTGAAACACATCAGTGTGGCTCCAGCGGCATTGAAGGAGAAACACCTGTTGAGGATCTGGCTTTTGGAGAGTCAACAATATCCATTTTGGGATGCTTCTGGGCAGGAAGGAAACTTGAGGCTGAGGATAACAGGGATGGCAACCAGAAGCGCATTTACGCATCACAACACTTTGAGTCGTGTTCTGAGCAACTTTCTTTCCTTAGGACGTTGATAGGGGTTGAAGAAGCTTGAGTGTTACCTTAACAGCCACAACAATCTCACAACTGACTTTCACATGCCTCCAGAAGGTGATCCCAGAAGGAATGTCATGAAACAGGGAGTTGTGCCTCATGGCATTACAGTAAAATCATGTTCAAGAAGTGAATCAGACCAGTCTGTTGGAAATGCTAAGGAACTGTGCCTGCAGGAGAAATTTCTGGTTCATGGTTATCCCTGGAGCTTGTCTGCTGGGTGTCCTGATGGACACAGCTAGGCCAGCACAAATCCTAATATCTTGGCATAGCCATATTTGCACAGTGAGGAAAATTCTTGTCCACTCTAAAGCCCTTTTCTCTCCCTAGCAAGAAAGCACTAGAACAGTGACAGCTTATGCCAGGTCACTGTTTGCCCCAAAATTTTATGGACCCATACGAGAACTGTGGTTTGTACCAAATCTGATCAAATTTCCTTTTTTGTCACCTGTGGTCTCTCCTCCTCTGTGTTCTCTCAGCACAGTGCAGAGCAGTGTGTGTATTCAAGTAGTTTTTGTGCCTTGAATGGGGAAATGAGCTACTCAGAACACTTATTTCTGAAGCTCTTATGCCTAATAGAGAATGAGGGGTTTTTTTGTTCTCTCTTGTCTTCTCCATTCATGGTAGGAATAACGCTTAATGTTGCAGCCTCTGAGGAAATGCACATTCCTCATGTTCACCACCTTCGTCCCACCTCCATGAGTTATACTCCTATTTGTCACTGGCATTTTTTAAAGTGATGAGGGACTTTGTTAGTGAACTGACAATTATTAATTCCTGTCACTATAAGTTTTATGTTGGACACCTTGAGAATACTTCATTTTTTTCTCTATTCAGCCCAAGTCTGGAGGGTTTTATCCTGAATTTATACAGAAAAATACATTTGCTTACTTGCATAGTCGAATGAGCAGTTTATGTATAGGTAAAGAATTAAGAAGGCCTTGATATATCTGATCCAGACTTTTCACTGAGATAGGAAATATCAAAGTTTCCTGATCTACTGCTTCTATGACATACAAACCACTCTCATCTGTCTCTGTGGCTCTGTTTGTGGCATTGCAGGCACTGTGCCTGATATTGTGTGGTGTTCGGAGAGTTGCAGCTCATTCTTCAGGTGTACAGTACCATGTGTTTGCCTGTTCTATTGCTTCAAAGTTACACAAAGGACAATAATAAAAGCTCCATACCACGTTCTGCACTTTTTTAGTTTAGATATGATGCCTTTCAGGAATATTTATACAGTAAGGTCATTTGGAAATCTTGTCTTTTCCAAAACCTATTTTATTTTCACCCAAAGGATTTCTGACTTAGAAAGCATTAATCTCCTATTTCATCATGAATTATATTCCTTCTTGAAGAAAAATACCTTTTAATTAACTGATATATATTTCACAGAGTGGACTAGTTCAGCACCTTCCAAGCATAATTAATACAGATATCTAGGAGAGGGCAAACTCTGCTGCAGTCACCAATGCTGATAATTGTTTTTGTAAAGACAAAGGATTTTCTTGATAAACAGTGCATATGGTTTGCCTGAAGCATCAAATTCAGGAAAGTCTAAACTCACAGGTTACATCTAAATTTTTCTCTAATGCTGTATATTTCATTTACAATTTTCTTGGCATTGCTTTCTTGTTTCCAGTATTTTGATGTTTTGGAATGCAGTGATTCAGCTTAGGCATGAAGAATGGTATTTCTGCTCCTTACACTGGCTGTTACTGCAGGCTGGCCCTGTAGTTTCTCCTCTTCAGTCAGAGGAGAGGGACATGCACCTCTAAAAGCCTGAGAGTCTAAGATCCATGGTATGAAGAGACTTGGGAATAGACTCTGCAGCGGCTGGAGGTAGCTACAGAGGGCTTAGCTTATAAGCTTAGCTTAGACAGCTGGGTTTAAGCAGTCAAAGTGGTAGCACTACATGTAAATACAAAATGCTTGAGTCAGAATTAAAAATACTGTGGTTGATTCAGGTTTATAGTTTCAACACATCTAAGTCCTGCAGTGTATATCTGCCCGTAAACCAGAAGCAGGCTAAGAGTTAGACCCAGGTAAACCTGGCAGTTTTTGCTGCAAGCTATTCAGGGAGGGTGAAAGATGATGCTCCTCAACCTCAGGAAGATGAGAATAGCTTGTCTGACTGTATCTGACCATCCCCCTGTAGTGAAAAGTATGCGCTGAGGTGGATGGAAAAAGTTGAAAAGTCCAGTGATACATGTTCATTCCAAGTAATTTGTGACTTTGTTTTGAAAAGCTGTATTCAATAAAAGCCCAGTTCTCTGCCTCTAACTTTACAGTTTGAGCTCTCTTGCTATCCCAACAGCCCACTAAGCAAGAAGATAGAATATGTTAACTCTCGGTGCATTCACTGATGTTTTAATTGCATTTTATTATCCAGCTAATAAGGTGGATCTGCAGTGCATGATGCACATTGTTATGAAGTATTCATTCTGCACCCTCTGATAGCTCCAAAGATGTAGGTGCAGTGAGTGTTGTGATATGTGTTAGACATAATTGGTGTGAGGATATTAAAAAAGCATTAGTCAGGCACACAAAAATCAAGAGTTTGGGGTGGTACACAGAAGATTTTTATTTAAAAATACTAAATTTTGGATGGTTCCCCATGTCTTTTTTTTGTTTTTTGATATTTGGCTTTTGAGCTTTTCTCCATAACTGCTTCAACTGGGAATGTTTATTTTTATTTACAAAAGTGCTCTTTTCATGCAATCACAGACTTCAAGGAGGTGGGGCTTTGAGCCTGCCACCAATGCTGTGAAGAAGTCTGTGCTGTACAGATTGTTAGATAAGATTTAGACCAGTTTTACTGTTACAGTTCTTAGTAGGTATAGCCAATGAAATACTGTAATTTTTATTTGGTAAGATTTTCAGTCCATCTGAGACCACATTTTTAGTTAAACTCATCATCGAAAAAACCCAATTAAATTTGATCAATGTGTAAATATGATAGCAATGAGTAAGGTGCAATGAGTAATGGTGGGTGATAGAAAATCTTCACTTTGATTTGGGAACGAAAAAAGGTGGTGAGAAGTGTTCATGCTGCACAAGCATTCACAAAACTTTTCTCATTTTGTTCTTCCAGTTTACTTGGCTGTTGTCTCTGCCTTTAAGACCAGTGTTGGATAAAGCTTTATATTCTTGTTTGTTGCTGTGTCTGTATTTTTGACACTTTAGAAAAAATTTT
Organism: Hirundo rustica; assembly: GCF_015227805.2. Classification (NCBI taxonomy): domain Eukaryota; kingdom Metazoa; phylum Chordata; class Aves; order Passeriformes; family Hirundinidae; genus Hirundo; species Hirundo rustica. The sequence goes on from NC_053463.1 coordinate 12,455,774, forward strand.
GCAAATTACCTGTTTCTGTTTTTCTTCATTCTGTGCAGGGAAATTATACACCTTAACAATGTTTTATAACTGATTAACTCCCAGTTAATTAGTTGCTGTTACCAAATATGTATATTATGAATAAAAATTATAGAGTTCCTTGAGGAACATTGATTGAATACCTAACAGAAAGGAGGGACTCCTGTGTGTTACTGAATGTAAGCCTGAATGTTCAGGGGACACAGAATCAGAACAGTGGATTTCCACAGCACCCATTCCCAGTCTCATATAGGAAAATGCCTCAGGGAGGGATGTGAACACAGAACACTACAGTGCCTGAAGGCTCACTTCAGATCATAATTACCCATTAGAGCAAGACCTACACTGTCTTTAATTTCTAGAATAAAATCATTTTAAAAGGTCTCTAGTCAGAGAGATATACATTTAAAAAAGTTATTAATTTTGATAAATTGAGGCATTAAATAATAATTAAGCTTATTGATTGAATACAGATGGCACTGTTATAGTAGGTAAACTTCTAATAGGTGCAGATCCAGCTGAGCTTTGAAACTACAAACTGCCTTTCAACAGACCCAGATAAGTTGCTCATTTTCAGTGTATTCCATAAACTTTCCAAAACCAAGTTTTATATCGTATTTTATCATAATGCATTAAACATACACAGTCCAATCTTCATTAATCCTCTGATGTTGAGTATGTTAATACTCATAAATGATGATTTATTTTCAGGAGGAAACATGTGGTTGGTCCAGATGTTCAAACAAAATGACTCCCAACAGGCTGACAACACAGGTTAATTCAAGAATGGATAGGTCTAAATTTGTGTAGAACAAAATGTGCCATAATTCAAAATAAGGATGAAGTTTAAGAAAGGCAGAAAAATGTGAAAAACCAGAAAAAATTGTTTTACTTCTAAGTGTGAGAAACCTATTATGTGGCTCATCTACATTATAGACATATAAAACACTTATAATCTATTTAATGAAAGTGATAAAGTAAAGAAACAGAATATATTGTAATTTCAATAGTCAACTAAATTCTACTTCATTCAGGAAGGGAAGTTAGGTCCTATCTTATTGCAGTTAAATAACGTTTAATTGTTGGGTTAATGTTATTTGTAGTTGTATTTTGTTTCATTTCTTATCTTGGATATCAACAGTAACTATCACTAACACCAAAAAAAGTTTAATCTAACATCTTTATTTCACTTTTTAAAAGGCTGTTGTATAATCTCTTTACCTGACAGCCACAGATCAGGCATGGGTTGTGTGTAGAAAGGTTCCTTGCTGCTAAGTTTTACCTGCATTTTTTCTTAAAGCTGTCTAGGCAAGCCAGGAGAAAAGGAGGATCTTTTCTGTTACAGAGGGTGGGGTTTGATACTGCCTGATTGACAAGAAATTATTTATTCCTTGTGTTGTATTGTTTTGAGACCAGCATTTTCTTCTGGCAGCTCTGGGCTGCTGCATTTTCTTTCTCATATATAATATGTTTTGTTACAAAGTATCTCACAACAAAATAATCCTCACTTTGTGGATACATGTTTATTCTCAAACTGACATCACAAGACATAAATAGTGATTGGCAAGTTCTCCTCTATTCTGTGACACTTCTGGTATGAAAGGTATCACTCCCTCTGTGAGGAGTTTTTTGTGCCATTAAAAGCAAGAAGAACTTTTATGCTCAGCATGCTTCAGGAGTAGGCAATACATACAGGAAATATTTTGATTATTTAAAAATAAGAGGTTGCAATAAAAAATGAGTTCAGATGATCTGTGCATTTTATTCTATCCTTATCCTTATGTACAATATGGTAAGCAGTAGCTCATATACACTATGTTTGGTTTTTTCAGTTTTGTTTTGTTTTTAATATACAGACAGAGGATTTGAACGAAATATTTTTTCAAACCCCCCGTAGAAGGGTTTTTTCTACACCTTATATGTGAACTGTTAGAACAACTTTCACTTATAGATCAATCATCCCCACAGTGCAGGCATCTTTTTATTTTTTGCTTTTATGAGACCTCTCTGGGCATCAAGATCTGTTTTCTTCTAATGGGAAATTCATTAAAAAGTTGTCCAAGTTTCACTTAGTTTCAGCAAGCAAACAAACAAATTGGTGAAGACAAGGAACTAATTGTGTGCAGCTTTGGGCTGAAGCAGAACTTCAGGTCCAGGTCCAGCTGTGGCAGTGAGGGAACCCGACTGCTTTGTGAATGCAGAGGGAGCACAGTGCTCTGGAGGGTGGTCTGTAAAGCTGGAGAATGCTGGCTGCAGACAGCCTGTGCACATAACCAATTTCTCCTCTGTCACTTTTCATTTGCATCCTTTTTACCTCCTGTTGTCCCTCGTACTGAGTTTGTGAGCAGGTACCCCCAACCCTTACACTGTCCTGATGACATCCTTTGTTAGAAAACAAGGTCACACTAAATTCACATTCACATATTGCTTAAGTGCAATAGAGCTTCTCCTGGGTTTAGCATTTAATTAAAATTTAGGAAGAGATAGTGAGGCGTTCACTGGCAGGCTTGAATGAGTATTATGAACTGACAAGTTCTTATTGGCACATCAACAGGTGCACACACACGTGTAGGTTTCTTCAAGGTGCTTTTTAGCCTTAGTCTCATTTTCATTGTGTCATGTTTTAAGCAGATGTAAAAGTACAGAGTTCCTCTTGCAAACTGCAAATGTTAAAGGTCAGCATAGAAAGTCAAGTCATTTTCAACAGCTGGTGATCTTATAGTAATTGCTGATGACATTTTACAGTTGTGGAGTAGTATGGGATTCAATAATTCCTTTTCATTGTTCTTCTGAAAGGGAAGTCTTTCATATTGCAGGGTAGTCCCAAAGTAGTATCAGAGTATAATTATTGAGGAAAAAAAAAAGTAGGAGGAACATGGTAAACGTAGCATTTTAAAAGTAAATGAGAAGGATTTGATTTTTAAAAAAGAATTATGAGAGAGTCTAGGGAGTGTGAGTTTGGATTAACCAAGATAGGAAGTCAAGGAAACAAAGCCTACCTGAAGTATTAACATGTAAACTATTTTAAGTATAAATAATTTTTGGTTTCAAATAAGACTTCATACACCTGTACTTTGGGAAAGTTAAATGGAAAAGGAGATAAAGGTGACGTTTTTACTTTGAAAGAGGAAATGTGTCTGGAATTTGCAATTAAGATTCTCATCTTTGTATTTCTAGAGAACGTTGAAGTGCTCTTAAAAGCCAAAGTAGTGGCTGTATTCAGGTATAATGGTTTTGTCTCATTCAGGTCTGTGAAACTGTAAACTTGGGATGCAGTAACATCTGCTCTCACGTTGTTATTGTATAAGTCTGTTAGACATAAGCACTGCTGCAGAGTGATGTACAGAGGGCTGCATGGCTCTGCTCTGGGAGTACATCTGAGGGAACACACACCATGGGCAGACAGTCCCAGTCACACTGTCCTGCTGGGCGCTGCAGCCACCTGTGCAAGGACAGAGAAGGGCACACAAACAATCCTGTTGTGTATGAGGTTTGTGTGTTACTGAGAAGAGTTCAAATTCAAATGTATAAGTTTCTGATGATAAGAAAAAGAGGGGGTTTAAATCCCAAGTGTTCTAAAAACAGGCATTCCTATTTGCACAATTTTAATTGCAGTCTACAGCTGAAACTGAGCACATATGTTTCATGGCTTAGCTAAATATTTGGGATTATGTTTTCCTCAGATAGAATAACCTGTCAGAAAAGCCATGTAAACATCTACCTTTGACACTAATTATTCATTACGCATTTAGTAGCCTCAGATATACTCAGTAGCAACTACATAAAACCATTTTTCCTTGCTTGGTTCCTCTGCTGGATTGTGTCGGGGGGATGCACTGTCAGTCTCAGTGCCAGTCCTTGCTGTGTATGTCTGCTTACAGACACTGTATATCTGATTACCAGCACTTGAAGAAGGTGGAAGCCACTTTGCATGGCTGCTGGGGTGTTTGTGTGGTTTTAGTTATGACTACAAAGCATACCTAGGTAAGAAATTGTACATACTGTATCCATGAGTAATATGATGCAAATGATGAAGTGCTTTGAAAACTTCAGTGTTTCTGAGTTACTGGGAAAAAGAAGCTGTCAGACAGAAAGGGCGCTGAATTCTGAGATCTGTAGCTGGACCTGTCTCAGTCCAGGTGTCTGTTGGATCTGTGGAGGATATTTCATTAGAAGAGCTGCCCACATTTTGTCTCTGCATGCTTGGTTCTTCACTGTGAAAAATTAATGTGCACATATCTAGGTGAACTTCAATGCAAAATTCTGTGGGTTCTCATTAAAGGAATTAAGGATATACTTGGTCCTGACAGACTTGCATCATAAATACCTTTTGTCTATGAATCATTCTCAGTTTGTCAATTGGTCATACAAAGTCAAAGTGATTGATTTAAAATGCAATTCCAGCTTTTCTCGAGGGGTAGTGAGAAGGATGGAGCCAAGAATACCACATGCAAACCAAAAGAGTTATTTCATTTACCAGTCTATTCATCACAGCTGTCATTTTCTTACTAATTAAAGTCTGATCTCTGAAAAACAAGCAGCTTCTGAAGATCAGCAATACTGCACTTTCTTAGATTGTGTCATTCAGAATAAAAGTCAGTTTAAATGTCTGCCCTGAGTTATGATTTGTTTCAGAGAATGCTACTCCTGGCTTCTGTGATTTAATGTGGTTAGCCTTTCAGAAAATGAAAGCTATATTTTAATAGCTCAAAAACATGATATGTGATGTGTGGGACATATACAGTGTAATTATGAAACTAATGAGGGGTGGCTTACCAATGTGATTGGTGAAGATCTGCTCCAGTAGCTCCTGCTAATGAACTGTCTGTCGATGCCAATGCTAAGCTTGGAAGGGTTTATATATTGGATGGTTGGTTAGATTGGAATGAGAATCTTGTCATGATCCCATAAATGAACTGGATTTTATGGCAGCTATTCTTGCCTTCAAAACTAACTTGACTGAAAATCTATCTACTAATTCTTCCTTGAATGTTAAAACACATCTCACATTTAGTTGTGGTAACTCAGTGTTAACCCCAGTAAAGGCTCAGCTGAGCCAGAGAAACCACCAGCAGAGGCACGTTCCTGCTCCAGGCCGTGGCTGCCCCAGCCCTGCGCTGCCACTGACACATCAGTCCACTGCTGATGTACCTGCAGGAGACAGGAGCCCGAGTGGGGCAAGCCAGACACCCAGATGTGCTGTGTGTTTCCAGGGAACACGGGGCTGTGGAGCGCTACCAAATCACTTGGCTTTGACTGTAATTTCTTTCTAACTCCAGCAGCTGGTCATTCTGCTTTCTCCTCTCACACTAATGCAGCCCTATTGATCTCCCTAGCTCCAGGATAGCTGAGGATAGCTGTTAGCAGCTGTTACATATGCAGCCTACGTTCACCTACTTTGCTGTGGGCTCCTGATTATCATTTGCAGCTTCAAACATCACTAATGATTATCCAGGTCCAGCGTGTGCCATGGCAAACAGAATGCAAATTTAATGGTAAAAGTAATGTAGCAGATTGCAGAATGGATGAAAAATTTAGGAACATTAAAACAAATGGATTTTATATGGAAATTGGACAATATGGAAATTACTATGAAATAAAACTATAATCTGAAAATAGTTTTTAAGCCATTATGTTGGTCTTGAATCCATCTTCACTGTGATATCATAAAATATTTTAGAAGTGAAGGTCCTGGAAACTTCTGTACTGATGGTCCTGAAGGGAAGATATTCACTTCAAGGTTCTTTCCTCTGTAGGGCACGGCTGGGTCTTTCACCACATTCAGTGATGTGGGAAGTAATTTGAGTAGGTGGGATAAACCCATGGCTTGATAATTTCTTAAGCATCAACAGTAAGTGACTACAAAACTGAAATCATCAACTTTAGCTTAGATGCTTTTCTGCATAACTGTGAGTTAAATGCAATAATTACTGTTTTGTTAAGTGAAGGTTTTAACAGAATTTACGGCTCTTGTGAGGTTTCAGTTTTGTGATAAATATTAATACATTTGGCTAATTCTGATTCTAATCTGAGGATATACTATTTGTAAGGTAAATTAAAAAGGCAATTGGATTGCAAAAAGCATTCTAGTTACTTACTAATGCAACTGTGTGCAATCTTCTTCTTTCCCTACTGAAAGAGATGTATGTTTCTCATTAAGTAAGAACTTTTCTTATCACTAAGGAGAATAGTGTTGACTGAAAGTTATAGGCTGGTTAATTTGCTTACCTTAGTTAGATTTTATCTGGGATAATTTTTATTTTTGCATTTGTTATACATCAAAAAATTCCCAGTTTCTTTAGTTGTCCTGAGAACCAGTCTGGAAAATATGCCTGGTATCAAGACACCAGAAGTAATCAAATACAGTCCACAAAAACCAGACCAGTGTAATTGAACATTAACAGATTGATACCCTTTATTGGTGTTTTTTCTACAGGGCAAAAAGGATAAGGTAGTTGAACAGTTTTATCTCACATTTTGGATGTTCCACCCCAAGCCAGAACTGAGAAGTGTTGGCAGAGGAGAGCACAGGTGCTTGCAGCGCCAGTCGTGCTCCCAGCACTGCAGGGTGCTGCATCTCCTGCTCACGGTCCCAGGTTGTGTCACCTGCTCAGGGCACAGCTCCCCCAGCACTGCTGTACCCTGTGCAGGGGGTTTGGTTCTCTCACTGTCTCATTCCTGTGCAGGCTGCCAGAACAAAGCCCATGCATCACATTACAGGGTCCTAATCCTTTGTCTAACTTGATATTTATATTTTTTTTAAGTTTCTTTGCTCCATTCCCTGGATGAGATAATACTGTTTTGCCTCTGAGTACATGAGCTAATCTCTTGTCCTTGTAACAAAGTGATAAAAAGATTTATCATCCTGAAAAGTGAGTATAAATGAATGTAGCTCATCATTTTAATCATAGGTAAGGTCATCAGGTCTACCATATTTTGGCACACATGCTACTTAAACCTAAATACTTCCTCTGTCTATTCCTCTCCTAATAAGTGCACTTGCTAATTTGTATGAAGGCAAAAATCTGTTGAATATTTTAATCCAATCACATGAATTTGTATCTTGAAATATTGCTAGAAGTTTGACAATGACTGATTTGCTTGCCCTGGTGTCAATAGTCACAGGGAGAGATACACATTTTCGGGAGTTTGGCTGGCACAGGTTTGGTTCTAGAATGACAGATAAGCAAAGGACTATCCTATATCATCTCCTCTTTTTGCTCTGCATTGTTGAAGTAACACCAAAAGCTTTTCAGCCTCTATTCAGAATTTAGCTTTCTGTGGCCTTCAGGAATTCCCTGAGAAATTCTTACTCTAGAAGCCTTTCATTGCAGAGAATTCTGCACCAGGTGTCCCATGAGTGGGCACGAGCAGGCTTTCTATTACCCTGATGGTTTGCCTGGACTCTTCAGACTGGTTGTAGCTGCAGTGTGTCCCTGGCTTTGGAATTGATGGCTTACTGAGGACAAAAGCCGTGGAACATAGATGACTGTTTTGTTGCAATTCAATTCAAACTGTTAATGATACATGGAGTCCAATTCAACACAATGTTTAAGACTAATTTCACATGTGCTTAAGCCTTGGCATAAAATCAGGCACATGCTTAAATGCTTTCCTTAATTAAAGCTTTATATTAGGACTCACAAAATGCTTTTACTACCTTTATTTGGCTTTATGAGCTTTTTTTTTCCCAGATTGGCACAGAGTAAGGTTAAAATATTGCTAATGAAGTAAAATAGTTGGAAATGGGGCCACCAGGCTGGCAAGCACACGTTCATTAAAAACAGATTAGTTATAAACAGACTCTGATAATCCTGCAATCAAGACTTGATACACAAACTCATAGAAATGCTAAACATGTGCTGTAAATAAATAGATGATTAATTTCCTTTATTCTAATACGCGTGCTTGGTAAGAAATTTGAGTTCCCCTAAAAGATCATTTTCTTATTATCTTCTGATTGCACCTCCTTTGCAGCTGCAGAGCATGTAGGATACAAAGAGATAATTAATAGTCTGGAGATTGAGTTGGTCCCCTGAGAAGGGCAACTTCACACCACGGTCTCAGGTCTGTTAGCAAATGCTGCAGCAATTGACAGCTATTGAAGCTGAGGAAGAGAACATTCCTTTAGTCCCCTTTATTGCTGAAATCTTTCTGGAGGAATAATGGCAACATATGGGACGAGTAGAAATCTATATGCAGCAAGGACTGATACCTCATACCACAGTGGGATTTTTTTCTTTGGCTTCCTTCTTAATAAATTTGATTAACTTTCTCTAGAAGTATCTGGGGTGGAATGAAAACGGGGAGGAGTGTTTTGTATGAGGGATTTGAAAAGATTCATTACTGGGGATTATGCTTAATGAAATATTCCTGAGTGTGAGGCCGTGTGGCTGGTGTGCTTAATACAAACAAATTAAATATTTTCCTGGAAATATACTAATAAAAACCAATGACTTAAACATCAGGACCAAGAAATGTTTGCTTATTATCTCAAAGTAACAATGTTTAGAGAATTCCAATTTACTGAACACAGATGTTGCCTGTAAAATAATTAGAAAAAAAAAAAAAATAGCATCAGAATATGAAATGTATTGAATATCAGAGTTTAATAAAGATTTAAAACCCCAGTAAAATTTAGGTAAAAGGATTAGCAGAGGGAAATTCTAGACAGTTTTATAGTATTTTATGCAGCTAAACTGGGGAAAATAAAACTTTTTTAATATCAGTGTTCTGAAACTATCAAGGAAAAGAAAGCATTGCTCTTTAGCTGTTCTATATTTATATGCTCCATTTTTAATTTTTTAAAAAGGCCTTGTGAGTAATTTTCTCAGTGGGAACTCTGGAAAGTCATACTGCTACAGGCAAAACTCTTGGAGATCTGTAGCAAATTTGAAGAGTGGAATGCATGGGAAGAGGGAGATTGTTGGGAATGCCCCACGTGAATGCATGGGAAGAGGGAGATTGTTGGGAATGCCCCACGTGAATGCATGGGAAGAGGGAGATTGTTGGGAATGCCCCCCCCACGTGCACTCGTTCCCTCCACACCCACAGCTGTTCAGACCGTGCTCCTGCTATCACACCTATCAGAGCCACTCCAACAGCCACTGGTATGGAAGGTGTCATTGATAAAAGAGTGTGTTAGGAAATGCATTTTTATTTCTATCGGCTGGGGGTTCTTTTCGGATCTTGGCTGTTTCCTGCGTTACCCTCGTGTTTCTGCAGTCACTGTGCTGGGGAACTCCTCTGCGAGTGCAACTGGCACTATCACATCAAATGTGAGAAAGGATGAGAATACATCACACCTCTGTTTGCTCCGGCTTCTTTCTACAGGGTCTTTCATTGCTGGCTCCTCGTTATCTCTGATAAAATTCACCGTACCTAATCTTTTACCTAATCTTTTCTGTGGCTGTGCTCCCGCCTGCATCACAGCCAGTACAGATGGCTCTGGCATGGAAGGCACATGGGGCAATTGAGCAGCTCCTGGGCTGTGTGTGCTGGCTCACTGGAGGTCCTTAGATCACGTTTTTATTGCCCTTTATCAAGGTTCCTCGCTCTCGGGGTCAAATCTTGGCTAGCTCCAGACCCCAGTGCGTTGCCCCAATAATGGACTCAGGGTAAAAGACAGAGGCGCTCTTTTTCTTCCTTGGGACCATGGTCCCACAGCTTTATTGTAGAACTCACACCCCAGGAGGAACAGAAAGAGGAGGAGATTTTTTTGTGGGGATTTTTAAACCCAGGGGGAAAAGGGGCAGGGAGAGGAACCACAACCAATGGGAAACAAACTGGGGGGGCGTAGGGAGGGACTGACCAGAGGATACCAACACCAGAACTTAGAGGGGGTACAGAACATATCATGTGAAAAAAATATAATAAAACTGTTTTTGTGTGCAAATACGATAAACCACCCAGTGCAATCTAATTAACAAAAATGAACTAGCTTTTTAGTGCACTACGACAGCCCTTAATACATGCTCTGACTGGTTACTCCTACACTGGTGGCATCTTCCTGTTTGCCACATGGACACCGACCTTAGGAGTAAATTCTGATTGACTTCTTACTTTTGACCCCTTAAGGAAGTGATGAGAGGAATCTTTGCAGCTGACATGTCTCACCTGTCTTTAGCTGTGTTTAGGGAAATTCAAAATAGCAATATCGATATGTTCTTGCAAAGGGGAGCAGTTGGAGGATGGACCTTTTGTTACAATTTTTTTATTAAGGAATTATTTGTTGCCTTTTTTTCTTAGATCTTTTGCAGACTTAGAAGACACAAATGTGGGTCTGACCAAGCCTTGATTGTCCCTGAAGGCAAAAGCTGGGGAATTGCTATAACAGTCAGTGGATAAGGTAATCACTATCTCTGGATTGCTGGCACAGTGCTGTTGCAGAAATGAATATTAGTAAAATTGGGAGCAGGCAGGAGGCATTGCAAGGAAGAACAGAAATGTAATTCTTGACAGAAAGGCATAGAAATAAAACCAGAAATTAACCAGTGATTGGGAAGAGGTCTCTGAGGACAAAGCAGTGTCAGAATATTAAGTGTAGCATGAGAAGGGTGGCAGGAAGTTAGAATGTGGAGAGGAGAGGTGTGAAGAACAGAATTGTGTGCTACAGAAGGACAAAGAACTCAGAGTATATTAAAAATGCTGCCACAAAGCATCCTCTGAGCAGTGTTCCATCTACATTTATAAAATTTTAATTAATCTTTATTTAGTCTTAAAAGAACTGTAACTTTTTGGAGTTAATATAGCACATAAGTATAGAAGTTCATGATCCAAAAATCCATAACCTTTCTTACTTTTCAGGCTTAGAAGCTTTAATCAGCATTTACCAGTAAGTAAAGCTAATTTTGTCCCCTTAATAGAATGGATGATCTAATAAAGTTCCTTGGGGAGGCAGTTACTAAAATATGAAGCTGTAGCAGCAAAACTCAAATAGAAAGAATTAATTTAGACTCAGAGAGGACAGCGCCGTAGTATGAACTGTGTGTCTTGGCAGGGTTTTCTGGATGGGAATAAGTAGCAAGAAATTGGCCCTAAAACAGCACTGCCAGCTCTGAGAAGTCCCCAGACAGAGGTTTAGGAAAATGAGAATGTGTTGCTGGCAAGAATACTCATCAAAATGGAATTAAGGTGCATTGTTATAAGAATAGAAAATGAGCTTGTGAAAGAAGCACCCCTGGAGTTTCACCCCAGTGCTGTGCTGTTTACAGACACAGGGAAGCTGCAAATGAAGTTCCAGAAGTTGTCCAGGTGCCAACTCTATTATTTTCTAACTATGTTTGACATAGCAGCCTTTTGATTACACCTCCTGTATCAGTTCCCAAATACTTGCCTTTAAGTATTTGTTTCCTTCCCTATTTGCCAGACCCAACTCCTCATTGTTCACTTTGGGAACACCGGCTTTTTCAGATAGTTGTTATGAAGTCAGGAAAAGTATTTGGAGTCTACTTTTCTAAAAAGTCAAAATACTCCAGCCTCACACTATTAAAGAATAAATTGCCTAAATTGTAAATTTATGTTAATACAATTTTTTAGTATGTCATTAGCACAGTTGTACCAGAAGATAAACATTACTTATAATCACTTGTTATGTTATTAAAATTATTTACACATTTAAAGGTGAAAAAATATTTTTTCCTTGTATTTGTCATAATTAATAGCATTTATGCTGTAAGCAGGAATTTTTATACTGGAAGAAAATAGAACTTTGAAACTATGTTCAGAAGACTGACTCAGGATATTCCCTGTGTTCATTAGCATTCTTGATTTAATTGTCTTAGGAGGGCTAAATATATGGGCTGCATAAATAAATAAATAAATAAATAAATGCATGTTAGAGTTGATTCACTGTCACTCTGTGCTTGTTTCTCTCACTGGGCTTAAAGTAACACCCTGAAGTCATCAGAAGGAATTCAAATTTACATACCCCAGCTAGGTAGCCCAATTTTCTTGAAATATTCCTAAAAGGATTCTGTTCACTCTCTTTTCTGACCTGGATTCTTTGCATTGTTGTGAAAGGAGAGATGAGTGGCCTGAAAACGAGGATTTTGATCTGCAGCTGTACATTGTCTGCATTAAGCTTAATACCCTAGATGCCCACCAGCTTTTTCTCCGGTGAAGTTACTGTAAAGTTTAATGACACACGATTCTTGTTTCCTTTGCTGTGCAGGAGGATGGCAGTGCAAAACAGAACCATTAGTCTTTTAATTTGTTTTGCTGTGTGACCCCATTGCTGAGGGTGAAGCAGCTGGGACTGCTTTATTTTACTCTTCCCCCTTTCTCTAGAGCATCTCCAGCCTCTGGGCTCTGACAATGCTGACAGGGTACAAAGCTAATTTCCTCCCCATTGTAATGCAGTTATTTTGCTACATTTCTGTTTCCAAGGTGTGTAAGGGGTTGCACATGTCAGCCTGAACTTGTCTGTCAGGGACAGCGACTTCTGTGGATTTGTGTGCGTGCTCGTGTATGTATGTTCCCTTTGTTCCTCCCCTTCCATCCACAGGACTGACAGCAAAAAGGGAGAGATTTGTCTGGTTTTAAAGGCTGACAAAGATCATTCAGGGTTATATTTCAAGCTAGCAAAATTTAGATTTCTCTTTCTCTGATTCCTGCACTGATCCCTGAAGTTATAATTACTGAGTTTCTAGCACAGGGGTTGTACTTTCATTTTCCAGCCTGCCAGAGGCTTGCCCTGTACCTTTGGCTGAAACAGGTAAATGAGATAAATTCAGTTCCATGCTGTCAGTGATTTTTTTTTTTTCTTTTTTTTTTTCTTTTCACATGTTCCAGTTGATGAACACACGTAATTTCTACTGTGGTTTTCCCTTTTCACAGTGTTCCAGAAATGGTAATCTTTGCAACATTCACCACTACTTTGAACTCATTTGTGAGAGTTATTTTGTCAGCCCTAATAATATCAGAAAGACTAATAAGATATGTTTTCTAGGTGTTTGTGCAAAATAAATGGGAGATCTGAGTACAAAGCAAGAGGAGGTGAAGAAACTTCAAAGGACAGAAGTGAAGTGATCATTATCACACTTCCTTTGATACCGTGGAGTTTAAAGTTGAAGCCAGATTCAACAACATAAAATACTCCTAGGGCAATAGAAGTTATTGTGCTTCACAAAATCGTTGTGCTCTGTGATGTATCTTCTTTGAATTACCTTAAAGGTTAGCAGAGACTTGTTGTGGCCAACCTTTTAGAATAAAATGCAGGTCTACTGAAAATATTAATTACCCTTTGTGCAAGATGCAGAGCTAGTGAAAATATTAACTAACCTTTGAAAAAAATGATTTTGTGCCATCTCGCTAACAACTTCTTTTTTTTTTTTTTCTTGAGTACCATGCTTCTTTCTAGGTTTTATGATGTTTGATCAGATGCTTGCCACAACTTTTGTACTGTAGTGAATGTCAGTCAGTAGCCTGTGTAGTTTTTGAAATACTGAATTTCCATAGAATAAAATTAGGCTGAATAATGGCTGGTGACTGTGAAGTTTACTGGCCTTTCTTTGCTATTTATAAACTGTCATAGCCCAATTTTATACCAAATAAATTAAAGAAACAAAGGGACTACAGTAATGTGCACAGGTTATTAAGTAGGTCCCCTGACATTTAAGGGTCTGTATTTCAATTTTCTCCTGCATTTTCAAAGGATAAAGGAAAAATCTCCAAAATGCAAACAATTTAGAGACAGAGTCTGATTCTACTAGAAAGTCTCTCCTATCTGTCATGGAAAGAACCACCAAGTCATCACCCAGAAGCTTTTGAATTAAAGGGCACCACTGCCATAAGTCAATTGTATTATCTTTTATTGACATTAAGGTATAATTTCACTTTGGGTTATGCCCCCAGAATAGCAGCAGTGCATTCCCTAATGGGGAGTCTGTATCCCAATCCCTTTCCTCTTTACTCTCTCTGCAGATATGGTTGGCCAGCAATGTCTGTCTTTGTGCAGAATGCTGTAGCTTCAGCTCACCCAGCTGAGCAGGGTAGAATCAACTCTTCCTATTTGGAGTAACCTTCGGGATTAGAACTTGGAGGGAGTTATTAATTAATGAAATAGTGGAAATACGAATGATGGGTTGCGCTGCGGCAGTGCATGGGACAGCACATGGAGAAAAAGGTCAAATATAACTTTTTAAAGTGTGCTGACAGCCATGGAATTAAAGGGCATTATTTCATAGTAGTAAGAGAAATGTCATTTTAAGGATTTTTGGATGTTGGGGTTTTGCTTCCGTTAGATAAAGACAGGTGTTTCTTAAGGAAGAATTGAACCATTGTCAGTTGGGATTTACAAACTACTTAAAAAATGAAAATGTACCCTCATCAGGCACTTTCCATGTATTGAGCTATAAAGAAGTAGAAAAAAAATGATGACACTTAAAAATTTCTGCTACAGCTCTGGTGAGACATTATATTTTAGCTGATAAGTGCCAGGAATAATGTTTTGCATAAATATTCCACAATATTGAGCATATTCCACAATATTTCGTGTCTATAATTAGAGCTTTGATTTACTCACAGACAGAATTAATTAGGGAGTAACAGCTGTACTGTAATTCTTCTATTATAAGCCAATCTAATTTCTTCTTCCTCTTGTTAAAATCAAAAGTATACAAATATTTCTTTAACCTTCCTTAATACACTGTAAAAATAATCTGTTTAGAACACAAACACCCTGGTACTAAGCACAAGAACAAGCGTTCTGCAGTCCAAACTTAATTTTATACTTAATTGACACTCCATAGGGCCTTTTCTAAGACTGCTAAAACTCTTCAGAGAAGAAAGAGATGGAAAGGAGATGCCTGAGCAGTCTGAAGCACAATTGAACAGATATTCACAAACAAATGTTCCATTTAAAAATGGGAGTTGGTCATTGTAAAAGCTGAGGTAAAAGAGCTAAATATGAGAAGAAGAGCTACTGAAAATCATCTGATCTGTTCCTTAGAGCTTCCCCTTGTGCCAGCTCACCAGCTTCTGCTTGGGACAGCAGGAGAGGGGGGCTGCTGGAATTCCTCAGCACCCTGTGCTCCCTGTACAGCAGGAGTGAGAATTCTAACTGCAGAGAGAGAGGAACATTTATGTCCTGCCCTGAAACAGCACCAGCCAAGGCCAGAATGCAGCAGCAGTTCCAGGGGCTTTGGAGGATCTTCTCAAGGTTTCTTTTTTTTCCTGTGACAGATGTCTCCACACGCAGCTGGAGACACAGAAGTGCTCGTTAGTCTGGGAGCAGGGCTGAGGAGGAGAGGGCTAATTTGTGGACAAGGGAGAGAACTGAGGTGCACTGCTGCAGGGATGTGGGTTTGAATCATCTGTTAGCTCCAGAGATTCATTTTCTCAAGCCATTATATCCTATGGCCAAACTGAGCAGCTTTTCTGGAAGCCTGTCCAGTGAATCACCACTGTGATTGAGCAGCAACCTGACAGGAAATGTGAGTGCCCCTTCCCCGTCCCTTTGTGTGAGGAGCCAAGAACATCGATTTTGTGTTGATACCTGCTGTAATAATCCTGGTAATGCTGAAAAAACAGCAGTTCCCTTCCCTTTTGGGTCACTTTTTCCTCGAGAAACTTCCTTTCCAAGTCATGACATGGATAGGTCAGAGAGCAAACCAAACAGTTCTGGAGAAATTAACTTTTCACTGGTTCCTCTGATGCCAGTGAATCCACGGGCAACTGGTGTTGAAGGAATATGTAGTTACTGTTCATTTAATATGAATTTGGTTATTTTAGGCACATAAGTGTTGATTGTCATTTTAATAATGTTGGGGATTTTTTTCTGCACTTCTCCTCCTGAATCTAACTTTCTTGTGCTTGGAAGTTAAGGATTTTTTTATTATCTTGGTTGGATACTTCTCTAAAATTATATATATATAAATACATATAAAGAAAAAAAAAATTAAAATCACTTTGTAGTTCAACTCATTGCTCCAAGCATGAATAAACTTAGCCTGGAGACTTTTCACCAAGGCCTTTAACTGATTCTTCAAAGTTCTGTAGGGTTTTTCCTGTCCCTATGGAATGAAATGGACAACTAGGTCAAACAAAGAAAAATAAGGTATATAATTTTATTTAAGAAGTCAGATTCACATTCAGCTGACCATCAGATCATCTTTAGAAATGAACAATGTGGTCCATATTAAAGGGGTGATGAAATGATGTATTAGTAGGTACATGATCCTTGTCCATGTCAAAAGCAGCTTGCTCAGCAGATGTCCTGTTTTCAGAAGCTGATGTCTCATGAGGATGCACACCAAATGAGCACATAGATCTTTTCTAATGGATCAGCTTGTGAACCATGGTTTTCTAGATAGTTTTGTACGTTTATTTGGTATTTTCAAGGCATGTATTGGTACAGGCTTCAGAAAAAAACTGCCCTAAATGCCCAGGCTAACTTCCAGTTTCTTTTCCTGCATTTTCTCTTAAGCTATAGACCCAGGAATACCAGGTCAGCTGTTTCCCAGAAGTGTAATCACCCTTCAAATATTTATTTTTGCCAGTTTCCTTGGGGCAAGTGTTTCCTGAGGCAGTACCCAGTGCTGACAAGCTGGAGGCAAATGACCACTGGGTATTTAGTTCCTTTCAGCCCACTTCCCTTTTGTTTAGCTGGAGGAAGGTAATGAGCCAACAGTCTGAGCTGTGCTCATCGCTGAGACCCAGGCCCACGTGGGGTGAGCAGCTCCAGTTTGCCTTTTTCCAGCAGCTGCAGCAGCCTCGCAGTCCCTCTGCTCCAGAAAACCCCCATGGGCAAAGCTGTGCAAGCAGAAGGCTGAAAATGGGACAAATCAGCCTTTTAGATTTAAAAGAACCACACACCTGCCAATGAGAAGTGTTTCTCTTTGATTAAATATCCTTTGGCTGTTGTGTCTGCAGGCTGCATCCTCACATGGTGGTGGAGGATCCAATGGACCCGTCCCCCAGTGGGACTGACTCAGAGCATTGTATCAGAAAATCGCTTTGATGAGTCACAAGTTTGCCAGTTTGAATTTAATAAAAAAGCTGTGAGAACGGATTTGAGTTACGATTGTGCTGGGCTTTTAAGAGTGCATGAGTGCAGTTTCCATCCTTCACATTTAATTCAGATTTTGAGAACAGAGAATAGAATGAGAAACATGAGCATGATTTACTAGTTTCTTCAGAGCAGTGATGAAAATTCCAGTGTTGCATTGGTGATACATTAGCAGAAGAGATTCAGTCATAAATAATAAAGAACACTTCTGAAGGTGACACAGATTCCAGTTGTAGTTCTAAAGTCTGATGATCTTATGAAAACTGTTTATGTTTAGATGTAAGAATGGATATAAAATTATACTCCTAAAACATAATTAGCAATATCTCTATATGGGATTACAACTTTTCATTTAAATTTGAATGTACTTCTGAAGGAATATATCAGACTGACAGGAAAGTTATCACCACAGCTTCCTGGCACTGTTCTAAAAGTTTATCTTGGGACTAGTGAAGTCTAAAAGTCAGTCATTGGACACTCTCAGCACTGCTGTTCTTCTGGAAATAGGGAGCAACCAAAAATACAAAGCCAAAATTACTAGTTCATTTGAGAGTCTTGGTGGCAAGTCCAGCTTCTGGGACAGTTTCTGAAAGGTCTTCTGACACATTTCTTCTTGTAGACATTTTCATCCACAAAGAAATGCAGTTGAGTGGGGCCTTTCAACTGTATTTGTCAATGCTGAATTTCAGGTCTGAAAGCTGAAGACTGGTGGGTCTGGCTGATGCCAAATCTGCTGTGCCACTTGGGAGGGCCAGCGAAGGCTGAGGCTGGGTGCAGGGTGCCCTCCAAGCGCTGGAATTCCTGTGCAGGCTTCCCACAAGGGCCCAGGGAAGTCTTACACAGATAAATCAGAATCAGACAGCTGTTTCAATTAGATAAGAAATTTCCCTTACCCTAGGGACAGGCATCTGTTGTTATGTGACCAGCTGTTTAGAAATTTGTTGGTGTTGTTTTTTTTTTTAATAGTGTATCTTCAAAAGGAATTTTCCTGAGGGTTACCAAATATATAAGGCAGCAAGTTCTGATCTCTGCAGAATCTAGTGGTTTGAAAGAAGTCAAGAAAGTCCAGGTTTTTTGTGGAATACCCATTCTTGATACTGCTTTCTATTTTTGGATTATTTGCATTTCTCAACACTAAAAGACCAGTATCTATATTTATTACCCTTCGGACATCAGACCATTTAAGAGGCAGAGAACTCCTTTTGTTCCCTGTTGTTTTTCTGTGCCAAAAGAGCTCAAACCATAAAAGAATCAAACTCCATTGATTAAATAAAGAAAGCTTGTTATGCAATGGAGTTTATTTTAATAAGTTATACAGCAGGCAGAATGTTTCTAGGAGTATAATACAGTATAATCTTTGCCTGTAAGGAAGATGAGAGAGAATAGTTTTTCAGGAATTAAGCCATTAACATAGGAACTAAAATGGACCAGAAAATTAAGCCTGGTTTTGGGGCTTACCTAAAACCTGTGCTTCAGCACCTCGGAAATTCATCCCAAAACTTGTAAGCCAGGTCTCTGAGTTTTAAAGCTTATGCTGTCCATCCCGAGATTAAAAAGGGAGGGGCATAAATCTTACATATCCTTTTTCATAACTTTTCATGTGTGTTTCGCATGCACATATATCAAATTCTGCAGTTTCCTTGCACTTAAAGCAGCAGGATTAAAGGAGAGACACTTTTGTTAAGGATTCTGGACTTTTCAGTGCTAATTCATCAAGCTACAAGACTAGTACCAAATAATAGCATGAAAAAGAAAAGGCACTACCCAGTTCCTAGGCCTGCACTCATGTTTTCATGCTGTGCAGCTTCCTGAAGCCTTTAGTTATTCAGACAAAATTCACACATGAATATTAATAAGAACATGATATCCTCACTGTTGCAAGTGTTCAAACCACAAAACTATTTAAAACTGAATCATTTGTCATCTGTCTGTGATGATTCAAAATGGGACTACGTGACAAATAAATTATGCAGTGGCTAGTATGGTGTTACGTAAATGGCATTTTTTATATATTCCAAGGAAAATACAGCAAGGGCCAAAATTTCTGCTGTAGCTTTTATTTATAGTTGGTAGAGCTGTTCAGTTACTGTGATGTATAATTCTTGAACAGTCAGAATTATCTATAAGCACAATAAACAAAGATTTATAATCAAAATGCTTCTACCAGAAATCTGACAGAGTCCAAGGTTCCCATGATAGATGCCGTTATGAGCTGGAGTAAAATTTCCTGAACTTTCTTTTGATATGTGCAAGCTTCTTCAAAGAAAAATAAAATTGTTCCAAAACCAAAAGCTTTTCTCAGCTTAATTCTTAGTGAAGTAGTTGGCACAAACCCAGCTTTTCATTCCTTACTATGATGATGAAGGTGGTCACTGCATCATTTCATTCTAACCACAACTTTCTGCAGGACTCAGTAGAGCTTGAGATGTCTGTGAGATTTCCTAAAGCAGAGCTTGCATGCCTTTCAACTGAAGTGCTGCAGGAAGGACAATTTGGGTTATCATATTGCAGACAGATCTATTTAGCATCTGGTTCTGATGAAGTTTGGTAATTATGTTTTTGCAGGATAAAACTCATACACATGCTCTGCTGCTGGATTTGAGGACACAAGCTATATTGCAGTTATGTAATTGGTAATGTGTAATTTTGCCTCCAGACCTGAAGTGAGTTATTTTGAAAGAAGAATTTCTAAGGCTATATGAGGTTAAGATTGCCTGAATTTTCAAATACAGCTGGTCCTAGATGTTTTAAAGCTTTGAAGTCTCAGGTTAGGGTATTCAGTTTCAAAGATGAGTGCCCTCGTTTAGTTGCACAGCATATTTGGAGTGTTTGTGATAACATTTGCATTAGAAAGATCCTAATACATCTGCTGAAAATGCCAAGATGAACAATCTTTGGAGAATGAGTGAGGAAAACTGAGCTTGGCCTCAAATATATTCCATTTCTCAGGTTTGTAATTTCAGCAGTAAAGCACATATCTAACGAAGGTATCACCATAAATATAGTGCAAAATTCACACAATAAATCTGACCCCGAGGAAGAGGGGAGGGGATTTCTTCAAACCTCTTTGTTCCAGCCAGACTTTTATACTGCTGCTATGCTTATGAGATCTACAGCCCCTACTTTTCCAGAAATTAATCACCTTGCCATTAAAATCCCTCATCCACATTGCACAACAGAAATGGCAATAAAAATAATTTTAAAAATCCAGCAAAAAAATCCCAAACCTGAAGAGACCACAGCAATCTACTAAAACTGAGGTGATTCAAAATAAATCTTTAAGTTTTCCCAGTACTGAGGCAGAATGAAGACACTTTATTTTCTTGCCAGCTCCCATGGCTTCTTCACTGTTGTGTCCAACTGCTGCAGTGATGTCAGTCCCAGTTTTCCTTCCCAGTTTTCCAGTTCATTGCAAGGTGTGTCTCGGCTGGCCGGGGAAGTCTCCAGCAGCAGAGTGTGATGTGTCTGTGTCTGTGGTTGGCCACCTCCCATACTGACACCTGCAGAATAAAAAAGGCAGTGCCTATTTGCTTATCTTTTGGGAATGGGGTCTTCAAATTGGATTCTGGAGACACAAGTTGCATTTGTTTAATGGCCCCAACTTTAATTCTCTGTTTTGAACTGACATGGCATTGTTACATGTCTGAAGCAGTGATTCTGGGGCTGGAGCACAGCTGTGGTGCCATGGTAGACACAGGATCCCCTGAGATGTCCCTGCTCTCCCAGCAGATGCAGCACAGGACTGGCAGCACAGCCCCGCCTTCAGGATAGGGATAGGGGAACCATAAAGGACCCAAAGTGGTACTGTCTGCGTTCAGGGAAGGAAAATCCCCCTTAAATGCCATTCAGTCTGTCCAGTGAGGTTCCAGAAGTTTCAAAAGTGTTAGGAAAGAAACTGCTGGTCTGAATTTAGTACAGCTGCTTCTGGGCAGTGCTGATTTGCTCAAGAACCTTCAGGAGGGTCCTTGTGCAGTGTAAGGCTGTGCATGTGTGCTGCCTAAGGCTTCAGGTCACAGATGAATTCATAACTCTAAGATTTTCATTTTCGTAGCCACAGATCTGAGATACTGCCTTTAAAACAGGGTCTCTGTGGATAAACTTGTTTTCATTTAGAGAAACAGAATTAATGAAGTGAAAATGTGGGTGGGCATTAATGAAATGTGCTTCTGTTAGAGAAAAGAAAAAAAAAAAAAAAAAGGCATAACTCCACTGCAGACAGATAATATTTAAAGTTTACCCTTTTAGAGGAACTTAAAAAGCTGATATTACTGCATTGAATGCCTACTTCTGCATGCTAAAGGTACAAATAAGGAAATGAGGTCCCCTCTTATATGAAAAGTAAACAACATGTAAACAAAAAGTGGAAGCAAGACTCAGCAATAAACAGGAATATAACAAAACAACAACAAAACCCATGCACACACACAAAAAAACCCAACCAAAAAAAAAAAAAAGATGCAGCAATGAGCAAATGAGGAAATTCATTTAACCTTGCAAGCCATGCTCCTTCCCCTCCTACTCTCTTGAATTCTTCCATGAGAATGGATTTATGGACATTCTAAAGGAAGGACTCTGAGAAGCAGCCTAGCATGGTGCTGAGAGGTGTTTCACACAAGATTTGGGTGAGAGTTCTGGGCCCAGGTGTCTCAGCAGGAGAAAATTTAGCAGATGAGAATTTTAATGAGATAACTGCTTTCCACAGTTTCTTTGAAACTTAAGTGTTCAGCTCCTTGAGGATCATAGAGACAACAGATGGCAAAAAAAAAAAAAAAAAAAAAGTTATTTAGTGTGCTTTAGATAGATGGAGCTGGCCCAAAAGCATATGAAAACCATAGGAAAGAAGGGGATTTGGGGAAGGGTAATAACTGAGAAATGCAGAGGGTACAGTGATCTTGGAAACATTCTCTGTAGAGATTCAGTTGAGGTTCTCAGGTTGAAAAATGTTTTTTGCACAGTAAATATGATACAAGTCTTTAAAAGTCTCAGTAAACTGTATGTTAAATCAAAAATACAACACATCTGTTTATGGGTGTGTGTTTGTGAACAGTCCCTTTCTGGTAGTCAGGTACAATGCTTCATGCTGTAGTCAAACACACAAACCTTTTATTTCAATATATCAGCTTTTCTAGACGTGGAGTTCATAGTTAACCAAACACATAAAAATTACTTTGTAAACCCTAAAAAATCTCCAAGCAAATATTTCTGATTTGGTTCAGCAAGCAAGAGCAGTTACATTATATATACATCAGTGAGCTAAACAGAATGTGGTGATAGATTTTCCTTAGTCTGGTATCTACCTTTTCTTTATTTCACTCTAAAATGAACAGAACAGGACACAGCCTTGAGATTGCTGAACTGACAAAGCAGGGGAGCCAGTTTTAAAACAAGTGACATTACTGAGGGAAGGCAATCCAATAAAGGATCAAGCATTTATTTTCTCTCTCGGCTAAAGCAGGTTGCAGACCACATTGTGGTCTGTATTGGTGGTCTCTCTCTGTAAGTAACACAAAATTGAAGACTGAACACCAGTGTTTCACAGACACAGGAGATCGCCAGCCCCAGAAATGCTGTTATTGTTACTTGTGTCCCCCACTTAGGCGGGTTAGTGCTGTATTTATCTTGTCCTTCGGCAGAGAACAACCATCAGGATGTCACTAGACTTGAAATTTGGCTTCATGAATGGAAGCTGTGCACTTCTTCCTGTGCTGGTGTCTGCTTC
The DNA here is from genome assembly GCF_015227805.2 of Hirundo rustica. Taxonomy (NCBI): domain Eukaryota; kingdom Metazoa; phylum Chordata; class Aves; order Passeriformes; family Hirundinidae; genus Hirundo; species Hirundo rustica. The sequence goes on from NC_053463.1 coordinate 12,478,519, forward strand.
AAATGGTACCGCTAGATGTTATCAATCCTTCACCAGCAGTAAAAGATGGCATTTTAGCAGTGTGTTTGGCCCTGTTACTATAATTCTGTAGGTGATTCATGCATTGAAATCTGAATGCAGGTTTTCTGTCTGTTTCTCAAAACAGACAGAAACATTTTCCTTATATGCATTTATCTTCTTTAGTTTACTACATTTCTCTCCAGCAGTTACTGTCAGCAAGGGCCAGCACTAATTTTTTGACATGTGTGGGGGTGTGAGCTTATTATAACATGCCTAATATCACACTTTGATCAAAAGATGACAGCTTTCACCTGTAAATAAAGGGATGAATAAACTGATAGTCTTGAGCATTTCTTGTTACCTCTTGAGCTCAGCCTGTGCATGGGTGGTGTTTCTGGGGCCTGTGCTCCTCATGTATGGCTTTAAGGAGTTCAACCACCAAGTGCCTTGTGGGGTAGAGAACCCTCAGCCTGCTAATAGAAACACTTTTCACTGCTCTCTTTGCATTGTCCCCTCTGTTAGGAGCAATAAAATGACAATATAAAGGATTATAGTCTGGATATCTATCACTGTGTTCATCACTAAACCTCGTCCCAAGAGCCACACCTTTGTGCCCATAAATAAGGTAACAAGATTGTAGCAGATGTACTTAGGTCATGAACCTATAGAAAATTATAGGGTCAGATCAATATAAAATTTGAAGCATAGTTCAAAATGCAAGAACAACATGAGAACTGTAGATGAGGCTGGTGGAATGCCTTCTCATGCATAAATTTTGGAATAAAATGCTGATTATATTTCACACCTTATTTTTCATGTAGTATACTCAGTATACCTGTCTGTCAGGTGCACACAGACAGAATATAAATGTATCTGTGTGCAGATGTTCTACTCACACACCCTCATTGTGGAGCATGTTCATTCATTCTTTAGATGTTTTAATATGAGAGAAAGAACTACTCTAAGCATCAATTGTTCCAATACTTTACACTTTTAAAAGATCTTTCCTCAGACTTATTTATGAATTACTTCTGAGTTAAATCTCACAGGACAAATGCATAGCTGAAAACAAATGGCCTTATGTGGGCAAGCAGCTGTCCAAGCAAACTGACTGAAAAGACGTTTTCAGGAAGGACTTTTCTTTACAAATTATTCAGAAAACACTTATTCAGGACATAATCTTAAGATGCACCAGGGGAGCCTTAACTTGGACATTTGGAGGAATTTGTTCACAGAAAGGCTGAGAAGATCAGAAGGCATTTGCCTTGTATTTCTGATTGCCCAGGCCCCGTAGATTAGGTTATCACATGATTTATTTCTAAGGAATTGTATTAGGGATGAATTAAAAAAGATATCTTCATATATAGTTACTATTCTTGGACAGATCTTCCATCTTCCAAGCTTGCACACTCCTGCAACGGGAAATCACCATGTCCTGTTTTTCCAGAAGCTTGTCCCCTGACAGCAGGGAGCTTGTTGCCGTGCCAGAGTCTTTGGCTGTTGCATTATTTTTACTTCCCTAATAACTGTTTTGGGTTCAATGCATACTTCTCTTATTGCAGGTAGACTTTAACTGCTCAAGGGATCCCTGGAGCCGCATCAGCTCCCCTTACATACAATTTGAAACAGCTGATTTTCCCTGGGTTTGACTTGTCATCCCCAATGTATTTTTCCTAACAAGAAGGGCACAGTACAATTCACACAGATGTCAAGGGAGAGTGTCTAGTTACACTGTCTTCCAGAAGCAGTGGTTCAGGGCAGAAATGTGAGTCATTATTTTCTTCAGAAAATTATTTCTCCTGAGGTCGGTAGCTTTGTGGTCTTAGTTCCTATTGCCTAGTTCTATTTTCTGTTAATGGCCAGTGATTTCACAATTCATTGCTGATGGTAGATGAGGTAAGTGGTGAGCCATCTCCTTAGGGATTAGGAGTAAAACCTCCTGCTTTACCTGCCCTGGAACACAGAAATTCGAGTGAATTTTTACCAACATATTTCGAATTTGCATCATTTTAATACATGGAATTCCTCAGAAAGCTGAACTCATGGTACTCATTAAATATTATGCTGAGTGAAGGGAGACATTTTACCAGAGATGAGCTAAATCAGAAATTGGAATTGGTCTGTGAAAAGCATGATGAGGCTTGGGACAAAAAGAAATGGCAATATTTAGAAAAGGTAAGAGAAAGCCAGTAGGAAGACACCAGAGTAAACTAAAGTGAAAAGAAGGACATGATGGCTCCCAGCTGTTTGACAGATACTGACTCAGAATGCTACAAACACCCAAATAAAAGATTATTTTTGTCACCCCTGCTGTGTCAGTGGGTGAAGCACCACAATGTCCTGCCAGAAGTTTGGAGTTTAGCCTGGGATCCGAAGCCTGAAGGGCACTTAACTGCCAATAATTGTTTTTAGAATTATGAAAAATTATATACTTCACTAACAGAGAACTGCTTCCAAACAGATTTACTATTTTGCAACATGCAAGTAGTAATGCAAGAAGTTACTTTGAATGTGTGTTTCTCTGCTTGTTTATAACAACAACATTGCAATTACTGAACTGTTGTTTCTTTATAGGAGTGTGGTTGTCTCTTGAGGGGTCCATGAATTAATGCTTCTACAAAACATGGGGTTTGTAATATGATAAAATTACTTACAGGTGTTTTAGAAAAGAAGAAATTGTGGGGAGTATTTTTATTGCTAGTAAGTATTAATGCGTGTGCGCTGTAGCATTACCACATGCTGTACATTGCAGGAATTCCCACAGATGGAAATGATAATTTGGAAAAAATAACATGCAAATATGAATACTTGTCTTCAAAAGCACTACCATCCTTGGTTGTTAGTATGGAGAACATCAGAGAAACATGAGGAGCTCTTTTTGCCTTGCTACCAAAACTTGCTCAGCCCCAGCAGGAGCAAAATTCCTAGTCACTTAAAAAGTAACTGGTTACTGATAAATGAAAATATTAGAAGAATACTTACCTCATCCTTTTTTTTTTTTTTTTTTTTTTTTTTTAATGCTTGTATTTTAATGAAAATAACTTTAAAAATTTTGTTTTAATCTGAATTACAGCTGTGACTTTATCTCAGCAGAAGTTCTGGTGACCTTAAATATATGTTTTTGAGAAAATGACAACATTAAAAATTATTCAGAATTAGAATGTAATATAAAGATGTAAAAAAAGTTGATAAAGGTCAACCTGACCAATTTATTTAATGAACTACCCATTTTTTTTCTACCTTAATCTAGACTTACAATTTTATTTCAATATTCATTTTATGCTTTCTTATACACAAGAGAGACATTGGAGTTATCCCTATTTAAAGACTCCTCAGGGTTCTTTCCTTGTGCTGGCTTTTCAATTACCTGTAATTTTACTGGGGTCTGCTGTTCAAGGATGGAATTTACAATAATTTTGGTCTGCTCTATTATTGTATGAGATATATATTCCTTGAAAATATGGCCTCAGAATGAAACAAGGGAAAATCAGTGCTTTTCAGGGGTAAAGATTCCTTTGAAAATTTAAAAGTACTCTTATATTTTAGAGCAAGGACTTGACATTTCATGAGAAGAGAAAAATAGATTTTATATTCTGCTAAGAAATCCATAGAACTTTATTCAGGTTGTAGATATTTGAAAGTTATGATTTGCTCTTGCTCAAGAGGTACTGCTTAATTTTTAGGTGAGATACTCCATTTTCTCTAAGTATAGCTGTTTCTTTCAGGTCAGAGTTTGACTTATTTTAGTATGTTTAGAATTGTAACATTCAAGCTGGGCTTTCTCTGCAATAGTGTCCTTAAATATTCAGGCAGTCTGGAAAATGAAGTCACTTGATTACAAAATACATGAGCAAAGAATTCATAACAGGCTAAACGTGGAAGGCAAGAAGAATATAGTGGGATGCAGCTGAGTTGAAAGGGCAATAAAAACAGCCATTACCAGAGGATTGGTTTTCTGTGCTGTATTTTCTCACCATTCTGCAGCTTCCCAGACAAAATCAGTGGACTTCATCCAGCTGTGCCCAGTCACACTGGACTTCTCCTCTGCTGTGTGAAAAGACAAGTATCATGGAGATCCTTTAGCAGTGGTCCCTCTCAGATGCCTGAACAGCACAGAATTTTCCCCTTCATCTCAGTGAAGAGGCCCATTCCTTCCTTCAAATAGTGACCAAGATTCTTCACATTCCATTTACTGGAAGAGGCAGAAGCGGTCCTGACGCGTTGCCATTAATAAAACGTTCACTTAGAAGAGAGCAGGCCAAGTGGAGGGGTCTTTGCATCCTGTGGGATTGCTGATGGCAGGAGGGAATCCTCTGCAGGCTGCAGTTGTGCACGTGTTCTGTTGGGGCAGGAGGGTAAGGACAATATTCCGGTGCATTTAAGCATGGATGCTGACCCCAGTTGAGTGTTTGCAGTAGATATTAGTTGTTGCTGACATTAGCATGGGTAAGCACAGCTAAAACTCTCTTCTTGTTTTGCAGGTTTGTTCTTTAGAGAAAAATAATAAAAAAAAAGTCTCATTTTCAGCTCTGGCTTTTTTCTTTCAAGAGAATCAATATTTGGAACGATTTCTTTCAGGGGTCTCTTTTGCAGTTTTGTGTTGTGTTTGGTGAACTGATGAAATGTGTTGCTCATTCTCCATTTTGTAACATTTTAGCCGCTATCATTTGTCCTTTATTGCCATTCAAAAAATTGGAGATGGTAAAGCTGTACTTTTAGCTGGATGATTTTGGAATTTGAAATTAATTTTTCAATTCTCCAGAGTTCTCTATGTGCTGACATTTGCCAAAATTGTTGCATCAATATTGAAAAGATACATTGCATATAATTTTCTGTGTAGTGGAAAAAAACAAAACAAAACAAAACAAACCTTTAATGTCTGAAACTTTTATTCTATTCGTCATGATAATCTCTCCCTCTCCCCAGTCTTTGCAAACTGGCTACTGCCAGGAAAAAAAAAAAAAAAAAAAAAAAAAAAAAAAATTCCTCTGGTTCAAATTTTAAGTGAGATTTCTTTTCTCAAAACTTTCATTTAGATTTGGCAGTTGATACCAGAATTCTGTAAATATCTGAGCACCTTTATTTGTGTCAGTAAAAACCCTTCTTCTAAAAGCAGATATTTTATTTAGTTAATTATTTAAAAAACATAAAATTAAGGTTGTGAATCGTTAATAAATACTGTTTGTCACACAATTATAAAAAAAGCCTACTGAGTATTAAAGAAAAATAAACAATAATCAATACTGAGTTGTAATACTTTAAAAGTGTTTTCCAGATTTGAAAAAAAAAGCTAACCAAATATGTGGAAATCATAGTTTTTTATAATTACACAGCTATATGGTAGAAACACAATATCCGGTATATTTGTTAGACTTTATTAAAAGTTTGCATTGTTCACCGGTGGAATGTTTTCTAGCAGCAGGTATCTGCAGTCTGTAGGAGTCCCACAGCTGCTCAGTAGCCAGCTGACTGGTCACTCATTTCCGAGTTCTCAGAACTCAGCCGCGCAGATAGACTTCTGCAGCTGGGCTTCCATCAGCTGAACAGTCAGGTTCCTGCTTTGTGTCATGGAGTTTAGAAGTGGGAAGAAAGGAGGAGATGTGTGGCTTAATGCAGGATTTTCTGATGCAGGGAGAATGCTTCCAGGGGATTTATGGGCCTTACCCAATGCCTCTTGTTAAAGTTTAAAGCCGTTCAGCACCCCTTGGCTGAGATTCATTCAGGTTTATATAAATCCCTTCTCTAGACTCCACAATGCAGAATTAATCTCTTGGCACTAATTTTGAGATATTGCCGCAGTAACAGTGAGAGAATCTAAACAAGAGGTTAACTACCAAGTTAAAAGACAAGTCTCGGAGATATAAAATAACCCTCCTGAGTTTCACTTTGCTTTGATTTAAGAAGGGTAAAATAGTAAAAAATTATCAATATTAGTCCAGTTTTGCATAAGACTCTTTAGTCTTCAGAAGTCTGGACCAGAGTTTTAGGACAGAAAAAAAGAGTGGGATTAGATATTTCTGGTACATTATGTTTGCTTCCCATTGTGGCATGTATTCTAGCATTTTATCTGAAAAACACATGATTTTTCAGAGGGGTAAAGCATTTATGTTCTAAAAATAAAATATTAATAGAAAAATGTAGATAAATAAGTGAGTCAGAATGACAAGACAGTTATTGAATGGGAAACCTCTGGATAATTGAAAGAAGAAAAGCATTTAAGTCAATTGAACTTTTTCATTTTCTGTACATTTCTTGTCCAAGTTTTGTTTATCTGGAAAGAACATGAATTCTTGAGAGAATCACCTTCAGTTGTGCTGCTGATATTGCTGCTAGTCAAAGAAAATTGAATGTCACAAAGATAAAAATGCATAGCAATGCAAAGTCCTAGGGAAGGGTAATGGCATAAGTAAAACTTTTATAGCTATTTTTTTCATCACATTTTGTCTCCATCTTTCCTCATTTGATTTCTTCTCTGATAGACTTTTGAAACCATTTATGTCTAGAAAAAAATCAAGTTACATAAACTCAGGATCTGGTAACTATAAAAATTGGTGAATGGCAGAATGTGTAGCACAGCTGGAACAGAAAAACAAAGGAGAGGGACTAAGAGCCTTTGTACTTGCCCATCTTCCAACCACAGCCGTCAGAGAGAGCAGGGATGTTCAGAGGGTCCTGCTCAGTGCAGCGCATTTGAAGAAGGAACCATGAAAAGATTTAAGTGCTTGTCATGGCATCATCCCTTCCATTAGGAGACTGAGGTTGAGGGCATGGCTTTAGAGTGTCGTGTGACAAGTCCTTCACAGCGGCAATGCCAATGAACTTGAGATGTGCCGTGGCTTTTCTGCCGTTGCAGTAAAGTCCAGCCATCATTTTCCTCTGCTTTGTCCAAAGGTTTGGGAGCAGAGGGGAGCTGACTGCTGTGCCCCCACTGTATTTCTGAGCTGTGACAGAGCTGCTGTGAGCACATCTCTGCAGTTTTGGGTCAGCAGAGACCATGAAGCTGCATCTTCTTTGCTGTGGTGATAGGTGGTCATTGCTGCTTAGGTCTAAGAAAGCTTTCCCTTTTCCCCAAACACTTTGTCTTTCGCTTTTTGTGTTTGAATTAAGAAACTGTGGAAGAGTTAGGGAGAGTCTATAATTTGATGGGTTGGATTTTTCTTGAGAAATGAGGTTATTCTGATCACTGTTTGATTCCTTTCTATGAAAGGGGAAGGATAACATCATTGTACCTGAGGTGGTATTTTTCACGTTTTTTAAAGGGAATGTAAAGGCTGGTATACAAAGAAGAGTTTAGTGAAGAAAACATACCTAGGACACAGGTAATCTGTTTTATTGTTTGGCATGAGCTTCCTTCTCCCAGCCTTAAATGAAGGGAGTAGGACTTGATCTTTCCTTTATCTTTTGTGAGGAAAAATTAATAATAGAAATTCTGAGTTGCATGGTTATTTAGACACCAGCAGCTCAAAAGGGTGGTATGCAATATTTTTCTTATTAAAATAAAACCCTATTTTGGAATTTTGAACCTTTCAAAAGCTTAGACATCAAAAAGCTGCATGTTATGTTATATATACTTAATGTGGCTGGCCTTGATTTTATCTGTCTGAATTATTATGAAGTCAAGATCCATTTACAATATTTTGTACTCTTTTATTTGTTCATGACTGTAGCATTTTGTTCTTGGACATTCTAATGTTAAATTATTAACCTCCTGTGAGCACTAATACACAAAAGGATTCTTTGAAGGGGTTACAACAATCACTGTATCGTTTAAATAATTGACTGATGGAACCCAAGAGTTGCCCTCTGGATAAAGGGAAAGCAGTGGGTCAGTAAATTCTGCATTTCAATCAAACACACATGCAGGGTTTAATTACCCTAATGCACAGTATGAATGTCAGTCTTGCAGTACAGTATTTCATTCCTCACCAGTCTCTATTTTACAGTTGTTACCCCAGAGAACATGAATTTCAACTCTTGTCCTCGCAAAGAACAAACTTGTTTTCCAAAAATCAGCTCATTCTCGGGTGTGACCTCGAGCCATGTCATAAGATGTATCAACAAGGACGGTGTGCTGTAATTAGAGTGGACAAAGCTTCAAGGATATTCCTAAGGGAATAAATTTCTATATTGACATCTGTGGATTTTGTTTGGTTGTTTTTTTTTTTTTTAAAGTCATCCTGCACATTTCTAATAAGCCGTTCTAGTAGATGGCACTGCCACTTTGACAACTGAAGTAATTTTAATTTCCTGCAATATTTTTTCTTCTTGTTCAGTCTAAAAGTGGCTAATCTAAATGTGTGGAAATTCTAATAAGATTTCAAAAGGCTACAAATTTACAATGTATCTAGGACTAATGGAGCAATAATTGAAATTTAAATGAGAAAGGAAATCAGCATGTGTATTCTCAAATCATAAATGAAACAAAAAGAGATAAAAACACTTATCAAATAGAAAGCTTCCAGAGTTTTTCAGGCAACGTGTTTTCAATAAAATCTTTTTGAAATTTTATCATTCCATGGACAGCATTTCTTGCTTTTCTTATTCCCTTTGGTTCTGAACATGAAAATAATGCAAGAGGGTTTTTGTCAGATCTTCAATAGTACACTTTAATACTTGCAAAGTTTAGTGTAGTGCTTTGGGTCAGCAGATAAGCAATGTATGGATATCACAGAATTTAGCAGGATAGTCTGTCAGAAATTAATGTTGTCTTACAATAATGTCACCTTTTTAGAAACCAATACAAAAGCAAAATTAAATGGCAGGTGGAAAATTGAAGAGGATATAAACTGAAGTCCTCTCATACATAAGATGCATCTACTGTTGCCTTCAGTAGGCCCTGATTTTGTCTGTACTGCAAAAATAAAGTTTATTAGTGAGCAGGTAATCTTTAGCTGCAATTAGAGGAAAGAAAACATAATTATGTACATTATGCCAAGGAGGAAGAGAAGTTCTTAGTGAGTCTCAATTGTCCCAGTATCCCTATGAGTCAATATCTGGTGTGGTAACAAACAGCAGTAAATATAATTATGCTAGTCCTTATGGTAGTGATTTTCTAAAGCATGCACATCTGCTGCCACAGAATGATCTGCCAGCACTGGGGAAATACCGCTAAGAAAACATGCAGTGCACACAAAGCAATTTCCAGAAAAGTTGTTTTCTAAACTAAATCAAATATACTGGATATAAGATACTTGAAGATGAGGAAATTATAGCTGATGTACCTTAGGAGGTGGCTGATATCATTCATGTTACAATGTGGACCCTTCCAGTGGTGAGCTGTAAAAACAACCAAGAGATTTTGAGCAGTGTAGAACCAGGTGTACACCTACAGGAGTGTCTTAAATGTGCATAAACACATATTGCTAGATTGTCGTGATTTGTCTCTTTCAGCTTTCTATTTGGCTTCTTAAGTGGTTCTTCTTGAGATCCATAATGTCACTCAGTATCCTTAGATTGAGCACATGCTTGGAGTTAAGCAGGCGTTGTAGAGCTCCAGTTTTGTGAAGTCAGGACTCTTGTACTGCAGGGCAGCTGTGACACTGTGCATGGCAGAACTGTGACATTGTTCATGGCAGAGGTGTGACACTACATGGCAGAGATGTGACACTGTGCCATGGCAGACGTGTGACACTGCATGGCAGAGATGTGACACTGTGCCATGGCAGAGCTGTGACACTGTGCATGGCAGAACTGTGACACTGTGCATGGCAGAGCTGTGACACTGTGCATGGCAGAACTGTCACACTGTGCATGGCAGAGGTGTGACGCTGTGCCATGGCAGAACTGTGACACTGTGCATGGCAGAGGTGTGACACTGTGCATGGCAGAGCTGTGACACTGTGCATGGCAGAGGTGTGACACTGTGCATGGCAGAACTGTGACACTGTGCATGGCAGAGGTGTGACACTGTGCATGGCAGAACTGTGACACTGCGCATGGCAGAGGTGTGACACTGTGCATGGCAGAACTGTGACACTGTGCATGGCAGAGGTGTCACACTGTGCATGGCAGAGGTGTGACACTGTGCATGGCAGAACTGTGACACTGTGCCATGACAGAACTGTGACACTGTGCATGGCAGAGCTGTGACACTGTGCATGGCAGAACTGTGACACTGCGCATGGCAGAGGTGTGACACTGTGCATGGCAGAACTGTCACACTGTGCCATGGCAGAACTGTGACACTGTGCCATGGCAGAACTGTGACACTGTGCCATGACAGAACTGTGACACTGTGCCATGGTAGAGGTGTGATACTGCATGGCAGAGATGTGACACTGTGCATGGCAGAACTGTCACACTGTGCCATGGCAGAGGGGTGACACTGTTCATGGCAGAACTGTGACACTGTGCCATGGCAGAGGGGTGACACTGTTCATGGCAGAACTGTGACACTGTGCCATGGCAGAGGGGTGACACTGTTCATGGCAGAACTGTGACACTGTGCCATGGCAGAGATGTGACACTGTGCATGGCAGAGGTGTGACACTGTGCATGGCAGAGATGTGACACTGTGCATGGCAGAACTGTGACACTGCGCATGGCAGAGGTGTGACACTGTGCATGGCAGAGATGTGACACTGTGCATGGCAGAGGTGTGACACTGTGCCATGGCAGAACTGTGACACTGCGCATGGCAGAGGTGTGACACTGTGCATGGCAGAACTGTCACACTGTGCCATGGTAGAGGTGTGATACTGCATGGCAGAGATGTGACACTGTTCATGGCAGAACTGTGACACTGTGCCATGGCAGAGGGGTGACACTGTTCATGGCAGAACTGTGACACTGTGCATGGCAGAGGTGTGACACTGTGCATGGCAGAGGTGTGACACTGTGCCATGACAGAACTGTGACACTGCATGGCAGAGGGGTGACACTGTTCATGGCAGAACTGTGACACTGTGCATGGCAGAGGTGTCACACTGTTCATGGCAGAACTGTGACACTGTGCATGGCAGAGGTGTCACACTGTGCATGGCAGAACTGTGACACTGTGCATGGCAGAGGTGTGACACTGTGCATGGCAGAGGTGTGACACTGTGCACACTGTCAGTGTGGCTCTCCAAGTGCTGTGGGACCTTTCCCTCCTGTGAGTCTGCTGGCTTTTAGTAAGTGGATGCCATCCCTGAAGCATGTTTGACATACCTGGTTATTGCAGGGCAGCATTGTGTCAAGTTTCCATAAGCATTGCAGATGAGAAGTCCGAGCTGTGCTTAGCACTGGAGCCCAGTTTGGTGATAAAGCTCCCTGGGGGTTTGGCCAGGACCAGCTGCTTTGGATACAGGGCCCTGTGAGGCTCCAAACTCTGTGCTCCAGAGCTGGGCTAAAGTACCACACTCTGCTGTGCAATGAACACAAAGATCTTCTGTCTCCATCTTTCTCATGACCTTCATTCTGCCCAATGCTTTATCCCCTTGAAAGATGCCTTAAACAAATCTGAAGGGCTGCTGTTCATATTTTTATGTAAATTGTATGAGAACACTCCTGCCAGAATTTTTTTGTATAGCACAGTTGAAACCCTGCAGACATCCCGAGCTTCTTTCTTTTTATCAAGTGCCTATAAGGCTTCAAGTATCTCTTGAAGAAAAGCTGATAGCTGAAGAAGTAATGTTTTCCTCAATCTATCCGATACCCTGAGGAATATTGCCAGCAGAATTAGGAAGCTCTGAATGAGGTTTAGACAGAATTATTGTATTACTATATTTATGTATATATTGCCCTTAACATTTTTCCTCAGCTATCACCTAATGCTAGTTAACTATACAGACCATTAATTATTTTCCTTGAAACCCCTTATACAGCTTCAGGTTTTGTCTCCATGTGTGTCCTTGACTGCTCCTGTTCCCACAAGGCTGAGCAGCAGAGTACCTGATGTATGGGGACCTTGGTGTTTCTGGATGCCAGTCTGGCAGCTGAAAGTCTGAAAATTAGAGTGATATGGTTCGCTGGCCATAGTATGTCTGAAAAACTGAGCACTGATTAGAATAATAATGTTATAAGTACGATTTTTAGTACTTACAGCATTAGTGTAATTGTATTTCTGCATGATGGTGACATTCACATATACTCTAAAAGAAATCTGTTCACTGCTAAGCATCTCTGAGACTGTCTGCCTCAAGAAAAATAGTGATTCAAATACTGAAGCTACAGTGGAGCCAGGATTTCTCCCATTATTCAATGGAGGAGAAAGCTGTAGTGTTAGATTGAAGACATCCTTGCCTCCATTTGCTTTCTAGACTTTTTCAAGGATTAAGTGGAGAAAAAAGGGAAGTGAAGGAAAAGAAGATAAGAATTATATTAATGGGTATTGCTGGACTCACAGTGCTGGCAGAAATGGATGATGAAGCAGGATATTTATCACAGGAACACAGTGGAAGACCCAGACTGGGACTCGTGAGTTTTATTTTGAAAGAATGCTATTATCAGTTGTTTCTGTAGTATGTTCTGCTCATCTGGTTTGAGACAGAATGATGAGATTTAGGTTTGTTAGTAAAATACCATGAAATTCTGAGTGAATATTATACATTGTAAATGAATATTGTGTTGGAGTATAATTTGAATCAGCTGTGCCATAAAGTGGGATTTCCTCACTTCCCATTCCAGTTCATGTCGTCGGTTTTGCATGTGCATTAAAAACATCAGAAGGATTTACTGTTTTCTGACATTGAGGTACATCCAGGATCAAGAGCCATGACTATCATATTTTCTATGTGTAATACCTGACTGCAGCAGGTGCACTATGTGACAGGGAGAATGACAAAGCACACGGACTTACTCATATGCATCAGATTTCATGACTGCCATGAAACTACTTCTTTTATCTACAACATATGGTAGCTCAAAACACATTAAATAGTCTTTTTCTTGTGCCTGGATTGGCAAAAGCCCTAATCCAACAGCAAATTTCTACATGAAACCGTCAAGCTCTAGCAAAATGACACAGTCACAATTCGGCATGGTATCAAGTGATGGCATTATTGCCATCCATCTGCCAGGCAACAGGGAAAGAGGGTCTTAAAGCAGCAGCCACCATTCTAAATTACTCCTGTTTTATTTCCTGTAAAACATGGCTAAGTCAATAAATGAGATACATTTCAATGCAAATGAACTTCCATGAAAACATAGCTATATCTCTCTGCCTATATACATACATGCAGAAAGTTAATATTGCACACTGATGAGAAATTAAAATTGCACTCTGACCCTGTGCCCGTGGCAGGCAAGCACAGATTCCAAAGTGTTACTCAGAACAGAGTCTGAGAAGAGCCAAGTCCTACGTCTCACCACATGGCAGCAACATCATCACATCATAGGCTAATGGAGATATTTGTATCACAATTACTGTTGACATCTTCAGCACACATTATAGAAAATAAATACATTAATGTTAAATCAAGGGATATTGCACACGTTTAACAAACCAGATCACTTAGTCCATTAAACTGGCTCTGTTTAATGATACATTTTTACGGTTTTTGTCCTTTCATCAATGTCAGACTCTGAGAAGTGGTGTCTGTAGTATGTGGGGTGATTAGGCCGCCCATAGCCCCATTAGGCTCTTGACATTATGGAAATATTAATACAGATTCCTTTGGGAATCTGTAAGATATGGCCCCTCTCAAAGTCCTAAGCTCCCTTTCAACCACTGACTTAATTTTAGTGCTCTGAAGATTTTGGTTAAAATGGGCATAGAAGTCAAGGTTACAGTAACCCCCAAAATATCCAAAATAGCCTTGGTTTGTGAGCCTTTTTTTTTTTTTTTTTTTTTTTAATGTTGTAGTTTCCCTCAAAAAAATGGGTTTATACAACACTGCTGAGCAATATCTGTATGTGGTTTATATATTTGGTCTTTGCAGTCATGTAGTTTTGCATTTTTATAATGCTACAGGGCCCTAATAATATGATATTTGCTCTTCTAAGAATTTTTTATGCCCAAGATGTATGATGAAGAACAAAATTTCATGTTATGTTGTACCATAAATAATTCTCTATAAAAAAAGAAAAAAAGAAAGGCAGAGCGTTTTCATGCCATTTGGCTCTTTGTCATGTATATATGCTAACTTTAATAAGGATTTATGAAAGGCAGGCATGGGATAAAATGTGCTATGTTGTGAAGAAATATGGGTAAATCCCTGACATTTATAATCTGAAATCTTGATTAATCAAAGAAAAATTTAACAATAATGGAGGCTAAATATTGCTTGCTCTGTGCTTTTCTTCTTCCAGAGGAGATTTCCCACTACATCATAGTTTTTAATGCTTCACTCAGCACTGAAAAGGATTGAGAATGCAGAAGAAAACAACAGAAAAATAGATTTAAAATAGGTTTAAAATTGAATTAAGCTCTCTTAATATAGTAAAGTTTGTTGCTTGGAATTGCTACCAAAGACTCAAAAAAGGATATGGAGTAATTTAATAAAATCATATTACTTTTTTCTGGAAAATCAGGTAATATGAGTATTATGTTTCCTTTTGGCTATGAAAGACTAAAAGTAATTTTTTTTTTACACAGAAAAGAACTCTCTTGTAGACTGTGGACAGAGAAGAAAAGTTAAACACAGAATTAACGCTGTTGAAAGGCCCCAGAGTAACACAGATAATGCTGAAAGTTGCACCATCCTTTGCACACACATAGACACCTCAATTGCATATCAAAAAGATGTTCCCTTGTTCATACAAAAGAATCCAGACCAAAAAATGTAGTCTAAATTCTGGCAATGTAAAACTGGCTCTATGCCCCAGTGCGTCTGGATAAACGAAAAATAATTTTAGAAACTACCTACTTATTAATAATAACTACACTTATTGCAATAACAACAAAACCAAATAACAATTGCTTATGATAATTAATTTTCAAAATACTCTTCTTGTTCCCAGCTTGTAGTATGATTTAAATTTTTTTTTTCACCGCTTTTTCGTAATTTTAAAGGTCTTTCTGGGGTGCAACTCATATGAAGTGTTGGAATAGTACAATACTTTAAAAGTAGTTTTGAAATGTCCTGTAAATATGTTAATTTAGTAATTTTTTCTTTAAGGCATGAAAGACTAAGTAAATAAAGTGAAAATGTCGCTACTATATCCAATGACTCTAAACCAATTGACTAGTGGCTACAAAGGAGTCTCTGTAGCTCCAGTAACAGGATTATGCAATCTGGAGTCTGTTTTCAGATACATTAAGTTGGAACACGCACAATCCCTCTGCCTCCACCCCCAACCAAAAAAAAAAAGGAAAAAAAAGGGCAATTTTTAATCTCTGCAACTGCTCATCATGCAGGAACTCTCTGCAGTTATATAAGCCCATTTAGTACTTTTCATTCACGAGTACGTGACAAGGTTTAATTGAGTTTATATAAAGGATTCATTATGTCTGTCATGCCTTCAGTGGCATGATTTTAGAGAGAGAGAGTAACTGATTCTGACCTGAGACAGATTGCAAAGGCTTCTCAAAAGGTTTGCAATTTTAGTAAGGATTTTGTGTGCTGTTTTGATGTGTTACTTTCATTCTGAACCATTTTCCAGGCTGATGTGAGCTGGCCATGTGGCGGGGTTGATATAGATCAGTACATAAACCAGTTGCATATCTTCACTGAAGAGTAGCACCACATTCAGTCAGGACATAATGGTGGGCTAGTGATACATTTGACATTAACGGTGCCTTCATTTGCTGTTAGGATGTGACAGGCAGGCAGCCAGCCGTGTGTGCTCAGATCAGATAGGACCAAAGCCTCAGAAATACTGTGGATGTTTCTGCTTTTCAAGGTTTGTCCTTTAATGAGAACCCCAGAGCTGTGAGGACCCAGAACTCTGGGAACACGTGTCAGTTCATGAGGGCAGCACATAACTGCAGAGTTCTGGAGATGAAGGGCACAGCATCTGTGCTGTACTGTGTCATGTTAAAAATTAAAATAAAAGAGCTTGAGGGTATATCATGGTTGCTGATGCCTCATTGTCCTTTCTCTTTGTTCTACACTCTCATTACATCTTATCTGCATTGTCTGCTTTCAATAATCAAAATTACTATCTAAATAACTCAAAGCATGCAGATCCCTACCTGGTGATTGGCTTCCCATCACCATTAGTCATTCAAAAAGCAAGGATTTGCATAGGAACTCTGGGCTTCTTTCTCAACAACTGTATTGTAAATATAAATATGCCAATTACCTCAATTACCTGGTCCGGATGCTGCAATGTGGTTGTGGGTGTTTTGTTGTTTTGTTTTGGGGTTTTTTTGTGTGTGTGTGTGTGTGTGTGTGCGCGTGCGTGCGTTTTGTTTGTTTGTTTGTTTTTTTGTTTGTTTGTTTTCCTTCTGA
Organism: Hirundo rustica; assembly: GCF_015227805.2. Classification (NCBI taxonomy): domain Eukaryota; kingdom Metazoa; phylum Chordata; class Aves; order Passeriformes; family Hirundinidae; genus Hirundo; species Hirundo rustica. The sequence goes on from NC_053463.1 coordinate 12,494,832, forward strand.
TTGCCTGCTGATTTCAGCTTTCTTAAGCAACTTTATAGCAACATAAACACAATGGTAACATTTTAGTTGGGCTAAAGAGTTCTAAAGCTCACCTAAAAAGACCAGGCAACTACAAAAAATAGAAAGCTAAGGCCAAAAGGAAGTTATTGTCTGTTGGGTGATTTATGGCTGATTTCTTTGCTTTCCAGTCCATGATAGCGTACAGACCATCAGTGCTCTTCTTTCGGGATTTACTACCACAAGCATATTTTCATTTATAATATTTGTTGACTTATATCTGTCTTCAGTATTGAAATGCTACAGATGCAAAACCAGAGTTATCCTTTAGAGAAGAGTCTTGATCTGTCAAGGAGAGGTGAAATTCTGGGGAAAAGGAATGACAGAAGTCTGGGAGGAAAGAGCAAATTAGCAGTTAAATGGGAAAAACAGTTTTGCATTCTGTCAGGCTCTTTACAGATATTTTCACTTAAAGTGTGGACTGTTTGTTTTCCCATGTCATGATAATAATTTCATGCTTCTTCCTTTCTGTAACAGTGAAGTCCTGGGCTAGCAAGGATGGGACCAGTATCCATCAAATTGTTCACTGTGGCCCTGTTCTAGAAGAAAAATTGGTTTTCCTCTTAATAGTTTTAAAACAGTAGAAATTTCTTTCACGTAGCTTTCATTTCTAAGTCTATGTGATAATTATGAAACATGATGTTCAGGGGGAAAACTAATGTCAAATAATGCAGAGGCTCAGGATTGCTTGTAGGCTGAGTCCTACATGCACTTAGAGACTCCTTCATATTCTATATGTAAATGTTTAAATTATTTCAATATAATTACTGTCACAAAGAAGGTTACATTTGCAGAAATAAGGAATTCATGGATAATTTTTCTGACAGAAGTGAAACAGCGATTACTTAGAAATAGCTGCGGCTCTCAACATCAGACTTCAAGCTCTAAAAATTTCCAGATTGTTCATCCTTGTATTTTTCAATATCAATGTGTCAATGCACCCAGAATCTTGCAGTAATTAATTATCTGTGGAAATGTAACCAACCAATCAAATTAATTTGTTCAACCTTCAGATTTTACTAAGAAAGTAGAATCTTTTACTGTATCCTGAGTACCATCAACCTCATCTCAAAGCTACAGAGAGAAAATATTAATGCAGAATATCTGTGCTGATTTTCTCCATGATGAAATCTTCTCTGTGTGTGCTTGTTTTGAGTACTCTGTATGATCTTTAAATGTCAAGAACTCCCATGCCTGATATACCACCTTTTTCTTTGTAGTGTTCCTAAGCAGTAGTTTTGCTTCTGAGTACTGACTTAAGGTTAAAACATTTCAGCCTGAGGAAATCTTGATCAGATGCATAGGGTGTATAGAGGAACTCTCCCACAGCTGTGGAGTCTTCATTCATTAAAAAGTTTGTTTGTTTACAAAATAATAAAAGATGAAAAGCAAACCTCTTAGCCAGTGGGCGATGTCTCTTAAAAGAATTTGGGATGTTTTTGTTATCCTCAAAGTTACAAAGTTGTGTTCAACTGCAGGAGCAGAATTCTGCTGAAATACTGGAAATGGACAGTTTTCCTTTCGTTGTTGGGCTCCTTCCAAGACAAATACAGTCCATGTATTTTCCCTGTTCTCACTCAAAAGCAGGCAAGAAAGGCTCTGTCACCTCAGAGGAAGTGTTGGCTGAACCTGGAGCAGTTGTTTTGCAGCAGAATTGGTGAGGAACATCTGTCTTGGTTAGAGGATGGCAGGAGGTCTTAAAACTAAATCTAGGGGATTTTGAGGCAGATTCATGTACTGTAGAAATATCCTCAAATCACCAGGCTGCCAGCTCACCCTTAAATCTGAGATGTGGCCCATAGTTAATCAGGTGCCAAAGGAACTCAAAGTCTCCCTGTTCCTTATAAAGGGAGAAAATTCGGTTTAGGAAGCTTCATCCCTAGTTAGATACTCGGATTTATATTGTCAAATAGGTCCTGAAGTTCCAGAAACATTCTTAGGTTTCCTTGACAAATAAAAATCTGTCTCTCTTTGGTTGATGATTTGTTTGTTTGGTCAGTTTTTTAATATTATTTTTCATGAGGGCAAAATTGTTCTGATGTTTTCTAAACTTGTGTTTGACACTAGCCAAATATGACTTACACAATGCATGGGGCAGTGGCTTCCTCAGGGCATTGTTTCAAGCGCATCATTTTTCAACAGCTCCAGAACACTACTTATTGATATTTTAGAGGTGCACAAAAGCTTGAAACTCTGACTATTTTGTAGCTAATTTATCCCCTTGCTGCATGCTAGCCTAGCAACCATGCTGAGTGAACCAGCTATATTTTTCATCATGGGTGAAGCTCAGCTTTAGGGAAGGGCTCATGCTGAATGGGCTGCCCTGAGATTTGCTGGGAAGGAAATTAAACGGCAGTTCACAGGAGCAAGCTGCCTTTTCTAAAGCCTTCATTGGGCTTATGCTTGAACAGACCACATAACAAATGCCCTTTTTCTTGGAGACAGAGGAAAGTACAGTAAGTTGAGAGCTATTTAGAGTGGCTCAACTACTGCTTTTTAAAAGAAATCCATCCCTCATACCCCTGCCACATAGGACCTAAAGGCGTTTCCTCCTTTTTAGCAAGGAGACACAGTTATGGATTATTCAAACACTGGAGCTTTAGAAGCAAACTGAGAAACCTCATGAACAGTTTTTTGTTAGATTTTTATCAAGAATACAGGTAATCCTCTCTTTACATGACTTGAGTTAGAGTTTGTCTCACAGTTCTGGGTAATTTGGTGTAATGAGTACAATGCAGTCTAAGCCTTGTAAGTGCTATTAAGAGCAGCATTAATATTTTTTTTAAATAATTTCCTTAATGGTATCTTTGCATAAATCCTGTATAAAATATTTATAAATTACATTCCAGCTGACTTTTAGGAAGTAAACATATATTTCTAAACAATTCTTTCTGGTGTTGCAGGCTAACCCTGTTGGATATCAGAGGAGGCAAACCTGCAAAAACAATCCTAGATTTTGAGGATTTGCTCTTTTTCCAGGGGTCTTTAACCTTGAGGATCTCTTTCTGCAGCAATATCACACAAGAGGAGAAATAAGCCTGAAGTTTATGCATCAGTTTGCAATGTTAGATATTAATTAACATCTAGTTATCAGGGTGCTGTTTATCCTGTGTTTTCTTCCTCGTGGAGGCCCCTCCACACACATTTATAGTGTTATTATTCTGACTGTTTTGGGGCAGTGCTGTCAATTCACACACCTCCTGGCAAGTTAACCACAAACAATTTCTTTATTACCTGTTGTTAAAAGATGGGAAGATAAGTTAATGAAAAGCCAATGTAAGGAGACAAGAATGCCAGGCACACTTGGATTATTGTAGCCCACCCTGCTGCTGCTGTTGATGATGGGAGAAGTGGCAGAGAAATTCCAGCACTGCCTCCTTGCCTGTTTCACCAGTTGTTACTGGAATTTACTGAGACACGGATTAAATTCAAGTTTGGGATCTTATGCTCCTTGACAGACATACTTCCCCAGATTTGTCTAGATTTTGAACATATCTATAATTTTTACTGCACAACATCCTGTGATTTTGAATTTCACCACTTAACTATTGATCCTGTCAAAAAAACCACAAACCCCCAAAACCTATACTTTTTTTAAAAAAAAGTTGCTGCCTGAGAAGTTCTCGGGGCTTCACATCATTCTTTTGCATTGAGAAGCTGTGAGTAATCACCCACTATTCACAAAGCTCTCATTATTTTGCTCTCTGTGAGATTTTCTTTTCCTCTCATTAGGTGTTTACCAAAGTGATGTCTATTACTCAGGTTAGTTTTGTATTAAATATATTCCATTTTCTAGTTATTTTCACAAAATCCCTTTACGCATTTTTCTGAAGAGTTTTACTCTATCATTCTGAATTAGGTGAGCAGAAGTTCTGTTTGACTTAAGGATTTTTCAGAGCATATATTATTTTTTTTTCCAGTGGAATATTCTTAAATGGAAAGGACTTTTTAATAATAAAAAAAATACCCATAGAAATTAAATTTCTGTAAGTGACACTTCACAAAAGTTTGTGTGCATTTAACTTAACGCTTTCTGAGGTATTATCTTATGACATTTCTTGAAAGCCATGACCCAAATTTTATATGCAGTTTTCTTGACCAGAGAAAGAGTATTTAGAGCATTATTCAGCATAAATGTAGCTGGGTGAGAGTGTTTCCAAAATATGGAACCTAGAGTAGCAGCAGTACTGACATAAATTTTAGGGAAGCAGCTATGAATTTTAGGTTACTTGTCTTGCTGTATCCTGTCTCTGGCATGAGCAGCAGGGCCACACCATTTGTTTTCATACTGTTGCATCAATCAAAATTTATTGCAACCGTTGCAAAGGTACTTACACTAATCTCTGTCAATTTATTACTCCTCTTGACATTTGATCAGTAAATTTTTTCTTCACTAAAAAGATAATTCTCACAAAGAAAAGAACTTTCCAAAGCACTCCATTTATGTTGTAGATATATCTGACTTCATGGTTTTCTAACAGTTGGATTCATTCACAGCAAGTCTGCTAACAACAGAGCACTGTACGTATTTCTTATTTTCAGCATATATTACTTACATTTGAGAGGTTAAGACTACTTATATGTGTGGGTTATCTAAAATTTAATTTTATTTTTTCAATTATGCAGAGAGTATTGCTCATTTACTTAGCTCTGTAACAAGTGAACAGAGAACAGGAGCCAGAAGCAGCAGTAGCACCAACACCTTTTTTGTCCCCCAGCAGCTGGGATGCATTGGAGGCGCTTTCCTGCTGAAGCACTTTTCTCTAACATAGTTTCTGGAAACAAAACAAGGGAAGAAGAGTCTCAAGATATTGCCAAAAATAGCCTTTTCTGCATGGTTTTGTTATTGGCAGCTGGGTCAGCTCAATCCAAAGAAGTAGCAAATTTTTCCAGACGCAAAATGTAGGTGAGTGCCAGTGGAGTTAGACAGTTGTTGGGCTTGGTGTCCTTTTTGTTCCTTAGGAGCTGCCCTGTGCAGGAGCGGGGTTTTCTCATTCTGTGTCTGCATAGTTACCTCCCATGCACTGTAGAGCTGTGGGGGTTATGCATTATGTCTCAAGGACTTGAGATTATATCCAGCTCCACATTATTACTCCCCATCCTGATTCATTTCAGGGCACACATTGTTTCCCTTTGAAATCTGGTTCCATATTAATCATCACACTCAGACTCCAGATACAGCATCTTCCTCTGATAAAACAATGTCATTCAGGGGAAGATGAAATGGTAATTATAATCAGAGTTCAAGCTGGCAGGAGATGGAGCAAAAATTAAAAGTGCTAAATCTGTAGCATTTTGATTATCTGAAAAGTCCCCAGATTTTGCAGCAGAGCTGCGTTTAAATATGTAGTAAAGTGGCTCCTTGTAAATCAAGTCATAATTGTTCAGCTCTCGGTTGCAGGAGCCGATTTCAATTTTCTACTTCTCTGCAGAATTCTCAGCTTTGATTAAGAGCAGAGGTATGAATAATAGGCTTCCCCCCATTAAATACACAGTTGGGTGAAAAAAGAAACAACAAAATATTCAAGATATATTGCACAAAGTTGCAAGATGCATATAACATTTCTTTTAATATTGAGATTAAATTCCAGTCCTATAAGTATGCAGTCTCACTTATTAAGGTGAAATGAGATGAATAGTGATCTCCTGTAATACCCATGGCCACCTCAGATATGTCTGTGGTGTTCAGTGACATTACAGTAATCATTCTACATTTGAAAATAATTTAGATTTAGCAACTTCCAAAGATACTGATGCAAGGTTTGTTGGTGAAAGGGACAGTAAAAGGCATTTTCCCAAGAAAAAACCCCATTAAACAGCAAATAAAATGTGTGATTCCTTACAGTATTGACCAGTGAACTTTCTCAGGATCTTTGCTGTTCCCCAAATGAAAACTAGACACTTCCAGCAGCAGGTGAAATGTGTTTTGTTTTCTGTTTAGACACAGCTGTTCAGAAACCCCAGCAACCACATTTAACAGGTCATTGTTCTGGTTCTGCATTAAGTATGAATTATGTTTTCTGAAAATTTATCTGCACGGCCTCTAGTTCTTCTGTAGTGTTGGTCTTACCTACTTTGAGTTGTAAAGGTTTTACCCTGAAAGATTATGTATACTTTCAGAGAAATTTCAGAAGGGTCTTTTGTTTCAGACAGACAGCACTACTAGAAGGCTTGGAAAAGCCCTATTTTCCTAAATATTTTGTTTAGAAAAATATTTACAGACCTATGACTATGCTTGCTTCCTGGATGGTTCTGCTACGAAATACAGTAGGTGTTAGAGTAAAAAAATGGTGTAACTTTAAGAGAATAGAGCTGTGGTGAGTTTGCTGCGCTCATTAACTTCTCACCATAATACCATGTAATATTTGTGATCTCTAGTTAACCCATACTTTCTTTAGCATGAAAACAAGCAAAGCAGGAATTTAATGAAGTGTCTAGAGGACTTTCTTTGCAGTAAGTGGCTGTACTGAATTCATTGCCTAACACTGAATAGCCAGCAGGATTCTTCAGCATCTACCAGATGCTAACTTAAGGTCTTTTATTATCAAAAACTGCATGTAAATATAGCTGATATTAAATATGATATTTAAATGAAAAGGGTTCAGATAATATAGTCTAAAAATCAGATTAAAACTTTCCCAGTGTCTTCTGGGGCTCCTTGTCTTCCCTCACTGCAGCCCCTGGGCGCTGCCGATGCTGTGGCAGTTTGTGTGAGGAGGGTCAGCCCTGCCTTGGTGCACAGAGTGGGAGACTTGGAAACGAGGAAAGAAGGTCTTGAGGGAGGGGAGAGCTTTGAAAATATTTGAAATGTTGATGGATATGCACTAACACATGTTGCCTGTTCTTTTCAGCCTTCTGAATGTCCGCGTTTTTGCAGTGGAGTTTCTCACGCATTGTAACATAAACAAAGTGATTGTTTTTGCATTCCTCTGTGGAGGAGGGAAAATTGATGGACTTCTAGTTTGACCAGTGGGCTCAGAGAGGTGGCAACCTCATTCTCCAATCCTTGGTCATTGTCCAGAATCTATATAAATCGAGGTCAAGAAATAAAAACCTTTATTTTTGCTCTGACAGCCTCACTGCATGAGTATCATTCTTTTCGTGTCCTCTAGCAACAAACACAGAACTGCAGCACATCAGAAACCTTTGCCAGAAACGCAGTGTCGTGTTTCTGACAGTTTTAACAGTGTGGGAGCTTTGTGAGTTAAAATTGCAATTCCTTCATCTCAGGCATCAGCATGGAAACAGATCACCTGGAGGACTCAGGCAGAGGGGGATCGCCCCGCCCCGTGTGTACAGCACAGCCCAGCCATGTGTAACATAAGAAACTGTACCTTCTGGATAGGTCTAACAATACTATTGCAAATTCTCTGGTTCCATAGACTGTTCAAAACAATTCATTTTGCTTCTCTCTCTCTTTTTTTTTTTTTTTTTTTTTTTTTTTTAAATGAAGTTGAGAGTGGAGAATTTATCTGCTTGATTCCCATTAAAGTTAACCAAGAATGTTTCACTAATTGTAATGTTATAGGGATTTGTAACTGATTTGAATGAATTTAATTGATTTACTTCCATGGGCAGGCCTTAAAAAGAGTACCTGCATATGCATTGGAAGCAAAGAAAATAACGGAAGCTTTGTGTAAAATGCTGGTTACTTTGCTGTAAAGCTAGATATGTTTTTCTTTAAGAAGAAAGGATTAGCTTTTATGCCTAGTAATTAAATTTTACTTAAGACTATCTTATAATTAAAAAAAAAAGGGTTTTCCATATTTTATTTTTAAATTGTCTTAAGGAACACAGGAATATACTATAAAAATAATAAATTTAAAATTTAAGCCATGGCAACAAAACCCTGGGTCTCAGAGGCATGATTTTAAAACTTTGTTGAGCTTAGTTCCTTTTCAATATTTTCCCTTGTGCCTTAGGTTCTAGCAAATGCCATTAACAAAATCAATCTTTAATGGTTTTAAGCTTCTTTAAATAATAAGATATGGAAATAGATTGTATAATATAATGCAAGATGACGTGTTCTTTGAAAGAGAGGGGGTTAAAAAGAGGAAGTAAATAAAACTTTATGTCCTTACACAATTGTGGTTTTGGAGCTCTCTGCCTACAGAAACCACAAGTGTTGCAAAAGAAAATATTGTCTTTGTGTAGGTGTGCTTACCCCAATATTTATAGTCTATATCTGAATTTTAATATTTGACCATTTCATGAAGCAATTCATGGAGTAAGTTTGAACTTTCTAATTGCAATTCTTCTACTCACTAAAGCTGATTGTAGTGTGATGGTGAACAGAATCCTCATTGAACATCTCCCACCAAAGAGAAGCTTTCCTATTGTGCAGGTGTGTCTACCTCCTGCTGTCTTCTGTGATCACAGCCAGCCCTGCTCTGCCCTTTGGAAAGGAGGAATTGTTATCCCCTTTCAGCTTCAAGCTGTGACAATATCCATCAGAGGAGGCAGAACAAACCAATGCCCACCTTGCTGCCTGAACTCTCTCCAGGCCCAGCAGTGTCCATCCCAATCTGAGATAAACATCACCTTCTGCAAGGTCATGTGTTTAGAAACTGTTCCTGCTGTTCAGATTCTTAATTAGCCAGATACACAGACACTACTCAGGTTAACTCTAGCAGATTTAGGAGGTAAGGCAGGTCTGGTAGAGACATCACGTCCATAAATTGCTTCTTCCCTTGGCCAGATTTGCCAAGTTTATGTTGTATTTTCCTGTGAAAACAACAGAAATGCAGAATAGAATTGTATTTCTGTAGGATCCATAGCAAGTGTAAGGAAAACATATGTTTCTTCTACTTGTTAGTAGTACTTTGAGCCAGCTTTATGTCTCATGTCAGTGGAAATTTCTGGATATAATTACACTACTCTTGTTGCTTTACTTTCTAATCAATCTGACTTGGACAAAACTGCTATTATAATCAATGCTCATATTGACAGAGGAGAGTGACAATGGGGAACGGCAGAGGAGTAACAAGCTTGGTTTGTTGTTCCTTTTAAGAGCTTGAAATAAGAACAGTACTTCCATAGCTTAATTTATAAGCTAAACCCACAATTTGGGAGTGTTCCAGTGGAACAAATTTTGTCATCCTTGAAAAATATTCAAGTTGTTTGAGTTAATCAGACTGCATTTTAAACATTCTGACACTGTAGGTGACTTAGTCTGAGAGTCTTTATAATATCAGGTGTGGCCAGTTTTAACCTTAGTTTTGTTGAATGCTCATTTCTCAGCACTGCTGAAAATTGAGATGTCAATTCCCTTTATTAGAAGAAGAGAGAGGAAAACAAATATGCCTTTCTTTCACTGCCACAACTGGAATGTCAGGCTCCATGTTCTCAGCTTCTCTTCTCACCTCAGAGTTCATCCCCTCCTTTTGCTGGATACTAAACTGCCTTTAAAAGGTGAGGCACAAGGTCACTCATACGCAGTTGCCTCAAATCCAGCGCCCAAAGGAAGTAATAAGGAAAGGTTGATTCTCACCACATCAGGCTGGTGGAGCACCACATCTGCCAGCCAGTGCTGTGCCTTCTTCACCGGGCTCTGAGTGAATGTGGAAGTGGGGGGCACTGTTCCTCTGTGTCACACAGAGTTTTCCTCGGTGGGAGACACGGTGAGTTAGGCACTGAGTCTGCAGAAAAGACTCTTCAGAGGCTTGTAAACAAATTAGTTGCCTGTACAAAGACTTGATCAGGACACCAAATTCCAGGAAAGAATACAGGATCAGGTGCAGTGTGTAAGATTATGGAAATGGTTGTCTGAGGTCCAGTGTAGCACAGCATTACATCTTAGTCAGTCGTGTCTGCATGTTGCTGAGGCAAAAGTTTAAAAAGCAGTGAAAATGTGTATGGGTAGCTCACAATGTTACTGTCCCAGCCTCTGAGTCAAGGTCTCAGCAGCTTCCCAAGCCAAGATCGACGTCTGAGTATTTGAGAACGTTTCCCTAACTTTTCAGGCTGTTTTTTCCAGCTCATATGAACATTTGGCATCTCCTTTACACTCTGGCAATGTGGTGCCGGGGTCATCTTGGCACTTTTGGGCTAAGCCTGGACTTGGTTTGTGCTACATGAAGATGTAATAAAAAATACTGTGGGGGCCTATTAGTTGGTTGTGATGTGATTCATGGTGAGCATTCATGGCGTTTGGGTTGATGTTGATAATATTTGCATCTCTCTGTTTAATAGTATGTGGGCTGCGGTGTTCTGAATGTGTTGGAAAAGGCTGGCACCTTCCCTTTGAGGAGCTGGGGACAATATGTGCCTGCTTAGAGCTTTGGCCAGATATCAGAGGTTTGGGGAGTGGACCAAAGTGGAATGAAAGCCCTCCTTTTCTGCCAGGATGGGAAAGGACTTAATCTTAGCAGGGTGCCTTAAACAAAGGAAACATTCAGGGAAACATTAATATAATAACAGCCCCTAGCCCAGGAATCAGCCTTCAAGGGAGTCTGGAAATACTATCTCTTTGTCTAAATAAATTGTAATTTAAACATTATCCTTGTTAGATCTAGCGGCATTCTACTTGGTAATTCTTTAAAATGCCATGTATTTGGTGCCACATAGTTGATGTATTGGGTGATATTTTTAATTCAGTAGGAGACATATTTGAATCACGTGGATTTGATTTACTGTAGGAGATATCTGTTTTGATAGACGATGCATCTCATCTTGCATTGAATAAGCAGTGATTCAACAGGGATGTGTCTGATCTGGTGAATAAAATATTGTATCTGATTTTGATCAATTTTTCCTGTAATACACACATTTATTTTAATAGTCGATGCATTTATTTTAGTTTGAAGTGTATCAAATTCTTCATGTAATGTTCTTTCTTCTGTTGGAATGATTTATGGATTTTACAAACGATAGATACATATTTCAATTAAAAGTAAAATGTTCATTACTGGCTGCCTTGCGTTCACAATGTTCTTGAATATCTCAAATTCTGCTCAGGTAGGCATTTGCAGTGGTTGGATATAAGGCTTCTGTAAAGTGTAAGCAAAAACATTTCTTTGGCAAAACCATCAGGTCACTATTATGTGAAGGTAGAATGTCTTTTTGAAGAGAAACAGATTCTGTTTATGCCTCACATGAAGAGCTTCTGTGTGTGCCACGGATATTTAAAAGTATTAATAATACATGGGTACTTCATAATCATCATCAACCAGGCTCCTTTCCTGCATGTAAATGTTCAGTGAGAGTTTTCAGCTGGAATAAATAGATGCAGGACTTAGGGCCAGAGATTTTCATTTTTATGGTATTATTACTCTGATTTTTTTTTTTTTTTTTTTTTTTTTTTTTGGTTGGGGTTTTTGTGGGTTTGGTTTTGTTTAATTTTTTTTTTATTTGTTTTTGTTTGTTTGTGTGTCTTGTGCTATAACTTTTCTCCTTTCCTATCCAAGAACACAGCGACTTGTAGAGCTTCTCATGACCTCTGATCTGTACCTGATCAAGCAACCACACAATGTAATTTGGTGTGTATTTTCAATAAACTGCAATACATTTTGGCTGACACCAAATTACCTTATTTGATGTATTTAAATTTTACAGAAATAAAGGTCTGGATGCTTCTTATTGTATTTAGTTCCATGCTATGAAAACAATTATATTAGCTTTAGCCCTTCCTGACCTTTTTTATGTTACTGCTTTTATTCAACACAAAAATTTGCTACAAGAAGGAAACTGAGACAAAAAAAAAAAAAAAATTTCACTCTCCAGGCTATACAAGATTATATAAAAGTGTAGCTAAGAGAAATGAACAGCTAGAAGAGGATTGAAAGAGATAATCTGAAAGTGGAACTAATGACAAAAGCTGGTGCTCCCCAGCAGAGTGCTGCAGGGGGAGGCTGGGAAGCTCAGCCTTCCTCTTTCCTCCTCGCTCTCAGGGTGGATGCAGGGCTGTGCTGGCACTCTGGAGAGCCCAGGTAGGCTTGGCCACAGAGCTTTTGCTTTGTGCTGCTAGTCCCCAATTTGTACAACAGGTAATGCTGAGCTCCTCTGGGATCTTCTGATGGCAAGAGTCAGGCCTTGCTGTTTTAGCATAAAATAATTGTCCTGAGTAAGGGGAAATGGGATTAAGAGATCAGGTGTATTAGTATTTCCTAATTTTGTTCCATATCTATATACATTACTTTAGTTTTAATGTAAGAAGTATTTTACACATTAAACCTAGAGCATGAGATCCTCTTTATCATTTCAGAAGGAATATGAGATCAGAGAGGTGTCCTCACCTCAGCCTGCCTGGCAGGATATGTAAAGTAGTGATAAAATGGCTCATCTCCTCTGATACAGGTGTAGCTTCAGGTTGAGCACTCTCTGATTTCTAGGAAGTATTTCTGAGTTCCCCCAGGAATGTTCTGCATCTAAGCACTGATCTTTCCTGAGCAAGCTGCCAGATTTGGGAAAGGGAAGAAGTGAGTGATGTAAAACCAGCTGTGTAACTTAGGTCAGGATAAGTATTGCTACCTTAGTGCGAATTTTCCTGTTTGTTTTGTGCTTCCTTAGCACGTGAACAGAATAGATGCAGGGGCTGGAAGGTATTCCTAGTGCCTGTAAGCCCAGGAGGGATGAGGGAGGCTGGATGCAGGCAGGTTGAAACCTCCCTTTCATCCTCAGCAAGGTTTTCCCACAACTGGAATTTACTCCCTACAGCGAATTGCTTGGGAATATGTCTAGAGCCATATTCTCCTGCAGGCTCTGGGCTAGTTTTGGACAAGTACATCTGTACAATAGAGAAAATGTCATATGATGTTAAATAATAATACTTATCTGTTCACCTTTTCATCAGAAAGATGAAAAGACGTTTGATTTTGAGCTTTTTGAGAAAGAAATTTTGTTGTTCATGCACCCACAGCCAGTCTTTGTTTCCAGGTCTTGGGCAGCTCTCACAGTGTTCAAGCACTTCAACAATTGTGATTTTGGGTATTTAAATGCTGCCAGGCTACTTAATATTTTATATTAAATTTTATTAGAAGTTCTTGAAAACTGTGAGCATTAGTTTCTGCAAAAGATGGTAAAAAGCCCTTATAAGTGTCTACATATGGAGACTCATTCACAGATAAATGACAACAATACAAGTCTCTAAACTTGTAAAAAGTTGTCATTTTGTTTTCTTCTTGAGCAGCTGGGCTATTAAATTACCTGGGCTGCATAATGGACAATACACAGGCTGTTGAGAATTAAGTATAAAGCCAAACATGTGGCCTTTAAAATTTTTTCTGACTTGTTACAGCATGTTACTGCATTATGCCACATCACATTGGCGTTGTAGGCAAGTGAAACAAGACAGTGCATGCTAATGAACAGAGAAACACAGCAGTTTGCTAGTTACCAAATTCACTTAGAGTATTTCAGGGCATTTGGAAGTATTATGGGAGAGACAGTTATTGCTGAGAAGAACTGAGCTGTAATGAAATTAGGGATGTGAAAACCATATGTTTGCCTCTGTTTTACCAAAGCATGAAATGTTCTCTTACTGTATATCTGTGTCTTCTGTCTGCTTTAGAATAACGGCTGTGCTGCAAGATCACTTGACTAGGGTACAGGGTACAGATCTAAATATTAATTGAAAATACATTTAATCTCAGCATGGTTTGTTTCAGATGGGTATCTGGCTTTATGGCCTTTATACTCAAGGAACATTTGTATGTTATGATTATAACGAGAGAAAAACAACTGCAAATGTGTCCCAATCCTCTCACAATAATAACACTTTGTAAACCACGACACAAAACAATTTTTTAATGATCATAAAATTTTCTGTGCTTGCTGTTGCCAGTCCTTCTCTCTGGCCAAGTTTATAAAGAGAAGTATGAACACGGGCTGGATATTGTTCACTTTAAACTGTGGTCAGGTTAGATTGTTTCCTCTTAACTTTTCAGGTGCACTCAAATTATCTAAGTCTAGGAGTGTTCACTAGTTTTCATAAAATTCATCTTTATTGTCTCAGAGTAGAAGCTGTTCGCAAACCACTCGATATAGCAAGGACAGCTGGAAGTGCCCTAAGGTCACATCTAGTCTCCGCTGTGCTCTGACCCTCGCCCATCAGTTCCTTGAAGTGGAACAGTTTTCCCTGTACTGTACTTGAGCTGGTCATTTCAGGTGAGGGAAGGCAGTCAGCATCAGAGAGAAACCAATTTTTTACCTCCCATTAAACTCCAAACATGAAAGGTAAGGAGTGCAGACAACCTTGTCGTCTCCCTGTCTCGGTTGCTGAGTGACTGGCACAGGTGGTACCTGGCTACCTGGAGGGAAGCTCAGGACTCCTTTCAAACTATATATTGCCATGCCATGATTTTTTGTGGTTGAACTTCATGAGGACTTGGCGCACTGCAGAGGATGGGTGAGGGAATTTAAGGGCAGGGAATCAATTAGAAGCTGTCAGTGACTGAAAGGAAGTGGGTTGGACAAGTGTGATGGGGTGATGCAGGGTGTCAAAGAATACTAAAAATGATAACACCAAATTGTTTTGATCTTAGGTGGGAACAGAGAGCTATTGCCTTGGATAATAACGAAAGACATAAGAAACATTCTTTAGATCTTTCCTAATGTACTTTCAAAATCCTTTCAGGTATTTGAAGGGATGCAGAATTTTCTGTGGAGTTCTGAACCACTTTAAAAATAAGAAGTTTCTGGTGAGTGTCATGCATAGAAGCATAGAAAACAAGACCAGTGTCCTCTTCACTTCTTCAAAATTACTCTGGAGGAACATGATAGGGTTTTAGCTTCTGCAGTGGATTAAGACTAGCCTTATTCTGTTATTAAAAATGTCTTTCTAAAGTCATTTAACATCTCTGAAATTCTTTCAAGTATGCACTCGAGCAATGTGATAAATAAGCAGCCCACATTTGGGCAGTATAACATTTTATAAAGATTAATTAATGTTATTTAAGATAAGTGCCTCAATAATCTGCCAATTTGCAACAAATCTTCCTTCTTATTAGAATTGGTTTTTTTGAAAAGTTGAAAACTCTCTGCATGGTTGGAAAGATCTTTCTTTCTGCTTTGGCATAAAGGTGCTACAATGTAGTTCAGTCTGCTTTTTTCTTTCTGGCGTTTTTCATGTTTAAAGCCTATCTTCTGGACTTTCAAGAAACTCAGTCTTTCACTGTTTCTTTTTTTTTTTTTTGCTTTGCACTGACAGCATTTGTAATTGTCTTTCTTCAGTGACCTCTGGGAGGTTTATTTAGACCTTGACTATGTTTATATTACAGGTGGGAACAAGTGGAGGCTTTTACTACTGCAGTTATATTTACTTGGATGGGATGTGGCAGGTCAGACCCATATAACACCAACCTCTGTCCTCTCCCAGCATGAGATATTGTTTACTTCTAAAGCTGCAAGTCCCACTCCAGCTGGACTTCAGCTTCTTGTGGCAACTTCTTACACAGGCCCAAACCTGTCCTTACTGGCTGTATAAAGGTCTCTCCCTGCAGTGTTATTCTTGCCATAGACCACATACTCATTGTTAACCCCATTTCCAAACTGAAGAAAATAAGGCTCAGAGGATGCAAGGGTGTGGTTTCCACATTCAGAAATGCACCGATTACCTGTGTACAGTTATTGCAGCTGCACACACAGGGTGTATTCTAGAAACCAATTCAGTGTATTAGATCCTGTTTCCATGCACATTTGAACGTTTGACGTACATATTTGTGTACTGGAAAAGCAGCTGTGCACAGGAACTGCTGTGGGCAGGAACAGCTCCCAGTGAGTTCCACAAGGTCATTCAGCAAATGAAATGGAACCTGAATCTGGATAACAAGTCTCTCTTTTATTAAGTAGAAAATAAACTGTTGAAGAAAGTTTCTTCTAGATTATATTGCCCAAGTTTAAACACATTTTCCAGTCTCTTAGTGTCAGTTTTCCTATTGTTCTGCTATGAAAAAACTCACTATGAACTGTGTAGCAGTACCATTTTTACAGGATGGGTATGTGAAGCAGTAGTATACATACTTCAATAATAAAAAACTTATTGCTACAGCAGAAGTGCTGTTTCAGCTCTTTTTCTATGCAGCAGAACAGTGGCACCCAGTGGCCGACTATTCAAAATGCAAAAAATACTAGCAAAAATACTACCCACTAAAATTTCACATGCACGAATATCAGTACAAAGAAAAGTGAAAAGAAAAATAAATTAACACTCGTGTGTCTTTTGTTTCTGTATGCCTATATATATATTCCTTAAAATCTCATAAGTTTTGGACAAATTTCAAGGGCATTTCATGTTCTTTCATGCATATATCTGTGTTAAGCCTGGAATATAAACATGTGCTTGCAGGTATGCCTATAACAGTTCCATTTGGATTTATTTCTTAGAATAAATTTACTTCTTTTTGCTTTTAAGAAACCTATTGGCTGAATGGTTGCAGACAAATAGTGTTAGATATCTCCTTGGCTCTCCATTATAGCTAGGAATGCTGTGGGTTTGGAAATCCACAAACTGATCTTCGGGTGAAATTCTGAATGAATGGTTGCAGCTCATATATAAATATATGTAAATATAGACCTGCCTGGTCAGCCCTTTCTTTCTGTGCTGAAAAGAGCCTGTTACTGCTGCTAAACTGGGCTTACAGTAAAGACTTTATTACCAGAGGATTGGAGTCTTTTTGTGGAGTGGATCTTCATCAGCAGTTGTCTTCCTGTCTGGAATTCTATTTTAGATCAGGGAAACCTTTTCTATCAAGACTGTCAAAAATTTTCCTGTGAAAAATGTAGGTTTTAACATTTAAGATGCTCCACCAAAAGCCAGTTTTTTATCAGAAAATAACCAGCCATCTTGGCCTATAATCTCTTTCAGTTCATATGAGGGTTAAATGCAATCAGGTGAGAAAAACGTAACTATAAGTAACTTCTGTGTCTGTCTAAAAATTTTGTGCAGGCACTTTATTTCAGTTAATGCATAAACATGTACTTGGCCCATATTTATAGGCAGAAGATCTAGGATCTGTCTATCCATTCCCTGAAACTAAAATAGATGGTGCATAAACCATCTAAGTTTTCTAGGTTTTTTTAATGTATTAAAGAGTATTAACTGTATTCTTGGGTTATAAAATATTTCTAGTTTGAAGAAAGTTTAACAAGTTAAGCTCACTTGCTTGCATATTGGAAGCAAAGTCAATTTGATGTTTGAATTGGCTTCATAGCTGGAAAACTCATATCTTATGTTGAATTATTCTAAATCAGACAATAAAAATGATTTGAAGGAGAACTCAGAAATAAAAAGTAAAAAGGCTTTAAATAAGGAATTTTTAATGTCCCATGAGTCAACAAAATTGCTTTGTGGTTTAGACTGAATTTATATTATTAATAGGACTATACAACAGCCTCCTACAAATCCCTTATTCCATTGGTAATACCTTTTGCTTAGTGCAAGCATAAAAAGTATGCATATGGCAGAGGAATAATGGTGAAATTAAGATCTAAAAACTAGAAAAATTTCAGGTATTCAGGATTTGATTAGAATGTTCAGCCACTGTGTGAGTAATTGCAGTTGGACCTGCCCTCTATGCACAGTTTCTTCTCAACTTGGAATTCTTCTCCTTCCCTGAGAACCAGAAAAAAGATTAAAAGCCTGAAAAGTAAAAAAAAGTGGAATTGTGTGAACAGTTTTTAAAGTACAGTGTCACAAGATGAATTAAAAAAAAAAAAAAAAAGCCACTAATAATCTTAGCATATTTTGTTGACATTATTGACAGCAGCCCACAAGCAAATATCTGAAAGCTTTTCTGAGACTGGGAAATGTAAACAAAGCTTGGTGCCTTTGAGTTGAATTTTCTGAGGTTTTTTCTCGAGCAGTTATTTTCTTACAGATATCTCATGCTTCCACAGAGTATTGAAGCCTGAAGAAATGAGTTCCAGGCTTTGGATGGCAGGGTGTAGGAAGTCAGAGTGAGGAGAGCCTGGCCTGTTGTGGTACATGTAGCAGTGTTTGTGTGTGGGAAAACTGGGAGAAGATACTGCTTATTCTTTCAAAAATGTTGCAGGAGACAGAAGACTTGTCCCTGCAGTAGCCCAGACCCCAGCCAGTGTTAAACAAAGGGAGAAAAGAGATGTGAATCTTTTTCTGCAAAGAATGAAGAGGAGTGGAGGAAGCACTTGGAGTGAGGGCGGTTAGCTGTTGGATATCCATAGTGAAATGAGGCTGGAAAACCATGGGCTGGGGACTTTGGCCATAGACCTGTGAAAATGTGCCCTGGAAGCTGAGGGGGCAAAAGAATCCAAGAGCAGGAAGGAGTACTGGAGATTCTGTGAAGAGTAAGTTATAGAATTTCATCTAGAGACATCAGAGTGTAGGCAGGAGCACGAGGGAAACAGTTAAAGGAAAAGGAAATAGTTGAAAGACAGGTGAGATGTTTAGAACTTGACAGGAAAGGGTAGGTATGAAGTCCCTGAAGACTCCTGGATTCTCCTCAGGAGAAGATTGACAGACCTTTTAGAAAGAACCTGAGAGAAGGGCTTGAACTTGTCCTTTGTTTCCTTGGAGGCTGACTACCTGGGACGAGCATGGAGTTTTTAGTGTGTCTGAAGAACTGAACTAATTAATGAGGTGAGGCGAAGGTTCAAACCTGCTCCATGTGCTGAGGAGGAGAAAACGGCCTGAACTCCTGAGAAAACCAGATTATGCCACCTGTAAGGCAGAAGTTCTCTTTAGACTGTTACATGACTCTGAGATGCATTGAGAGCTTTTAAAAGCACAACTAAATTTGCATGCCTAAAAAAGAAAACATGACCAGTTAAAAAAGAAGGTGCAGAAATCTTTTAGGGCACATATGTAAACAACGGCTTGGACTATCAGAAACCCCTGAGAGGGCGACGTATTTCTAGATACTCCCATCTTAGAGGTAAACATCTTTCCTTTAGAAGCTCACAAACCTATTGTACACCCATGTGGAAACCATTGTAGTTGATATTTTAGTTTTTTGAGAAGGATGGGGAGGATAAAGGCTTACCACTGACAAAAATAAGAACAAAAATATCAATGGTATTCATTCTACTAAATCAATTTAATTCATCTACAAATCCTTTAGGCCTTTGCATCCCATGAAGTGTAAGAACTAAGCAATTAACACTTGCAAAGCATATAATACAAATTTTAAGAGTTTTCATAATACATACACTATTCTGTTGAAGCTGTGTGCATTGAGCTGGGCTTTATTTGAAATTTTGTTTGTTTGTTTGTTTGGTGCTTTTTAAAGTTTGCAACAGCAGAGTGATCTTATTCAGGCTATTGACGCCTCTCTTGTTGCAGCAAGAAAATAAGATAAACTGGAGAGGACAACAGCAGGAGATTACTTCTGCAAAGTTTGTGGCTAAACTTAAAACCTATGTTTAAAAATACAGGGTTGTATGAACAAGGTCACTGAAATGATTGCACTGTCCTCTTTAACTAAGGCTTTTCCCTTGTTAAGAAAAATAATAGGAAGAAGAATGTTACATTTGTTGGTGCCATCAGGTGTGATGGATGTATGGTTGACTGCCAAATGTTGCCTTTTTCCTATCCTGGAAATATAGCTCAAGATAATTTTAGTAAGGAGGTAATGTAAGAGTGGATCTTTATTTGAAGGCCTTCAGCAGCAATTATGGAAAGATGTCAACAAAATCCCACCCCCTCCAGGGGTGAATACATTTTTACAGAGTTTAGGAAATTAGCATAATTAATTAAAGGCACTGGTTAGGAGGAAAAGTGGTGATGGATCTCCCCCCCAGATGAAGCCCCTTTTCTGGAGCTCCTCTTCAGCACTAGCTGTACTTTCTCCATGAAACATATCTGGAAGGTTTGTTCTTGGCCTTGGTACCCAGGAAGAACCAAGATAGCACAGGGGCCCTGCACCTCCTGGGCTTTGGAGATCTGGAATTCATTTTGTCTTTCTGCCTTGGGAAAGGCCCTGGGAAATTATGGTGAAATCATAATCACTACTACAATAGACCACAGAGCTACCAAAATATGTGCCAAGAATAGAGAGAACATGTAAAAGGAAGAAAGGCAAAACCCAAACCAGCATCACAAAAACCATGCTGAGTCTCACACTGCAGCTGCTGCAAGGGACTGCCTACATCTCCTGTGCCTCTTCTGCCACCAGCACCTGTCCCCATCTGCAGGACACCCCGAGAGCCCAGGTGGCAAGGGCAGGAAGAGCCTGCTGTCCCTGCCAGTGCTGGGACACCTCCTGCACACGGGGCTGGGAGCAGGGCTGGATCCTCTCCTCAGACAGGCTGTGAACTTATCTGGGTTTGCAGGGGAATAGATAGATGTCCATCGAGGATTTTTTTTTCTAAATCCTTGAGGTCAGCCCTGGGCAGTGTAGTGTGTTCCCTCAAGGAAATAGAGAATGAAAGATTTTTGACTGGAGAGGTGATTTACTGACTGCGTGGCTATCCAAAAGGTTTGGGACTTGTATTTTCTGTTGTAACTGAAAGCCGAGAAAGATATTTATTTACTTTTCTGTAAATTAGGAAGGCAATGCCTATACAAGGAGACTTTTTTTTCCTTTCAGCTGACTCAGAAGATGAAATGTTTCCAGTGACTCATTCTCAGGTCTAAGACTCTCTGTTGTCATTCATGGCATGTTCAATAGCAGTGATTTATTGCCTGTCTGCAAGTCAAGACACTTGATCATTATCATCTTCTTTTTCCCCCACATCAACCTTTTCCCATCTTATGCAAGTCCAAGCTAATTTAGATAAGGTCAAGATCTAGGCCACTCCTTAAAAGTTTTTAACATGGTTTTTCTTTCAGTGCCTTCTATCTCATTCTTGAAACATCTTTTGTAGTATCCCCAAGGCAGAGCTGGAAGAGAAGGTTAGTGGATAATTCAGTAGTTAAGCCATCCTCCAATATCTGATATGCCTCCAAGGCACTACATTTTCACTTGTATCTGTTAAATTGCTGGGAGCTTTCTTCAGTGGTTAATCATCTTAATGAAATATGTGGGGCTTGAACTGATGCAGAACTTTGGAATTCTCCTCACATTATCATTCTAAAGGTGGAAAGATATATATACTCGCACATTCCAAATGTTATGGAGAGAAACCTGTAATATCTGTGTGTGTACATATAAGTATATCTTTATATGGAATAGCAAAACAAATTAAAAGGCTGTTTAATCCTTCTCATAAATGGGATATGACCTTACATCATCCCTTCCCCCATTAGCTATGAATGCAGAAATCCTCTCTGAATATTTCTTCTCATGGTTAGTGTGAAAAGCAAAGCAGGAACAAGATTTTTAAAGGATTTTTTTTCCCAAACCATCCCTGCAGACATTTTCTGAAAAGGATAATCCATCTAAAACATGTTGACTTGCAAATTTGTCATGCCTCTGCCAGATCGGAAGAATGCTGCAGCAACTAAAGAGCCACCAGATACAGTAGTATCCTCCAGCGATGTCCTGAGGAATTTTGCAGAGTTGGTGATGGGCTTTGTGGGCTGCTTTGAGCGGCTGAGTGCAGAGCACAGGACAGGCACCATGAGCAGGACCAGGCAGGAACAGCCAGCTGCACTTTAGGGAACAAGGAGAGAGGGAGGGAGGAATTTCTATAAGCCTTTTTCTCCTTAAATCACGACTTGAAAGCAGGATGAGTGTTCTTTATTCATATCCCTGACTCAGTGCATTGAGACATCTCAGTTTTCTTTCTGTGTCTCAGCAAAGAATTATGTCTGTGTGCTTATCAGGTTAAAATATTTTTAAATGTATCAAAGTCCCTCAAAAGCATTGATTTTGCCAGGTTTATTTGAAAACTTTTTTTTTTTTTTTTAAATTTCTGATGATATCTTACAGAAAATGAAAGTATCTCATTCACATACCCACTTAGTATTTTTATTTCATTATAAGAAGACTGACATTAGTCACATCATCGCCGCGATGCTGAGTAAAATCAATATGATTTTAATTACTCATGGCCTCTGCTTTTGTTATCTAAGACTACCATTGCACACAGAGTGAACCTGAGGCAAATTTCGGTATCACTTAATCAAGTTTGATTTGTGTTTGTAATGAAGGTTTTCACAGCCCAGGAAAGCAAGCTGGACATGGCAGTTGGTGCTTTGGTTTAGGTAGTGTGGTGGTGTTCGGTCGGAGGTTGGACTTAATGGTCTTGGAGATCTTTTCAAACATTAATGATTCGGTGGTTCTGTGTTTCTAAGTTGTGTGATGTCACCGATGTTTTTTTTAGAATGGAGCTGCACTGAAAGACTACATTGCATATGAACAGGAGCCAAAACAGGGAGTGTGTGCTCTGCTGAGTCTCCAGGATGCTGAGTGGTGCCCGATGAAAGTAACAAAGAGCAGGTAGGAGCAGCGTCTGAGGCAGCTTGGACCAGCACACTCCTTCTTGGGCTGTTCATTGTTCATAGCCAGCTGGAATGATGCAGCACTTTGTACCTCTGGCTCTGTTTCTGCAGTGGGGCTGGGCTGGGCTGCCAGGGCCATCCAGCTGAGGAGTGAGGAGCTGGGAGGCTCAGCACAACTGGAGTTCTCAGCCTGAGCCATGCACGGCACAGAGAGACCACTAACACAGGGGCACGGCATTAGGCTTCCTGCCACTGGACTCCACTCCTATAAACTGCAAATCTGAACAAGTGCTGAGCAAGCAAGATTATCTTTGCTTCAGCTTGTTGGATGATGAGCATGCAGATAGACATTCTACTCAGCATGTTTGAGAATAGCTGAATTTCTGCTCCTTAGCATTCTGTAAATCTGCAGTGTCACATCCTAGATCCAGACTTTCTCCAAATGTTTTTCTTTTTGGTTCGAAGAGCTGCATTGAATTAATTTGCTTTTCTTGTCCTCCTCCTTTTCATGAGTATTCACATGGTTCTGTTCTGCTAGTCAGTTCCTCAGGGGAGAGCAGGGGAAGGAATACACTTCAAAGTTTTATGAGGGTACACTCACAGAAGCTTAATATTAAATTTAAACTTGAAGATGTGCATGCTTTCATTGCTATTCTACTGTGCACTCTCTGACTCGGGAGTATTGAACATGCCAAGAAAGCTCAGAACGTGGCTTAATTTTTAGGAAAGCTGTCTGCTTAAAAATGGAATGTACCTGAGGTTGAAACTAACTACCAAAGGAAATGCTATTTAAAAAAAAAAAAAAAAAGGTCAGATAAATTATTTATTGTGAATTGTTTGCCTTTGACTTAAAAGGAAAAAAAAAATACCCACCACAAAACCTATCATGTTTTGCAGTCAGTTTTGAACTTTTTTATGTTTTTAATTTTAACATTTGTCTTATAAACTGCTTGATGGATTTATGGGAAAACTTTATGTGAATTCTGCTTCGAAACTCAACCTCAGCAGGGAAAATTATATGAAAATTAAGTTACAATGCTATGTACTGAACGGAAAGACCAATTTTACTTCCATCCTGAGTCTGAAAGTGTCTGTGTACCAACTGGAAATAGAGTTAAGCTGACCAAGAGTTCCTTGTGAAGCAGATGGAGCAGCAAGTAACAACCTTGATGAAATCTCGTTGGCTAAGCCTTCAGAGTATCCACAGGGCTCCCAGAGCTACTTATCAAACTAATTTGATTGCTGCCCTATATGAAAGTATTCTTCACTCTTGTCAGTGGCTGGAGCAGTATTGCACCCTTTCCTGAAGGTACAGCAGATTCCTTTGGTGACATAACCTGTCCTGGGTGCAGCCCAAGGCAGGACTGATGCTGCTGAACCACAGCTGTGGCTTTGGCTCTGACATACAGGCAAAAAGCTTCCTATTAAAAGCCTAAAGTCTTCTGAGAAGTTGAGTTGTCCATAGGAGAGGCATGTACGAGGCCTGAATTCATATTCTGAAAGGTTTCAAGGTTATGCTCATGGAACTGTGCAGCATCACCTCATTCACAGTTCTCACAGACTCATAATCTTTTCCTTTAAATCCAGTTCCATTGTAGGCAACTTTTCAAAACAACGTTCTGAATGATATTCATAGTTGCAGTTACTAATGCTGAGAACATGTGAAGGAGTGACAGTTTCACAAATAAAGCTTGTAGTAGCTAAATAAATAGCGACAGTTTGGAAATAAATTATTTTCCTATGCTTAATATTATGTCAAGTGAAATATATACTTTGCATTCTTTTTTTTCTTTCCCCCTCCCACAAAGGAAAGCAAGCCACCCCCCAAAAAACAAAACGAACAAAAGAAAAAAACCAACCAAACAAACAAAAACCCCAAACAAAAACAAAACAACATACATTCCATGCAGCTTTTGTCTGAAATACTATATCCATTGTATATCCACACTTAAAATTATGTACTTTTTTTTTTTTTTTTTCCCCTCTGTGCTTTCGTCAGACACAGATTTGCCTCCACCAGCTGGTGTACACTGAATCCATTCAGATGTGGAAGTTTGAGGATTATATATGAAGTTACTGTCATGTATCACGGAGTTCATATGACACTTGGCCTTATATTCCACACTCACTGGTTTCCTCAGAAATTTGGAAGTGTTGCTTCTGACGGGGAGAGTTGAGAGGGCTTGGACCTTTCCTCCGGAGATGACCCTGCAGTAGCTGTGGTCTACAGAAATGCAAATTCCCTTGAGATAAAAGATACTCAAAAAAGTGTCTTTCTTAGAGATTTGTGCTCCGCTTCTACCTTCTTTCTTGAAGTGTTTGTAAGGCTTTTTGCCCTTTTCCAGCTGCACTTGCTGAGGTTTTGTGCTGCCTTGCTGGCAGGAATCTCAGAGCAGCAGGCGCTTCGGCACAGGCTTTGCGGCGGGTGCTGACCTCTGTGTTCCTCCGCACCTGGGTTAGCTGTAGACCCAGGTTACAGCAACATGCAAACCCCAGAAGCAGGTTTTAAATCTATCACACATTTTCCAGCAGCGCAGATTCATTCGATTACAGGGTGCTGCAAGTATGATGAGCCCAGAGCCCAGGTGGGCTGAGAGTACATTTTTTCTGGCTCACGATTTCTCACCTGCAGTATGTGAGTGTTCTCCTAGGATGCTGGATTGCTGATAAACTCTAAGGGTAACTCTAAGTCTAAACCTGAATTCTAAGTATAAAATATTCCCTCAGAATGCAGCATCTGCAGTTTGTTTTTGTTAGTTTGGTTGGGGTTTTTTGGCTGGTTGATTTCCTCTTAATTTATTTCCTCTGGGAGAAGGGAAGCACTATATCTGTTTAGCAGAAGTCAACTCTCTTGTTATCCTATAGCTCTCATTTTCAACCTTAATTTTGCTAGGCTGAAGCCATGGAGAATTAACCTGTGTCTTGAGAAGGTCTGAATTTATCCATCAAAAAATTATAAATTTCCAATAATGAGTATTCAAAGGTAATAAAAGCTCTTTTGGTACTAGGAGAAAGTACCAAAGATGGCTGGGCAAATCAGAGTAGAGCCTTGTCTGCAGACACATCACTGCCTCACTCAATATCTGCGAACCTGTGACAGACCAGAATACTTGTTTAACATTATCTTGAGATTTATTGACTGCTATGTAGCAGTCTAAGAGAGATATTTTTACAGAACCGTATGACAACAGAAGTCTAATATTTCTATTTTTCTTACTTATTCAGTTAATACCCCAGCCCTGTCAAGCCCCCCCAAAGATACTGCCAGGGAACTCACCTGGTAGGTTTCTGTCTGTCGCACCACTGTCAGCGTGTTCATTAGGCTTGTTTCAAAGAAAGGGCTCTGAATGTAGAAAGGCCACTGGACTCAATCAGTATAAAAGGTTGGCTGCACTCCCACTAGCTACCAGTTTTATTGTGTTACTGATCTACTTTAGTTTTCACATTTTTTTTAATAGTAGTAACTTTTAGTTGCCATTAGTGCTACAACTATCCTCCATGGGAGTATTTGACAATGAAAAATGCACATGAAAAATTGCTGGAATTGAAATGAAAGAGCATGTGGAAAAGTAATTTGATCATGAAAATCTTCCACCAGCTTTTCATGGGGGAAGAATACTGAGTGCCAATTGGTATTTCAAAGTTCAGGTTAAATTCACATCACAATGGCAGAGGAATGCAGTAGATCATTTGTAAGGGAAGATGAGTTACAGCTCAAATGGTGATTATGTCAGACAAATGGACGGTATCTTGAAGATTGCTTATAAGTCTTTTAAGTATTTATTGCAGTACTTTATGGTTAAGGGAAGGTTTGAGTGAATATAGAACCATCTTTACATACTATGCTCCAGTACCTTCCTGCGCATTGTACAGGCTGTAAGAGGATTGCCTGGCTATAATGACTGGTCTGTTCATGGGAAGCATGGGGAACTTTGAAAGATGAATGACTGAAAAAACTGTAAAAGTGCTATTCTGCTGTCTGTCCAGTTATTAGCAAAGTCATGCAGAGTCCCTCCATTTAATTCACTTTTCTCTAAGGGGAAGTCACGTCCAAGAAACAGCCCAAAACCTTGATACATAAACCCTTTTGGAAAAGCTGCTCAGTCCCTGCAGAGCACGACGAGGCAGCCTCCCCTATTTACAGAGAACAGAGTCCTGCTAGGCACCAATTTGCTCTGTGGTGAGCACTGACCTCAGCACCTACTGGGAGAAGGGAATTTGAAACGCAGAGTTACTAAGCACTGTGTAGGATTAAAGGTTCCAATTTCACTCCATTTAAATGCGTGCTCAAACTTTTATTTTTGGTACCTTGAATTAGATTATCAAAATGGAATTAAGTTTGAGAACACCGAAATTTAATGTGAGACGGAACTCTTATTTTCTTGCCTGCCTCAATTATAACAAAAACACTCCCGTGCTTTTTGTACTTTTATGGCAAGTGCCCAGTGTGCAAAAGAAAAGAGTACAAGGAAAATTAAGAGCTTCCCTTTGCTGGACTCCCTAGTAGCACTCTACCTTTGAACAGATTGCTATCCACAGCTCCAGCTTCAAACCCTGAAAGAAAGTGGCTTTGTCTGATAGTTTTATTATATGTTTTTAAATTATGTGAAATGAAAAAAGAGTCAGTAAAGCACTGCAGAACCTCTAAATCACCACAAGTTCAGATTATAACAGACTGCTAACCCCTATTTCTCACCTGTAACGCCAACCTATAAATTATAAACACATGGGCACAATTGTTAGATTATTATTTTTTTATAGCTCTCAATTTACAACTCTGGCTGTCCTTGAGCTGGTTCTCTCTGTATTTGTTACAGTCTCCTGAGGCAGGATTCATTGACTAGTGACTCCACACTTTAGCTCAGAGAAAATTCAGTCTTATTCCGATGTCTTCAATTTTTCACAAGGCCTTACTGTTCCTCATTGATTATGTACTGAGGATTAATTATGCTGTCACTTAATCTATTTACATGCTTGGACAATATATGGGCCCACTTATTCTGACATGGTCAGCATTTTCCCCCAATATGGGGCATGCTTGTTTTATTAATTGTAACATGTTGCCATTAGAATACATGGAAGTGATTGGTTAGCAAAGTTATATTTATTCCCTTCATAAATCTATGAAGATTTTTTTTTTCTGTGACTTTGAAAAGCAGGCTGTCTACATTTTTTGCCTTGAAGGCATCAGAAAAATCGGTGCTCCATGAAAGAAGATTACTCTCTGGTAGGTTGTTCTACACAGGTCAGTGCACAGTCCAGAGAAATATGATATGATGCAAATCTGCTATTTCACATACATGATGAAAGAAGTATACTCAAATATGGGAAATACATGACATAGATTCTTACTTTTAATAGTCAGAAATTTCTATCCATTTGCAGATATTTAAAGATAGAAAGAAAGATAGTTGCTAGATATATAATTTAAAGGTTTTCTGAAGGAGTTCAGGAAGAGAAAGTAGGATTTTAAAACAGCAAAGAGCTAAGCATTTTGGTGGACTGAGACTATGGTTCCTTCACAGCCTAACCATACACTTTTCCAAGCAATTACAAAAGAACTAAAAAAGAGGGCATCCCAGGAGGCTTTTTCCATAAAATGCTGTGCCTTTGCTGAGGGACAGTATCATTATTGTAGTTTACTTCCCTTGTTTCTCCCGAGGCCGTGTGGGATTAGCCCCAAAGTTGTTAAGAGTTGTTAGGAGAATGCTAGGAAGCCAGTGTCATTTCCAGAAAGGAATTGTGCTCTAAGCAAAGCCAATTCCCCAGCACCACGTAACATCTCCTTGTGCAGACACATACACTTACACAGTAGATGAACTTCTTATATTTGCACAGATAAATTTCTTCCTCTCTATGCAAGATACACCTGTGAAAAATGGTTCCTGTTCATGATGGGAATTGTGGGGGAGTCAGTGAGATGAAATGTCATTGAGACACCACCTGATGTGATATATTGCCACCTAAAATTACACAGAGGCAACTTGAGAGCCGCATGACCCAAAGGGTTGAACAGCAATATTGAATCTGGGCATTTATCCCTCTCATTCCTTCCACCAGGTCCCCCTTTGGAACTCTGAACTTTTGAGATCCTAGGAAAAAGGAATTCTGCTACATGAAAAGTGTAAAGATGTTAGCAGATAATGCAGAAATGAGTTCTGAAGGTTTACTTATTAGCTTGGTAATAAATAAATATCGGATAGAGGCTGAAGTTAGAGATCAGGAAGAGGCAGAGGTTTTCTTCTACAAAAGGCAGAAAATCCACCTCTAGTGTTTTGGGTTTTTTTTTTTTCTCAGCTTAGGTATGTAATAGTTCCTTCTTGAATACTGCAGCAGATGGTTTTCATGTGTTTAAATTCACTGTAACCATAAATCCCAGACTAACAGAATCCCTAATCTTCATCTTTGGTTCACCTAATAAAAGACAAAGTTATTAGTATAAGAGAGGAGAGAGCACTCTGAATAATCTAAATAATGCTAAAAGCTTCTAGGTCTGTGACATGCAGAAAGAGAAGGGGGTTCAATATCATCCTTCCACTTTTTTTGTATTTTTTAACATGTGTCTAGGGAAGTATTTTCAGCTGACTGCATAATTTGTTTTTTCATGCTGCTTGTGTCAGATGCTGGTTGTGTTCAGTATTTGAGTGTTAGGGGTTTGGTGTTTCATACAACACCCCAGTCAGTTAATAAGAGAAAATAGACAGGGTTTCATTAAACACTGAAAATAGTGCAGCTTAGGCTGGGTGCTCTCCAATTTAGTGGCTGTAGTCATCCCCACACTGATCTCATTTTCACAGGAATTTGCTCTGAATTAGGTATTTCTTCTCACCCAGAATTTCTTAAATACTTGAATTATTCTAAGACTGCACTTAGAAATTACATTTGGTTAGAAGTGGTGTCTATCAAGAGATTTTCTCCCACTTTTGGACAAATACATAGCTGGAGGCCTGGGAAGTGTCTGTGCAGTGAAATAAAGAAACCCATGTGTGCTCACACTTCAGTGCTACCTCGCTGTAAGAGAGGAGATCTAATGAGCAAATGGAGACCTCCAGGGACTTCTTATTCAACACCTTGGCACTTGACAAGTGTCTCTCATACACACATTTTGTCAGCTGTGTGAGTTTTTCTAGGCTCTAAGACTGATGTCAAGACATATAGTACCAGTCCAGACTGTTAATTAATATTAGCGTAAATTTGGTATTCTTATTTTAAGGCACAAATCTCTGTTATCAGCTCAGTAGCTTTTGTATGACAGACCGTATTTTGACATAATGAAATTAAGATATCTCATATTCAGACAAATTCAGGGTTTTCTCAAGTTGCAGATGTTTGACATCCCTGACTCTCCACCTTGTTACATGATTGCCGAGAGCCATTGGACTTCCGAAGTCTGGCCTGGTAATCTTTCATAATGATTTGGTATCTAGGTGTAAGCCTCATTTCCATGGCAACTTTAGGGTACTGGGATGATATTATACCACTGGTTTCAGTGAGAGTTACTGCTCTGTCTCTCCTGTCGCTGTGTGGGTGCAAAGGCAGAAAACTGGCTCACCATCTAGGGTAAGATGGGCTGACACTGCAGGGGATGCGCCAGCGTCTTCAGCACATCCTGCCTGTGGGAAAGTGCAAGGGTGTGTGAGGGTACAGCTTCAACAAAAAGTGTACTGTGTGGTGCTACTAGTCTTACAGAATTCCTGGAGTAGGCCTACTCTTTGATCACACCAGTCACTTCAAGGAGAAATCACTGAAAATGAGGATAGTGTAGGAACTACAAGGAAAGTTCTGTTCTAGTGACAGCATTGTTGCTGCAACTGGAAGAATTCTGGTAGGTGCACAAAGCTATAAGGTGACATTATAATTTTACCAAGAACTATACAATCTAGTTAGAGTCGTTCAGAACAATAGGATACTTCAAGTATCACATGTGACATTGTCCAAAAAATGATTTGTCTGAGAAGAGGAAATGATTATTCCCTCAAAAGACCTGAAAATGGAGGAGGGGCAATCATTGAGTGAAAAATAACACTGTGTGCCTTAGAAGTTTGGAAGAAACTGGGAAGAGTATTTAGATCTTTGTGTAGGAAAAGCAAAGGACAGCTGCAAGAAGACAGTTGTAGCATTCTGAAAGCTTATTCCACACAGCAGGATTAGCTCTGTGCAGTTCACTGAAGAGCCATGCATTGACTCCATGACAAAAGCAGCCTGTGGTTATGCACTCTCGGTCTATTTGTTGTTGTTGTTGTTATTGTTATTATTATTATTATTTTAGTACTTTCCCCCTCTTGCTGGCTCACATTTTACTTACCATGTGTGTCCTAAGGGATTTTTAAGGAGGATTGAGAGCTGTGCTTGTGTCAGATGGAGACTGAATGCTAATTACCAGTCTGACAGAGTATAATAACAATACAAGAGCATCAGTGACAGAAGAAAAAATGATCAGAATATACAATTATTTTATAAAAGAGTTTCTTTCCTTGAGGGAAAAATCTGCACATTTACCATCTGTGACAAAGGAGATGTTGAACTGTGTAAGTGAATTACCCATAGCTCTGAGTACATGTGTGCATGGAACAGGATGAACTTGAAATGACATTAAGCAATTTTGCTATTGCAAGAAAAGACCAGAAAAGGTACTGAACTGCAAAGCTGCATTTTCCTCTTTCAAAAGCCTAATTCAGGTTGATAAATGAAACATGATGTAAAGCAGAAATACTATATAGATTTCTATGGAAATGTTTATTGTACTTCACAAAGCTTTCATTTTTCTTCATGCCATGTTCTAGATGGAAATGTACAGTATGTTGGAAGAAAATTGTAGAAGACCTAAGCTGTGTCAATATTAATGATATGTTTAGATGGAGTTTATTTGTGTACAACAAAGGACATTTTAGCTATAATAAGGGATGGCTCCCAGCAAAAAAACACTCTCACTGTAAAATAAGTGTATTATTTAAAGTTATTCTCTCAACTAAATTCATAATACGTACTTCTGTCTGGTTTTCACTCTGGTCTTCAGTTTTCTCTTAGGCAGCATCAGAAAATTAGGCCATGTGACTTTGGCCTAATCAAATGCTGGATTTTCTCAGTAAGATTTTTTATGGGCAAGAAAAGGTTTCTTGTATGCCTTGTGTATTTGATCAGAAATAGCCCTTCACAAATTTTTTAGCCCAAGTCCTATATCATCAGGGTAACACACATCATGCTGTGTGTTATCAAATGACAGCTGAATCTGGACCTTTCACATGGCCTTTTCAGCTTGCAAAAGGAGATAATACAATGTGTTTGATGTCTAAACTGAGTGCCAGGAGCTGGAGCACAGGCATACCTGGAACAGGCTGTGGAAAGCAGCAAAGGAACCTGTGTGCCTGAGAAAAGTATGATTTTCCTCAGGAGCCTTCCAGTGAGGGAGCAACTTTCCTCCAATTGAGGTTCTTAGGCCACAGCAGAATCAGACTGCAGTATTAAATATTGATTTGTAATCAAATTAGGTGAAACAGGCAAAATGAGTCTAATTTCAGAAAAAACCTGGAAGAAAACCTGTAGAAAAGAATCAAAGAAGATACTGTAGCCAGATGATATAACTCTCAGTTCTGTAGCCAAAGCATTTTAAAACAATGGAATACTCGTAGACAGCCACATACAAGAAGAAAGATGGAATTTCTGTGGAGAAAGGAGCCTGTGTACAGTACACACTCAAGCATGTTAATAACATCTACATATTATATATAACTAGAAATATATAAAATAGCAACTATACCTTCACTTGATATGTATTTTCTGTTCTTCCTCCAGAAGGACACTATCAGAACATTCCTCTGCTCCTTGGAAGAGTTGAGGCAGCTCACACACTTTAACCTCTAACAAGAACCTTGATCATTACAGGAGCGGGAAAATGCTGTTATCACCAGTTCACCACAAAATGATGCCCATACAAATATATTTTGATTCCAACTGTAAGGAGCACGTTATTGTTCAACTGAACAGGGGTTCAGTTCAATGTGCTTGACATTACACAGCTCTCATTTGGCCAGTGGTTAGCTTTCTTATCATATAGGTGTTCACAAGCACATTTTCTAAATATGTCACTAAACCAGTGAGAATTTTAACTGAGTTAAGTAATGACAGCTGTGGAAGGCAGGTCTTTGGACTACAGCAGGAGTACATGTACACAAAGCTGCCAGGATATTAAATTACTGTATTCTTTTTGCCCTGTTGAAGGAACATTATATGTTACCACAAGAGGTCAATTGACACAAACCAACGAAGTTTAGTATGAGTCAGCAGTCATCATTAATATTTTGAATACTGAATAAAATATTTTAATAGTGTATGTCAAATATTTTAACAATGTAATCTATCCTTAGTATATATTTCCTTGCAGTTATATTTTGGGGGCAATACTAGGTATCTTATTTGTTTTCCTACATTGCATTCTACACCCAGAATTTGCCAGTAACAGTCCTTACACAATCTAAATGCTAAAAAATGTAAATAATATATGTTTCCTACATCTGTGACAAGATGGCAGACCATGAATGAAATACTTCAAATATTTTTGCCCAGAAAAACCAGTCATAACATAGAGTCAAGATTTCACCAGTTGTCTCTACAACTGGGTACACAGTCTAAGCTGATGGAAAAACTCTCACTGGATGCACTGATGCATTCTTTCACACAATCATTGTAGAAATGCACATTACCAAATTCATCCTTTATCATAGAAAAAATGAATGTATGCAGTATAGAATAAAGCCTGAGGAGTAAAATCCATCTTACACTATAGCTTTCCCTCCTCTGCAATTTAAAAAAAATCATCCTTTCTAAAACTGAGCAATGTTAAAATTTTAGTTTCCCCTAGTTACATTTTAGCAAATAGATAACTCTTCCATTAAATACTCTCATGTCATTAGAAAGCTCATTTTCTTTAGCTTTATTAGGTAGGTTTTTGTGTTCCACAAAAATGTGTATTTCATACAGGTTGTGGCACGAGCTATAGATGAGTATAGCAATTTGCAGGGACTTTTCATGCTTGTGTGGACCAAATTAAAGCAAAGGGCTTAGAACTCCATGTCCATGCAACATTATTTTCAGCTAACTGTAATGAAGTATGAGCCAGTCTGTATATCATTAACAAATACAAGCTATTCAGACAATAGCAAAATCTGAATTGTGTATTGATTCATAAGGTTATTCTATGGTAGTTAAAAAGTTAAAAGTATAATGTAAGTTGGACTAAGTGGAAAATTAATCTGATTAGTACTCAAGAGCCAAAATGTGTATCAATTTGAAATCTGTGTAATTTTTTAAAGTTGCTGTCACTCTGTCCTTGAAAAACAGTAATTCCTTTATGATTCTCAGCATAGCAACACAGCAGTGTTGACTGTTCTTCTACTATTAGATAATGATTCAACTGAAATGGACATTTGTTTTAGAAATTGAATAGCAGATTATAAATTCAGTCAGATTCCTTCAATGCAGAAAGCAGTTGTGAAAATACCGCCCTGACCAGCAAAACAGCTGAGGCTGAGCAAGGGCTGCCAGTTCCCTGTGTGAGCTTCCCCACAGAAATGCCTCCTTTTCCAGTTTAAAGTGCTAAGATATAATGTGGAGACTCTCATCTATCAAAATAGATCCCTTATGTCAAAGCTGCAAAGTTAACAACTGGCCATACTTTTTACAAGCAAATGCTTGGGCTTCAGCTTTCAGATTAGTCCATTACTTTTCTATTACAGATGACCTTTGGATTTCTTGCCAAACAGTTCCTAGTAAAAAGATCTTTCACAAAGGAAAAAGCAAACGAACAATCAAACTTTTAAGAGTGCCCTCTGCAGATGTGGTCATCATCAAGCACATGAGTGATTAGGGACAACATTGTGAGGATCCATCTCAATGGGATTGCTGGGAAGGACGGGTGCACTGAGGACTGGGAGTGACTGGGAGAGACTGGGGGTGACTGGGAGCGATGGCCAGTGCAGCATCTGCTCAGGGCTGAACTACAGCACATGGGCTGTGCTTGTTGCAAAACTTACACTGAAAAAGAGAAAGTTGCCTTCATCTTCTTTTCCACAAATTTTAGGGAATCCTGAAGCAAAATGGGGGAGAGGACTTGGACTTTCACATAAGACATTTTTTCTCTTGTCAGCATTTTTTTGATCCTGATTGCTTTTTAGTTCAAAGAGAGAAAAAAGCCTCACAAATACAAATAATACTATTAAGGATAGAATTATTAATAAAAACATAACCCATTTTCTAGAACTCCAAATTTGATTTCTAATATAGTAAATTTAAGAAGTATTTCATAATTAAAGGATAAAATATACTATCATTCCCTGCAAATTTAACTGAGGTTTTTTTCCTCATATTTAGAGCATATTTGGCTATACTAAATTACATATGCATATAAATAAAATTTAAAGAATATTATTTGATTTACAAAATCACACAATGTAAGTTAAAAAATGTCATAATAGTACTTGCTTATGCAAGTTAAGTTCATCTGTTCTGTACTTTCATGTCTATATGGCCTTTAACTGCATAGCAAACATGGCTATAATGTATTATTAATAAATAAAAAATATGTAATTTCATCATCCTATTTTCCATATGACACTGTCCTTTTCCACTGCGCTTGACAACAGGGAGCAAAATTGTGCATCATTGTCAGGCTTTCATTAAAGCAATTTAATCATTGGTGTCTGAAATAAGATATCTAAATTGAAAGTTGTAATAATATTTTGTGGAAGATGCGTGTGCTCACCCTGAAGTCTGGAACTGACCTCAGTCCACAGCAGTGTTAAGTGTGCTTATACCTATGCCATAGTTTTGATGTTGTTATACACTTTTACTCTAGTTAAATGTTAGGATTATGCTTCAATTGCTTATTTTAAAAGCAGTGGCACTTAGCAGCACCCTGAATTTCATGTCCCTGTTGTGTTAAGTCTGACAAAGAACATTCTGACACAAGTCCTTGGAGGCAGAGCTTACACTGAACAGCACTGGAATTACCGGATTTGAGCGTGTGGCAGTGCTTGTATGTGTGTGTGTGGGGGGGGGGGGGGCTCATTCTCAGCTCTCTGCTCTCTGTGGCAGTGTTTGTGTGTGTGTGTGTGTGTGTGTGTGTGTGTGTGTGACTCATTCTCAGCTCTCTCTCTGCTCTCTGTGGAGCCAGCGACACATCTTGTAAGAGCAGTGGTCTACTGTGCTCCATATTGGCTGGTGTGTTCACAGATTCCTCAGGGGACTGCTACTAATATTGTTAAAAGCTTCAAAACTTCTCCAGGAAAGCTCCCGCTGGAGTCACAGGGAATTCTTCATGGCCAGCATTTGCAGGATCATGCCCGTGAATGCAGAGCACTGTAGGATTCCCTGGGAAGGAACCACAACCCTCACTAAAGAAATACTTTTCCCATTACTGCTGTATTCCAAACCCCTCTGTATGTTTAAAGTTTACAAAATATTGCTGGGGAAATATAAATGGAAAACGGTTTTTCTTTCCTTTTGTTTGGATTAGCTACGCAATTAATAATCCAAATCTCTCCTGCTACTAAGCAGATCCTGTTAGCCTGTGCCACAGCAGGCAGGACGTGGCCTGCTGATGGTGTGACACTGAAGGAGGTGAAGATGCTGGCAGGTTGTGCTGTTGGAATATGAGGGAGGGGACTCATCCTTCCTGCCTTCTCAGAAGAGCTGCAGGTACTTTGCAGCATGGAGCTTTGCAGTTCAGATGCTAGTTAGGAACTAAGACCAACAGCACAGCTAAGGCAGGCAAAGATAACCCTGGGAATGTCCTTAGCCCTGTCCTGAGCCTCAGCTGGGAGTGCTGAGGGTACCTTGGCAGAGTGTCCTGTGCAGAGGTCTGGGGGCACTGCAGAAGCTGATCCAAGCAGCAGGGCTGTCCTGGGGGAACACATTGACCACCTGTGGTGTCCACATTCCTCCTGCATTCCCAGCCTGCCCCATCCCTTGAGCCAATTTGCCTGCCAGTACAGCAGCAGCCTCACCGGTAACATGTTTAGATAATATTTGCCTTCTGCCCAAGGGTGTTGTGAGAATTAGTAATTTCTTTAAACAGCACTTTGAGAGTTTGAGGTTGCTGCTAGCAGTATCTATAATCCACAAAATAATTTAGCAGTGGAAATTATTTTCTTTTTTTTTCTTTTTTTCTTTTTTTTTTTTTTTTCCTCACTTTTCTTTGCCATTTCTGGTTTTCAACTGATAAATTACTTCCAAACTTACTAGTATAAAACCCTGCAAATGTTTACCACTTATGGTCTTAAATACATTTGAAGCTTTGTCTTCCCAAGGATAAGTACTGCACTTGAAAAGGGAGCATCCCAAACACACTTGACCTACTACATGAAGTCAATAGCGTCTGCAATTACTCTGCGATCCAACAATGCAAACCAATCTGTTTTTAAAGACGAATCATCATCATAAATTCAAGCTAAACTAGTGGTCTCCAATGATTCTGATTCATGTTGTGCTGACAAACCCTCATGAAAGCAGATAAGCTGTATCAAGAACTAATTAAGAACAGTGTTTTATGCCTCCTTTGCATGAAATTAAATAAAGACATTTTGGAAAGAACTAAAGCAACAAAAATCAGCATGTTTTTTCTTACTCATACATAGGATTTTATAACATTTGATTTTTCTGAAGAGTCAAGTTCTGTATGTATCTCTGGGGTGTAAATGCCAAAAGTAAGCCATAGGCAACACAAAAGTATTTCTCATTTCACCTAGTATTTTGGTCTTGGTGGGACTATTTGGAAAAATAAGTCTAAAGTATTCTGTAAGGAATTATGAGTACAGTTCTTGTCTTCCTTTAGTATCATGTATCAATTTTACTTAATTGATTTTTCAGTAGAGGCGTCTTGTTCATTCTTTGGGGAAGAACATAGTACCTAATCGATTAATCAAGTAACCTTGAGCTTTTAAACCAACAAAAAAAGATTGGAAAATAACTTTGTCCCAAGAATAGATGACCCTAGCGCTCAAAGACTGTATTAACTTGCTGCTTGATATCTCTACTGATTTAAAGTCATTTGTTGGGAAGGTAGTTTAGAGGCACACACGGTATGACCTGGAGTGAAGTTTTGTATAGTGCCAATAGTTATGCTAATTTGAACAAGCTAAATGTGTCTCAGTATACCAGTACTTTCTTCTATAAATTTGATTAACAACAGAAATATGTTCCATGCATATACATTCCTAGGAATATTACCATATTCCCTGACAAAATTGTCTGAAGATGGAAGAAGTGTACGAAAGACTGTTTCAAGTTAGCTTTGATCAGAATCAACTGTTTGTCTAATTAAGACAATGATCTGCATTGCATAATGGCACATTTTGATACTTTGTGAAGTCGAGGTAAAATAACAACAATGGTTTTACCGTTTCTGGAAATAGCAATTCTAAGATCACACAACTGTTTCCAAACCTGAGGCTTAAGTATACCCTCATGTATTTATGTTGTGGCTATTTACAGAAATAAAAGAAAAGGCAAATGGACTGAGGATTGCTTGGGTGGCTTCATATTCAGAATGAGCTTTCAAGAAAGCAACTAAATTAGCTCCCACATAGACACATTTCTGCTTGTTTTCCCATATTTTATATTGTAATATGTGTTTTTCAAAATACACTTTATGCTTTATGCTGATCTTTTAAAAATATTTTCTGACTTATTTACACTTGAAATAGATATTTGTCATGTGTCATAGAAAAGAGTTTTCTGCAAAGGAGTGCTGCTGTCTCCTTTTTACTTTTATGCCTTCTGTCTGTTTTTGACATTTATCTAAAATTACTCCAGTGCTTCCTCCAGATTTAAGTCTGCCAGTACGTGGGACAGGCAATGGTCTCAGAGTAGTTTGGCTGCATTCCCAGTGGGAAATAGGAAGTGGCAGCAATTCTGAAACAGCCCATTCTAATTGCACACACCATAACCTCAGCCCACTGAGAGCAAGGGGGCAGGGAAGCTGCCTTGAAAAGGATAATTCTTCGTTGAAAAGGGTTACTTGTCAACCATTGGTGAGATTCATTAGATTAGAAAGTCAAAGCATATGAACCACTCCAGCCTGGAGAATGCTTGTGGAAGATGTATTTCCAGTGGATCCACTTCCTAATCTTGATTCAGACTGAGTAATTTCTTTGAAAAATTTCATTCATTAATGATTGAATATCTGCTTTTATAGAAACGTTATTAAACATCAAAGTATTCTAGTCTTGCCAGAGATTCCATAAAGCTGTCATTCCTTAAAACTCTCCCTTAAGGATAGTTTTTCTCAAATAATTTTTTTCAAATTGTTCTGATAATCTTTTTTGAGCCATTTGTGTGAACATGGGCGAATCTTTTGCCATTGTTAAAATCCCCATGAACAAGTAGCCCTTTATGTGAATGTTCCTTAAAGCTTTGAGGACCTTTTCCCAGATTTCCATCTGAAATTCAAATACATCTGTGCACAAGGTAGAAATGATAAGTCCTATAATTTGACTGGTGTTTTTCTAGTTCCCTGACTGGTATGAATGTTCACAGAAGGCTATATTTAAATGATCTCATCCTGAGATTAAAATGCACTTTTTTCTGGACATCTGTGCCTGTAAACTGAATGCTCACGAGAAGTGACTATAAATGGGCTGCACACATGTGCAATTCAAATGTGGCTAAGTGCAGTTCAATTGAAGATTTAAACCAGTATTGTTTTTGTTTGTTTTTATTTATTTCTTTCAGCTGCATTTGTTCAGTTTAAGTAGACCGCAGCAATGAAAAGTAAACCCAATTGCCTGCTCTGGACACGCCTGTGTTTCCAGTGCATGTATGTGAAGCTGGTGGGAATGTTTGACAGCCAGAGATGGGTGGTAGAAAGATGATTCTATAGGCAGAACTACACACTGTTAACAAAAAACAGGTGAAGGAACAGGTGATGATTTCATCCTTAATGTTTATGCTTTTCACACGATTGTGGATTACCTGTGACTACTCCTAATTTGTGAAATACATATCTCCTGCAGAATGTGAGTATGTGGCATGATAATACAAGGCTGTACACACAGATTATACTGTGTTATATACAACTCCAGGGATTGTCTTCCATTGTAGAGGGGAAAATGCTGATTACATTTTCAGACAAATTCAGAGGAGTTGGAATATTTTGAAGTGTAAAATAACTGACTCTCATTGCTGCTAACTAGATAGCAGGTATACAAATGGAAATTTGCAGAATTCTTTTGAAAAAATGTCAAACCAACAGTGCTGTTCAGGTAAAAATTTCCTTTCCAAAAATATTTCTGTGGTTTAAGAATGTCTTTGGTCTTACTACAAACACATTGCAACCTTTACAGAGGGAATCAACAAAAAAAACCTATAAAATGTTGATGTGGAAAAGGAAAAATTTGGTTCCAAATTTAGGTTCCTTTCCCAAAAGTAATTTAACAGTAATAGAAATATATTAGAAAGTTTGTGGGAATTGTTTGACACTCCAAGGGCAGCAAGGGCTCCAACTGGCAGCACGTTAGATCTGGGACAAATGCAGATAAGTTCACAGGTTTTAATGAGCAGAAGTATAGTGCCAGGCACAGAGCCTTAGAAAAGAAAGGTGACTGTTTTGCGTAGTAAACTAAACTCAGCCCCCCAGGTACCTGAAGTCACTTTGAAGGAGGCTTTTGGCACTCCAAGGGCAGCCAGGGTCCCAGCTTGTGGCAGCTTGCATCTGGGAGAAATCCTCATCTGTTCGGAATTCTAGCTGACAGAAGACCAGTGCCAGGCACAGTGTGCTGGACTCGAACTGCAGACACTGTGCTTCCTCTGCCTGTGCCACAACCACTGCCCAAGAGAAGAACAACGTGTCTCCTGTGCGATCAGGCTGGGCATTGGGCATCTCAGTGCCCTTTAAAGAGACAATTTCTGGACTTTCAGGACAATGGGGGCGGGGTGTATCAAGGACCCAAAGGGAATCCTTCAAAATATTGAAGGATGAGCGCTGGCTCGCCCAGCGTGCCGACATACATGGGGCAAGTCTCGGCGGGGGAGGAGGGGAGAGAAAAAAATGAAAAACACAAATGTTTACCTAACTAATCCTGCTTTAACCAGTTCTGCTTTTCAGCAGAAGTCACCGGACGTGACCCTTTCAGATCATGATGTAAGCAGACCCAATCTAACCACTGAATGTCTCCGTGAGCCTTTTAGGTTGCAGCTGACAGAGTCCTTGCACCTAAGTGACACAGACTGGCATTTGGGTTCATTGGATCTGCACGTGCCAGGCTCCTGGCAACACAGTGGCAGTAAGTACATCATCTTTGGGGACACCAAATACACACCAAGAGAGATCAAGATCCTTCCGGGTCTCATCTCATCAAAACCTAATTAACGAATGCTCTGGCTGCACTGTGTCTGTCCTCCCATGTTTCTGCCTAAGGTGTAGATAATAGCTCAGGCAATTCCAGCATCTGACCCATTCCCTGAGACAGACATCATGAGGAACAAACACCCTGAGGTTCGCCCCACACGAGTTATTGGGAGGGACAAACTCATAATAGGATGTGAGGTCTGTCACGGTGGGGAAGTCATAAACATCAAAGGGGTTTTGGACACAGGTGCGGAGGTGACGATCATACCAGAAAGGATGTGGCCCTCACACTGGGAACTGCAAAACGTGGCAGGGCATGTGCAAGGTGTAGGGGGAATGCAATTGGCAAAACAGTCAAAGAGTGTCATGCAAATTAAGGGGCCAAATGGACAATTGGCTACACTGCATCCATTTGTTTTGGATTATTCGGAGCCCTTGATGGCCCAGTGGGGGGTCAGGATTGGCATCCCAGATGCCCCCCCGGTTTTTCAGGCTGCGGCCACTGAAGAGCGCCCTACCCAGAAACTCAGTTGGAAAACTGATTCACCAGTCTGGTTAGAGCAGTGGCTGCTCAGTAAAGAAAAGTTGAAGGTGCTTCAGGAGCTAGTGGATGAACAGCTAGCTAAAGGCCACATTGTGGAAACCACGTCTCCGTGGAATTCCCCAGTCTTTGTTATAAAAAAGACAAACAAAGGCAAGCGATGGCTCCTCCACAATCTCCGTCAAATTAATAAAATCATTGAGGACATGGGTTCTCTCCAGCCAGGGATGCCATCCCCAGCGATGCTCCCCCAAAATTGGAATTTGGCAATTATTGACATCAAAGATTGTTTCTTCCAGATTCCTCTGCACCCTGACGATGCCCCACATTTTGCCTTCTTGGTCCCAACCATCAACCGAGAAGCCCCGAGGAAAAGATACCGCTGGAAATTTCTTCCCCAGGGGCAAGAAACTCGCTATTTATTCATCAGTGGTACCTCTCTTCCCTGCTGTCCCCAGTGCGCACAGCTGTAGGAAAAGCCATCATCCTGCACTACATGGATGATGTGCTCGTGTGTGCCCCCAATGATGACTTACTGTCCCATGCACTTGACCTGACAATCGATTCTTTGGTTGCTGCAGGGTTTGAGCTTCAGGAGGAAAAGATTCAAAGGATGCCGCCTTGGAAGTACCTGGGTCTGGAGACTGGTAAGCGGACTGTTGTGCCGCAAAAATTGGCTGTCAAAAATAACATCAGGACCTTAGCAGATGTCCAGCAGTTTTGTGGGTCTTTAAACTGGGTAAGACCTTGTCTAGGTCTGACCACTGAGGACCTAGACCCCCTGTTCAATCTGTTAAAAGGGGGAGAGGAGCTAAGTTCTCCTAGGACCCTCAGCCAAGAGGCACCAGCAGCCCTAGAAAAGGTACAGGACTGTATGGCCGCCAGCCAGGCCAACTGGTGCAAATCAGACTTGCCATTCAAATTCATCATTTTAGGCAACCTGCCACACCTCCATGGGGTGATCTTTCAGTAGGAAAAAGTGGAAAAAACAAAAAAGGACAAAGACTGTAGGGATCCCCTCTTAATCATAGAGTGGGTTTTCCTCAGTCACCACTGGTCCAAAAGAATGACCAGGCCACAGGAAGTGGTAGCAGAATTGATCCAGAAGACCATGACCCAGATCAGGGAGTTGACAGGATGTGATTTGGAGTGCATTCACAACCCAATTGAGGTAAACTTGGGCAAAATCACAAAGGCAATGTTGAAGCACTTGCTTCATGAGAATGAAGCTCTTCAGTTTGCTCTGGATAGTTACACAGGTCAAATTTCAATTCATCAGCCTGCCCACAAATTATTCAGAGAACAAATTCAGTTCAAATAGTCATTAAAAAGCGTTCAGAGCAAGAGGCCCCTAAAGGCTCTTACCGTTTTTACAGATGCATCTGGAGCATCCCACAAGTCAGTAATAACTTGGAAGGATCCTCAAACTCAGCAGTGGGAAAAAGATGTAGTCGAGGTGGAAGGATTACCTCAAGTAGCTGAGTTGGCTGCAGTTGTTAGAGCTTTCGAAAAATTTCCTGAACCATTCAGTTTGGTCACAGATTCGGCCTATGTAGCAGGTGTAGTATCCAAAGCTGAAAAAGTTGTACTGTAGGAGAACAGA
The DNA here is from genome assembly GCF_015227805.2 of Hirundo rustica. Lineage (NCBI taxonomy): Eukaryota > Metazoa > Chordata > Aves > Passeriformes > Hirundinidae > Hirundo > Hirundo rustica. The sequence continues at coordinate 12,537,667 of NC_053463.1, forward strand.
CAGAGATAGTGCTAAAGGCACTCTTACCCCTGATGTGTTGCAGCTGTGTTAATTACCAAAGAGTGGGAACAGCCTTGCCCTCAAAGCTGTGGGTGATAAAAGAGTGAGTTGGAGTGGTCACTTAGTTGGAGTCTGCTTGCTATACTGTAAGGAGGAGGGGACAGGAGGTCGTGTGAGGGGCAGAAAGGGTAAGTCAATTTGGCTGGCAGAAGCCATTGCGAGGTCCTGTGACAGGCACAGCACATTAGACATGAACTGAGGCACTTTTTCCTGGGGAGCTAAACTCAGCCCTACATGTTCCTGATGCCAGTTTGTAGGAAGCACTTGGCACTGCAAGGGCGGCCAGGGTTTCAACTTGTAGCAGCTTGAATCTGGGATAAATCCTCCTCTGTTTGGAATTTTTAGCAGGCAGAAGCCAGTGCCAGTCACAGGGCCTTTGTCACCAATGGTGGCCTTTTTGCGTGGGATGATGAACTCAGCCCCAAGGACACAGTGTTAGGGGCAGTGTTAACTGCTCCCCTGGAAATATATACCTTGCTATCTTGCAGGTCCCACATGGGATTTTGTGGTATCCTTTTTCATTTTTTATGTTTATTGTATTTTTTTATGTATTCTGTAACTTATATATTCTTTCTCTCTCTCTCACTTGCTAACCTTTTAACATCTGCAATCAACTATTAACAAGTGTATGAGATTTTTTTTATCAGTGATATGAGTTCTGATTTTCAGTGCAGTTCAGTCCATTTCTGAAAATCTGGGACAAAACTGTGGGCCTTGTATTGAACAAGAATAACCTGAATCAATGCTAGGGAATGTGACAGCACTGTTTCAGTTTTCTAGGAAATCAGAAGAAAACAACTTGGATATGTAAAAATGTCCCACCAGATTTTCCACTTTTAGTTGATAAGCAGGTTATGTTCCTAAACCACATTTATAAAGAATAATATACAATGATTGTGTTTAAGTTTATAAATGAGGTTCATGCAAATCAGGAAAGTAGTTCTATATTTTCCAACTTCTGTGTAATGTTTTCCATGCCTTGGAAAGAAGATTTTCTTGTATCAGAGAATTTCCTAAATTCCCTCAAATATCCTTTAACTTGCTATCTTTATAGTGACAGGTTTAATAGCAACATTCAGGACTGGAAGATAAGGTCATTAATAAAAGTTTGGGGGTTGTTTTTTTGGTTTTGTGTGTTTGTGGTTTTTTTGTTTTGTTTTGTTTTGTTTTGTTTTTTTTAATACATTTCAAAGGTACTGTACTCTGTTGATCAAACCTGCTTTACAGGGTGCTTGAATGCATTGACCAGCTGTGTTTTTCATAGGACTGGGTGTATAAACCATGGTTTATCCAGTTGCAGAGATGCCTCGTCTTGCCAAGGCATTGTAGGCAAATTCCAGATTTGTCTCCAGTCAGAGAGGCTCGCTGGGATCACTCTTGCAGTAATAAGACAGTAGGCAAATTCACTTTTAAAAGTCCGTAAATACCACTGAAATTGTTCCCTTTACTTCTTTGTTAAATAAAATAGGTGGCACTTTCTATCTATATTGGACAGGTACACATTTTTATCACCAGCAAGCTGTAAGAGTTATGGCTGTTTCAAAAGATAGAAAAGAACTAAAATGTTTTAGCTCCATCGTTAAGATGATTTTTTCCTCTTTTTTTTTTTTTTTTTTCCTTTCCTCTGAATTTTTCCTTCATTTTGCATGGGCTCTGTTTTCAGAACCATACTCAGTGTGCCTAATCTGAAAATATTCACCAATATCACAAACACCTCCAAACTAGCTTAAAGAAAACTACCATGATAGGTAAAACCAGTCCAAAGACTTGAAGGTAAAAATTTTCAGCTCAGTAGATGTTGCATATGGCATATACTTCAGACAGTTCTACAGATTTATTTTGTTAGTCTGTGAAATACTGTCTAGTAATACTTATACCAGGGTTACATTTGATAATGAAAGTTTAAAGCTAGAAAATGTACGTACATATTGGCAATTCTTACGAGATAAGAAAGGGGACGTTAATGCTCAAAAATAATAAATATCCATTATATGTTTAGATACATTTACAGTGGTGTAAAAAATAAGCTTTTCCAACTCTGCATCAGCTTTCTCATTCTTCTCAATTCCCTTTGACACCACCTCTGTCTCATTTTAGCCATTAGTGCTTTAACAGTTAAGGGGTGTGTACATAAAGGAGTGTATACCTGTGTTTCGTGTGTGTGATAATCCATATCTGAGTGAATGTAAATGTTCATAAATGGAGCTGTGTTCATGTGTTGTTTTGCACATGTGAAAATACAATCCTGCTGCTTGTGTTGTTCTCCAATTCCAACTCCCACGCACTGAGATTTGAGCAGAGATGCTGTTTTCAGTGAGATAGTACTTGTCTATTCTTGGAATGTCATGGCAGATGTTTTACCTCGAGGTTAATATCTGACTTGCTTTAAATTCATGTGGGAAATCTGAAAGTTCCATTTCCTATCTCAAAAATCAATAGAAACTTAATCAGAGCTGCTAAAAACAAGTCCCAATTCTTTTGTAACAGAGAAAGTAAACAAGGTACAAAATTAAAAGTGACAGAATATTTTACATGAAGGACATGAAATGCGCCACCAACTAAGCTTCATCTCTACAAGCTGAGTGTCTTTCAAGCTGAGGTTTGACTACAGAAAGCTCCATCTGTTCTTTTCCTATACCAAGGCACTATAGCACATTTAAGGTACATATCAATTTTTAGTAAAATGTAAACAAGATTTTTAACAGACGTTAGCTTTGCATTGAACAGCTTGTATGGTGACCTAAAAGATCTTCTTTGTCAGAATCTGTGTGTTTAATCCAGACTCTTCACATACGGTTGTTATTCACATGCATAAGAAACCAGATCCCAAATGCTTTTTGGTCCTCCTGCCCCAACAGATTTCATGCATGGGCTTCATATTGCTGAAAACTCATCTTCCCTTCTAGCCTAGACTGATTATTCTCTCTTGTTTTCATTGTCTGTTATTTTTTCTCTTCTATGTTCTGCTGAAAGGAACTTGCTTCATGTCGTTTGTCCTAAACCTGGAAGGTTGTTGGGGGCATATAATTTCATTTCAATGACACAGGGAAACTGAGATGACTGTGTTCAAGTTTTGTTATCTGTTCAAGTTGGCTGACTGTGGGACATCTGGGTCACTGCATTCTGCAGCTGGATTCAGGCTGGAAACAAGGATTATTCTTTCAAGTAAGATTACATTGATAAATAATCATAGAGGAAATAGTGAATACCCTTGAAAAAAAAATAAGAAAGAAAAAGAAATAGTCCATGACCATCTTATTAAAACATTCTCTTTCTTTGTTGTTAAAGCTCCAAAGAGTGCACGTATGTATGTGAAGGTTGGTGGAGGAGTGTGGCGGCTACAGCTGGCCTGTAGGCTTCACAGGTATAATTAATTACAGTCTTATTGTGATCATGGCACACAAAGCAATCACACGGAGACCAGGGATTTGCAGGGCAGTGTTGCTCCTCAGAGAGACAGAGCAGGGCCGAGAGCCCCAGCCTGTTTATTTCTTACGTTTTTATACATTTGTGGGTCTGGTTGTGGATTGGCTTCTGGGGTTACTACCTTTCACCCCAGTGTCCAGACCAGCTGTCAGTGACAATTATTTTCAGGCTAGAAATATGTAAACAAAGGACAGGGAATGAAAAACAAAAGGTTTATGTTTCCCATGTGTGAAAAAAGCAAAAGCTGCTCCAAATATTTTGCAGAAAATAAAAAAACTGACTCCATCTTATGAACAAGTAGAAGGCTTTAAAAAACTCAGAAAAACCAGGGTGACATCTTATAAGTGAAATTTGATTGATTATATAATTACCTTAATTATGTAACTCAACCAGTTAGGCTGTTGGCGGTTCAGGCTGCTATTGGCTGCTTGGCCAGGTGGCAGCAGGCTCAGCCAATGAGGATTGACTGCACGTGCCTGCTCATCTGCATAAGGACAAGGGGTCTTCATACATCGGGCTGTTGCTGCCTGACCGCTGGTTGTGTGTTGTGTTCCTGCCTCCCACTGTGATAGAGGACAGCCGGGCATGGCGAGAGCAAACTCTCTCCAGGAGCCTGGTGACACAGCTGGCTTCCAGTGGCTTCCTCAGGATCACTGCCACTGTTCCAGTGGAGGACATGTAGCTGGATACAAGACCATAAATATTTAATGGTTTTGAGTATATGCTTTAAAGCACTTGTATGATTAAGGGGAAAAAAAAGGGTGACTTAATTTCTTTCAGATAAAAAAAATCCAGCAATGAAAGACTTCCACTTGACAAGTGGATTTTATCTTAAAACAAGAAACATTGTCATTGCTGTCTTTCCTATCTTATTTCCTAAAAACCTCGGAGATTTTAGCATGCATCTGAGCTAACAGGTGAAAAAAGCTGTAGGCATTCTTGTCTCATTAAAAAAAAACCCAAGAAATTTTCAAATTAAGTAAAGTTAAATTTAAGAAAACAGAGCATTAATACGTTAATTAACAAGAAATTCAATAGAGAACTAGAAAGCAAGTAGTTAGATTATTTTTTTTCTTTAGTAACTGTGAAGCTCATTAAGTTCTTTTTGGAACACATGCACAGGAAAGAAGTACGGAGGAATCTTAAGATGAGCTTGTGAAAAAACTCCTGTCTTAAGAGACATTGGTATTCTCAAATGTATTGAGTCTACTCTTCTTAGAAAATCACATTAGTTATAGAAGTGATTTTGTTTAGTCCTTTGGGCAAATACCTGAAATAGTTCCCTTTAGGTCCTAGAGCTGAGTGAAATGCTGACTTCTAGATCAGTGGTTGAACTAAAAAGTACTTTTAAAAAAGTATATATTAGTCCAGAATTTTTAATTTTCTTCTTAATTTTTTTTTTTTGCATCAAAATGGTTGCTTGCAAGTGGGCTAGAAATTACTCATATGGAGATAATTTTATTGATTTAATAAAACTCTTTCTTCTCAGTTTTTAAAATTGAATAAATTTCATCTTGTAAAAAGAGATGAGCTTTGAAACATTATTAGTTTTGGAAAATATTTCCAAGTACCCCTCTTTTATTTCCTGTTCCTTTCTGAAAGGGAAGTAGCCCTGTATTTCAGCACAGACATGAAAGTCTGAATCAAACTGAGGCTCCATTTTCCATGTGCCATCTTGAAAAAAAAAAAATCAGCGTTGTTGAAAGATCTGTGCTCTTGTCCAGAATGGCAGGATTTGGTATGTTCTTGCTTTCTCTGTGATTCCTGTGAATACATGAATCAGCTATAGCGCAGAATATGACTTTGGTACTATAATAACGGTGTCACTTTTGTGCAGCTCTTCTCTGGCTTTATCATTTTCCCTGATCTGATCTGACAGTACATGTTCAGGCTTTTAAAAGAACTGTCCTTCCTGCATCCCAGTCTGTGTGTACAACACCTGGATTCAGGTGTGGTCACAAAGTGACCCCAGCTGTCTTCATTCTCTCTGACAAACTTTTGGGATAACATTTTAATCTATGCTGGATGCTGAAACCTGGCTGTTAACATGGCCATGGGTGGAATCTGGGTTGTTATGCCTGTTTACAACCAATTTTCATGTTGCATAAGCAGAAGGGCCCATTCTATTATTAGCTTTGTTGCCCGTAGCATTAGCTGGAAAATCCTGTTTTCTGAAAATGTGCTTTTGTTACAAAAGTAAGTGCAAGGCCAGCCCTTGACACCAAGGATGGCAGTGGAGGCTTTTAGAGAAGACTCACACATTGTTCAGACCTCTTTTGCAAGCAATTACGGGTGCCATGAATGATTTCTCCGTGGTTATGAATGTATAACTTGAGGAGGAGGCTGCTGTTAAAAGCTCCTTTAGGTCACGGCAGCCACTTGGGGCCCATTGAACTGCCTGTTACATAAGTGCACGCCAAAGGAGAGCGGGCTCCCTGCAGCCTCCCCTGTCCTTGTCTGCCACCTGAGAAGCGTGTGGAAGGTTAGCAGCTTTGCCTGTTCCATGAAGAGAGGCTGAGCAAGCTCTCCTCTTCTGAGAGCCTGAAATCACTGTGGTTCAAATCAGAAAAATATGTTAGACTTATTAACACTCTATTAATTGCCTCCTCTCTACCCACTCAGACCCTAGATGGGGCTCACTGTATTTATATAATAATTCACAGGTATTTACTGACACTAGAAAATGTTTAAATAAGATGTTTCAGTGCAGGCTGATAAGGTTTCAATTTATGAAAAGCACAAGAGGATAGACTGCTCATCAGAGTTTACCCAAACCTACTATTGGGGTATAAAACCCTTTCTCTTAGGGTGATGAATAAGGCTGAGGATGTCTGAATCTTATTTGGCTCATTGGTGGTAGCTGAGAAAAATGGAATGATTTGGGAGAAACCTGTCTGCTACTACATGGGAGCCCCAAATGAGGCTCTGTAGAGAACACCAGAAAAATACCTAGAAAGTGGAGGTTCAGGGGGAAAATAGATCTTTCACCTCCAGTGGGTGACATACTGGGATCAGGGTCAGTGATTTGAGATTCTTTCAGTAGTCAGGAGAAAACAGCAGAAAAGAGAGTGCTGTTTCTGGATCATCTTCTGGCATTCCCTGTGACATTGCTCTAACATAACTACTTTTAGTTTTAAGGAAGAAATAGTAAGGAAAATCTATAAATAAAATAATACTCAAATTTATTAAATAATATTCTTATATATTAAATTGAGATGTCTATTCATTTTAAATAGGAACATAAGATGAGAAAGTGGTTGCTATTTCATTTTGACTTGAACGTAGCCCCTCTCAAATTTCCTACTGCCTTTTTTTTTGCCTTTTTGTTTTTTGCTTTTTTTTCCCTTTCCTTTCTCCTTTTTTTTTTTTTTTTTCTTTCTTTTTTTCTGGTCTAGACAAAAATAGGTTGATTTTGTTGTTTTGGAGTCTTACTCCTCACTGGTTTGAATTCAATTCTTCATTACAAGACTGTATTAGCTTTAATAAGATTCTAAGTTACTTGCCCAGTTTGTGGTCTTACATATAAGTATTGTTTCCTGTGGCTTGTGTGCACTGATCCTCTCTGTTGTGCTTCTAATCATCTTTTCTTTGAGAATTTACCTTTCTCTCTTGTGCAGTACAGTTTCTGTTCCCTTCTTATTCTTCTAATAAAAGCCAAGTTTATTTAAGATGGGATTTTTCCTGCTGGGGTATAGGTGATCAGAATGTGGAGTGTAATTCAGATATTATGCCACAACTGTTTTGCTTTATCCCTACTGGAAATTCCTTTTAGAATCAAATGTCTTGTCACAGACGCCTTGTTCACAATTACCTTGTGTTTAGCCACGACACCTCTACCTTATATTGCTAACCTTATTCTTTAATGAAAAACATACATGGAGAGAATATTCTTTAAATGAATATTTAGAAAATGTCTATCACTGTTGTCAGGTCTGTCACGCTGGAACATTGTTTACCTAAGATTGTCTGTTAGCACATTTTGCGTGAAATATCCAACTTTGTTCTTTTTCCGTTTTGAACATTTGCAATTCTGTCAATTTCCATGTCGCAGTCAGTCAAACTTTCCTGACTTTTAGCATTAACAATTTCTGTAGTCATGTACAATTCACACAAATGCTCATTACTGAGAACATAATTAGCCTTCTCTATTGTGCGACACGCAGGAAGATTAACAAACAGTGAATGATGAATAGTTGGATCAAAACTCAAAAGAAGTATGGCAGGAGAAATGAGTGTTCCTTGGCTCTGACCTGTGCTGAGTACCTGCCTTCTAGGACAGTCAGAAGAGAAACAATTTTGTGCATTTGGATGAATTATTTCAGGACTGTTTCAACTTTACATGAAAAGTTTAAATTTGATTTATGTCACACTTCCATCAGTCATATTTCACTATAACCTTATGGATTTCAGCAAAGCTATTTTGGGTTTATTTTCCGTAAATTATACCAGTGTCAAGTTCTTAGCTTGAAATACAGAATTTTTATGAACTTCACAAATTAGTCTTTTTGGTCTAGGATAGAACTGTGATGTAAGTTGCAAGTACAAATGTCTGACAAATCAAAATCTCGAAAAGGAATGAGTTTTGCTGGCAGAGTTTTTGTCTTTTGTTCTCCCAAAGCGGTGATTAGTGTAACATGCAAAATGGTTCCAATTAAACTCATAGAAAAAAAAAAAAAAGCCAGCTTTTCACAAAAGCTTTCTCCTGAGGACTCAAACCAGTTCCAAGATTTACTGAGGTTTAGAAATATTTCATTGGTATCTGGCGGCTCAATGAATTTGCAGTGAAGCCACCTGTGAGCGAAGACAAACCTTGAATCTAAAAACCTCTCAAAGCTGTGTGAAAATGCAGCCTGGTGTCAGCCTGGATACACCCAGACCTGTGCCTGCGTTGTGTGTGCTGCTTTTCATCTCCCTCTGGCTGAACACTTGTGGGGCAAGGTGGGGCAGCATTCCAAACCCCAGTGTCTGAGAGGGCTGGGAAGGTGTTTGTCGTCTGCGGTAAAGAATTACTGGGTTTTATTTTGAAGACTGAAGGAGAGTGAGGAAAAAAAATTATCCTGGTGCAGTCTCCAAGTGAGATGGGTCAGACTTGCCACTTTGCCAGGGTCCAGAGCAAACTGACTCATGGCTTGCCTTTGTAGGCTTCTGTTTTGAGGTGGTGGCTTTATTCAAATCAACGTTTTCTGAACAGGATAGGCATTTCACACAAACTTCACAAGGCCAAGGAATCTGTTCCAATTAAACTCCTGTGAACTAAACCCTATATTTTACACATAAGCACCAGCAATATGCTCTGTGAGGTCATCAGTGAAATGTCAGCTGGCAAGTGTATTTTCCTTCCCCACTTAGATACTGAAACAGGTAATACATATAGACTGTGGTGTGAGGAGTACTGTCAGCCTTAAAACTCATTTAATTACAACATGCCTAAGTGGCCTGCCTATAAATTCACTTCCTTTTATGGTACAGAGAAATGATAAAAATCCTCTCAGCCTTACCTGGTTACATCAGAAAGCTGTATGGTATTGATGAAATCTTTTCTGTGTGAGCTTATTAAATAAAAATGTTAAATAGCACTATTAGGTAAGGCTAATATGTTGTACTGGCTGTAGTTCAATATTTGTTTTGACAACAGATGAAGAAAACTAACACAAAATGAACTTGAGCTTTTAAAAACACAGTACTCAGACAGATTTTCAGAAGAAATAAATAGTTAAAATAATTATTTCTTTGGACTCAGTTTTACATGGTGCTGTGTTTTGCTCTGTACAGAAGAGATTGTTACTCTGTGACCCAAACCCAATACCTATCATGCTTTTAGGGTGAAACATTTTCATATTTAGCATCTTTTTCTTCACCTGTAATTATATCACAGTAAATATTTATGAATGCATTTCAAAGTGTGTGTATACATAGAAAAATGCACATACATAGATGAGCACATAAACCAGGGGTTTAAGCTTTAGTCTTTGCACCATCTCGTCATAGTCAAAACAGAAAAAAGCCTAAGAAAAAATCCCCACTAAATTCTCTGGTCAGTTTGTAATGTTGTACTTTAAATATTTCTCTCTGACATCAAAGACTTCCAGAAATAATAGATAACCCTAGTTTTCAGAAGACTGACTTATGTAGTGTTCACAAGCAACTGTCTGTTAGCAAGCTGGATGGAGAGTGAAGGGAAAATAGAATAAACCACAGCAACTTGGAGCTCTTTGTATTTGAAAAGTCCGTTTCTGGGAAAGACAGGGGCTGTGCTCTGAGCAAAGTTCTGAGCATTGTCTTCCTTCAGCAGAAGTTATTGAGAATTGCAACATTATCCAGCCACTCAAAATGTGTCCACAGTGGGTAGCCATGAGATCATAGAGACATGAGGAATAATCTTACGGGGTTCCCAATTTTGCAAGAGGTTTTGTCAACAGGCTGGAAAAAAAAAAAAAAAAAAAATTCCTCAGAGCTCTGGGCTGCGTTAAAATTGTCTTTTTTGTGTGTTTGTTTGATTGGGTTTTTCTAAGCAACCATTTAAATTATATTCTCTCCCCTTTCTTTCCCACTTTCATATGGGATTTTAGTACAAAGTGCAGGGAGTCACAGGTGTTGTAGGCTTCAGCTATGAACCTTGAGTTCTGCTCGTGGTCACGTACCTTTGGATCTGTGGCTACAAAGGTTGGATCTCCTAGAATTTTACTACTTTGCTTTTTAATAATATTTATATGCTGAATTTTTTCTTCACAGTCTAAACTCTTTCAGGTGAAAGCATTTTTTCCTTATCCAGTACTTAAAATGAGTTTTTGATACTAATTGTTATTACTTGGTGCTACTCTAATGTTATAACGTAATGATAGCAATAACAGAGCTACTTTGAAAACGGAAGGTTGCTCTTTTTTATATTGAGGCACAAAGGACAAAGGCTTTAATGAAAACTTTTATTGCTTTCTTTGACTTCCCATTTAAACACTGGACATTTGGCCAGCTACTCTGAAGGAAGTTTGACATATCTGGTTTATAGTGAAGGACATTTTTTTCCATTCTAAATTGATGCCTCTGTTGTATGGAAATACTGTTCGATATTCCAGGAAATCTAAATAAATAATATCCTTCAATGAAACAAAAAGAAAAGCGAAATCTTCATCTTCTGCAATGAAGATTGTGTGGTTGATAGAGGTGCTTTGTGGATAACAGCACTGAGGACAAAGAGGTATTTGCTGCTTCCTTGGGTCTCAAAGGGACTATGATGATAAAAATAATAACAAATCAAAATACAGCTTATATATTAAAAAGCACAGCAGAAATGAATAGTCTCACAAAAGGCACAGATCAGATTGGTGTACCTTAGCTACAGAGCTAACTCTGACAGGATATGGAGGAGGAAGATCAAAATGAAATGAAGGTGAGCTTGTTCATGAGGAAGTGTCACAGTGAACACACCTGAAATCAAAAAAAAAAAAAGGCAGAAAAAGTTCATTTCTCCCAGATGGCCATAATTCAGAACAACATATGAATGAAAAGTAAGACCAAAATGCTACAGAAAAGCAATATAAATCTTGGAAATAATTACTTAGGGGTAGTGTACAAGGTTGTTTTATTAAAGATTCTTCATTTTCAAAGGTTTAAGCTGAAAGATGAACCTTTGTTTTCCTGATATTCACCCTTCTTTGGAATTCCTGTGGGAGCCCATGTTGGCAGTTTAAATGAGTCAGACACTACTAAACATTATATTCATCAACTCTTTAATGCAGAACATTCATTTTCCTTATAAGTGATATTTGTGAAATAATTCCTTAAAATTAAAATGTATGGTAAGTGGTTTACTTTGTTGAGATCTAACAGAAGACAAATTGCAGTGCATCTGTGCTGCCAGAAACTAAGGTCTTCCCAGGTGCACCCAGGCGTGTGTGCAGAGTCCAGATCTGCCCCAGCTGAGAACACCTGGATGTGTCCAAGCCCTCTGGTGCTCTCCTGATGTTTTTGGGGCTGCTGGTCTTGGGGAGGCCTGGCTTTGGTGGGAGGAGGGCTTCTTTCTCATGTTGTACGTATATATGAAAAGATTTTACATCAAATATCCTTGCACAATATGGTTTCTGAAATCTGATCTGAGCAAGGCTGGGACTAGCAAAAGGTCCAGTTGTGGGATTAGAAGGTGTGTGCTCAGTGCTGTGAGATTCAACACGGGGTGGAGGGCTGGTACCTCTGTTGCTGTGAATGCACTCCTGCTCTGCTGAGCCCAGCTCTGCCTCTCTCAGAAGTGTAAAACTTCACAGGGAAATCTGAGTGCAATATTGACATTATTAGTAGCTTTGTGCAAGACATTGTTCAAGAAGCCACCTTTACCTGATTGCATATTGGATGTACTCTGCTTCTACTAACATCAGTCTTTGTTTATTTTATGAGGAGAAGTTGTAATAAATCTGCTACGCCTTAGACCCCAATTACAGGGGGTATCTAAAATTCGCAGCAATATGTGTAAGTACAAAGTCTAAATTAAGAGAGATTAATTCCATCCACTACTTCCACTAACAGGTTTAAGGGCTTGACTTTGCATAGTAACAAGATTATAGAAATGCCTGAAGGACAATTCTTGTATAAAAGCAAATGTCCCCAAGCGATTTCAAGTTGCAAAAAAATGTGCCTTTCATCTTATTATTAATTGTATAATTAATGCATCCTGTGTACTGATAATAATAATGCCATGTAATTAATTTTTAAGAATTAAAACCTTGCCTTTATCCGGTCTCATGGTCCACTTTCATGTTTATAGCTGAGAGTATAAATCCTCTTATCTAATTATAACATGACTGGTTTCATTGTTCAAAAAGAACTGCTCTTTATTATTTTATTATTTTATTAAGTTATATTTTACATTATTATATTAATTATATGCTTTTCTATGTTCTTTAAAGAGACCAAAGGAACAAAATGTTAAGACTTCTAAAGCTCATCAGTGCAATTTTGTGCTGGTTTGGATAAGGTGCGGTATTTCATTTGTTTTCTGTGTCTGTTTTTGTATTCCATGATTACCCATTCTGTTTACAAAAAGGCTCAATTAGCATTTGAATAGTAAGCCAGAGAGCAGACAGGTTGAGAATCCTTATAGAACTAATTTGGCAGGCCTCTCATCCCCCCCACCTCTCTCTCCTAGCTTTTTCTTTCTCTCTAATCAAGCTGCAGTTATTAAAGCTAGAATAAAAGAACTGATTTTTCCATTATATTGATGCATGTTGAACAGTTCCTTGCTTAGCTTTTTCTTCCAGCTATGCTAATTGGACTCAAAGGAAATATTTAGTTTATAAAAGCAAATGAAGGATTCATTAAATTCTAGCAAGGAAAAAATTAAGCAATGGCACTGGACATTATTTTTTTAACACATCTCCCTTTCAATGTACTTACCTTAATACTTACAAATAGCAAACATATTATTTAATTTTCTGACTTAATTGTTTTGAGAAAAGTCAGAATCTGGGAAAGGAGGGAGAGATTTCTTTACAGTAACAGATACCTTCCAAAATCAAAAAATCTCAGTGGACATTTGACTTCAAGGCAGTTACACAGGAGCTCCTAAGGAAAAAAATGTACTTTAGTCTCCAGCTTCTGTCTTATTGCCCCTGGGGTAAATCAGGAGAGACTACATCGAAATCAAAAGGCTTCCATTGACAAGAAAAGATGCAAAGCCTGGAATTGCACAAGAGCAATGTTTTACACTAGATTGCCAGAATTTTTGCCTCTGGTCATGGCTGAATATCTCGTAGGAATTGTCTTGCTCACATTTCAGACTCACATACAGTAAATCGGGGAAGGTGATGCAATACCTTGTGATTCTATTGCTGATTTTGTGATTTGAAAACAGAAATAGAGATTCCTTATGTGAGCTATTATTAAACTCAAGAGTCTCATGCTAGCCAAACCAAAAACCCTCTCAATTATGAAGAATCACTCTCTAAAACAATGGTTCTTAATAGAGTCATGGCTTTAAGCAGTCTTGAATTTGTGTTAGTCTAGTGAAATTTAGAACTGGAGTTCCTGAGGTTGGGAGTAGTGATCATCTGCATATAAGAAGTTCCTTAGAACCTGATCCAATAAATTCCTGGGTACCTGAGTAAACTCACTTAGGCTGGGACTACGTGTAAATCAACATTAAACCCCAGGTTAGATTATTTGCTGAACAGAGGTTTTTAAATTGTTTGTGAATTCTAGGAGTTGGCAGAAAGAGATTTGGGTCTGGATTTTTTTCTTCCAGATATAGACAAGAAAATTTCTAGGCAAATGGAAAGTTAAAAGTCTGCATTATCTTATAGTAGCTGTATGTTGCTGTGCTGTCACTGCTTCATTAGGCTCAGACCTAAATTATAGGGGTATCAGAGTACTCAGGATCATGTTCAAGATCTGAAATCTGTTTGTTTCTGTGACTACAGAACATAGCAGATCATCCTCACTGATTTGGTGTTTCATCAGTGCCTTAAAGGCTACACGTTTTGAATCACTTTTACGGAGAATGTATTACCTGAATCATGCCTGGATTAACACCAGTTAACTTGAAATTCTCCCAAGAACTCCTCCCAAGGCTATTTTCATCCTGTAAAAACCTTAGTTTTGCTGACAGAAGTTTCCAGGCCTGGCTGCCCTCATTTCTAGGCTGTTGGAGTACAGGCAGGCAGTTTGTTGCTGGTAGAGAAAGATTTCCTTAAGCAGTGGAAAGCCTGAGTTGTACCAATTTTTAGCAAATTTGTGCTGTTTTGCCTACACAGGAGTATAGACTAGATCTCAGATCTGCCTGTTCATGCTGAAGATGAAAGGTCAAGTTTGACATCAGACCGGTTTGTGTGCAGAGGTGTCTCCCACACAGCAATTACTGTCTCTGTTCTAAGGAATATCCAGATCAACTGATTAATGAAATGCAAAACTAAATGTACTGTGTACTGTATTGCTTTGGAACATCTAGTGTGGCACAGAATCTTCTGCCATCTTTTTTCTGTTGGGTTGTTTTTTGGTTTTGTTTTTTTTTTTTTTCCTCATTTCTCTTTCTCTCTCTCTCTTTTTTTTTTTTTTTTTTTTTTTTTTTTTTTTTTTTTTGGCAGTGGATATTCCTTCCCTTCAAGTATTTAATTTAGAAGATCAGAGTGTGTTCAGGCCCCAGCCTGGTTCTGGTTGCATTCAGCAAAAGGTGCTGTAGATATTTAGCACTCAGAAAATTACATTTCTTTTTTCTTTTTGGCAGTTAAACTTTAGGTACTCAAATCATGATCGCTGTCTCAGGAAAAGATTCAATCTCTCACGTAGACACAGCTCTGATGAAAACAATTTGTTTTTTAATGTGTAAATGCCTCACAGACCTCGAAGATATGCTGGAATCCCCTTGCTTAGTCAGGAAAGTTTTTTCTAAGTGTTGAGATCTGAGACAGGCATGTTTTTAAGTGGCTTGTGGAAGGTCTGCTTGGTGGTTGTGGTGTGGCTCAGAATCAAGGATCTCTGCAGTCTGGAGAAGAAGCTTGGTTGTTAGCATGGCAGCATCAGCACTTGGCAGCCAGAATCAGTCAGGTCTGAGCATTCTGAGTTGCTGCTGTGAGCAGGGTAGGCTGAGGGGAGAAATGTTCCTCCATTTGTGATGCACCTGGATGTCAGAACACTGCCACTCTCCCGACAGGCTTTCCTATTGTCAGTGCAGCCCATCAGCGAGAGCATCTATTGCAGCAGAATTCTTACTGTACAGTGATTAAATTATTACAGTTGTGCTTGCAAATTCTCTAACAATCAGTACCTTCCTGGGGTTGGCACATGCACCATGATACTGTAATTAATAACAATAAAAGATGGAAGCAGTTTGTGGAGAGCTGGCCTAAACTACTCATATAAAAAAAGCTTGGAGCTGAGGAATTTTTGACCCTGCATATTCATTAGACTTGTTTCTAACCTCTGCTTTGAACTTAGCTGCTTGTAAAGATCATTTCAGCAAACTCTGCTGTTCCAGGCCCTCAGCAGCAGCCTTACTTTGGTTTCAGAAGTGCGAGTGTGCAGTGTCAGGGGTTGCACCACAGCCGCCGCTGAGGCATTTGACTCGGCTCGGGCTCATTTTACAGTCTGGAATTGCTGTAAACTGCAGCACGCTGGTGCAATTTCTGTGTTTCACTACCTAGAAAGTAGTGTCTTTTCTGTTTTGAAAAGGATGGGCTGTCCCTTGTAAGGGATGTGTAATTTTGTCCTTTCCAACTTGAACATTGCTACATTTTAATAGCAAACCAGAAAAGAGACCGAAGCTTTAATCGCTGTCTAAATGAAGGAGCAGACAGATCCCAGCAATAATGAGGCAGGTCAAACTGGGAACATCCAAACAGGCCTTGGAAAGGCTGACCTAAAACAGAGACTGTAGAGAGCTAGAGAACAAAGTAGATATTTATTGAAAGTCCTCTAGGATACACCTTGGGCAGGACAAGAGCCTGGCCAGGGATACACCCAAGGTGGATCCAAAATGGTCACAAAATGGATGCCTGGTCATGAGGCCTTACACTTCTATAAGTTTTGGTCCATTTGCATATTGAGGTTTAATTGTCCAATTATCGCTTCAGATTGTGAGGTCTCATCCTTCTTGTTCCTCCCTTCAGTCATAAGCAGTTGTTTGTGCTTTTGGGCCTGAAAGTTGTCTTTGCTCTTCAGCAGGAAAAAGATTTGTTTTTGTCTCCCTACTCTGTGAAGAGAGCCGACTAAACACTTAATATGAGGCTCAGAATCCGAAAAAGCATGAAAGCTAAAAACTTTGGGCACCAGGATGAGCATGGAAACGAGCCCTGGTGCCTGCAAAGGGCAGTGCAGGGGCTGGGCTGGCCCCAGGTGCCCAGGACAGTGCCCGCAGTGTGCTGCCTGTCCCTCTGCCCTCCCCACGCTCCCCGGGGGCTCAGGGCCAGCCAGCCCCTGCCTTCCCTCTGCTGCACTCGCTCAGCTTTCCTTTGCTCCCATTTTCCAGTTCTCTGCGCTCCTCCCCTGACCCTTTCTCCCTGTCCCCGTGCTGCTCTCCAGATGTCCTGCGGTCCCTGACTCCCGGCACCTTTCAGCTGCTGCTTCTCAGATGCTGCACAGTGAATGAAATTAATAAGGAGGTCCAGTTGCAAATATTCCAAATCTTTCCCTTTCCTGCCTGCTAAAGTACCTGAGCCACTAGGAGCCAAACGACACCATGAAAATGCTGTTAATTTTTAAAAATACAGCGTTTGTATTTATTTTGACGCACACACTGGAAAATGTTATATTATGCATATTTTGTGTTTAACATGTTCTGTATAATTACAGTGATTATATATAAAAATGTACAGTACACACTGCATATTTTTATGTTGCATTTACAGGTAAAATGAAGGCCTTGCAGAACTGGTCCCAATCCAGCATCGCTTTCATTTAAATCAATATTTTGTAACATTTAAACACCATTTCCTGACATGACAACATTTTATTTTTGCCCAGTGCAGCAGCAGCTGGCAGGAAACATGGATGTTTAATACAAATAGATTAATTTAGGGTACACAGCTGGTCTGTCACTGCTGAAGGTAACAAGCTGCCTGCAAGCAGCACTGCAGCCTGTGTGAGCTTCAACACAAGAAGTAAAGCAACTTGTTTATGGCTGAAGTGTAGCTGCGTAATAAGGCCACTGGATTACCCTTTGGGATTGAGGTTGTGCACCCTTTTAAATCAGAGCAGGAAAAGAATAAATCCACCTGCAAAACAGTTTTCAGCCGTTGCACTCCAGGGAAGAGCTCAATCCCATGGGACTGGATTTAAAGAAGTGTTTAGGAACCTATTAAATGTCTGCAGAGTTGTGAAGTGTCTCTTGGCACCAAGAGTAAGCATCCAGATGACCCTGAAGGGCTGGATGGGAGAAGGAGCTGTGCCCTTGTGGAAGGGCAGCTGGGAGCCAGCTGTCTGTGATGGTGCTTGAGCACTGAAATTTGTCATAGACACACAAACCTCTTTAGGCTATTTTTGAACAGGGGTTTTTTATTATTATTATTATTACATTGCAGGGAAAGTTGTTTTAAACAGATATATAATTATTCCGATTGCAATTTGCAATCCACTCCGTTAAGCAGCTTGAGCATGCAGACTCTCCCTACAGTTACTAGCAGAGATGCCACCAGATGCTCCTCCTGTGCAGTACCTACAGTGCACCCTTCTTAAGCTGAAGAATTCATTTGCACTGCCTGGAATCCCTCGTAGGGTAACCATGATGACAACCAGCACATTCTGTGTTTCTCAAAAAAGGCTTGCAAAAATTGACTACCTTTATTTATAGTGTGAAATGGTTTGATTTAGCTGTTTCCTAAACAAGGGGCACATTTGCACTGACAGAAATAACCAAACCAAATAAACAAAGTGAAGTCTTCCCAGATGTATTTTAAAGAATTCCTTCAGGATGAAAACAAGAGGTGGGATAATAATATAGCTAAAGAACAGATCCTCTGGAGATTTTATTAAAAATTCAGACCAAACTCTAGTTGGCATCTGAAAGTACTACATCAAAAATGGAGGTCTATTTTCTCATTAGCCGACATTTCTTGTTGCTGCACACACCCAAAAATTGGAAAAAAAAAGTCCTGCAAATTCCTCCACTTCAAAAATGTGAAATTCTTTGCTTTATTTCTGCTCTCTTGAGTGCTAGAAGCAGCTGGAAAACTCATGACAATTTGTGCTCCTACAGGGGTTTTATGCTGGTTTCAGTTCAATGAAGACCTTCATGAATTGCAATTTTGTTAAAGATCATGGCAGCCAGATTCAAATGCCTTTACTATAAACAGCCTTTGAGGAGGGATGGAAAGCTACTTTCTATCATCAGCTGAAGCCTCTGTTTTTCATATTTAATCCTCTCTAATTATCATCTTGATGACAGTAGTTCCTTAGATCTGTTGTTAATTAACTTGAGCTTTTCAGGGCTGAGTTGGACTAGGAGAGGGAGACTTTGTAAATATTCAGCGCAGATTTTTCAATCCTTTTTTAATTCAAATATAACTGATAGAGAGAAACAACTACAATCACATCAGCTCAAACTATACAATAAGGAGATGGTAAATTGAGGAAAAACATGGCATTCTCGTCCTTGTTAAGGTATAATGGGGAGGAGGAATCCTCTTGTGCAGAGTGTTCAAGGCACAGACCAAAATGAAATGTAAGAGGAAGGTGTAGTCAAATACATGCTGTAATGAGATCATCAGATGAATTTTGGTGAATGATTCAAAATTGCTTTCAGTAGGAACCAGGTCTTCAAAATATAGGGTTGCTTTCTGCAATGAAATACATGAAATTGGTGTTGCATATCTTAAGAAATGTGCTAAAATTAATGGTAAAACTTAGGTTTGTAAAGTTTTGCACATGCCTGTACAAGTGACAGCTTTCACTGTGGCACTGACATCCCGTGCAGTGGTTCATTTGGCTGTCATTGATTTAGGTGGAGCTAATTGTAGTCGTAACTTCAAACATGTGAAATCTTGACAGCACTGTGAGCTCTGTAATTAAGTCCTAGAGTTTGTCTCAAAACTTCCATGAAGGATAGAAAGTACAATCCTTGGCACACAGAACTCTTTTACCAAGAACCAGTAACAGAAGAAAACAAAAAATTCTATTTTTTAAGGAGAAAGTGCACTTTAGTTAAATCTGATTGCAAATAGAGATTTTGTTTCCATCAAGCTCGCTTTAGGCTGGGAGGTTTTCTGATTGCTTGTACAAAAATGTTGATTAATGATCATCATTTACAAATAAATGTTTTTTCCTGCAGTGCCAGTGGGAAAAATGCTCATATTTATTGCTTTCCAGCAAAAGGTTTTCAGCAGGCCTGTCAGCATAACTAAAAATGCTTTACAGTGTTAAGGAAGATTAAGCTGACAGCAAGCCATTTTCTGTTGTCACATGAACAACCTTACATGAGGTTTATTTATTGAGTTGAGTGAAAATTAATTACATATATCAAAGGGAAAATAAAGTGTTGATTAAATTTGAAGATTTGTTTACCTTTATTTAAACAGCCTGAAAGCTCTTTTCAAGATTAAGTATTTTAATTAAGTGAATTAATAAATTAAAGTGATTCAGGGTCATTTTATAAGCCAGAGTTGTTATAACTTCAGAATAAATATTATTAAAATGTGTAATTAAGTGACAATTAATTATCAATCGCAAAGCTGACTGTATCACATAAATCTTAATATTGTTTGTTAAAGGGAAACACCATGAAATAGTACAGGCAATCGTCATTATTTTAAAATTCATGTTCTCTTGAAGTTTGTGGAGAGGGAAGGAGTTATTTTCAATTTTAATGCAGGCAGTGTTTCAGCTGCTCCTGCAAAAGCTGGCAGATGGTAATTTATTAATATTCAATAAACTGTAATAGAAAAGATAAAAGCTAGTAAAAGTTTGTTATAACAGCTTCTCTTCCAGCAACAGGTATAAAAAGATGCTGGCCTTTTATCACAAACAAATAGGCAGGTTATGTGTTATTGTTCTATAGAAATTAATGCTTCTGCCTTAGAATGAGAAAACAAAATTATTTCTAGCTCTAATTCCTTGTTTTTCTGCTAGAAATTCCCAGCTGTACCAGCCTATACTGAATTTGTTTCAGAAATCTCCTACCTCAGGACTCTGCATTTCAATATCCTTGAATTATTTGAGACAGTCCTGCTACTGGAAAAAATATGACACCTAGGCTTGCACTAGTGTACAGGTGACACAAAGAGTAAAATCCAGGTAAAACTAGACAAAATTTTCACTATCTGAGACATAAATCACTTTCCCTTGCTCTGTCCAGATCACTGGACCTGAAATTCCTTCTTCAGCTCTTTGAAAGTTGAGGAAATACATCAGGCCTCCCCTCCCCAACCTATGCTGCATTTTGATGATTGTGGCACTCCCTTTCCTATGAGGAGAAAAATGGGAATTTTGAATCCCTTCAGGCAGAGCAAGGAACTGCACCAGGATTTCCTTCATTGTGGGTGGTTTTTCTATAAAAACAGGAGGGATGCCTGTAGGCATAAGATCCATGCTCAGCTGTAGGAGTTCCTCTCTTCTAAACAGGGCTTGTAGTAACACTTTCTGAATACACACTAGTGTGGTAGTGACAGCTTCAGAACACAAGTAGACGTCTACCAAGAATTTTGGAGCAGGCTGTTCTCATTTTTTCCAAGTCTGTCTGTGGGTGATCCTGTCTTTCTCGGTGTTCAGATTGTCCTGAATCTCATTTTGAGGAGCTGCTGAATGATACCAAGCACTTAAAAAAGATCAGAGGAAGAAGTTTGGATTTCACTCTGGATATCAGATACCTAAAAAATCTCTGTGTGAATTGATTCTCTCTTAGTAAATTAATATCATGAGTATTTTCTGCATCTGAGGTGCTGTGAGAGCAGAGAGTAAAAGCTTGTAAGGTGTTCAGGTGCTAAAGTAATGGAGGCTGTAGGAGGGAGCATTGATATATATTCTGAAATTAATCCTTAAAGAAGCCTGGGGTTAACCTATCTCCATTCATCTTAAGAAGGAAAAGAAATAAAATCTGTAATACAAAGCTGTAAATAACAGAATTGAAATAGTTATATTCTTTTGTTCTCTGGGTTCTCCATGTACTGGTACCATTGTGTTTGCTTATACAAGGCAGAGCTTTTGTCTTGCTGTCAAGTTTGATGGTATCTACTTCAGTAAACTTCATAAGCTACTCACTGAGCTAAGTATATGGTGAAGAGAGAGGAAAAAAAGGTTAACAAGGAGTCAGCAACTATTTTGCAGACCTCTAAGAAAGATGGAAAGGAAAAAAAAAAAAACAAACCAGGAAAAAAAGAAAAGGCAGTTTAGAGCAATATCTAGCGTAAAATGTCCTGAGATGATACAATCCATCTCTGAAATCTCTGAAATGCATAGACAGCCTGAAATAGTGCTTCAGATTATGTTATTTATTGATGCTCTTGTGCTAATTTTCCTGAAGGAAAAGGTAAACTGACTTTTTTCACACAGATGGATAATGAGAAATTCATTGTGCATTACTGCAGTTAGGAAGAGAAAATACCGATAGAATTGGGTGCCTTGCAGTCTTTTAAATTAGAATCTGCTTATGTGTGAATTACATATACACAAATCAACTATCAGGAATGATTTTTTTTCATGAATCCAGTTGCAATTCTTGTTCAGGTACCAACAGCCCCAGGTTCCATGACCCCAATCTTCATCTTTGCAAGGGCTGTCTGGCTGTGACTCTTTCCACCCTCACTCCTGCCAGGTAGCCCACCTTCCTTTTACCTCCAGCTGTCTGACACAGGAAAATTTTTTGCTTTGCTCAGCTGGGAGAGGAGGGGAAAGGATCTATTTTAAATTATTATCTAGAATGTGAGCTCAGTATTTTTCCACCTGTGTTGTAAACTCTCCTAGAGGCAGTCAAAGTCTCACTCTTGTCTCTTCTGTACAAAATTAAGCATTCTGTAGTCTGCCATGATATTAATCTCTTGATCTTTAATTACGTTCATGAAATTCATTCATATCAGAGGAGTTTTGGAGAATGAAAATTCTAATGCCTGTCATTCTACAAGAGTATGGGACCCTTTGCACATTAACATCTAAAAGAATGGCTACTCTGTTCTTCCCATGTCCCATACTGCCTCCATTTTGATGAAAACATTAAAAAGGCCAGTAGCTGAGCAGTACCTGTGCTGGCAGTGATTTGGTTTGCCACCATGGCTAGTGTTCCTGCTCTCTGCTCTGTGCTATTCTCATCTTGTTTAATCACAATTGTTGATGAACTTCAAATACATAAAAATAAAACCAATCTGGACAGAATCTCTTTACCTGTTATTTCCTTTTTCCTGAACACAGAGATTTCCAAGTCAGAGAGAGTAATGCTGCTATGTACAGTGGTATTTTAACACTGACTGGAATGCTGTATTTTGTGGGAGAGGGGAAGGAACAGGCTAGAGTTCAAAGGTTTCCATGCTAAAAATAGTGTATGTATCAGGAACATGGAGAAGACTGCAGAGAGGAATACTTTGTACTAATTTTATTGATTGTATTGGTAATCAAAAGCTGGAGTGGAGTGTGAAGCAGAGAGACTAGATCAAATTAAAGAGAGTGATATGGTGAAAACAATCCCTTGGCTGAATTTTAGAGAAAGACCAGTGATATTTTAACATCAGATTTGTTCTTTGGTCTTCCAAAGGGGGGTATGACATAGAGTTCTGCAGAGGGAAAGACGAAGAATCATTTTTGATTTGTCTTTTTGCAACATATCAAGCTCCCCTTTCAATATAGATTCAATATGGAACTTCTCTTAGCTACTATTATATAAAGATTTGCAAAGACAAATGAGACAGGAAATTAAAAGATTGAAAAGAAAGTCAAGGTAAGTTACTTACTGAATTCATATTGGAGAGAAGAATAAGAGGCAAGTGGGCAAAGAAAGATGCTTTCCAATTTCTGTAGTGTTATCACAAACTCATTACTCTGCAGAGATAATAGAGTCACTTTCCTCTGGGCTGTTTTCTGGTACTAAGTTTAGAATAGTTCTGTGATATCAAATTCCACTTCTGCTTATGGTTTTGTTAATGAGAAAAAGGACAGAGTCATAGTCTAATTAAAGGACGGTGGCTGCGAGTATCCATCTATATAGGTGAAGCTGTCTTCCAGCAGGAACATTTTCTGAACAGAATTTTGTGCTCATAGAATGAACTTCCATAAAAGCTTTTAAGAAATTAGTGCTCATGCATCCTTCAGTGGGGAAGTTCAGTGTCTAATGGTAACAGATTTTAATATTGGCAGTGTAAACTACTTCATGCATGCCTTCACGAAGCTGGATGAGAGGAACCACCAGACATTTTTCCCCAGCTGGCCAAGCCTTAATCTCTTTAACTGCTATTGCCATCCATACTACAAGCTGAGGTCAGGTGTTTTGTGGTATGAAATAATGATTCATCAGTAGACAGACAAAAACTCCTTCAACATAGTCACGCAGCAAATGTCAGTAGAGTATTATTTTGATGTTATAAATCTTCTGTAAGTTACCACAGCATGTGTAAATTCAGAAAGAAAAGAGGAAATATCAAAATCCAAGTGTTTAACATTCTCCTTTTTTATGTGAACTTGCAAATAAACCTATTTTAAAATTTCTTTTTATCCCTTACAAAGTTGTTAGCATATATTTTTTCCCTGATTTTTTAAAGCAGAAAATTATATGTGAGTTTTTAACTGTGCTCAAGTCTGCTGAACATCTGTTAACATTTAAACCAGTGAAGATATGTGAGAAACTTCAAGAAAAGCAAACCAAACACAGAAAGACTTCCTTCTTCTCTCATAACATAAGGGCTAGGGTTTTTTTATGCCTTCTCTACCCTTTTACATGTCAGCATATACTCATCAAAATAAGATAAATAAAATGTTATTGTGCCTATAGTGAGAGATGTTTTCATGTCAGAAACCACAGCTGTCATACTCTCTTCTTAGGCTTTAGTAAGCACACTCTGGGACTCTCCAAGGTGACATCAAAAGCTTTTTAAATAGAGAATTAAAAAGGTTTCATCATGTAGAATATTTCTCTGTCTTAGCACAAATATGTAATCTTTGTACAGTCCCTTGGAAAAGAATCCATTTTCTTTCAGAAGGTATGTCCCATAATTTAAATAATGTGCACCTGTTCAAGTAATATTTTACTGTTCCCCTTGCTTTGCTAAAATCAGAAGTTTTGACATTGTTACCTGAAAAACAAAGGTAAATCACTGACAATTTTAATAGCTTGTGTTTAATAGCTTGCAAAATTGTCTGCATTTACAGGGATATTTATCATTTGTATGCATACATGAACATCTCAATAGTAAAATACCCCATGGAAGTAGTGTAGTATAAGGACATCACTATGGTTTATTCTGTGTACTATATAGAGCGTGATGTCATAAATAAACAGCTTAAAGCATTTTTAATATTGTTACTGGCATGTAAGAGGCTGGCTACTAAAGGAGATGGATTCTAGGAAGTCCTGGTTTGTTGTATGGCATTTTCTTCTGACCTAAAATGAAAGTTCAACAGTCAGCTCAATGTAAGTGGTTTCCTTCAATTTTTCTGTTTAAAAATAGTGAAGTGCTTACTAGGCTTGGACATGTCACAGGGTAATACCTCACTATAATGAATTATAAAAAGTAATAATTCAATGTGAGCTGTAATTACTGTGTTCTGCAGTAGGATTAGCACTCATAGTGTGATATAAAATAGATTTATTTATACATACAGCATGTCTGCAAAGTGCTTGCCAAGGTAGGTTTTTAAATGAATACTGACCTTGCTCAGAAGTATGGGAAGTCACAACTGGTTGAGGCCCTCCTAAGGCAGAGAGATTCCTTTGGCTGAGTATTCTCATGTTTTGTTTTGTTTTGTTTTCTTCTGCACAAATTCTGACAATTATGGAGTGTTTTAGGCTATTCCCTTCTTTGGAAACCCAGTAGTTAAGGAGTTCTTTCTTGGGGACAGACTGCAGCAGTCTCTGAAAGTGTGTCTTGGTAAAGTCACAGGCCTCCAGTTGGTTCAATTCACTGGTCTGAGGTGCCTGTGTATGAAGAGAACAATTATGAAGTATAAGATTAATAATCTCCATTTTATGGGTCCTCTAATGCATCTGATGTGTGGCTCCCTAGGACTCAGTCATGGTTTTTCCTGATGACATGTTGTACTTTGCATTCTTGATTCTACCACGTTTGCCTTCTGTCCCTCGAGGGACCTGTCCTTGCTTCGTGCTAGTCCCAATGGACGTGGAAGCTTTCCTGGGGATCTCAGCAAGTTAGAGTTCCATTTCCACAGCTGCACCTTCCCTGAAAGGCTCCGTGGGACAGCTACCTACAGAATATTTCTTCTCCTTTCTTTATGTGTGCCTTTTAAAAAATATTATTCAAATACTAAGGAAGTCCCCAATCTGTGCCAGTTCTCTTTTGTTTGCTGAAAGACTCTATGAGTTTATTCTCATTTCTTCCTCCATTACCTATTACCTGCAAACAAGAAGAAATTGCACTCAATGCCTTCTCTTTACTTACCACTATTCAATTGTAATGAACATACCACCAACCCAAACCACACATTTTTTAAGAACTGGGATCATAGGAAAATCAGAAACACCCTTTTCTCTTTCTCTTCCTTGTTACTGAATCAAGAGGAAATAGCAAGGTGCGTCTAGCGATATGGATTGGGGAAAAAAAGTCTACAAAAATCTCTCTGAAATGAAGAAAAAAAGATAGAACTTTTTATTTATTGCCAAAGGTACTTTAAAAAAGTTTGATGGCCCTTTTACAATTCATATTGTAAAAAAAATTCCTTGATCAATAATTTACAAACAACTGTTACTGTAGGAGTTCTCATTTATGCAGTTTTTTAACCTTACACTTCAACAAATTCATCTTGATTTTGTGGCAATGAACTAAAATCAAAGATAAAAGATCAGTCGCGTTTACTGTAGAACTGAAAGTTTCTGTATTAGGAGCACTGGCTGGACTTGACTAGACCACCTCCAGAAGGGGATCTCTTCTGAAATAAGATGAAAAGTCAGACTACTTGCTCTTTCATGTGTCAAAGGGGGGTAAAATTCTAGTGAACTGTGCAGTAACTGTCTATTCCCTACTGTGTACCAAGATTAAAATATCATTTTGACTGTGATCATTACCAATCTGAAACTTCAATAGCTGTTCCTTAGAACTGAAGATGCATTCATCTCTCATGCCACACAACATCCATCTCTTTTTCTGTGCTGCTTTTAAAAAGATCACTTGTGAAACCTGGTGGGAGAAAAGTGTGTATTGGTGTGGATAAAATTGTATTTTACATGTCTCTAAATAACATTTGCAAGAAATTCAGGTTTGTGGAGGAAGAAAAATTACAGGCTGTTAATGGAGAAGCATTTTTGCAGCTTCTATCAATACTTAATGTAACACAGGAAGAGAAGGGAGGAATAGTTAAGGAGATGGAGGTAATACACAAAATTATGCTGTTTGGATTTAGTAGGTTTGGTTAAAATTTACAGAGAAAAGACAGAATATTTTCCCTCTATAAACACAACAGTACTGGGCTGGATTTCAATGTACTCAGGTATTCACACTCTTGGGGTAAAAAGGAGGTTTGTCACTGCTGCTTGGTAACATATTTTCAACTTCATACACCAATTAGTTATGTCAAAATAAGTGTGCAACAAAGGTGCAAAGCAAGAGAAAATCATTCTTTCTTAAAAATGAAATTTCCCAATCATTTCATTTAATATGGAGCATAAATATTGTTTAGTGTATTTGTCTAAATAAGTGAATTTTCTGAGTTGCCTTTTCATGTTTTAGAGAGGCATTTGCACAATTAAAAATAGGACAGGAAATGGGATCATTGTTATGATATCCAGCAAAGGATATCCCACCAAAACCTGAGCTGAACTGTTCTGATCAGGGCTACTGGGGTTAATCAGCAGAAACTGTAAACCAATGCCATCTTTAGTGTTTGCAATTTCTGTTTCAAGGATAACACCATCCCCTACAAATTGAATATGTCCTTTTTTTTTTTTTTTTTTAATTCACACTATTTTTTTTAAATGTCACTGAAATTATCTCAGAGGAGCATATCTGACAGGTCAATCACTGCAGATGGTAAGTGCTTTGTTAATTATACAGAAATTTAGAAACAATTGTAGAATGTCTTGCCTCAGGAGGAATTTCTCTCTTGCTCTGTTTGAGAGTAGATTTCTTCTACCGAATTAATTTTGTGTTTTTGTGCAGATAACAATCTCTCTGCTGCTTTGTTGGAACAACTCTTTGCTCCTTGTTCAAATATGCAACTGTAAATAAGCAGCGAATATTGCAAATAAACAATGCTCCTCTTTTTAAATAATGCAACGTGTGTAATTAGGACAGTGCAATTACAACTGTATACGGCTCTCAGTGTAACAATTAGTTTTTTTGGTAAAATGTAATTTGTTCCAATGTAAATATTTTCCCTTATTTCAGAAGATTCCCTCGAGTTGTTACAATAATAAGCCTATTTCTACAAATATATGCACTGTACGTTCCAATACACAAATCAAAGAGGACAGCAACATTGTAATAAGCTGTGGGAATTATAAAGTCAGAACAAAATGATATCAATACTATTTTCTGAGGGGAAAATATGCCCAACTACCCTCTTTCCATTTCTATTTTAATCCCAGAGATGTCAAATGCTTTTTCCAGTTTGATTTGAATTTACTTGAAAAAAAAATAGAAACATTTCCTTGTGTTACACTGCTTCTGTTACCCTGTCCTGATGATGATGTCTGACTGCTTTCTAGCCTTTCGACTGTTTTATTCCTGGAGACAAAGAAGTGCTATTATTATCATTTGGCAGAGGAATAACTGAGTCTCATAGAGCTAGAGAAACCTGCTTTAGATTTCATCAGAAGTTTGTTGGGAAGCAGGATTTCAAATCCAGCCCTGTTCTCTTCCTGCCAGCACCCCCTGTGTGCTCAGAGCACGAGGGCAGCAAAGTGCCTTTGCAGTTCTTGCTCACAGCACAACCAGAGCTCCATCCAGCTCCACACAACTTCTCCTTCACCTGCTCACTGGTTCATATTCATCTCCATAACACTGCTCTTTTAAAATCTGTGCTTCCCCCTCAGTAGTAAAAACAGCATTTGGAGCATCTGTGTGTGTATCACTCACCGCATCAGGAAGTCAAATTTTAATGTTTCACAGTTTTGCATTTGCAAGTAACTTTCCATGGCTAAAGTTAAAACAAGGGTGGAGGGGTTGAGGCAATAAGCACAATATACTAAATAGGTGCATAAGTAGGCAATTTTAGGTCAGCTGAATTAGTATTCCTGAAAGAGTCTGGGAGTTATAAGAGACAGAATGAATGTAATTACTCAGTGCAGATGGATGGGAGTGCTCAACATGTTTTATGAAAAGTGTATTGTCTCAATTTGATTTTAGAATTGGCATTTTGTACCAAAGTTTGCAAATTTTTTTTTTTCTTTTTTTTTTTTTTTTTCCCCATAACGACCCTGTTGTAATTTTGGAGGTTGTAAGTTATTCAATCTAAGCCTGGGCCTGGAGTTTCCTGCTGTCAATATTGCAGAGCACTCAGTGAATAATTAATAAAACCCCACATGACAGTAGTAATGTGCAATGATTATAGGGCAAGGGGCTGCGATAAGCATTGTCTGCTCTGGTTAAGTC
Source organism: Hirundo rustica (assembly GCF_015227805.2). NCBI lineage: Eukaryota > Metazoa > Chordata > Aves > Passeriformes > Hirundinidae > Hirundo > Hirundo rustica. The sequence goes on from NC_053463.1 coordinate 12,566,307, forward strand.
ATTGCTAATGAAACATCACAGCTGATTAAACTGGCAATGAGAGCAGTTCCCTATAAACAGGCTCCATTTTCTCATTGGATCTTCACCTCTCTTTCTTAAAAAACAAGATTCAAGCAAGATGAACAGAAATGCTCTTTTAATTATAAATCACGCTAGAAATCACATTATATGATTAGTGGCATGTTCTAGAAAGACTTTGTCTTAATTATATGTATGTCACTACATTTCTTTCCGTGCATTCTAATAAGATAAAGGGTATGAAGAAAACACAGGGAAAAAAGTACAACAGTCTCTGTTAGTGCAGTGAAACTGAATGATATTCACATTCATCCTGACTTGGGCCCCTTCTTGAATAACGGGTGATCAAAGTACAGAAGTTCTTTGAGCTCTGTGCTTTCAGACTGCTCACTAATCACTGTAATTCAGCAGAAAATGGGAGCAAAACTGCCCCAACAAACACCACAATCTTTGCACTCTGTATAAAAGGGGCTCTCACCAAATAAAGCTGAAGCAAGGTAAAGGTTTCTCTATTACACAGCATGTCAAAGTTAAATACAGGTCTAAATCGATTCAAAAATTTAGAGCAGTCAGTCCCCAAGCTAGCAATGAGTAGAGAGGCTGCTTTGTTAAATGAATAACCCTGCCCAGAGCCTGCTGTGGCATCACCACCAGTGACAGCAGTGTCTGTTTCAGCCTTGACACTGCTAACTGTGGTACTGAGGTGGTGTTTGATTTAATTAAATGCCACTCCAAAGAAGACCCGTGTACCTACAGCACGTGTACCTGGAGCAGCTTCTGGTTCTTCCTCCTCAGCAGTTTGGTATTTTTCTGTTTACGCATGGAAATGAAACTGCTTTCAGACACGAAGCTGAACGGTAGCCAGGTGCTTTATAACTGTGTTAGCCTGAAGCTCTCAGGAGAAATATTTTTTCCTGGAAAATAAATTATAACACGGCTAAGTGGTGCCTGACAAAGCTAAACAGGAGCCATGCTGCTCTATTGCAAATTCATCTGCAGTCTCTCGGTAGAAAGACAAATAAAAGCACTTCATCAAAATCAGTCAGGGAAGCACAGGAATACTCATCAGAGACCACTAAACTCTAAATACCAATCAATTTCACCAACTTTTTTGTCAAACTTGCAAGTCCCCTCAAGCACTATCGTCTAGAGCTGCCAGAAGATGCTGCATGAAATGCTGTGGGAGCAGGGCAGGTGAGCAGTGGCTGAAAACCCCTCTCTGACTGTCGTCATTAGTGCATGTGCTTATCATCAGCATGGGCCAGCATTCACTGAAGTCAGTAGGTGGGCCTTGGCTGACGTGAAGGTTTTGAAACCAGGCCTAAAGGCTCAGAAACCTTATGGTACATTTGAGAATTGGGCTCACCATTTATTTTTACTGTATTGGCTATTTTTCAGTGACCTGGGCATGTCCCAGTGACCAGCAGGCATTTTTGTTGCAAACATCATGAGTGCAGACAGCAGCCTTTAGACTGCCCTTGAATTCAAGGTTGATGAAATATATAATATTGAGGGATTTCTGTCAAGGAATTTACCTTTTCCTACACAAAGAGATCCCAAAATTATTTTACAGCCAGTGGGGCATTAAATGTTACAGCAGTGTTAAGTCCCACTCACTACTGCCTTTATCCTCACCATTCTTCTCTGTCAAATGCAAAAGTGGTTCGGAGAGAAGAAAAAATTGAAGTGTAACCTCCTCACCCATTTCTCTAAGCTGTGTTTATGTCTTCACTGTTTTAATGTTCACATTTGCCAAGTTAGAAATGTATTTTGAAGGGGTTTTTTTTTAAGTGTCAGGTCTTGTAAACACAGCATAGTGGACAGAGAACAAAATAGCTTCTCTCCTGCACCCCTCATCCACTTTGTGTCTGTCTGTGCCAGATTCAATCATTGGTTTGCCTTGAATAGAAATCAAAGGAAACTCATCAAATGGGCTATGAAGCAGAGTACAGTACAACACAAATACCTGGTGATTAGGTCTGACTTGACTCTGAATTATTTAAAAAATAATCCAGCCCCTCCTGGGCTGTGTTCCACCTCCCCACAATACCCTACTGAGTTTCCTTTTACTCTCAAGCCTTTTTCTCTGGGATTCATTCCTTTACCTCCAGGTTTTTTGCTTTCTTAAGCAATCTCTGCCACCTTTTTTCATCTCCTTATTTAGATATTTCTCCATTCCTCATTTAATGGTTTCTTTACATTTCCCATCCAAAAGAAGACCTTCTGTTTTTTTACCTCCCCTCAACTCCTCTGTTTTCTGAAATTATGGATCAACCCAAACTCCACATTTGCCTTCTGGGACAAATCTTAAGTCTAGGCCTCTTGGAACAAATCTATTTTTATTTTTGGATACAGTTTCCTCAGAAAAAAACAAGATCAAGTCAACAGGGGTTTCCAGCTATTATCTGCTGAATTCTGAGTTGTCAGTCTCAAGGCCGTGTGCATTGTTCTTTGAATATCATGTAGAGCACATTTTATAAGAGGCATCTGGTTTCTGTGAGTGTCAGCTGAATCGTGAAAAGGTGAGAGAAGCAGGAGAGGAGAAGGTTGTCTTAAGCATTGAAACACTCACCTGCAGTGCTCTGTAGCCCACAATTCCTGAATACACTTTTAAATGCTGGGCATGAGGAGAGGTGTCTCTTATTTATTTATGTATGTGCTTTGGAAAGAAAAGCAGTACAAAAGCAGTCACCACTGCAAAATAGGAGTGCTTCTGTTTCACTGGACTTACAAAAAGGAAAACGCTTGGATCGATGTTCTGCTATTGTATAATCAACAATGCATCACAATTCTGTATTGTTTTCTATAAAAATTCTCCATTGCAGTTGACCATAAAATTGCAGGAAAATATGCTTACAATTTCTGTCACTTCTAAATGATAAAAATAATATGTAACCTCATCTTAGAAACAAAGCCTTAGCAGATGGAATAGAAGGTTTGATGATAAGCTCTAATGACTTTAGTCCTTTGAATCCTACTTCAGGTAAGGGTAGTGAGTCACCTGGGGCTGAATTCTCAGCAGTAAAGAAGCAGAGGAAAACAAATCAGTAGTCTTCCTGCTGAGCAGTGGTCTAATCACATCTGACACCAATTAGCATCCTTGCTGATGGTCCCTATTAGGACATAGTTGAAGTCTGAATTACATGTCTGAACAGTGCAGTGGTCATTTTGCTGAGCAAAATTGAAATGGGTGTAAAGCCAAGGACAAAAAAACCATCTTCAAGAACGTCAGCTTACAACCTGTCCCTGAAATGTCCCTGCCCTGTTTTCTGTCACCATACTTTCAGCTGAAACACCGCTTCAGCTTCCTCCATTGTTAGCAGTGCATTATTTTCAGACAAGATGTGAAGTATGAATCCACATCATTCAGAATTGAACTCAGCATCGCCAGGGTCAGTCATTGCAAAAGGAAGAATGCCTAAGTTCTCACTAAACATTTCCACCTCGCTTTTGCTGCTTGTATAGCTACCAGAAATATCCTTGCAGAAAAGGGCCATAATTTAAAACGTGTTTACCTGGCAAAAACGTGTATTAAATTCCTGAAAATTTCACAGATACTGTAGAAGTATCAGGACTTACAATGAAGAGGGGTAAGGGAGAAGTTACTTATTATATTTTCCCCATCTAAAAATGTTTTTCTGTGTATTTTCAGTTTCCTGGAATTCACCAGGCAAAACCTGCCATGTTAACGAAGATCTACTGGACCTTTTTCGAGTATAGCTGACTTAAAGCCCAAGAATTTCTTGGCCTGTTTTACCTTCTCAGGTCTTAAAACATAACTATGCACTGAAATTGTGTCAAGAGACACATATTGCTTAATTACAGAGAAGCATTTTGACAAAAAATACATTTCCCAAGCCTTCTTCAGTTCTTAATTGTTCCTGCCAATTCTCCACTACCATCTGTCATCAACTCCCATTTTTCTCTTCAGCTGAAATATGAGTGTAATACTGATTCCAAAATATCATAATAGAGTCTGTGTCCCCTTTGTACTGCACTTTCCTGCAGATAACTGCAGAGGATTGCAAATCTTGTTCAAGATTGCCAGTAGGTTTGTCAGTCTTTGGAGTGGAGAAGAAAAGCTCATCTGCTAGAATGACTCATGACAACCTCATCTTTGATCACTGGGACAGTTTTGAAATTATGTATGTCCCCTTCAGTTCCAGGGCATTTTCAGATCTCCTATTTTTCAGTTGGATTTTGAAGCTCAAATAATGTTTTTCCTGGCCCAGGCATCATCAAATGTGGGAGAAGTTCATTCTTCTCTTTGTCTCAATTTTCTCTTAATGAGGGTATTTCCCTAGTGATTATCGGTCGCTTATTTTTTTTATACAATGAGCCAGAAACAGATGCCGGTGAGTAACGACCTTAAAATTCAGGATACTTTCTGTAGGAATAGAAATTATATGGTTCATATAAGTTCATCTGTCCTTACCAGGAGTGTTTTTCCCCATCTTCTTACTTGACATGAAACCTGTAATTTCTTTGCTATATGGATTGACTTGGGGGTAAGGAGGAGCCTCACTTGTACCTTGGCTCTCTGGAGGGGACACATCAGGCACAAGTGCACCTGGATCTCTTGGCCTGTCTCAGCCGATCAGAGATAACTAAATGAAAATGTCAGCTTAAAAGGAATGAGTGGCACATAGAAAACACAGCCCAGGTACATCTGGGACATGATTTTGAAATGCAGCCAATCAGAGAGGACTGAAGTTTGTTCCTGCTTGCTGACTGCAGGCAGTCTTCAGGGAAATAAGTCACATCTAGTCTTTCAATTAGTAGGACAAACTGTGAAGATGTAACACGGAAAAAATTCAGCCGCATTTCAGAAGAGGTCAGTAGAGTAAAAGAAATTAGTATGTCAATGGTTTGACAGAATACCCAGGGAATTTTCTTCAAGGTGTGGTTGCACCAAAGGAGCAGGTTCTCCCTGGCATCACTACGATGGCTTTTCTAAGGAAAGCTGTCCTCACTGGAGACTGAATCTCTTCAGCCATTCATGACGTGCACTGTGAGTGAAACACAACAAGCCCTACAGGCTGAAGCCTTTCCATCCCCAGAGTGTCCAAACCCATGTGTGTGGAGATGGGCAGCTCGGACTGCGGCCTTTTGCCGTCTCAGGCTCCAGCAGTGAAATGCTCTGGTGCTGGGGTGGTGTGTGGATATTCCTGCTAACCAGCACGCCCACACTGTGCTGGTTATAAGGGCAAATTCCCGTTGCTGCTGAGATAGATTTGAAGTGAAACTGATGCATAGAAATGAAATGACTGATATCTTATTTTTCTGAGCGTAGCAGTGTGAACATTTGCTGTAAATTATATTTGTTGCAGACCCAGAATCTTTTGGCAGTGACTCTGAGTTTGGATGGACTGGCTAAACAACTTGTTAAACAAATGGGTTTCAGTCTGCATTTTGTAAATTGTTTTGATTATACAGTGTAGTTTGCATGATTAATGTGTTTCGGAGTATTATTATTTCTGTTATCTAACTGTATTTATTTATTCATGAAAATAAATAACTTATTCCATTGATATTATTAGATTTGAATGTAGGATATAATATTATTATTTTGTTTTCTAGACAGAGCTGTAGATTTCTACTTGTAAAGGTACCATGTCTTATTTAATCATTCAGCCAAATTATTCCTTACAAGTACCGTTGAAAATTTAGTTGCTAATCAAAGCTAGCTTGGGTAAAATGCAAATTTTGGAACAAATATACATGTACATATGTGCTCACACCCCCCTTCCTATCCTAGGTACTGAATATGATTAGTAAATAAAGCTGCTGACATATCACTATGATAAAAACCTGAGTTTCCATATAATGAAACAGCGGCAAGTCAATGATAAAACCTGGGGTTTATTTCCATCTTCTCTGAAGTTTGCAATGAAATAGCAAAGATCTGATAAAACTATAGGAACTGATGATATATATTGCAAATATATAGCTCAAAACATTTCAGGAAAACTGAAGTCATCAAAAGAAAAAAAAAAAAAAATATTCCAAATATGCTGCAACAAATATGTGCATTAACTGAAGAAAAATCCCTGGAATTTAGTTTTGTTAAAAATGAGCTAAATAATTTTCTTTTCTTCTAAACAGAATTTTTCTACCTGTCATTTTTAATCTATGTCATTCTATTTGAGTGATTCTTTGGGCTTCAACAAATGAGTCTGCCTGCCAAATCTTACTTGAAACAGCAGCAGTACTGCTTTCCCTGCTTCTGGTCCATCTGATCTTTGCAGAGGCCACTGCCTGCGTATCACAAAGACAAAATGGGCCATGCATTTATCCTTCAGATGCTGAAGTTCATAGTCCAATGGAGTTTGGGTCTGTGCTCTAAATTACACACTTGAGGTGCCAGAATAAGCAGGTGCATGATGTGGTAACCCCCAGCAGTGGGCTACAGTAATCTCTGCAGTTGTCCCAGGAGGATTCAGCAGATCTGATGTGCATGAAGCTGTAGTTTTCAAGTCAGCTAGAAGTGACCTCCTAGATTCCATATCTGGACTTCTATCTCTTGGTCATTTCATATAAAGATGAGCTGAAAGGAGGGTTAGGTTCTATTGTCATGTAGGGATGACAAGATACTCCTTTCTGTGTTCATGATTTACTTCATGTTTGTAATAAATCTAGTGGGGTTGGGGGCACCACTTTGTCCTACTACAAGATGGAAAGAAAATGTAAGAAAAGAGTTATGCTGCTAGAGGAGAGACCTGGGTCAGGTCTGCAGTAACTGCTGTGATCAGCAAAGGGGCACATACCGAATCTCCCATATTTGCCTTGACAACTGGGATCACGCCCTAACTCTTGGGGTTTAGGGGAGAATCCAAAGAAGGAGGAGATGGTAGGTGTCAGGGATTCTTTATACAAACAGGGTTGTCCTTCTCTCTGGCACGTTATAAATCTAGATCTGTGGATACTTCATCTTTCCATTTCTCCCATTGATATTTGAATCACAGATCCCAGAACAAACATTGCATAGCAGTGTCACAGTAGCAAATTGTCAGCAGCTATTCCAGTGGGCCAGGTCATGACTGAAGGGTTTAAGTATTAAAGTCTCCATGCAGCACCTACTATCTCATTGTTTGACACATAAATGGGTGTGAAATACACAATACAAATAAGGGAAGGAATAAAACAGGAGGGAATGATGTGACTCTATTGCTACTGATGGGAAATAGCAATATCAAGATTTGGCTAATAAGTTTATCCTGACCCTGCTGTGCATGTGAAGGCACACAGGAAAATGTGTATGGGAGGCAAATGGATTTAATAAAAAGGAAGGAAGGAACAATGTGGATGACATGAAACCTTAGAAGGACAGTTGAAACAAGGGAGTAAATAAGGAAATATACAAAACCAGTACGATATTAACAACATGCTGAGGCCATCACAGTCAATACTGTGTTATCTTCACAATTTTTTGTGATTCAGTGGAAATACTTTCTCATTCTACAGAACTGGGTCAGATACATAAACAGATTAAATGGTTTGAAGAAGGTCAGTGACAGAACTGACATTCATGACTAATAATAAGATACTGAAACTCCAAACTCTATATTCAAATGTGTGAGTCGGTAAATTCTAAAAGAAGATCATGTAAATTATTGTTTATTTTACTGTCCTCTCTGATTTGGGCCTTGGATATTTCAGACTGTGTATAAATACTCTTAGATACCCACAAAGGAAGATAATTTTTTTTTTTTTTTAGTTCTATATGTTTTGTATAACTTAAGAGTTGAGATCACGTTAAAAAATTACTCAGAGCCCAAAATGTTTTGAAAATTTAAACATTTAATCAGCTATATGAGAACTATGTTCATTTGCATTCAAATTGGAGTCATACTTTCAACACCTTTGGGAATTCTCTCACTCTCAGTTCTTTTGAAAACCTACACTGATTATCAAAAAAGTTATATAGACTCAAATATAAATAACTCCAAATATGAATCATCACCTGGCACTGTCAGCTAAGTTGTCTGCAGGTAAAAAGTGGGAACCCAAACCATTGGTCAACACAGCACAGCCCAGTGCCAGTCATGCTTCACTGCATTGAATTTACTGGGGCATGCTTGCTAAATTACCATTCCTCAAACTGGAGTTCCACTGAGTCCTGTAAATGTGCCTTTAGGCTCCTGTGAGCTAAAATCCATTGAAAATGGGATGAAGAGACAGATTTTCTAAAATAAAAGGGAAGTAACTGGTGGAATGTTTAGCAGGAGGTATCATAGACCACAAATCAAAGGAACTCTCTACAGACCCAGAGACATCTTTAACCTGTAAATATTTGATAATTTTACTCTAAGTAACTTTAACATTGATTTCTATGCTCAGGATAAAGACATTCATAAAGGATTCACACATGACCTTATTTGTTAGAAAAGTAAGAGAAATCTTTCTGTAGAAGACTTTGTCAAGTGTTCAAACCCAATGAAAGTCAGATAACGCTGTCCTTTTTCATAGCCACAAATACACATCTTCAGTAATACGGCAAGTCACAATTCACTCTCAACATTAAACAAGATTTCCTACAGTGATGACATAATAAAGGCAACATCCCAGACTTCTTTCTGGTGAGTTTAAATGAACTAGAATATATGAAAAATACTGAAGAGTCAGTAGTGGATTTTTAAGTCAGGAACAGACTAAGTCCTCCTCAAAAAAGAATTTCCTCCCAGCATAAACAAGAAATAACTTTTAATAAAAGTATGACATATGAAAATCATCATTGTGAAAGGAGCAGCCAGCTTGAAAGTCTATTTCCCTTATTTGATAAGCAGTCTCAATGACTTTTCAGTGAACAGGGATGTTTCATACAGAAATGACATTTAAAATAAATCAAGATAAATTATTAGAGACCCTTAATATTTGGAAAGACTTTGATTTTACTTTTAAAGTGCTTAATATTATAAAACTGGAGAATATTATAGAATATTTTTTCAAAATATTTTATATTTGAATATATAACAAAGCACAAAACACCTTAAATGTGCTTGCAGATTTTGAATTCTGAGACTGAACTCTGCCATTGGAAAGGTAATGATCTAATTAATATTTTTGTTGGTTTAGGAAATTAGTGTGCAAAAATTAAGGGGTTTCAGGTTGATTTTGTGTTGTGCAGTTATATATGCAACAATTTTTTCAGAATATTTTTATGCAGTCTTTCTGATATGTCAAAGATAATAATAAATAGTTATGATTCACCTAAAATTTTCTTTCCATTTTTCTTATGAATCTAATTTAAACAAACAAACCAACAAACCAACAGAACAACAAAAAACTCCAGACCCTTTCCCAGCTTTAATTTAACCTCACAAGAAGGGGCGTTCCTCAGAGGAGATCACCTCTCACCTGGTACAGCAGCAGGTCCTTTGTGCTCCTCAGGTCAGCCCCAGAGCCCTGTGAAAGTTGGGAGAGCTGGTCCTGCAGCCTCTGGCTTTATGTAATGGAAAATTGCACAAAGCAATGTTTCAGTGTTGCTGTGGACCAGGTAGAACCAACCACTTCCCTCTTCAGGTAAAACATTTTTGTTTGGGAAGCACTCATAAAACCTTTGTTAGCAGCGCTTGGGAAGTCACTGGTCTCAGCTTGTCTTCTTGAAGAAATATTACTGTAAAGGAAACCTATGGAGAAAAATAGTAAAATTCTTTTGTCTTTCAGTATGATATGCAGGTGTCATAAAAAATATGAATTATAACTTCTAACTGCACACAAACAGAATTCGTTTCTGTCATCATGCAAATCTCGACATGAGAACAAAAGAGCCCTTTATTCTTTTATGAAACTGTAGAAAGGTGATTGTTTTTCTTTTAGTTGTCAGAGATTGTTAGTGAATGGCTATAATGTTAATTCCACTTCTACGATGAAATCAACTGTATTTAATATTTAAAGGGAGTAAAAGAGCAAGGCAACAGTTGAATGAATAATTACCACAAATAATTTAATTCCCATTCACTTTGTTTTTTGTTTGTACTTCCAACTGTGAATGGATGTCAAATCCTCAAATATAATTATATTAATTCTTGTTTTACATATTTCTCCAGCAAATAATTTCTTGGATTGTTATTTGTTGAAAATATTGAAATGGGTGATATTACAATCAGGTTATTACATGTCATGTTCCCTTTTTTTCCCCCAATTGAGTGTTATACACCGGTGACCAAAATAAGTTACATACAGAGAAAAATACAATAACACTTTTATGTTAGGTTACTGCAGCTAATTGAGTTTAAGCTTCATTTTCTTTATGTTCCAGTTGCAAAGCAAGGGAAAAAAAAAAAAAAAAAAAAAAAGGAAACGCTTTCTAACTGTGTCTATTCATGCCTGTGCTCCCTGGTTAATGCAGATTTCTTTCTGGCAAGATTACCTGGGTGAGATTCACAAGCGCTGTGAATATCCACGTGTCTTGTTCCTACTCTAAACTTAACATCAACCATATTTATTTTGTAAATTTAAGGCTGACATTTCCTTTGATAAGCTGCAGTGTTGAAGTGTATCAGTCACACTGAACAGAATGAGTATTATAGGCATATTTCACGTATTTCCATAAACAACAAGAAGGAGGCTTGTGACTGCAGAAAAGCAGAGCTAAAAAATCAGTCTCAACAAAGGAGTAGCAGCACCATGGAACTGTAGAAACAGAACAGGTGGGATAGAACAGAACAGAACAGAAGCAGGGAGAGAATAGGAGGAGTGAAACAGGTTCATGCCCAGGTTCTCTTTCTGGTGCAGAACTGAAAAAACAGATTATGTCTTTCTCACTGATGGAGGTATAGTTCTTTGTATTGGTTTAGTTATTAAAAAAACAAAACAAAACCTAATTTAGATGTGTTTAGCTGTAAATTTTACACCTCAGTGTGTAGACTAAACATCATTGCAGCAATACTACTAGGTATAAAGCTGACCACATTTGGCAATGCAATCCTGGCTCTCCTGAATTGGTGCCAACTCTGAAAATAGTCACCTTTCTCAGGTTTTGTGTTTTGTTTTTATTAATCCTGTTCACTGCGATTAACACTCCAGCATATTTCTCAGGTAAAATTGCTGAGACACTACCCTTTTATTTTTTCCTCTTTTTTTTTGTTTATGGTTATTTCTCTTCCCCCAGAAAAATGGGAAACAAAATCTTTTTTTAGTCTTTTGAGTTCAGGAAAAATAGGGCAATTGTACTTTTTGCTGCTATTTAAAATGAGGCAAAGGATGACTTTCCTGATCTGAAATTACAGCAGGTGGGTTCAGGAAGCAGGAATGCACCATGATGGCACTTCAAGCTGAGCAAAGAGCTTGAGAGTTCCGTTAAATACTGATCAGATTGCTCATTGTTCCAAGCTTTGCAAACATATGTCTATGTACAGTTGGAGTCACTATGACATTTCAAAGTAATATTTTTTCCTTCAACCTTTGAAGAGTGTGAAAGAGAAGAGCAATGGGTCCATTGGAAGAGAAGTGACACCAGGTGCATTTAAAGTTGTGGGAAGACTGTTGGATTATAAAAGCTGACTGAGGAATCTGCCTAGTTATCAAAAATCTGTCTTTATGTTATGTAACCCCCTTGTTTTCTACTACCTTTTACTGAGGAACAGGACAGTGATTCTTTCAAAATAAGTTTAGTGCTACAGTTGAGCACAGAGAAAGATATCTCCCATGTGTCTGTTGTTTCTGTTCCATACTGAATGCTAATTTTCTGTCAGGTCTCCATCTGAGTCTGACAAAAAAAAAAAAAAAAAAGAAAAAGTCTGTGATTGAAGAAACCAGAAACCGCTCTACTGGTATTTTTTTTAAAACTGGTTTAAGTAATTTTCATTTCATTGACATGGAGGTGATGAGATGGTGCGCTCTCAAGTTTCTAGATGACCCCAAAATGAGGATTGATGTGCCTGAGGACAGAGCTGCTGTGCAGCTGGACCTGAAGAGACTGGGAGAATGGGAAACTGAGACCTGATGAAATTCAGCAAAATTCAGCAAGAGCTGTCTCAGAACAGGAAAGGTGTTGCTAAAGTGCAGTAAGTTCATCAGAGATGGTCAGGGTGCACTTGCCCTGCAATGAGGGGCTGAGGGAGCTGGGAGTCTGGAGAAGACACGGCTTTGGAGGTGAGCAGTGAGGTGTTGGTGCCTTGGGGACATCAAGGAGGCGTCACCTTCACAGAGGTGCATGGCTGGGAGAACAGCTGTGGACGTATGTTGAAACAGGTGAGGTTAAAAATGGAAATAGGGGAAAAGCTTTGACATCCTGTGGCACTGGAAATTTCCCCAAAGAGGTCAAGCAGTTTCTGTTCTTGGAGGTTTTTAATATGAAGCCAGATAAACCTTGAGCAACCCAGGCTGGCCTCAGGGCTGTCCCTATTTTGAGCAAGAGGCTGGACTGCAGATCTCCTGAGGTGCCTTCCAGCCTGAAATATCTTGTGCTCCTCTGATTCTGACCAAACCAAAAGACTGATCATATCAGTGAGGGGGAAAAAAAAAAAAAAAAAAATCCAAGTTTGATGTGGAAATGAGCACACAGGGGCAAAAGCTCATGAGCCTCACTGACCTGAAACCAGAGCAGCATATCTGAGTGCAAGTAAAGTTATTAAGGATTTCATCTTAAAGCTGATGGTTGGACTAGCAGAACAGCATTACAATGTGAAAATCTATTAATTTTTGAAAGGTCAACCTACAAGACTCTCTAGTTTTGAACAGCTGCAAAAATTTTAGATTCTTTAGATAGAATATCCTATTCTTAATGTAGTCTTAATTATTGAATTCTGGAATTATAAGTAAGGTTTGATGAAATGAACTGAAATCCATCCATTAAAAATAAATTCAGCACACCAGGGAACTTTGAAATGTGTGTTCTTGATATAAATATTGATCTGTCACCCACAGGCATTGACAGCCAGGGTTACCAGAGCCTGGTCACCACACTGAGGGGCAGTTTGCTGGCACAGCAGTTTGCTCTTACAGAGTGTCCATCTCTGCTCTCTCAGGGTATTAACTCGAAAAAGAGATCTTGTTTGAAAACTTCAAAAAGACTCCGCCCTTAATAATGGCAGAGCTATTGTTTTTAACAAGACAAAAATTAAACATTTAAACATCTGTGACAATAGTGGCTTTTAAAACTTGCTTACGGTGATAGGAAAAAGAAAAGTTTAGGTGATGGTGGTGTGTGGTGTCAGATCCCATATTAGTAGGGGCCATTTAACTAAACTTAGATGTTTGTCTTACACTGTTTATCAAAAATTACCAACTGATTTCTACTCTTGATGCTCTCATAATGCAACAAATAATTTCCAGTCTATTTTTTGTAATTACTTGCATACAGACTTGAAAGCGAGACATTTCACTAATATAAACAATATCAGTACTTACTAGGTGAGGAAAAAGTGGTTTTTGATTATTCCTTTTCCTCCTCCTTGGACCATGTGCCAAAATCACGCCTAGTTGCATTTAGAGCAATTGTTCACTTATGTTTTATTCTGTTATGAGAACTTCTTGAAGCTACAGAGTAAAAGGTGAAATACTTGCAAAACTATAAAGTGAGCCTGGTAATTCACACCCCACATTGCTTTATTAAATAAAGCAAGACAGTACAAAGGCAGGGAGAGTCTCTCTATTGAAAAAGTTGATTGGTTACTTTATCTTGTGTCAGAATGAATATGATTTCACCATATTTAACAATGTTAGCATATTTTTTCTAAGAAGCGAACACCAACCTTGAATTTATAGTTTCACCCTTTAACCTCCAATCATATCAAGGATAACAGCATATTTTACATTTTCTTGCCTAGTCCCAGATAAGTGATAATTGCCAACAAGAATCATTAAACAAGTTAAAGCATTTAACTTCATTACAGTAATTCTTGTTAGTCAGGCACGCCATGCCATTATCAGACCTTTTACATCAGTAGAAACAATTGATAAATCTGTAATAATTCTGTGTCTCAAAGATTGGATAATGATCCCTTGTGATTCTCTGACATGGCACACACAAAGTACTGCTTTTCAGTGTGTAATTTCTCATTTCAGAGAACGTTAACCAGACTGGAAAAAAAAAACCAAAAAAACCCCCAACCCGCTTTCATACAATCTGTTCAGTGGAATGTAAATGAATGTGGGGAACAGTTTCTTAATAAATGAGCCACCATTGTGATTATTTTCAGTAACATTTGCTGTACTTAATGGTACCATCCATCTAAGGATTTCTACATTTATCCTGTTTATAGGATGGTTAAAACCTTTATGAAGGAATCATTAATTTCCTTCCAAATGTCACTGACTTTGAAGCTTTGATCATTCCAAGATTAGCCCAGCCCCTGTCATCAGTAGTCTCTGATGAGTTCAGACTGATTTGCTTTGTACATCAAAGGCATAAAAGGACCACTCCAAGTCTCAGTCCTTTTGGTTACACTTTTGAAGTCTCCTGAATACACATGAGCCATTTAGTTCCAGGAGAATGAGAAGCTGAGGACCCTTGTGCAGATGGTGGACAATGTGCATCTGAACTTAGGCTGCCTTTCATCAGGGGCACAGACCGCCCCAGGATGTCCCCCTGGGTGAAATTAATGGTTCATAACCATAGTGATACTCATTAACATTTTAAGAGGGAAAAAGTTCTTCTTACATCCCAGTATAGGATAGTCCCAATTTCACCCTATGTACTGCAAGGTGACAAAATACCTGTAACTGCAAAGCTGGTAAGGTTTACTTGTTGAAGTCTGTGAACGAATTACACATGCTTCACAGAGCTGAGAAGAGTCAACCTCTTCATTTCAGGGATTTTTATCCAAGTTTTTTATCTTGCTTCCTCTTTCAAATTATACTGCAGTTGAATTTTCAAAGTATGTATAGAGAAAAAAAAAAAAATACCCCCCCAAGTATTTAATTACATTTAAAATAATAGTTATCTTTATGTGAAATGTGAATTGTGAAGCTCTTTGAATTACGTGTTTAATCCTTCAAGCCAGCCTATAACATAAGGTGCAGTTTTGCTCTAGATTTTGTCATACAGTATTAATTCTAAAGTTTTTTAAAAGCTTCCTTTTTCAGAATTACTATATATATTGTCCTGCAGTTGTAGTCTCATAGGTTTATAAAACAAGGGTCTGAGTCAAGATTTTCAAAAGTGATGCTTAAAATTAGCATCTTGAATGTCTATTATAGGTCCTAAGAGGCACTTTGATTTTCTAGAATTGCCGAACAGTTTTCTTTAAAGAGGCTTCATTCAATAATGAGGTAATTAAATAAGAGCTTGAAAGGTTTTAAGGCACATAAAAAGATAATGACGTATTTTATATGGTTGATACATCATAAGGCAGCAATAGTAAGACCATGTTGAGCCTCACAGAATAGAACTGGTCGTAATAATGACAAGTGATAGAAAAATGTGAAGTGTGGGGCAGAAAATAACAGCAGAATCTGTAGAAGTCTGGAAGGTTCTGGTGTCAGTGGGCAAGGGTTTTGTGAAGCAGTGCGGCTGAGAAATGGCTCTAATGTTTATCTGGATATGTGGAGACGTCAAGTGACAAATAGGTGATGTTCTCTCTCTTACACACTACAGATTGCATTTGGGATGCTCTACAAATAGCTGTTTAAAAATTAACAGTCAGTTTGACTCCAGCATTGTGCATGGGCTATTTAACAGTATTTAGAGAACTGGGGAAAAAACCCCACAAGGTAGAGGATTACTGAAAATGGCTGAAAGAGTGTTAATTAGAGTCAATGGGATAAAAGTGAGAAAAAATGCACACAGTGAATGTAAAATTCAGATGAATGTTTCAGCAGGGAATAGTGCCACACTGAGACCTTCATGTGACAGTCAGCCTAAATGCTTAGACAGTACAAACACTGATTCAGTCATGGGTGTCTGTTATCCTGAAGATTTTAGACTGTGTAAAATGAGCCAACTTTTGAAGAGAAAAAAGGAAGGAAGGGCAGAAAGTGGGAGTGTGATGGGACTGGTGCTGTGGAAGGTGGGGAAGGTAAAGCTGGCAGGAGCCTCTCACTGCCATCATTCACTGTTGTCCCAAGTGTCCAGCTGAAAATCTCATTCTACTGATATAAAAATGGATTACGTTACCTATTTGTCCATTGCCTGCTCTTAATTTTATAGTATTTTCACATGAAATTCTCCAAATGGAAATAGAAGCTGTGAAGAGAGCAACTAATGTTTGGGGGATTTTTTTGCTTTCCACATTAACTAAAGTCTTTTCAGCCAGAGCACAGATGGCCCTGTAGCAGTCTCCCAACAGTGTTCTACAGACTGAGCTCCCATGGGCCAAACTGTGCTGTTTGAAAAGCCCCCTTTCCAAAGGCAGCACTGGCATTAGACTGCAGTAGCTCTCTGGAGTGCCCATACACATCCTCATAATAGTGAAATTTTAGGACAGTTCCTTTTTTTTTTTTTTTTTTTTTTTTTAATCAAGAGTTAATCTTTTTGCTGCATTTAATGTTCAGTGAAATATTACTGTAAATACTGGTTTGGTACTTTTAAGTGCATTACCTACTTCTTCTCAATGAGGACCCTATCCTAGAGTTACGGTGGGTTAATTTTATAGCAACAGACATAAATATCATATGCATTTATAATACTTTAACTAAAAAGTTAATAGATTCAAAGTAAAATTATTACCATTTCTCACCTCCAGGTTTATTCTTATGTGTCATAGACACTTTAGAAAATATCTTTGGAACAGATCTTTGGGAACTTATTTTTCAATTCTTCAGATTTTCAGTTTAAATATCTAAAGAAGACAAGTGCAGGAAGATTATGGGGAAAACAAACAAACAAACAAACAACAAAACAAACCCAAAACACATTCTATGCCTCCAAGTGCTGTTTTTGGTTTGGCATCTTTTGTTGTGCTGTGTTGTCAGAGCTGAGGTCATACCATGGTGCTGAGAGGGTTCTGTCGAGTCAGAGTAAAGATATTCATAGATATCTTAATTTACATCTTTGCCCTGTTACATAGGTGATTTCCATCATTATTTTTTGTCTCTCTGTGCATGTGTGTGTGTGATGTCTGTAGGATGAAAAAAGTTGTAAAGCTGTGGGAATTTTCTGGCACAGATGCATTTAGAGAGTGAGAGTTGCTCTACGTTGTTTAAAGCAAGACATTTTTTGATTGTTTCCATGATGACTGGATGCATCGTTAACCCCTTTATCGTTGATGTCCTACAGAGACCTGCTATGTAGTCTTAATTATTTTAAAAGACATTTCTTTGTTACTTAGCTGGTGATTAAAAGTAAATTAAAAGATGGCAATGGCAGACTATTGTTGTTCATTAGCAGATCTAAAACCCTAATCATCTAGTAAGGGACTAATTTTCACATAATTTTAAAAACAATAAGTATGCCGGTGTAGAAATTATTTGTGCTGCTTCTACCATTTAATTAACCAAATCACCAGAGAGGGAGAGTGTGAGAGTGATTATTTTCTATTAATCGAACTGAGAAATCTAAAGCAGAAATCCCAGTCAAAGCTCTTAATAATACTCCATATAACAAGAAATGAGTTTGAACTTCAAGCGCTGAAGGATATTGAAAATTCTCACAGGAGAGTATGAGAAGGGCAAAGGCAAGACCAAGGTGACCAAAACATTTATTCATAATTTTCCAGAGACAAAAGATGAATCATGCTGCAGGAGGCGATGATGGATACACAAGAACCCAGCCATAATTTGCAGAGCCCTTCAAAAGAAACGTTTCCAAAGAAATATTAACTAAAATTTGTTGAAAGCTGACCTTTAGTACTTAACTGTCTTGAAAATTTCTTGAGTTCAGGAAAAGCAAAACCTCGAATCTGTTGATTCAAATAATACTCCAGTTCTCACTTTTTGTTCGTGTTAATGACCATCTTTTTTCTCCAATTTCAGGTTTTTATCTGGCAAATGGTTATTCCTTTGGTGAAATAAAACAGTGATTGTTGAGGTTGAAGTCCTGCACCTCCCTCCTACATTTCCAGAGTGCCTGGCAAGTAGGACTAATCATCACAGAATTCTCGCTCCTAAGGAGGAAATACCTTCTCTTGAAGAAGCTGGTGTTACTCCAGCAGGGATGGAATAAAGGCATAACATGGCAAGGCTTTAATATACTTTTAAAGCTGTGATTAAAATATTTCTGCTTTGATACATTGTGTGATCGTTTTTAAGAAAAGAAAATGCTCACACTGAACTTTTTAGTAAGAAAGCAATTCTTTAGCTGCAGTGAAGGAGCAAAATCCTGAAAGCCGACACTGTGCCTCTGTGTCTCACAAAAATTCTAACACTTCCAACCACTGTCCCCTGATTAAATTAATTAAATCCTTCTCAACCGTTATATAATATGTTGTGGGACTCAGCCATTCACTCAAGTTCCTGTCTCACTTTAAACAAGATACAAGTATGTTAAAACTTGCAAGTCAGGTGCAGAAATACACCTCTGTGGTCCTAGTGCTGAACACAGCACAGAGTGTGGGTGTGCTCTCAGGGGCAGGAGCTCTTGTAAAGGAGAGAAAGGCTTTCTGAGCTCTGCATCTTTCCTAGCATGTTTCTTTTTCTTCCATGATCCTAGTTTACTGGTCCTTTCTAGAAGATAACCAGAAAGTTACTGAAAATGAACGAAAAGGGGCAGAAATGCTGTGTGAGCAAATAGACTCCTCCAGTCAAGTGAATAATAAGAACTGATAGTGTTGGCCCAGTTCTGCTGCTGTGGATGCAGTGGGAGAAAAAATAAGTAGGAAAGACAAACCGAGAAGGTGAGAATTTTATCTGGAGCAATAAAAAGAAATCTCCAGTGTGATCCTCCCTCGTGTGTAATTCCCTGTGTGTTGCTGCTGACAGTGGATTTCAGTTAAAAATATTGTGTCATCTGCTCTCATTTTCCTCTGCTCTCTCAAAGAACTGCATCTGTTTAGTTTTATGTAATTTGTTTTTTATAATTTTCATGGTTAATGATTTCATCAGCTTTGCCTAGGTTAAAGTTTGCATCAGTAGATTTATGTATATTTTCATATATCTTATTACTGGATCTCATTTTTGCTTTGTTTGTTAGGAGCATCAAAAATTGTGAAGATTTATTAGAGAAACAAATACTGATTGTATTAACCTTGGCTTCATTCTAACACTGCTGTAGGATTTCCTTTCCTTGGTAATCACCGACAGTATATTTATTTTTATTTATTGAGGCTATTTGAAAGGATTGGTTAGTGCTTGGCTTCAAATGACTTTTATATAAAAGTAACAGGCTGAGTCAGTAAAGAAAAAAATTACCAGATGGTAACCTCAGTGTGGGAGAGAGATAAATGTGAATCTAAAATGAGGAATGTCCCAAATAATGAGGGTCATTTGAGAGTAAGATGGTGCGTGCACTTGGTGGCCATGAATAATGCATGCATGTACCTCCTCCAGTAATCATGATGCATGAGTTCTCTATTGGAACTATCACGGGATCAGTTTTACAGGGGAATCAAGTGCTTTAGGTACCTTAATTATTTAGATTATGTATCTGAGAGAAGAAAAATGTTTGAATTTCATATTCCTGCTTTTTGTCTTGGTGTCAAGGAAGGAGAAGGGTGAACTGGGGACAAAATCCTGTGTGAGTTTCCCAGGCAGAGTGCTGTCATGGCAAAGATTATTCTCTTGATTCCTCTTATCCTTTTTAGTCACGTAGATGGCAAACTCTTCAGCTCTGCAAATGGGAGAGCTCAAGTTCGAGTTAGTAAGAACATCCTATCCCACCTCAAAGAAACTGTGAAAGTCAATCTGTCCCACCTGTTTTCCACAGTGTGAAAAGTTACACCTGGAATTGCCACTGGGGAATCTCTCTCCAAAAGGACAACTCACAGCATCTTCCCTTTTGGGGTTACCACTTTCTTTGCCCTGAAATAAAGCTGAGAAAATAGATGTTCCTCTCCTTAATTTTTATTTCTAGCCCTGTTAACAGAAAGAGGTGCTGAAACACAAGGCAGCTGAATCAATGAGAAAGAAAATGCTGGCGCTATCGAAGTGATTTGCCATGGGAGATTTGCTGCAGCACGAATGCTGCTTAGAGCTCAGCCTGGGAGGTTGTTGATTCTGCAGAAATTTCAGGTACAAGCCCTTACTGATTGTTCCTCTTACGCTTGCTTAAGCCAAACAGCCAGCATTCAGGCCCTCCTGGAAACAGAAATCAAGCACTTGCTGAGTTTGCTACTTGAAATAATAACTGTCTCAGAGGCACCTTTGTCTCCATTGTCCCCTGTAACCTCTGCACTCTGGTTTCTCCTCTTTTGCAGGTAGAATAATTGTGTTGATCTGTTCTCTTAGGAATGCTCAGCAGAAGTGTAGGAACAGGCTGAAGTAGTTTGTAGAATCCTTTGCAAACTGAGTAAATTATTTGCTAATTATCAAAAAATGAATACTCTAAACTTGCTCAGAACTCAACCCCAAAGATCTCACTGAATAAGTAAGTCTTACCTAAGAACCCTCTCCCACACAGAACTTTAGCAAGATGCTCAGTCTTGAACTGGTTTTGTTCAAATTCTTCCTCAAAATTATTAGCAATTTGAGAGCACTGAGCCTGTCACTAAGAAATGCTAAATATCTGTTGCTAGTTCTCTTTTATCAGGTAATTTATGTTAGAGAAATTTTTGTTAGTGTGTTCACATCAAGTGATGAGTTCATTCCCACCTTATAAACCTTATCACCTGTCTGGGTACTGAGGAGTTCTACCTGTGCTGCTGGACAGTGATCAAATCTGCCTCTTTCCAGGAGCTTTGGATTCCTCCTGGTGTTGCAATGAGCTCAGGCTTAGCAGTGGACAAGCTCTAATGATCATATGCAGTCACTTACAACGCAAATTTACATAATGGAAAACAGTTACAAAAGTTAAAGAACAAATTGCAGCGTTAAGATTATAGTGAGCCATACCAATCATATTTGCTGCTATAAAACCCCAGCTGAATTGCAAGGCTGGCTAATTGCCTTGTGCATCCTCCCCTTTGGCTGGCTCTGCACTGAGTTACAGCTCCCCTGCTCTGACCATTAGCCACGGCTGTTAAACCATCTGAGGGTTAAATATGAGACCAGCTCACAGAATCTGCTATAGGCAGCTTTTTTTTTTTTTTTTTTTTTTTTTTTTTTTTTTTTTTTCCCTAGCTCAGTAGGCTGTGAGGTTTTTCCCTTTCTCTCATGCCCTTCAATCTCTCAGATTGAGTGTGATGTAGAATGCTAAAGTGGGTACTACAGCATTTCCTCCCCTCTTCTTCTGTCCTATCACTTTATTACCATTTCTATTAAGTGTGTTAATAAACATTTTGTTTGCTTTAGACATCAAACTCCAGTATTCTGTTGCAGCTTTTGAAGACACATTTTGGTTAAGCTTTATATTGCTTATAATGAGAAATATTAAATATATGCTCTGCTTAATAGATTCTTTCTCTTTGAGCATCATGTAGAAACAAAACAGATGGCAAATTTGGGAATGGGATGTTTCTCTTAGGTAATACTTTGCTTCAAATTCACTGTTAATGTTAGGGTCCATGGTGAAGAGCCTTCCTTTTTTAGAGTACAAGGACAAGTTATCCTTAGAAATAACAGTAGGAAAATTAGAGTCTAAGAGGAAAAATGTCTCTGTACATTTTATTTAAAGCCTGTTGGACTCATGCCGTAGGGGTAAGTTGCGACTGAAATTTTAAAAAGCCTGGATCATTTCAGGATACTTGCAGTTCTAACTAAAAACAGCAATATAATTGATTGGTTTGCAGCCTTCACCAACCACAAAAGGAGTCAGGAAATGTCATTTTCCTCTCATCTACACAATAGCATAATTGTCTTAGGGCATTGGTGGAGAGGGATCATCCCCACGCAAGACAACAGGTGGCAAACTATTTACTGAGATGGGGCTGAAGGGACAACTGGACTAGCTTGATGTAGAACAGTTTGCAGACTTTGTGCTGATGTAGCAACATATTTCTGTGACTCAGATTTCCTGTGCTGATGTTTTACACTTGCCTCAGTATCAGAAGAGCTGAATTGAAATTCCGGGTTTTTTAATTTGTTTGTGTGACTCTGGCTGCTTCCTGAGCACCATAATCTAAACTCATTTGGAGTACCAGGTTCTAAGACTTGTCCTCCTCTGCTGCTCTGTAAAACTCACGAATTAACGAGTGGATGCATTCATCCATTCATTCACTCATCTGTCAGCCAGGGAACAGGAGCAGGGCAGTGCCATGGATTACAACAGGCTGCAGGTGTGCACTCACCTGCACAGGCCTGAGAATGCATCTAAAGCAAGCACTGCAGGTGCAGTCATCTTAGCTGACTTGCAAGAAACACTGCAGAGAGAAAGATCCCACATTAAACTTAGTTGGCATCTGCATTAAAATAATTCTGAGCGCTCATGGTCTTATCTAAGGATTCTGCACAGTTGGGAAGTAGGACATTAGAACCTCAGGCTTTCAGGAACACTAGCTCATAAGAAACTCCCAACTGGCTGCTTAGGCAATACTCTTAGATGTTCCAGGGGAAAGGGTTTTTTTAATATGGCTGGAGGTGTGAATAAACAAGTAAATCTGCTACATCACCTAATTAAATTCTGTAGACAACGCACAGTTGAATAAAGGAAGCTCTATAATATATACGATAATATTTTAATGCAAAAAATACCCCAAACATTTTCCTCACAAGTCTGGGTCTTATTTCAACCTTATATTACATATTTTTCTTTCTGCTTCTCTCAGTTGCTTTGATTTTAGAAAACATTGTTCACCCAGATAACATCTGCCAGACCCCTGTACGTACAAATGGCTGTGCTGCCTGCCCTGAGTGCAGCACCTGGCATGGAATACCTTCCAGCTGCCCAGAGGAAGACAGAGCCTCTTGCATCTCCTCTGACTGCCCTCATTCCTCACGTCTGTTCCAAGAGTCCCCCTCCAGCTGTCCCACTGCTGCCGTGGTCAGGAGCTGGCCAGCAGCTGAACTGGAGTTATATTTCTGAATGAGCACAAACCTGGACTTGATGGCTCTTGCAAAAGATTCAAAGGACAGGGAAGACTTGTTCAAGTGTTGATGTGTCTTTGTAAGGGCAGCAAAGTGATTTTCCCTCCATGTAATCCAATCAACCAAAAATAATCAAACTGGAATTATAAACCGAAACCACAGCTGAAATAATTGTTCCATGGCTTACATACCAGTATTTATTTGCTTTAAACTCCAAAGCATGATTTAAAAACATTTTTTTGGATAGTCCAGCATTATTGTATAGCAACTTATAAAAATCCAAAAAGGAGGATGAATTAATGGTGTTGAGGCTAATGACATGTTTAGTCTATTGGGCTGTGTCAGGCTGCTGTTAATGCTTTGTCCTGCAGCGATTGAACACATCCCTCATGCCAAGACTCAAACTCCCAGCCCACTGCTGCTTCTGTTGACACTGTCAGGTAGAAGGCTTAGCTCAAGATCGTGCCAGAATGATGCAGGAGACATAAGGAGATGAGTGTTTAAACTGAGGTGTATATCACCCAAAATAATATGGAACAAAGGAAAAAGGCAGATTTCACAATTTCTTTATTGACCGTGGTTTATACAGTACATTATCAAGAGAGGGTTTCTGTTCACAGGGATAATGAGAAACACAGTGTGATTAATTTTTCATCAGCATGCATTTTTTTAAAGTGCAAACTGACTTTTCAATATATATATAAACTGCCCTATCTTCATTTTCTTTTCATCTTCATTCTTAACCTTCTTAACAAAAAAAAAAAAAAAAAAAAAAAAAAAAAAAAAAAAAAAAAAAAAAAAGAGTTTCTAATTTAAAATTAAAATAGGGTGTCATACATTAGAGGTTAAGAATCTAGTAGGTTTGCTTGACTGAGGTACGTTTCTACGAGCCTGTATTAGGTGCTAATGGCACACATCACCCGAGGCATTTAGGAATCTAAATCTCTTTGATACATCTATTTGTATATCTTTAAAGTACTGAGCAGGAATTTCATTAGAATAAGTGACACCATCTAAGTAGTGGTTAATTGTCTGTTATTGAGGGCATTTTTAAGGTAGGGTTATTCAAATAATTTAACACAAGCTTTTCAACAAGCTTGATAGCAGAGCTGTCTTCTTTAATCTCATGCAGTTCTTTATCCTCTCCTCTATTTCTTGGCTATAAAGGAAAACTTCAGCGGTACCGTCAAAAGCTGAATTCCTTGAATTTCCCTGAATCTCTAATTTAATCAATAATATTTCCCATGTCATAAGCTCATTGTGGTTTTAATTTGAATTGTGTGCCAATAGCAATTCAAAAATTTTTAATTGATTGTTCTCAAGATACATCTGGAGACACTATGAAATCTCCATTGTTTTGGCAATTCTTTGGTCTTGAGAATGCCTTAGTAGCTGTTATTATAATAAAAAGGGCTGGTTTGTTATCCTGTGAGTCTCTGGAGATCAGTTTCCCTTGTCACACAAGAGTCAATCCACCTACGGTGAAGCTGAGCTTTGGACCATGACTCTTGCAGCAATATAACATGATGCTTTTTCAAATTATCAGCCTTGGGTACAGGTTACAAAATAAAAAAGTAGCTTCTTATAGTTGCTCTTTATAAGAAAATCTGTGGTCTTTCAGTCATAATCTCATGTCCAAAAGTTTCATGGCCTTTTTATCGCAATTTCCTTTGATTTTAATGGTCAGAAAACTTGAACATAACATTGGCACCGAACTTCTGCAAAACACACAGGTTATAGAATAAGCTATTCAGTCCCTCTGAAGGGATGTATAGTTATTCAGGTGCTGAGGAGAGAGGATAAATAAACCAATAAAAGAGAAAAGGGAAGATGATAATTCCCCTTAGAGGCTATAGTTGGTCAGGTTCAAATTTGCAAGCAAATGTGCAGGGTTCTGTTCACTAAACCCCTCTGGAGCAGGACTGCAGCTTTCTATTTTGTCACGTCAGAATAGATGTTAGGCAGACTTGCCTGAATACAATGCATGTGTCCTTTCAGATATTCCATCTATCTGTCATTTCAGTTCGAGTTTGGATGGCTGACTTTTGATTATTGTACAGGTCTGATGTGTGCTTGGAAGAGCTACACAAATAGCCCTCTTTCCCCCGTGCAGTGATTGTCAGCTCCATGCCCAATATGCGCTGCTGGCGTTCTTGAAGTCAGCGGGCTCGTTTCTTTCATGGCACAGCAAAGAGTTCATTAGGAGTTTTGTAAACTACTTCTGTAAGTTTTAACTCCCCCAGCCATGATAATGTGACCTGGTTATTATTCTGACACGGCTTTTTGCCGCAGTAGTGTCTGGCTTCCCAGGGCAAGGGGGGATGGCGTTGGATACAGGGAGCCCAGACTGCACCATGCTTCAGCAAAACTCCCTGGGTGATGTATGGAGTGGGACATCTGTGGCAGCAGCACTGGAAGCTGTTCATCCATCTTTTCATGTGGTGGTAGCAGCTCAGATAACAGCTAAAACTGTGAGAACAGCCACTGAGGACTTTATGGAAGACAGAGTGATGAGGTCCTGGGCCTTTGCTTAGTCATCTTGGGACTCATTTTGGGGAAAAGAACACTCTTCATGTCTGCAGCACAAAAATACAGAATGCTACGGATAAAAAAACAATTAAAATATCAGCTTTTTTAAATAGCTGAAACCACCACTAAAATTTTTGACAGGCAGGCAGATACCAAACCAAAATGGAGTTAGCTGTTTAGGGAGTTGCAGTTTTGTCTGGCATTTACATGGTGTTGGAGATGATAAGGAGTCTTTTTTTTATTATCTAGAATCAGATACTAATTCTCTCTTGCCTGTCAGGTAGGCTGGAAGCCAACATGCATTCCTACTCTCCCTCTCTTGAGTCATTCCCTTTTCTAGTGGAAAATATCTGGGCATCCTCTAGGAGGCATGCTTATTGGGAAAATGCAATGCAATCAATGAATGTAATCTCGTTGTACAATTCTCTAAGACTGTAGATTTCCCACTGTTCATATCCATAAACTATTTAGCCTCTTGAATTATTAAAAATGTCTGAGTAGTTCTCAACTGTTTAGTATGGTTTGAGGTATTTAGATGGAAGAACCACAGGGTGAGGTATCTGTCACGTTTCTGAATGAACAGTATATATGCTGTTAATTCACAGGATTACTTTTAGTAACACTATACGCTGCACGAAGTTATACAGTATAGTTGTATAGACTTCTGAGGAAGGGAATATAATAACTTTAAATGTGTTGTTTGGAAAACGTTGGACATGAAAAATTTAGGCAGAATTCAGCATCTGGCTGTGAAGCTGATGTGGGGGTGCGCTTGAAGATTTTCAGTTTAAAGACTGCATTTTAGTCACCAAACCATCCGAGAACAGTGTTGCTAATAAAGGGAGATGTTATAATACTATCACTGGGGTTTGTGTCTTCATAGGTTTGCTTGAATGCTTTGGGCTAAATTTGGATGTAATTGTTCCCAAAGCCCTCAAACTTGTATTCTAAGATACGTTCAGTCACGTGTTTAGTGAATTTGGTGGGTGCTCAGGCATTTCTGCTAGGATGGGTCCTCACAGCTGGGCAGTGCTCATATTTTCTGCTCTGGCACAGCAGGGGCTGGTAATTGCAGAGCAGCCTCCCCTTCCCTTTGCCTTTGCTTCTTGCAGACCTTGCTGGTTTGAGCTGGGGTAGATGAATTTTCTTCCCAGTGGCTGGTAGGGGCTGTGGTTTGGATTTGGGCTGGGAACAGCACAGGGAGGGTTTCAGGATGGCTCTCACAGAGCCAAGGCCTTGCCTGCTCCTCTCCCCTGCTCAGCAGTGAGCAGGCTGGGGCTGCACAAGGAGCTGGAAGGGGGCTGACCCGAGGGAAATTCCAGACCTCATGGCATCATGCTCAGCATGTAAAACGGGGAAAAGAGTAGGAAGTGGAGGGGCATACAAAGTGGTGGCATCTGTTCTCCTCAGTCATTGTTCCACGGGCTAAAGTCCTGCTCTCCCCTGCTTTCCTGGGGATGGCTGAACACTTGTCTACCCTTGGAAAGCAGTGGATGAATTCCTTGTTCTGATTTCCTTGTGTATGCACCTTTAGCTTTGCCTGTTGAACTGTCCTTCTCTCAGTCCATGACTTTACTCTCCCCGTTGTCTCCCCAGTCCCACCGGTGAGGGGCGTGGGCAAGGGGCTCTTGGGGCTGAGGTGACAGCTGGCGTTAAACAGCAACGACATTGCACTAAAACATGCCAGTGAATCATAGGATCACAGAATATTCTGAGTTAGAGAGACACCCATCGGGGCCATCGAGTCCAACTCCTGGCCCGGCACAGGACGCTCCACGAGTCACACCCTGTGCTCAAAGGCATTGTCCAGGGGCTTCCTGAGCTCTGTTTGTGGATTTTTTTCGATATGGTAAGGAATGTTGCCACATGCTTTCTTCTCCCATGGGAAGAAAGGTAAAACCAGACCTGTTTCAAAACATTCCACTGTTTACATCCCAGTGAAAAAATCAGGTGTTTTAAGCTTTCTTTTCAATAACGGATCAAAACTTAAGAAATTATTACAATTGTATGAAAAATACCAAGATTGCTTCATTGAATGCATCATAAATTGTGTAGTTAATACCACAGGAATCACAAGAGGCACTAACCTTTGTAGTTAGTTGGAGATAGAACAATTTAATGCCCTCTTTTTTGTCTGTGGACTCAGTAAGGTCACTTATCCTATGATAAATTGAGTTATGCTTTCCTCTGTTGCCAGCTGCAATAAAGATGAAGAGGCCATCATGTACTCTGAAGTAATCAGCACTGGAGTTTTTGTGGCCTTTTGTTCACCAAAGGAAAAAAAAAACACAAACAAACCATAGGAACTTTCAAATGCAAGCATTCAAATAATGTGAATATTAAAAAAAAACAAACAAACAAAAAAAAACAACACAACACCAAACAACCACCAAAACAAACAAACTTTTAAATGAACAAGAGGGTTTATTTTGGCTTATCTTATTAGCTCTAGTTAATGAGCTATAGCCGGTCAGTTCCTGGAGTTCTCATACTCTAATAAAAGTACTTTATTTGAAAAAAAAATGTAGCAAAAGAAAGTTTATGCATTGTACTAGTCAAATAACCCACCAGTTCTTTCTGGTTTGCATTCATTTCCCATAATTCCCTTAAATTTTTGAAGGTAGATTTTTAATGTTGTGGGGTTTTTTACTGTATGCAAAAGGTTTTCCCTTATCTGCCAAAACCTGTGACGGAAAAGGATAATAAGAGAAAAAATTGGCCAGCACATCTAATTACATTAAATTTAGTGCTACGAAACAGAGTAAAAGGTATTTTAATATCATAATATCTTAATAACTATGTGTTATTATATCTTAATAACTGTATGTTACCTTAATAACCATGTAATTTTGGAAAGTTCTCCCAAGAACAAATATCCCTTCCCTGATATCTGAATTAAATTAATCTGAATACTTTAGTAAGATGATTAAAGAGGCCTTTTTGCCTATGTTAATGCTATGTCTCCAGACACAAAATTAACATAGGCATGCATTTGTGTAACTGGAGTCCTAAAATACATACATCAACAACTGATCAATGTAGAGTTTACTACACTGCTCCTGGGAAATCACTAATAGCAAACTTCATAGCTAAGAGAGAGAGATGAGAACTTGTGCATTCAATCTTATTTTAAAGTAATGAAGACTGGAAGAGCTGTGTACAAGCAATTACAAGAATAATTTCATTTTTCTTTTATATATTCTCTTTAATGCAATTGGATTTTTTTCTTCTGCATACCCAAGTGCTTGTACAGGTTCTCTTTCTCCTGGGTTTTAATCAGAAACATGACAAAGAGCAGAGATGTACCTCTAATAATGTTTGTTTCCCTTAGAGCAGCATGAAGCAGTTCAACATTTTATGGAGCTGCTCAGATAACTTTGTTAATACTGAAACTTGGTAACTTTGAGGGCTGCTCACTTGGAGGATTCCGTACTTCAGTGTGAAGGGGCAGTTACATCACCAGCTCTGTCACAGCTGTGTGTCAGTGTTCAGCTGTTTCTTCCTTTGGTCATTGCTGTGTTTATTGCCAGGGAGAGGTCGGTTCAGTTCTTGCTCATTTTACCGTGGTTCTTGTTACAGAGTCAAGCTGCAGTTCTCCTAATGTGCCTCAATGCTTGGCATACTAGTTTGAAAGTTGTATCTTTTGTATATACATGCATTAGGTGTTAAAAATGTGCCTCAGCTTCGTAATGACTGAGAGGTTTTGAAGCTCTCCTGCTATCTGTTTATCGCAGATTTGAAAAACAGGCAAATGGGCTGTAGCACCGTGTCTGATTTGAGACATTTTAGGCACATGAGGAAAGGGGCAGAGTAATCACAGCCAGCTCAGAGGATGGAAGCAGATATAATCAGAGAAAATATGATCTCCCAGAAAAGATAGATAGAGCTGGGCTTGTTGAGATGGGAAAATACAACTGACATGAGAGAAGATCCCAGTCTTTAAAAAGAATAAAGGTTATCACAAATAGGAAGGTAATAAATTGTTCTCCATGTCCATTGCAGATCAGGGCAGGGGATAGGACAGAGAGTTAAAGTGACTCTTTTTCAGTGAGAGAGCTTTAGATTGGACATCAGGAAAGAGAAGCAACCAAACCCATTTTTCTCCCAGCAACAATAATTGAGCTCTTGGATCTGTCACCCTGGGATGCTACAGAGTTTTGCACACAGTGGAGATTTTCAAGAACAGATTAAGGAAACAGCTGTCAGAAATCATTTTAGTGTAGCTTATCCTGCCCTGTTGAGAGAGATGGATTTTGTGACCACTGAGTCTTGAGGTACCTTCCTGCCCTGTAGCAGAAGACTAAATGATTTTAACTTTCTTTTTCATTAAAAAGGGATATTTTCTTAAATGAACAATCAAATTTGCTTTCTCATGAAATATGTGGGGATATTCTCAAAATATAGTCCTAAATTATTCCTAAGTCATTGCTAAATTATTATCCAAGCTATCAACATTTTTCTTTCTCTGCTCCCCATTTAAAAAATCTTATTATATTATTTCCTTTCAGATCTGTCTTTGAGAAATGGGAAGCAATGAGAGAAATGGGAAGCAATGAAAAAAAATGGTAAACATTAACCATTCTTTCCTCTGTCAGCTTTAATTGTTATACAAAATAGTGCCTTGATGGCTCTAGGCAGCTAAGATTCAAGAAATAAATTAAATTTTAATTCCAATTCAAGTAAAATATTTCAGTCAGTCATAATTCTACCATTTAGCAAATGTGTCACTCCACAAACTGAATTCCAATCTTGATTTTTTAATTAATAATCTATGTTTGGGTTTTCCTTTGGAATTCAATGTTAACTAAGCTGTCTAAAGTAAAGCGTTTAAACAGTATCCAGGCTTTCCACAGCTTAGAAGTCCAAACCATCATGGCTGAAAAATTCCAACAAAATTTTAGTCTTTATGCAGAGAGTTAGTGCCGTGAATTTTTGTCTAGAGCATGCATAGAATTTAAAACATTAAAAAATACACATAGTGACTATATAGAAAGTAGTCTAATAACTATCATTAATGGTAATGCTGGGATAAATATATCACATTCAGCATGAAAAACCTCTTCATGTGCTAAAAACATGTCTAAAATTCTGTAAATCCTCTTGTAATTAGAAAACTGCAAATCAAGAGAGTAGGTGGCATCATAATCCTTGGTCCCTGATACTCAGCAAAAGTTTGTATGGTGCATTTACAGTGTTCTCACTTGCATTGCTCTCTCCATGTGACCAGAGCCATGGGGACATTTGCTAGGGACAAAAGCTTGTTCTACAAGACCAGAGAGGATCCCAGCTGGGCCGTGGAGTGGCACAGGGCAGTGGAGTGGCACAGGGCAGTGGAGTGGCACTGGGCTATGGAATGGCACTGGGCTGTGGAGTGTCACTGGGCTATGGAGTGGCACTGGGCTATGGATTGGCACTGGGCTGCGGAGTGGCACTGGGCTGTGGAGTGGCACTGGGCTGTGGAGTGGCACTGGGCTATGGAGTGACACTGGGCTATGGAGTGGCACAGGGCAGTGGAGTGGCACTGGGCAGTGGAGTGGCACAGGGCTATGGAATGGCGCTGGGCTGTGGAGTGGCACTGGGCTGTGGAGTGGCACTGGGCTATGGAGTGGCACAGGGCAGTGGAGTGGCACATGGCTATGGAATGGCGCTGGGCTGTGGAGTGTCACTGGGCTATGGAATGGCACAGGGCAGTGGAGTGGCACTGGGCTATGGAGTGGCACAGGGCAGTGGAGTGGCACTGGGCTATGGAGTGGCACTGGGCCATGGAATGGCACTGGGCTGTGGAATGGCACTGGGCAGTGGAGGGGCTGTGGAGTGGCACTGGGCTATGGAGTGGCACTGGGCAGTGGAGTGGCACAGGATAGTGGAGTGGCACTGGGCTATGGAGTGGCACAGGACAGTGGAGGGGCAGTGGAGTGGCACTGGGCTATGGAATGGCACTGGGCTGTGGAGTGGCACTGGGCTGTGGAGTGGCACTGGGCTGCGGAGTGGCACTGGGCTGTGGAGTGGCACAGGGCAGTGGAGGGGCACTGGGCTGCGGAGTGGCACTGGGCTATGGAGTGGCACTGGGCTATGGAGTGGCACAGGATAGTGGAGTGGCACTGGGCATGGAATGTCCCTTCTTCTGTTCCACTGTGACAACAAAGGAGTTTCCTGATATTTCTTTAGAGGGATAGAGGCTGACCACATCACCCAGACAAACCAGACTGAGTGTGTGATCTGGTTCCTTAACTATGTCCTACATAGGCTTTACAGACCACATTTATGCCAAAATATATTGCAAGTAAAATAGCTGGAGAAGGGAACTTCCAGCTAATGATGTGAGCTGGCTCTGGTGCTCATTCCAGTCTGTACTTTTATTCCTTATCTCTCTTTTCTAGACGTGAATTCTCGATGTTTTCTTCTTCAGTGCGGGGTAGAAATTTTATGAGTAATTCTAACAATCTAAATTCCAGATATGCCTTCCACTCATGCTCAAAGACATTTTTCTCTTATGTATTTCTTAGTATTCAGTCTAATTATGAATTCTATGTTATAATAATATATAGATACATTAGATGTACCTACATACCAAGAGTGACATTAATAACCATTCCATCTTAATGAAAAGTTACTTATTTGGTAGGTACTGTTCTACAAAATATGAAGTTTTGGAGAAAAAGATCCTGATTATCAGGATATTTTCAATATGGGACATAGGTTTCTGTTGGCTCATTTTGATTTGAAGATTGAGAAACCTTTTCTGGAAAGGGCAATAGAGGACTTCTTCCATGATTACTTTATGAAATATTGTCTGCTCAGAAATCGAGTATGAATATATGTGTGCACACACACACAGAGCAGGTAAAACTTTGCCTTAAAAAGCACACTGTCCTATAACAAATTTATTCTTTTAACTTCTGATTTCATCTCTTCCTTCTTTTCACAGCTTTAATGAAAAGGGAAACTAATGAAAAATGTTTGCAGACCTTATTATAGAGCACTGAGCAGAACAAGCTCTGAGCACATGCACATGTGAATCACAGCTCAAATGGATCTTTGATTGCTCATACAGTAGGCTGTGATTTGTCATATCAGGGAGGGCTAGAAATAATTTTCAATACATTACATTGCAGTGTGCTTCAAATCTACTGGGAAGAAACAAGTCAGGTGTTCTGCTAGCCAGTTGCTATCCCTGTTATTATGGAATGGTTTGGGAGGCTTCCTTTTATTCATACCAGTTGTGTAGGTTAATTTAAAAGTAATACCAAGCATCCAGCTTCCTCCCTTCAAGTTAAAAGAGTGCTATTTAAAAATGTGACAATTCAGTCATTGGCTGGGGACACAAACATTATAAATAAGCCTTGTCATTGCGTGTCTGATGATTTCTGATTTAAATAGTTTTTCATTAAATATGAAATGTCCAAATTGCCAAATCATTGTTAGTTGCATTATAAACCATTTTACAGTACTTCTCCAGCATCTTATCTCCTAGCTGCAGGATGTTTGTGGATAATGCTGCCTTCGTGTTAGACAAGCAGACAATAATTTGATTGTTCTTTCTGCTGTGTTGTGCAGAGCAGTACTTTAAAACTAAAATTCTTTCATGTTTTGTATAGTGACAAAGTCTATTGCTTTTATTTGTTGGTACATTGGAAAGCTTCAATATTATTGCTGTAGATCTTTTTCTTCCTTTTAAGTTTTGCCTCGCAATCAGTTTGATATATGAACGTGTTGTAGCCCTTATAGTCACACACCTGCTAGATCAAGAGTGGGAAATCTTCTGTTACCCAAACTTACTCCTCAAGCATTCACCAGGGTGGCACCAGATGCAGAGAGGATGTTATAGATGGTTTTCAGTATGAGGTGTAGGCAGAAGTAAATCAAGGGT
This sequence comes from Hirundo rustica, assembly GCF_015227805.2. Taxonomy (NCBI): domain Eukaryota; kingdom Metazoa; phylum Chordata; class Aves; order Passeriformes; family Hirundinidae; genus Hirundo; species Hirundo rustica. The sequence continues at coordinate 12,599,662 of NC_053463.1, forward strand.
TGTTAGTCCTGTTGTCGTTATAAGTTCTGATGGATATGATCTTTCTAAAACAACATAATTATACTCTTCATGTCTTTTAAGATGACAAAATATGCTGAAGAATTTTCAATGTATATTTTCTATGTCAGCGTAAAGGTGCCTGTGTGTTGCTGTTCTGATTTCAGATGATGGAAACAAAGTCCCCAAATCTACATTTTCAATCAATGGCTCAAAAGATAACCAGTTTGTGTCCAATTTATATGGAACCAGTTAGTTTTTAATAATTGTGGCATAGTTTTGTCATAAATTAAATGTGTGTATAATGATATCTCAGTGCAGAGGATATTTGAAATTATTAGACTATTTTCTGATCCTTGTGATCCTCAGTTTTTCTGTTCTTAGTGGATTCCAACTTGGTCAGGATATGTCAGACTGTTAGAGAGCCTGATTCAATTCCATCGAAGCCCAAAGAGTAGTTTCCAGTTGATTTGGTGATTACATTCACTGCAGGTGTGTATTCATCACCCAAGAAGGAAAACATTCTATTGGTGGAAGACAAACGAGTTGAGTGTGTTTTAATTTTCTTTTTGTATTCCTCTTGTACTGTTGGTGTAAAACACAATTCTGAGGGATGTCACACCCAAATGGTGCCAGTCTTGTTCTGCTTCTGAATGTGTGACTGCTGCCTCAGTCCCTCCCAGACACAGCCTTCAAATCCAGAGGCAGTGCAGCATCCACCTCCTCTTTGGAAACCCTCCCAGAACGTGGCCTGGGGGGCAGAAGCTCAAAGTCGCTGATTTTCTGAGTGCAGCAGGTTCTGGTAATGGCTGTTGTCTTCTGCTTGTTTGTAGCACGGCAGAGATCTCAGTCCCACCCCGTTTCCTACTCCACATATGCTCTGCTGGGCATATCCAAGCAGCTACCCCATCTGTAGTCATGTTTATTTGTTTTAGAGGATTCAACTGGCATCAATTGACAAAAATGAGGAAGGGTTGCCATGTACAATTATTAATTAGCATGCACATCTGCCGAGAAGGTGTTTCCATAAGCCTGTCTGAAGTACTTTATTGTTGTTGTTTTTTTCATTTGAGGGGGATCAATGCTAATTTTTGGTGTTTACCAGCAATCATAGATGACTTGCAGTTAAAAAGCCATCAGCTCTGTCACATTTTTCAGTGAACAGAATCCCTTTCCAGATGGCCCTTCATTTGGATAATGGACAGCCTAAGGGGATAAAAATGTCACCTGTTGTAGCCAGTCAACAATATTAATAAAAACAGAAGAAGAGACCATTCATAAAATGGGAAACAGCCCAAGAATAATTTGTGAATTATACTGTGAATATTTTTGGTATCAATCTTGCTTTAAGAATTCAGAGGCATTCTCAAATCTGGATATTTTTGCCTTTGTGCTCTTACCTTGTGGATTAATCATGAACTAATTTGATTTTTCTTAGTGTGTTTTCTGATTAAAATATATATATATATACATATGAATGATTATGTTGTGATTATGATTGCAAAAAAGTCCTGATTACAAGGAGGTCAATAACAGATTTCTTGGCTTGACTCACACCAAATAATTTGGAAAGGTTGAACAGAACATTCAGATTGATTTTAAATGGTGGAATTTATTGGGTTTTGGGCTTTTTTTGATGCTGATTTTTTTAGTCTTTTTTTTTTTTAATTATTTTGGTTAAAGATACTTTAACAGTTACAAATTAAAAAATGATATAGCAAATACTTACATTAAAAGTAACATTTACATTTGAAAAAATACAGCACTACCAACATTTTGAAGTCTCTTATTTAAGTAGTATTTTTAAAGAAAATTCAGAGCATCTCCCTCCCCATCTGGCAGAATGAATTTCTGAAGCATCCAGGAGTGGCTCAGTATGCCTTTTTGCCAAAACCCCCTTTTTCTGAAGATTTTTTGTCCAGCAATTTTGGTAATCACAGCTATCTTGTATACCGCAGTTATAATTATGAACACTAATAGTATACTTTTCAGAGTTTTCTGATAGTTTGAGATAAGTAAAATAGATAAAACCTCAAGAGAGGAAACCAGATCTCCATGTAACCAGTGCAAGCGGTGTCTCTTACAGCCTGCTCTGAGAATAGGTGAGATCCCACCCCACATGGTGCACTGGGGGAAGAGGTTGATGTGCTGGAGGATGAGGTTTATCTGCTGGAGGTTGAGGTTTATCTGCTAGAGGATGAAGTTTAGCTGCTGGAGGACGAGGTTGATCTGCTGGAGGACGAGGTTGATCTGTTCATCTATTGACTCCAAGTCAATAGATCTTGAGTTCGTAACAGATGCCATAGAGTTTCCAATCAAAAAATACAGGATTTTTATTTATTTATTTATTTATTTATTTTAAAGGAGAAAGTCTTATTCCTCGTGTGTAAAGTACTTTTACTAATTATTAGCGTGTTTTCAAGGGATTCATGTTGGATTCTCAGCTCTATGCCTTTAAAAGTGGTGACATTGGTACTGTAAGTAGATATTTACTTTCATAAAATCATACCAGAGTCTTCTGAGAACACACAGAAGCTAAATATGTAAAGCAATGGAACCTATGGAGTTACATGGAGCTGTCCTAGAGTAAATGAGTTAATGTGGTGCGTGCATCAGTAATAGCTCCTACAGCTGCTAACAGATGCATGTGTAAGAAGTTGTATATATTTTCATAACTTAAAGCATGGTAACTGTAATTCTTCTTTGCAGGTGAACAAATGCTGAACATGTTGCATAGAGACAACCTTCCAACCATCTGGAAAAGAAAGTGTTTTCCTGTGGTATTTAATGACCCCTGGTTAATGTAAAAGCACTGTTTATGGTCCTGACTGAGATCAGTAATTAGCTTTCTGTAGGTAGGAGGTAGATTGAGCTAATGTAAACTCTGATGGTAATGGGAAAGAAAGAAAGGGGAAAAAAAAAAAAAAAAAAAAAAAAAGTGAAATCCTCAGAGTGGAAATCATTTGAAAGAGAGTTCTCAGAAAAGAAGAAAGGAAAACCTGTGTGTTCCTGATTAGCTTTGAACATATTTTGGAGTCATGCAAAAGAATTATTGTGTTACAGCTTTTTTTTTTTTTTTTTTTTAATGGCTACATATTGACTGAGACCTATCAGGGGACCCCATTATTATTCTTCAATTTTTCCATTTGTTGTTTAAATTGAGAATATATTATGGAGCTTATTTTCCTGGTAAAACTATTTTTATTCCAATAGGGAGTGAAAATACCAATATATGTTGGCTTTGCAATCTGACTAGAACTACCTCCTGAAACTAAGCACTGCCCTCACAATGAGCTGATAATTCCAATCTCTTCTTTCCTCTCTCTGATGTTACAGCCAGGCAGGCAGATGTGGCCATCTCCAGAGGAACTGCAGCTGGAAAGCCTCAGCACTTCTGCAGGGTCCTTCTTGCTGTTACTTTAATTTATTCTTCCTATGAAATTCTACCAGCAGTCATGTATATTTGATCGTGAGAGGGCCAAAAGAAAGTCATGTTTGTCATCTTTTCTTAATCTAGAGCACTGTGCATAAGATAACAAAGTCTATTTCCTATAATAATGATTCAATAATAATGTGAATGGAATACAAATTTGCCTTAGTGGTATTGGAAGGGTGGTTAGAAACAGGTGGCTTTTATTTATGAAATAAGTACGTAAAAAGTTTATTTATATTTTAAAAATGAGAGAACAGCTGAATTCTAATTGCTACCTATGGAAGCAGCACACAGAATCTTCAGCTTTAAACTTGTAAGGAATTTAGCAAGGACACAGATACAGAAGATTTCAAAGAAAAACATGTAGAATATAGATGTTGAGGGAATCTCCTGATACTAATTAAGTGAATTATACTTAATTGGCCAATGCTTCAGTCAGACTAGCTTTTATTTTTGATTTACACAACAGACAGTGTGTTTGTCTAAAGACTTTGATATTTTTCTTAAATATTATGTTCTATGAAGGACACTCTATCAGCTTCTGTGCTCAGTGCTTTGGTTTCTCCTGTTAGCCTGAATATCTTGCTCATCTATGTCTGGTATTAAAAAATCTCTTGCTGAGTATTACAAGGCTATTTTTCCACTTTGAAGTGTATTTTCTCTCCAAGATGAGAGTACTGTGAAAATAAATAAAGTCAATACACCATCTATATAAGAACATGACAGATTAATTTTGGGTCTCACTATGTGAGTGCCAAAGCCCTGGTCATCCTCTCCAAGGAAGGGTTTCACATGATATATATTGAGAAAGCCAATCTCATTTACAGATAGACTACTGTTATTGTTCAATAATTAGCAATATTCTAATGTTGGGCCAGAAGTGAGTTTCCATAAGATATTTTAAAAGAAACACAGAGTTAGAAATTCTGCTGCACTCCTCCAGCATTTCCCTGGAGCTCCGGTGTGCATTTGCTGCACAGATGGTGCAGCAGCAATACCACGCAGTGCTGTCAGATCCCTGATATACCTGTGCAGCACCGTGAGTGCAAGAGAAATGAAAGCCTGAGCTCCACATTTCCCAGCATTTTAGGGATTAATTCTCCTCTTTATTGGTTCACTGATGCCTCCTGGAAAACTTAAAAAATATCTCTGTGAGAATATAATTCTGCATCTGAGTTAAACTAGATGTTGTCTTAGTTTGCTTTGATCATTTTTCACTGTTATTGACATTCCTTTAAATTTATGTGATATTTTTTATCCTGAGGAGTTCATAATCCATTGGGTCAGATTGCATCAGATATCATAGCCATGGTTTGTGAGGCCAGAGGCTTCCATAATTTATCTCTGCCTGGCCATTGCTCAACTGCTTGATTTTGTAAGGACTTGTACAGTTTTCAGTTTTGGGGGAGGGTTTTTTTTACATTTTATTTCTTTGTTTGTGTGTAGTTAGGAGGCACATATATGTACTTACTGTGTTTGCATGTGTATTATAGGTAAATATGAAATTTTTAGCATGCAGTTTATTGTACTGAGGGTTACACACACAGTGAATGAGTAACTCCTGATTAATTAGCAAAGTTTTGCACTTTTCCAAGGAAGAAACACATAAGAGCTATCTGAGCTTTTCTTTCATGGGAAAATGGTCTTGTGGGCCTCTCATGCATCTGCTCAGCCTTTATTAGAATTATTTTAGGATTGTCTGGTCAATGCTGCTGTTTCATTTGTGTTATAGTAGTTTCATTTGTGTTATGGTAGTTTCTAAAAGCCTTTCTGCACATTCATAGTGAGGTGACTTTAAAAAAGAATTAAAAACTAAATGGGCAAAGAAAATAAAAAGAAGTTACTTCCTCTGCCATACAGAGATGGAACTGATATGTAAAGAAATGGTTTATGTGTACAAATTCTATAATGAGCCTACAGCCAGCTGATGTGACTCCTTATCTGCCAAGTACAGTGCTTTAGGTCAGTCCTTTCTGCTGCTGTTGATGAGTAATTATGCATTTGGAAGTACTCATTTTGTGCTATCACCCTGCTGACATGAAGGACTGGTACTAAATGATTGCAAAGGTAATGCAGCCAAAGCTGAGGTTGGCACGAGGCCATCTCCAAGTCAGGACATCACAGCACCTCTGCTACATCCAAAACCTGTGTATTCACTCTGCTTCTATTATAAAATGAAACACCTGATTAGAGCAGGTTTTCTAAGGTGATGTCAAATCACACAACAGAAATTAAACCCAAAAGTTTTACAAGTGCCAGATGCTGGAAATAGTAAAATATTTATCATTCTCATGGGCTGGTGCTCAGCCAGCAGTTACAAAAAATCTAAATTCTACTTATTCCCCATTATGGGCTCAGTACTATTTTGCTAGAAGGGAAAGTGGAATTTGTGAGATTTCAGGGAAGAGGTGATGCTGCAGTATTTGCTAGCTAATGTACTATCATACCACATCCATTTGTAATGTGCTGTGTTCCCTGGTTGATTGCCCAGGGTAGCGCTCAGAGTACCAGAGCAGTGTGGCAACAGATACAGTGGCAAAGTCAAAAATAAAGCCAAAGGTGGTGGATGAAATATATTGACTTTGTAACAGTGAGAAAGTGGATCAATGCTGGACTTAGACTTGTGGCATTGGGCTTTTCTCAAGCAATCACTCTGTTGATTTAAGATCATTGGTCTGGAGATGCTGCAAGAAGCTGAATAGGTATGAAATCTTTATCATGTGCCACCTGCTTTCTTCTTTCTCCTGTATTGAAGGATTTAAAATGTGCCTATTCTCCTATGAAACAAGAGTAAGGTTAAAGAAATTCCACAGTTAAGGAGTAAAAAACCCAAAATGCTAGTGCAAAAATTTTCAGCCAGTGAGGAATGAAATACTCTTTAGCTTAACTAATTTAGTTCTGGTTTTAGCCATTTAAAGTCAGAAAGGATTATACATTAAATGTAATACAACCAATATTGAAGCAGTTTTAATTTGGAATAGATTTGATCAAATGTCACTTCTATGTTACACAGTGAAGTGGGGTTTTAGCTCAAAAGAAAGAAAAGGCCCAAATTTGTGCCCATTCTCTTTGCCAGCAGTACCATGCCTCTGACAGATGATGGGGATGGTTTATTTCTGGGGCATGGTCTCACCACTGCTCCCTCAGATGTTCCTTCCCCAGTGCAGGGAACTCTCAGCTGTTCCTGCACTGGCTACACAGCATCTTTAGGTTCTTAAACTGATCCAAATGCAAAACTCTTGACATGCGGTGCCCTTAAATAACTACAAAACAACCACATGAGGTGCCTCAGAGAGGGACCAGATAGGCACCTGGGGGCAAGAATTGCTACATTTACTTCAAGCTGAAGCATTCTACCCTTCAGTTAAAGAAAGAAAGTAAATTGTCTCTTGAAAGATCAGTGTGTATATGGAATCCTAAAATCACATACCCAGAGTGGAAGTCATCTGCTCCACACTTTGTGCTCTCCCAGACAATTTCCTGCACATCCTTTAGATAACAGTTTGAAAGATAACGTCCTGAAATCCATTGTGTATATGCTTATGAGGTTACACACAGGTAAGGGAGAAGATAAAATGGCAAGTTGTGCATGAGCTCAAATTCATGTACAATGCTTATTTTTATCCAAATATATCAAAGATATTTTCATATATAATTCTTTTTCCCTTTTATTCAAATTGGCTTCAGCAGAACAAAATGATTATGAAGCCCATTAATCTTAATTTTTCACACTGAGATTCATTTTACAGAACTGGAAGCTACAGAAATGGAACCATCCCCCTCTTTTTCTGTCACTGGGATATCTAAATGTAATGTAGATTGAAAATTAAATGCAAGAGACAAGATAGCAGTTTTAATAACCCACTAATTTCTAAATAAATAGACTTAGATTGATGGAAGAGAAAAAAATCTGTTTACCCAATAACACATGATAGCAGTACTTGTATAAAGAGTCTTATGTTGATTAGGATTTGCTAAAGTTTAAAATGTATTCCTCCAGTCTATTTAAATGTATGTGAAGTAGAACTGATTCTCTTATATCTTCTTCAGCCACTAACAAGAAGTTGTAAACTGGGGCAGATTTGGATGACAGGATTTCAAATCTCCTTTGTACAGTTTTCTCAAAAGGGCAAAATAATCAAGAATTTGATTTGGTACGTTGAATAAATATTCCCTTTTCTTAATGCAGCACGTGACTGCCATGAAGTACACAGCCCTGTCCAGCAATGTAACATTAAATGATGTGGTTTTAGGAAGAATTTTTGGATCATGTTTTACCTGGTTAAATTTTACCAATTGTTATTAAAAAAAAAATTTAAAATAATGTTATTTTGACTAAGACTTTTCCTGGAGAAGAAAAGGAATAATTTTCCACCACAGAAAGATTTGTATTTTACAGTGAATGTAAAATATTAGGATAGAATTCAGTAAATTATTGGTTCAAAGTTAACCTGTATACCTTCCTAAAACTGAATTTGTATTATTTTACATCTCTGAACTTGCTTTTGTAATGTAATATTTAAATATTCTCAAAAAAAAAAAAAAAACCCTGAAAAGTCTCTCACTTTTCTTGCTTTCAATTTCTGTCAAGTTATCTAAACCCATTAATTTCACCTGATATTGGTGCAAAACTAGTCCAAGATACCTTAAAATTTGGCATTTTCACAATTCAGTTCAGAAGCCTTGTTATAAAAATTCCAGGATATTCAGGTCATTTTTTGAAAACGTTCTTTTTTGATAAACTTTTGTTGATGTGCTATGAACTTCTCCCACGCATTTATGGTCTGTCAGTGATTACTGGGGATGTTCGATAGGAGCTTTGTGGCTTTGGTTTTGATTAGGAAACCATCAACACACTTAACTCATGTGAGTGCCTGCAAGACCTCTGTGTATGTCAGCAGCTCTTCAAATCGACTCTGCCACTGGCTGATGGCAAAGGTGGATTGGAATCATGTTTGAGTGCCTCTGCTCCTTACTCTCAGAAAGATCCCAGAGGAAGGTGCTGGGTAATTGCTCGTTCACTCTGAGAGCTCTCTCTTCATTATAAAATAAATAAATGAATAAAAATGAAAGAGGAAATTGCACCATTTGCGAAGTAGACCAAATGTTACTTCATAATTGTTCAGCAGAGAAGAGGGGAAACCAAATCCTGTGCTCTAAAGCATACAAGCACACAAGAAGGAATTAAAGAAGCTTCTGGATCTGTGTTGCAGACAGCTGTCTGTTTCATCCACCTGTTAGGTAAGAAATTCCCCTTTGTAAAGCCATTGTGTTGATCAACATTGGACTGGAATTTAAAAAAAAAAAAAAAAAAAAAAAAAAAAAAAAAAAAAAAAAAAAAAAAGAAGGTGGAATTGAATGGGCTATTTTTCTAAAGTATGAACACTGTTACATTTGTCTTTTTGTAAATTTGTGCAGAGAGGTTTTTGCATACACCAGTTTTATTATGACAGATATTTGAAGAATGTGTAAATCCAGCTAAGATGGACATTCTACCCACATGTAGCAGTAATTTTATTCTACTTCTTCTGCTTCTTGATTTTCTTGGCATAGCCCAGCAGAGCAGGCTGGAATGGCAGGTATCTCTGTCACGGTCTGTAAGGGGTCCTGTGGCCATTGAATCTGAAATGACACCTATCAAGAGCAAGGTGAGCCAAGCCCTGAGGGACCCAGGCAGCAGCAGAGGAGAGGGCTGAGGTAGAACCGATGGAGCAGCTGGCGTTTAGGAGATGGAGCACACAGCATACTACTGCTGTTCTTTCTAAGTGTGTCAGGTGCCTTGTTTTACAGTAGATGTGGTGGGCTGGCTCTGGGATCACCTTCCAAGCCAATCAGAACAAATTTGGGAAGAGAGAATAGCTTATAATTTGCTGCCTTCTTAATAGAGGGAGATGGGAAAGAGAAGAGCAGTTGTCTGCTGGGCTGTCTGACTGAGGAACAGACATCAGAACTATGCAGGTGCAGGTAGAAAAAAACCATCATGTTTGCGATCCTGCCTGACAGCAGAAACAAGGGTATTGAACTGAGGATTTTGCGGTGGACAAGGTTGGACAGGAACAGTTTAAAAGCCAGCTAGATAAACGCACTCAGGGCTACAGCCTGCTTCGTGATCCAGGACACAAATAGACACTTTGCTTCACTATTCCTTTGGATTTCAGCTACAGAGGTGAATTAAACTGGAGACTGGGTTTTTTGATGTTGTTTTTGTTTTGTTTTGTTTTGTTTTTTTCCAGGTGCCTTAGTGTTTTGCTTTTCTATTACAATATTTACTATTTTCAGGTTCTAATTTGAAAATGTAGGCAAAGAATTGTATGCTTTTGTCTCAGTGTTAGATTAGACATCATGCTGATCAGATTTCCCTGACACAGGCTGCCTTCTGCCTTCAGAGAGCACTGGGGTTCTGTGCTGACCTAATGGCACCTGCAGATTAAACCTGAAACAAATCAACAAAAGTCTGCTATGAAATAAGAGTGCATAGTGTTCATAAAATAATGTACAGTGCTATACAATAATATATTTATTATATAAATATAGTATAATTCTCTATTTGTACAGTGTTCAGAAAATAAAGTATTGACATCAGGCTGGCATTGGTTAAAAGGGAGACTTAGGACAACTCACTGAGGCTTTGGAAGCAACCATAAAATGACAGTCAGTTAAAATATTCTTGCTTGTCAATCACCTCTCCATCATCTTTTTTCTTTTTCTGGCAAGAATCCAGAGATGACCAATAAAATGAATAGTATGAGACACTGAGGACAAACCACTTGGGCTTACAAGAACCTGCTTTTATAGCAAACTTGATACAAGGATAAGCCTCTCCATTTGAAGCAGTAATTCTCTGGCCATTTCCTGTCCCAAATTCTCTCTGATGTCTCTGATATTTCTAATTGCAACATGTCAGTTAAAATAAACCTGAAAGCACAATAGTCATATGGCAGAGGGAGAGGTAAAAATTACAAAGAACTGCAAATATTTAGGATGTTACTGTCTCATATGTGGAGGTTACCAGGACTGAATGGAAAGTGTGGAAATTCCTCAGGTGCTTCCCTCCAGATGTGCATTGATCCAGTGGCTTGGCAGTGCTCCTGTGTCAGTAGAATCTTCTGCCAATTTGAGCAGGACCAGATGAAGGTCCCTGCTTGTGCTCCTGCTCTGCAGGAAGTCTTCCCAAGTTCCACATTTACCATTCTATTTTATGCAGAATGCCTCAAGCTCTAATCATAAGAGGAACAACTAAATCTTCAAAAGGATATCCAGTACACGTATAGATATAGATACATATATGTATAGAAAGAGGGATGTACACACACACATATACAATGTGCTATATATGTTTTCTTACTTCTTTGAGAACCAGTCTGTACTGAAGAACAACAAACAGGCAGAACCAGAAGGCTATTGGCTTGGGAGATGTTTTTGTGGACATTACAGGGAGAGAAAAATGTGGAACAATATTTCAAAACATTACACGTGTATTTTTTTCTGGTAAAGTCTAAGTAAATAAAGGTGTGGCTATCATCTTTTTAGTGGTTAATTACACAGCATATGTCCAAAACTGCCCAGATGTAAATAAACTGAATATTTATAGTTGAATCTGCATAATCTGAAAATACAGTATCTTGCATATAATTCTACCACTCTCTGGGGAGTATATTCTTGACAGAAATAAGATGGTTTGATTCACTAAAAAAACCACTTAAAAATACAACAGTAATAAAATAGTTCACAAACATAATAAATAGTGATGGTATTTTTATATGTCCATATAGCGAGTTTCTTGGAATATGTTATGTCAATCCTCACTTACTTCATCTTGAAATACCCAAACCGTTATTTCCTGTATTACATCCAGACTTGTAATAATCCTAAAACATTATTAGTGTCCAATGATGTGAAGTCAAGTGCTTCTAAAAAAAGCCTCTTAAGCAAAGTGCAAAGAAACCCACATCCAAAGAGTTATTTCTGATGGAGTGCAGGACATTAAAATGCTGCTAGATGATATCCCAGCTTGGGTTTAAAGAATTAATGAAGAACAAATGTTCTAGCTGACATGTAAGCATGAAATTCTCTCTGTGGGTTGACCTTCATTCTTTTGCAGTTAGTTAATGAGGATTCTCTTTGTTATCTTTCTTGCCGAAGAACCTCAGGGCCTTGTATCATTATTGAATGAACACAATGTCACCTCAGCTGGCAGAAATGTTTTGTCTTTTGTCAGGAAAAGAAGTTTCCTCATGTCAGCTGGTGAAAGCACAACACGGCAACAAGCAGTTGAGACCAGACATTTCAATTCAGCGAGCTTAGCCCAGTGGAGATGTTGAACCTGCTGTAGTTGTTTTGATCAAAATATTCAGGCTTCATTATTCTACGACTCTTGCATCTACTCCTCAAGTTTGTGATGCATTGTTATAAATTAATGATAAACAAAAGCATTTTATCTGGAGAACCGCTCTCAATATTCCCCTTTTGACAGCTAATTGCCATTTGTTGCAGAACAGTATGTATTTTCTTTGAAATGAAAGCCTAAAGAACAGCTGCTTTTTATCCAATTCAAAATGACAAGTGTATTGTTAACTACCTGAGGATCTTGTGAGGTGGGGATCACATCTGCTCAGAAAACTGGAGCTGTAACTTTGAGCTCTTCTGTGAGCTGTTATCTATTATGCAGAGCTGTAGAAGTGGTAGAATGATAATTGCAAATTTCATCCAAGATGAGTGTATGATTTGGGGCGCCTGCAACATTCCTAAGGTTTCCCCATTGCTCAGGGTACTTATGTTCATTACACACAGCAGAAAAGCCCCTCCCCACCCTTTTCTCCCCCCCACCCCAAAAAAAAAAAATTAAAACAAAACAACTTCTATCTGTACTTAAAAGTGCCACATGAGGTGTGAAAAGGCATTAATGGGAAACAGTGCAAGAAAAAGTTATTTATGAATTTTTCATCCAACCATAACAAAACCCACAGAGCCCCACCCTGGCCTTGAATACTTCTAGGGATAGGGAATCCACAACTTCTCTGGGCAGCCTGTGCGAGGGTCCACTAGTAATAGTAATAAAGATTTTTTTCCTACTATCCTGTCTAACCCTGCCCTCTGGCAGTGGGAAGCCATTCCCCTTGTCCTGTCATTCCACCCTTTTCCAAAGCCCCTCCCCAGCTCTCCTGGAGCCTCTTTAGGCACTGGAGGGGCTCTGAGGTCTCCCCACAGCCTTCTCTTCTCCAGGCTGAGCAGCCCCATCTCTCAGCCTGTCTTCACTGGAAAGGTGCTCCAGCCCTCTGAGCATCTTCCTGGCCCTCCTGTGCCAATGTGCTCCTTCCCATTGCACAAAGACACATTTGTATTTTAATAAATCACAGCAGGATCAGCCTGTTCTCTGTCAAAGCTTCTTATGAGAACCATCCCAGAAAAGACAAAAAACTCAGTGATCAAGCTTTCCTTTGGAAAGTGAGAGACATAGGCAAGAGTTCTTATTCCAGTTAATATTTGTCTATTTTTTTTATCAGAGATGTCTTCTCTCTAGGATTTTGATTAGAATTTCATTTTGCCAGTTTTACTTTCAAAAGTCTGGGGTAACATGAAATAAATTGCATGTGATAAATCAGAAAAGAAAACAAACACTGTTGGAAATTTCAGATCACTCCAAGCTGAACTCTTGTGTGAGATAATGGTGATTATTTTATTTAAATAGTTTTGCCTACTTTAATACTGTGAAGAGCAATAGTCTGTTATAGTCTGTGCCATAAGGTAATGAGCAGCAGCAAATGAAACCTGAAATTATATGATATATTCAGAGGTTTTGTTATGTTGCACTCTGCCTTATAGACCCTTTCCCTTTTCTTTTAAAGAGGATTAGATTGTTAGATACACATTATTATCAATCCCATTAGTTATTAATGTAAAATGGGAAGGAATGACATTTGTGAGTTTTTTTATCCCAATATTCAGCTTATCTTGAGTCTCATAAGCTGCATTTTTGAGCTGACAGGGACATATGTTTTCTCAAAGTCATTAAAATAATGCTGTATTAAATACTTATCTAAAGTAAGACAAGTACAACTGCGATACCTTCTGGTTATTAGGATACATATGTCTAATATACATTCATTTTGGAGTCCCTTAGGGGACAGCCTTGTTATTAATACAGCAAAGAACAGCTGAGTGAGCATATGGTTTATTAAGACATGCTTATATTAATTATATGTGAATACTATTCAAAAGGGTCACTGTTCTATAACTGAGAGACCCTTTGTGATCACTACTTAGGAACTCAAAGCTCAGTAGGATTAGTCTTGATCCAATCTATTTGTCTCTGGCTGGAAAAATCATTATATTTGTGTCTGGGCAGGAAATTAATGAAACACTTCAGAACTTAAGACCATGACAACTCAAGCAATTAATGAATATGCAGAACTGAAGGAAATTTTGCAGGCATGACGGTATTGCATATGGGAAGTCTAAAGCTCACATATTTCTGTAATACCTTATGCAGCATCTGATCCATAATGCAGCCTTGCACAATGTATATAATAAAGCAGAAAAATTTGGGAGTTCCAGGCCAAAACTAAAAACCACCTATAATCCTGTCTGCCCTCTACTGCTTGACCTATTTGCTTTTTGAATATTGTAATTTCTGCCCTGTTACCTAAAACCTAAAGTGAAAATTGCTGATGATCTGTTATTCTTAAGGCTGTTTTTCATTGCAGGAGATGACACCACAGTGCATCACTGCATCTTTTACTGGGGTGCTAGGGAGAAGATTGTTTTAGCATGAAAACAAAAGCAACATGGATTCAGTCTTGGAGGAGAAGACCCAGTGGGGAACTGTCGGGTTCGTTCCCCAAGATTCTGGTGGTTTTAGAGTCCTTTGCCCCCTTGCACAGCTCTGTGCCAAACCGATGAAAGAGATGGAGTCTTCACGTTTAGATTTTTCAAGGTTGCATACTTCATTTGTTGTTCTTATCTTACAATTTTCTCAGTCCAACAAGATGTTTGCAGCTGCTTGGACTTCTGACGACTCCTCCCGCCCAGGGCTGTCCTTATCTTTTATACTAATTGCTACGTATTCTTTATTTACTATTAATTGCCGATGCCTATCACTATTACCAAAAAGGTCATCTCTACTCGGACCCAATCCTCACAAACTACCTTGTGCCAACGTCACTGCCGAAGTGGAGTGAGGGAAGAAGAAAAAAGAAGAAGGAGACAACACCCCAATTTCTCCATCTTGCCCCCATTCACTTCAATGCTAGAAAACTAAACTTACTGTTTTTTCACCCTGTGATAAGCTAAACTACTATTTTTCACACTCTTGTGGCCTGTAAACCCTCTCGCAGTGAAGGAAGTGTTTCCCATGGACTGAGATCAAAGCCAGTGTCCCTCTGAGATCCGGGCTGGGGTCCCAGGCCCCCCTGCCCAGGTCTCTGACCCTCCAGGGCAGCCAAAGGAATGCCCTGGACTCCAACAGGGAACAATCTGCAGACTGTTCAGTTTTATCTTTCTTTTTCTCACTCTAAATGCCCTCTGGTCCCAGAAAAGGTGCAGTTCATACCCAACACCTGGACTCACAGGTTCCGTGTCAGCTTTGCGTGACTTCTGCGCGTGGCAGGGCTCCTGTGGCAGTGCTGGAACGGAGCAGGCTGTGCCTTGGCTGCCGCTTGGCTCCTGAGCCAGGACTGGCACAGGCCGCACAGGACACAACTGCAGCAAAAATGCACTAGGAGGAAAGATGGTTTCATCAAGGTTTCTCCTTGTTCCGTGGAGAGAATAGAGAATGCCATATTGGATATTTCCCGCTTAGCAGAACATGAAAATTCAAACAGAATGTGTCAGGCTCCAGAACTGTGGAAGCAAACCTGTATAGTAAGAACAACAGCCTGGCTGAGGGGCAGGAGGGGGTCAACAGCCTCCTGTGAGCTGCAGGTCTGGGAGTTTTAATCATGGTTTTGGTAGCTCCTTGCGGGAGAACAGGTGGAGATGGTGCTGGAGGCAATCTTGCCCCTGGTGTGTTGCAGCTGTGTTAATTACCCAAGAGTGGGAACAGCCTTGCCCTCACAGCTATGGGTGATAAAAGAGTGAGTGAGTTGGTGGAGTGGTTAGTTGGAGTTTGTTGGCTGTGCTGGGAGGAGGAAGGGACAGGAGAGGTTAGGTGGCTGTGCTGGGGAGAGGAAGCAGTGAGCTGGAAATGCAGAAGGAAGGTAGAAGGAGAGACAGAGCTGTGTGGAGCTCCTCATGGGACTGCAACGTAGAAAAAGGTATGAAAGACCTTTAGACAACTAGGTGCTGATACTTGAAGCTCCCTGAAGTCTGTAAAGAAGCACTCTTGGGTGCTGTGGCCATCTCAATGTGACAACAGCTCCTGGTTTATTTAGTGAGGCATTTAAGGGACAACACTGGAATAGAGATCCTGATGCTGGACAGCATGGGAGGGGCTGTAGCCTTTTTTCAGGGGAAGCATTTTAGAGTCATGGTTTGAGAGCAGGCTTTTGCATGTGGCTCTTGGTGGCCTTCTCCCCTGTGAAGGAGAGGCTTTCATAGTTCTAAATATCTCTCAGTAATTTTTTATTTTGGCGTTTAGCTTTTGAACCTTTTCAGTTACTAAACCTTGTAGCCGAAGAAATGACAGATTTTTTTGTGGGGTTTTTTTTTTTTTTTTAGTCATACAGCATATGCAAAGAAAGGAATAAATAAAAGTATAAAAACAGTAGGGCATAAACGACTTTGCCGTTTTCCCAAAATATTCTTCATAGTCTTCAAGAGCAAATACAAGCACCTGCTTTATTCAGTGCAGGGAGGCATCTGTTAATTCCATTGGAAATGCAAACGCATATTTATAGAGTGTTTGGTGGCTAAAATGTAATTTTTATCTATCAAGCTTCATATTTAAAGATTTTTTTTCCCTTTCTTTTATGTGAGTGTTTTTTCCTAAACCAATTAGTAAACACTGCTGGTGTTTGACATATATTAAGTGTCCTGGAAGCTGGAAAACAAAGTTCTTAAATGTTGGTATAGCTGGTAAAGGACAGAAAATTTCTGACACATTCAAACTGTGAATGTGTTACTTGAATTGTAAGGAGCTGAGCATTTGAAAATTGACACAATTCCATAAAGTCTTACTACCAGAAGAGACAGGTGTTGTACTTTAATCACACTAGAAGAAACAGCTGAGGTATAGTGCAACAGCAATAATTCCGAGCTAGAAGCCTACAAATAATCTAGCTGCAAATTATATTGTCAAGTGAATCAAAATACTTCATAATATATTCTAATGCATATTAATTCGAGAGCCCTATAGGGGACAGTCTTGTTATTAATACACAGAGGAACAGATGTGATAGCATATGGTTTACCAACTTGTATTTATGTTAATTCTATGTAAATAGGATTTTAATAAGGTAGCATTAGTCTATAGCTTCATTTTCCTAATATATATTTCTTCATTGAAGATGATAATGGAATTATCTAAATTGGGGTCTAGGATCATAGGAAAGGTTAGTGGAAAGAGTCCATTTTATGTAAGACATGAAAGGGGGTAAAAAGGCATCCCTTTTTGAACATTTTGTCACTTAAGCTTTCAGTGGAGAAGTTAGAATTATTTTATTCACCAATACTGACATTTCTAAAAATTGCTTGATATCTACTCTTACCATTTTTAGATTCTTACTTATTTTGTGTTGATTTTTGGTAGCTTGAACTTGGGAAACTTGCGAAATTTTGTATTATGCCTGAAAATTTCCAGCATTACCTTATATCTGATGTCCATTGAACTTGCTATGCAACTCCTCGCTGGCTGTCAGCTGGAAAAGCTGTGAGTGCAATTCTCTGTTAGCTCAGGCTTCTCGGCAGCTTCCTCTGGGGCACAACTTTTTTTAATTATGCTCCCAGGCACTGCTTGGAGCCATTTCAGTGTGTGATGAGAACAGAGTAAGCAATTGGTGTTCCTGCAAGCAGGTGAGGAAATACAGTACTAATCAGCACTAGTGCTTCAGAGGACTTTGGAAAAGTTTCTGCTTGCTATTAGGAATTTCAGGTTTAATCTGTTGAATCAAACTTTTGTGTCACCTTCTGTTGAGCTGCACCATTATAGTTTGGAAAGTTAAGTTTTGTGTCTCTGGCCTAAAAAGTCACGAGTTATATTGCCCAGAACTTCCAGTTCATAACTGGAAAATTGTAAATAAAGGACAACAATGATTTTTCTCCCCAATAGATAGAGCTATCGCTTTCTTCCTTCAAGAAAAAAAAAAAATCTGAAACTTATTTTGCATTTCTAAAGAGAAGGGGTCTTGGGGGGTGGGAAGTGGAAATGTTAAACTTGTTTAAGCTTAAGTGCAGCTTATAAATGGGTCTAGCAAAACCTTGTTGTGCAGGTACATCAAAAATACTCTGTTTGGGTTTAGTTGCTTTTATTTTTCCTCCAAGTTTAGAGAAGTTGTTTAGAATACCCCATGTGCCGGTGTTCTGTGATTATGTTTTGAATAAGTCAGCAGCGGGATTTGGAATTGTAATTATTTGAAAAATTATGACAAAAGTAATGCTTCAATGTAAATACCAAAAAAGAGTTAGGGTGCTTGGCTCTTCTCTATTCTGTTCCTTAGCTCTTGGGTGTAATCAAGGACCCACAAAAGTAACAGGTAATTCTTTCTAGCAAAATACTGCTTCTAGGGTGTAGTAAAGAGAGCAGGAATGTACTGTAATCACAGAAGGGTGCAGCTTCCCTTCTCAAGCTTTTGGAAACCGTAAATTTGCATCTGGACAACTCCATGGAAACAGACTTAAGGCACAACAGACGATGAAAGTACTTTTATTTTTTGAGTCTCTAGACAGATAAATAAATACCCTGGAAAAACTGAAAACTAAGCAAAACAATTTAGGAGTTTTGTGTTCCTGTGTCTATATTTATGATAAACCATGCTGTAAGTGGTCAGCAAGGAATATTTCCTCTCACCATGAGATACATCTGTGCTCATAGAAAGAAACTCTGGGGATTCATAATACAAGCAAAGTGAAAGGACTGTTTGTGTCATCAGCAACAGGGGGTTATCGGATCATACATCTTTACCTGACAAGAGGTGGCAATTTAATCTGACAAGTTTCCTGCCAATGAGGACGGCTTTAGGAGCTGAGCTGCTTTGGTAAAGATTTGACATGTCACTGAGGGATGTTGTGCACGAGCTTGACAATAAACTGGAACTTGCTAATGCAGTTTAGGGTAGCTGTGAAAATTTATTAGAAACCAGAGTCTGTAAAATTACTCTACTCCAGAAATGTTTTTCCTTCCCTGCTGAATATATGTGATATTTAATGCATAAAACATATTTAAAAAATTGTTTCCTGATCATGTAAAACAAATCTACAGTAATGCCCAAGAAATGGGAAGGAATTCAGTTAAAGGCATGGGAGAATAAACAGAATGAGAGGGGTGCCTTCTGTATCCATTGGAGAAGCCTGTGTAAACTGAAGATCTGACTGATGAATTTGTGTCCTGCCTGGAAAACTTATTTGTGTACCCTGGCCAGGGACCTAAAAGGACTTTAGAGGCATGCAAAGCTGCAGGTGATACCTGAGCATCACTTGCAGCTGGACACCAGGCTCAGGATGTGGGTACTGGACCAAAGCTTGCAGACACCTTTCAGCAAACACTCCAAACGTTCTTTTAATTCTGGCTACCAGCTGACCAATAAAAAATAATATTGTGTTTGTTTTGCAAAAGTAACTCTTTCAGTGTGAAATGAAAAAAAAAAAAATTAGCTGCATATTAGATAAATTTCTAAGTTTGCTATAAGGATTTTTGAGGTGTTTGGGATAAGGCATTCCTAATC
Organism: Hirundo rustica; assembly: GCF_015227805.2. NCBI lineage: Eukaryota > Metazoa > Chordata > Aves > Passeriformes > Hirundinidae > Hirundo > Hirundo rustica. The sequence continues at coordinate 12,618,907 of NC_053463.1, forward strand.
CCGAATGGTGAAACTGATCTCGTAGCCGTTCAGCACTCTGAGATTTGTTGACAAATGCCACGAGGAATAATATTGTTATGAACTCACAAAATTTGTGAATAAACTTTCTAATGAGAGAAGTGTGTATAAAAAAAAAAATGGAAAGAATTGAAGGATCTGCCCAAGTGCATGTTCAATCCTAGAGCCTTTTTTTGAATCATTTCCTTGTTAGCTCTTGATAACTCTTGGAGAAAAGCACATTTAATATACCTACCTTTCCTAATGTGGATATTTTTATACTTTCTAACCAGGCAGTCTTCTTGAAATTTCATGGCAACAGAAAAGAGTATCATTGCTTGAAAATTTCATTGATTGCTGAAGGAAGATGAATCTTTGTACTCTTGCTGCACATTTTGTGACTTCAACGGAGGCAGGTGTCTGGGCAAAGTGTCTGTAATAGTGCTTGGATAAATTTTTATAATTGTCAGTATTAAGGTGGGCTAAGATACCAAAATCCTGACTCTTCTTTCTAATGGCTACCTTCAGTCAAAAGGGGAGTAAATTAAATGACAGAGTCTGTTCTAGAACAGATATAACTTCGTACATATCAAGGCTGGGAGAATCCCAAGAATGTTTCAAAGCTGGTTTAGTTTGTCTTAATTTGTTCTTTTTATTCTCTTTGTGCAGAGTGAATGTATTGATCTCACAAGTTAATGAAAAGCCTAAGAAAAAAAAATCTCCAGAATCCTTCAAATGGCTTTCAAACACATTACAACCAATTAGGAAACTGAGGTCGCCATGGGTGTCACTGGTGGCCAGAGCCAGTCTGAAAGTGCAAGAGGGGGCTGTACTCAGGGTGGGCTCACACCTCTCTCCTGGCTTTGCTTTTTCTGAAGGCTCTCTGCAGCTGCAGTTGCTCACTAATTGCACCACTTTGGCTCTCCTTTTGGCATATTTCTGCCATGTGGTGACATCAGCTTTCTAATTGTATTTTAATTGAGAGTAGTTCATGGACTTCAACAGCATGTCTTGGCAGCTGGCATCTTGCTGGGGAAAGAGGCTTGAAAGAAGGGAATCCAGTTTTGGAGAGTAGTGTTTGCAAGGAGATACCTTTTTAATAAAATTCCTTGGACAGCAACCTGTATTTTGTAAGTGATAATAAAAGAGCAAAGGTCAGTTTGGGAACCTGGGTTGTATGTAATTTTATGATATTAGGCCTGGTGACATGATTTTTATTTGCTTCTGACTCTTGAGATGGTTTCCATAATGCTCTAACACCTTGGCCATTGAATTACAGAGAGTAAGCCCTGTTCGAAGCCAATTCATGCTGGAAGGGGGTTATATTTTGGTAAGGAGCAAGAATATCCTGCTCTGAGCACAATTTAACTGTTAGAATATACTCAAAATAGATCAGAAACTAAATGTAAAATCAGGTTTGTAAGAAACAAATATTTAAACAAATATTGTAATAATAAGCTAAGTCTGTGGTGTCACAGACTTCAGGATTTTGCTGAGAAGTCAGAACTGTAATTCTTTAGCAGATTATTTTATGAGGGGGCAGGTAGGACGTGTTTTTTCTACCAGAAAGTGCCTCCCTGGACAAGTCTTGATGTCATGCTTATTGTTTGCATAGCTCTGCTCTTCGTCTGCCAGAACTCCATTATTGCACCAGTGCAGAACCTGCAGCAGCCCCCCAGCCTTGGATACTTTTCTGCTGGAGGGGCTGGTGAGCTCCAGTGTGCAAGAGCAGCTCATCCAGAGCCACTCTGGGCAGTGCATTGCTCAAGCTGCCTTGTCCACCTTTGCTCTCTTTATTTGTTTCTCTCCCCTGCTGCTTCAGGGGGATCAGCTGTGCGTTGCCAATTAGGCTCATCAGCATTGTCAATAACAGATGTGGAGCTCCTGGTAATCCCCCACCCTTGCTAGTGGACTGCAAGGGATTCTGGCTGTTTGTGATGAGATTGAACCCTTATCCCCCCAGGGAGCCAAGTCGCTGTCAAAGACCAGGAGTCATTTTATTCTGTTCTGTGTTTTAAGGGTTCTTTCACCACTATCTTGGTCCCAGTTGGTTTGATTAGACTTTGGTTTTGGCTGTGGGTTCCAGCTTGCAGGAAAACATAATTAACTTCATCACAAATCAACATGAAAATGATAGCTGAAGAAGTCTGCTTCAAGCTAAAGGTAATTGCAAGAGGTTTCATTATCTGTCAAGTAGATTATTTGGACATGTTTTGAAATGCAAGCTGCAAGCAAAACTTTCCAGTTACCAGCCAGCATGCCATTACAGGGCAGACCTGAAAATATGTTTCATTAGACAGGAGGCTCAAAGATTTCAGTTTTTGCACGCTTACTGTCACTTTTGCTTGGGGCAGCCCCTCCATGCATGTTCTTTATTTATTCTGAAATGAGGCAACTGTGGTGTTTGTGCTATAGTGACTCTGCTCCTCCCAGGGGAGTGATTCTGTTTAGGGAGAATGTAACACTTGATGACTTCTGCAAATAAGTAGAAATCAAAGTGGTCTAGACTGTAAATTTGTTCCTGTGAATATCTCCTCTTGCAGGGTACGGTTTTTTCCTGGAAGAGCAAGTTCTATCTAATCTTAACACTTTTGCTGTAAGAGTTGGTCTAAGCGTGCCATGGAGCCTGTAGGTGAATAAGGAACCTACAGATTTGTCCTCTGGCCATTAAACAGGAGTGGGTGAGTGTCACAGCAGAGTGCTTGTGTTTTCTCTTAGAGCTCAAGAATAATATTGGAGGACTGCCACAATAATGAGTCTGAAATACTGTCTAATTACTGATAGTGTGAAGATAAATATTTAGCATCTGAAGTTACTCTCTCATGAGCAACCTCAACAGAGTGACACATCAAAGTATTTATGTACATGCTATGGACCCTTGAAACTGTGAACTAAACAAGTAAACAAAGTCTCAGCTCAGTTTTGTGGGTCACTTGCTGGTCTGAGCAGCAGGCAATGACACAAATTCTCATGAACCTTTAGCTTTAGGTGCTAGTGACAATAAGTCAAGGACATGGGAAAGCACACCACAAAACTGGAATTTAATTTCAGAAGGTATCATAATTTTTTAATTTGGCAAAGACTGTATGAGAGCCTGAGGCACAATTTCTATGAGGAAGATGAATTACAAAGCTAGAAAAATACCTACTGATCTGAAAGGAGGTAAGAGTATTTGACTCGTCTAAATTGCAGTGCTGAATAATGATCTTGTTCTCACCAGTAACATTCTTGATGCATTTACCTATTGAGATTGTAAGTGTTTTCTGGGATATCTTAAAGTCTGAACTCAGACTGGAGCAAAGCACTTTGCTGCATTTTTTTTTTCATTAATCAATGCAGTAATTTTTTTCAAAGCTGCACAGATCATCCCAAGCTTTTGTTCCACGTAGAAATTTAAATACCAATACGATATCATGGCTGATGGATTATTGATTAATAACAAAGTTTTAATCCTCTGGATATTGAGTATATTATGAAGCTATTATACTGACATGAGTGCATTTCATCTCATCTGTCATTAGGAAGTTAAAAATTATTTAACTTTAGTGCTTCCTCAGCAAAATTTTGTTGAAATTAGATTTGCTTAAGTTATCGCCTACAACAAGTTTTTGAAGTGAGTTATGAATCCCTTGAAATGAGCTGTTATCAACTGATGATCACTTAGGAGTTCTTATTTGAATTCTGTCTGAGGGGAGACTCTAAATTTTCTGGAAGGTAACTTGTAAGTGTTAGATCTTAAAAAGGAGTTTATTATGATATTCTCTAACAGATGAGTTTGTTCTCAATGATTATTTTCCTGTCTATTTTGCTGAGCCCACTGGGACCTGTGGGAAAGGCATTTCATGGGAAAATGTACACTGGGGTGAACATGCAGGTCTACTTATGCCATCCTAGATTGGCAGAACAGGGGGTTCTCAGAAGGATAGTAAGTTAAAAAAAGTGTCAACTGCGGATACATCTTCCATCATCAAAAGTCACATACCCTTGCCTGAATTAGGATTAAATCACACTTGCTGCATAGCCCTCTGTGTTGATTTGTACTTTCTTTGTGTGTCTGAAAAGTGGGTTTTCATTTACTCCTGCTATCAGTTCCCGAGTTGATATCTTTGGGTTTCCCATGGCAACAGATTTCTTTGTGACTGAGCAAGTATCATTTTCTTGCTTTGGGTGTTAGCTAAGGTATGAATGCAGAGCCTCAAACAAAGAGATGGTAAAATACACTTTTCAAGGAATACTTTCTTTGAATCTTAACTGTTGTTTGTTGTTTTGATGTTTACTTTTTTTTAAGCATAAAATTGGTGTATGATTTCTTACCCATTTAGAATATGTAAATACTGCAAGGCTTGATAGCAAGTCTTTGTAAGCAAAATGCTTTTAGTGCTTGAGATCAGAACTCTTGTGGAAAGTTGAATGAATAGCTCAACTTGGTGGTTTGTTTATTGCCTTTTTGCTTGACTTCTGATCATTTAAGTTCTTGGGAGAGACTGTGATACTAATTACACTAAATATGACTCTATTCTTCTCTCCTTATAATGATACCTAATTTTATTTTCACTTTTGTAGGTGATTTCTGTGGAAAAGACCTTTTTTGCCCAATAAATTCTGTTATTATACGACTAGCTATGTCCACTATTCCTATCATGATACAAGCATTTTTTAATCCCCAGGAGCTACATCGACAAAATGCGAGATGCATCCTAAAGAGAAGGCTCCCTTCCAAGAGACATGGTGTTGACAGAAACCCATTGTAGTAAGGGATTAATCTTTACTTTTCCAGATTTGTTCTATTATGTGTAATAACTCCCCCAGGCAAGAAGAGTTAGTAGTTGCACTGCTACAACTTGAAGCATCCAAATCGATGGGATGTAAGGCTGATACAGCTGTCTGTCTCATAATTATCAGTCAGAAACTGAAGCAAGCACAAAGGCAACATTTCACTGCCATGGATTTCTGCCTTGATGAAAACACGCATTTTGATAGGAATTTCTTGTTACTAAATCCCTATGAGATCTGGAACTTTAGATTATTAGGACCAATTTAACTGTGCTGTAGACAGCTGCTTGAGTCAAGTTTTAGCTTGCTTACTCTAAGTGACATGATCGGCCAAGCTGGTCTTTCTTTGAAAAGCCATAGGGGCAAACAGTTCTCTGTTGATATTTTTTTCAATGAAAAGGAAATAGTTTTTAAGAATAAAATGAGAGAAGCAGAAGTTCTTAATGTAATTTTTTTATTCTTAGTAGGAAAAAAGTGTCTGTGACAAAGAGCCAGAAGCAGACAGTGATGAAATCTCTAAGCAGTACTCTATATGACACTCTTGCAGTTGAACAGAAGCCAGTTTTCTGCAGTTTTTCAGCCCTGAATATTGCAAGAATTGACTGCAAATACCCCTTGACCATCCAGTTACTTGTTTTTTCTTCTACTATCTTGTACCACAACCTTAACCCAGTGGATGCATAGTGCTAGATCATGGAGTTGTGGTACAGCTTCAGTCTGAAAATGTGAACCTGTTCTCATTTTTGTGTCATACTCTGCCCTTATTCTGTCACCTGCAATATAGAGATTGGAAATCAATGAATTTGACTATACTTGTCTAAGTGCCAGGATATTTTCCCACTTCCTGAGTCAATGTGCTGTAGCTCAGTGATAAGTAACATCAAAGCACGTTTTGTTAATTCATTACTCTCCACAAGGTTTAATGTTTGCTCTGCAGCTGTATTCCTTTAGCCTGGCTCACCTTTAACTTTTGATATATGAGAAATAAGAACCTATCATTTCAGTCAATTGGTTAGCTGTTAAACAAGATGGATATTGTTTGAATAACTTTGCCAATACTGTACTAACTGTTTTAAAAGTGAAGGAACTCTACAAAATCTGGTCAAAGAGTAGCAATGAACTGTAAATGTAAAGTGTGAAACCTAGGCTGAAAATTCAATATTTATAAAAAGTCCTACCTACTGGTTCAGATGGACAGTACTTGCCACAGGCTGGTTTCTGCATGCACAGTGCGGGTGGTCATGCAATGTGGATAAGATGAATCTTCATAAGTGGCCTGAAATTTTATACATTTTTCTGAGAGTTAGTTAGTAAATTTTCTGGGGTTTTTTGTTCTTGTTTAAGCAATGATTTGGAAAAAGATGCGTGAAGTACCCCAAAAAACCCACTAGTAACCATAACACTTGTCAGGCAGTAATCACTGCCAGTGTTTGAAAGATGAGATTATTGCAAATGGAACTAGCAATGGTTGAATTAGCACTGAGCAGCTCTTAGTTGCAAGGCATTTATTCTTCATCAGCATGCAAAATTGGAAGGGCATATCTTCATATGGTCATTTTTTATAGGATATATTAATAGCTATTTATTAAGGCTAAAACTTGGGTACAGCACAAAAGATTTCATCAACTCTATTGTAAGATTGATAAAGCATGGTATTGATAATTCATCACAATAAGAAAAAAGGTTAAAATCTTTGTTTAATACGATTATTTTTCATCATGTATTGAATTATGAGAACTCAACATCATAAATCTTTGTTAGAGGGGGAGGATATTTCCTTTGCAGGTCTGCTGATCAGATTTCTGCAAAATTGTTGACATGCTAGAAAACAATTTAAAGAATAGAAATACCAAATAGTTGCCTTCAAAACTGTGTAATAGGACCCAGCTTGCTTAGGTTACCAGTAAACTGCTGCAGAACTAGACTTCTCTGTGGGGTCTGGTTCTAAAAATGTGTATTTGTAAGGAGAGGACTTCTTTCAAAGCATCAGTGTAAAATTTTCATTCCCAAGGACTTTAATCAACCATCCTCTAGGCAGAGGTCTATCCTGGTTCAAAGGGTATTTCAGGAATAGCTGCCACTGGGCTACAGAAGGATGTTCAATTTTGCTTATGTAAGAGGTGTTGGAAAAAACAGAACATTTTGCTTCTAAGTTTGAAGCTGGAGCTCTCTATTAGAGCCTTCAGACTGTACAAGAGGTGCTGCATTTCTCACACTGCTCATGTTGTGCATGTAAAACAAAGGTAGGAAAGAATTTTGAGGCTTTTTGGTTTTTATTAATCTGTAACAGATTTAAGAAATGCACATCTAAGTATGTCCAACTACTCAGAGAAACCATTTCCATTGTTTTATACAGATTTTCACACACCTTTTTTACCTCTTAAATATGGAGCACTTCTTTATCAAGCAGCATGAAACTTTATAGTGTTTTGCACTAGTCATTTTAGTGTTACCATAAAACCTTCTTTCCCCTTACACCTATAAAACCCATAATTTGCTGCAAGCTCTGTGGAGCTGTTCATAATATTATTTTAGATTTAGGCTTTACCATGAGCCCAGTGGACAGATTTTCTCTGGAAAATGAGACTATAGGTTGAAGGGGATTTTTTTTTGAGAGTTTGCTACCAGGACAAAAGTTTTTGCATGTATACTCAATACTATGTTTTCAAAGTAATCAGGTTTTAAAAATTAAGTTTATTAGTCTGTCATCAAACTAGCATTTTAAAGAACTACAGTAATTGACTTGTAACTTAATCCTCTGTGATTGTGTTTATATGAAGCATTATGATTTATAGAGAAGGGTTTACAAGGAATGCTTTTTGAGGTGTCTGAGAAATGCAGACCTACATAGTGCTCAGGCCTGGATGATGTACCTTGACATCCATTTCAGAGTGGAAAACTTTGATAGAGCAATTAGAAATAAATTGAGTGGCTCAGTTATACCTGGCAATCTGAAACTAATTTGGTTCATTATAGCTTAAGCTTCACATTTAAATATCAAAAACGTTGTAATTGTATTTGCAGATTAGCTTTGTGTTTTTCTGCTTTCTGTGATACATGGGCAGCTGTCATTGCTAATTTCAGGGAAATGCAATCAGAGTGAGTTTATTTTCTTGCTTTTGCAGATTTTTTGCTATGGTAACAAAAGCCTTATGAAGCCTTTTGTCTCTGGATCTCACAACTATATAGATAATGACCTACCCTTGAACCATAGCTATTCAATGTTTTTCCATGGTGAAAGGTTCTCTATTGTAGATGAGTAAACCAACTGGGTTTGTTTTGACATTTATGAAAGGAGGGGAGGGAGAAAGCACAGCTTGGCTCCATTAAAAAAAAAGCCAGACAGTTCCATTTTTTGATAGATTTGGGAACTTAAAGCTCAACTCTGCACTGAAAGTTGTCCCTTAATGTAGGTTGATCACAAGAAGGAAGCTCTGGAAGCGAATTGTGGGGGCACATGCAGAGGCAGTGCTCATTCAGGGTCCCTTCAGTGGTGCCACCTGCCTCACCATGGCAGGGACCTCTGTACCTTCACATCAGCATGTTCTTTGATGTTATTTGCATGCATAATCTGATAAATAATACCTTTGGCTTATGGTGTTTAGGGTAACTGGCCCAGCTGGGTCAGGCCATTACTGAAAGAAGCTTTACATTAATTGCTGTTTGGGTCCTTAAATTGATTTTGTGCTTTGACCGTCAGCTTGGAGACCCTTAGTTTATTGTTAAGGCTTGTCCTTGTAATATAAAGAGGCCTCTTATTCATGCCTGTTACTGTAATGTCCCATTTCTAAATGAACTTCTGCCCTTTGGGGCCTGAGATAAATTCTTGAAAATACTTGGACTTAAAACTTCCTTCTAGTTTTGAATGAATTCTTGTGAATAGCTCAAACAGTCATTATGCTACTTAAGTAATTGCAATTGGCTTCATATTCTCCTGCATTTTTTGCTTGTAATACCATAATTTTAAAGCAAATCTCTTCAAAATTACTTGCTAAAGCATCTAGCTGAAGCAAACATTATGCATTGCCTCAGGTATTTGCCTTTTTTAGGACATCTAGTTTGGACAGCAAGGCAACGAGCCTCAGCTTCATGAGTAGTCGAAGGAGTCTGAGGAAAACACTCCATTAATTTAATGTTATGATTATCCATGTGTTATTTCTAGCCTTCAGTGGATCCTAAAATGAGGGCTTGCACATCTAGTGAAATTATGTGCTCCCTTAAAGAATGGGTGTTCCAGTTTTTCTCTATCTTTAAATGAACATCTTTTGCTGAGCCTCCACACCTCACCATTTGTCTGCAAAGCGGTATCTTTCCTGACAACAGTCCCTGCCAGCAATTTCCAAGCCCCCTGAAAGAACTCTGGGGCAGGGTCTCTGGGCTATATCTTTCTTTAACATTCTTGGACACTGTATTTTATCTGAATTTCTGCTTGAGCCCATCCAAAGACTACTTTTCAGCTTTGCACATTGCTCTGCTTCTATGTTCCTTAATTTCATATTCTTCATCTGTAAGGATTTTTTCTCTGCTGTAACCTAGTTTAAGTTGGGGCCCCCTTAAATCAATAGCTGATCAACTGATTATGAAAATTAAGACAGAGGATTTGGTTTTGTTGCCTTTTTTTGTTGGCTTTTTTTTGGTCATCATAGAAGATAATTGTCAGTTTTGTTACTGTAAGACACGGGAGCAGCCTGCCCTGCACTGGAGGGTGCAGGTGCCACCAGGCTGAGCTGGGCTCACGCTTTGGCTGGCTGAGCCATCATCTGTCCCTGTCCCAAGGTGCCAGCACAGCTGTCCTCCCCCAGCCTGTGGGCTGAGAGCAGTGAGTGCCTGCAAGGGCAGGTGTCTGGCTCTGTGAGCAGACGTTCCTGCATCTGGGTGCTGTTTGTCACTATAACGAGTTGGCTTCTCACCATCTCATCTCTGAATTCCCTTAATGTGCTTGCAACCACCAGTCCCCATATTGTGGCCACAGGCTGATTTATGGGTCCTTGTCTTGTTGACCACTCTGCTAGAGCTCCTTGCGTGCTGCTAAAGCATAGGGAATGTTTGGTGGGGTTTTAAAGCACCTGAATTGTCTAAATATCACGGTGGCCAAATTGTGCCATCTGCCCCCAATGTACCCTTGTCCTTTCCTGCACTGGGTCACTTAGCCAAAAATAATACTGACATTCAAAAAAGAACTTTAGATTTTTATGAAAGTTATTGGAAAATACCATGAGCTGCATATGAAATTTGTTTCATTTGTTGACGAGTGGGTGAAAATGTGCAAGAATAATATTTCAAGTAACTCTTTACTTTCCTCTGCAGTGTAAGTGGCATTGTTGGAATGCTTCGTTTTTGCTCTTCATCTACAGGACCCTCCTCTTAGAGGAGATTTCTGTCTGCTCACTTGAGGATGCAGGATAGTTACTCAAAAAACTGTATCTCAGACATTTGTAAATGCTAATTAAGTATTCCGTCAGTAATACCTTTTTACTCCAGCTGGTTTATATCTAAGCTGCTTCTAAATGCAGCTTATATTTTTAAAGCCAAAAATAATGGGCATACAAATACGAACATTTGTTTGGGAATTAAAAATTTTAACAAGGTTTCCACTTGTCAGTTTCCTTACCTGGATTTTCCTTAGTGATATTCCCAGGGGAAAAGCTGTTACATGAAGGGCACTGCTTTGCTTGAAAAGGCTGAACGCTAAGGATGACTGTTCTATACTGGCAGCATAAACAAAACTGCTGCAAGCAATATATTGGAGAGGGATGGTGCTGCTAAGGCCAGGTGAGGACAGAGCTCCCCAGGCAGTGCTGAGCAGGTGAGAGCACTTGGTGTTGGCTCGAGATGAAGCTGTCCATGCAGAGAAAAAGTGGCTGGGACTACTTGGTTTTGACAGACTTCCTTCTTCCCCAGGATCATGATTTTTGGGGTTTTTTGTAGTGGAGGTTTTTCTTCTCACATAGACCATGGTTATTGAGAAAAGACTTCCCCAAATGTGCTGTTTCTGTCACATCCAAACCCGCACATAGTACTAAAACACACAAATTTCAGATTGGCTGACATGAGAACCATTCTATCCAAGGCTATGCTGCAGCGTGGCTTTCCAATAGCTACATTTCCAGTACTGGTTTCTTATCAAAATTTAACCCAGGTTTCAAGCAAGAAATATTTTGTCAATTGTTTATTAATAAAAAGATTTTTGAAGGAGAAATACCGGGTTTCTGTATGGGAAGGGCATTCTTGTGGAAAACCTCAGCTGATCCTTCATTAGCAGATGTGTTTCCTCTTTAGAATAGAGGAATGGAATTATTTACCCAGTTTCTCTAGGATTTAAATACTGATAGAAATATAATGGACTCTTTTCTTATGCCCTTTGGTAGACAACAATACAGTGAATATACACATGCCAGTGCCTAAACAACTAACTAGAAAATACAACACTGCTGAGTATAATGCAATATGAACAGCATAGAGTTATTCACTAAGGCCTGACATAAATCAGAGTGCAGCTAAGTCAGTGTTGCAGTGCTCCAGGTAATGCTTCAGACTTTGAAAGTGAGAGTAACCAAAGCAACTTGAATTTATTTTGCTCCAAACAGCACAACTTAAGAGGATAAAATTGAAGGGAAGATAAGCAATATAGTTGCACCAATACTTAGTGCTTCTCCAGGGAGTTTTTCCATGTGTGTCTTTGTTGGGGATAGTTCTGCAGACCATGACATTTAAATCTGAAAGGCTGCTGGCAAGGACATTGTGCCCAAAAAGTAGCTGGTAGGTATTGTATTTAACTAAATATGAGGAATGCAAATGTCTAAAAAAAAATCAGATTAGGTTTAATTTAACTTTTTCTTCTATGTAGAACCTTATGTAGAGGATTTGTGTCCTTTAGATATGTTTTTCTGTTATATGTGAAATTATTAGACTTGCAACTCACAGGAAGAAGGTAGGCAACAGTAATCCTGAGGAACAGGTAAATACAGCTCTGGTTCAGTGGGTAATGGGCAAGAGCAGAAATAATTCAGCTGTTTTGAGCTGTGACCCAAAGATGTTTCTGGGCAAGTGTGGTGTACAGGAAAGGCACACGTTCTTTGTGAGTAAGAATTATTAATGCACATTCCACAGGACAATGTGGGTCACTTAATCTGATTTTTGGGGTGTGATAGTAGCAAAGCATGTATACAGATAGATTTTACCAGTAACAGAGAGGAGATATGGTAAGAGATTAGAAGGTGACAGTGAGGCTATCTCATCATAAACTAAAACCTATATATTCAGCCGCTTCCACTTCAGATTGCTCTGGGTGCACTCCTGTGTCAGTGAAGTTACTGATGTCCAACAGAGGTTCCAACTCTCCTCTTACACAGCTATGCTTTGTGCATCACAGCAAAACTGTCCTTTGATTTCTTCTTTTATTCCTAGATAAGTAAGATCTGAGAATGTGTCTAAAGGTACTCTTTTAAAGGAAATAATAAGAAAAAAAATTGTGAAATTGCTTTTTCGATAAAGTAATTTTGCATTGTTTTCTGCTAGTTTTGGGGTTATCCTAATTCCAAGGTTTTTCATTAAGTGCAAGCTAGAGAAGTAATATAAAGGGAGTGAGGAAAACAAACCTTGCTGCTGAATCTCAATCTGAATTTAGTTTCTCTTCTCTAGTCACTGCTGCACTGTTATATAGGTTTATTGTTAGGTACCATGCAAGAAAGAACAATCTCATTTCTTACTGAAGTGGTTTAGAGTTGTTTGGTTTTTTCTTGTGGAAAAAGTGCTCGAGCTGGCATGGCAGTCTTAAAGGACAAAAATGGAGTACTGTATTTATGGATCAATGCACTAAGTGCAGAAGATCATGAAGAAACTGATTTATGGAATAGAGCAAGTTTATATTATTGTGACTGCACGCAAGGACAAGGCTGTCCAAGTACAGTGACAAAATCACTCTTTTATAGTTCTAGAAGAGATGAGTAGTGCGGGGTTCATTATTGACAAAAGTCACAGACTTGCTACAGGAAATGAGTTCGTGTTGCAAATATTGTTTGGGGGGCAGCTGCAGAATGCAGGCACCTTGGAGGGTCTCTGTCTTCAGTGAAACTGCAGGTATTTACAGAACTAAAGCTTTGCTGTGAAGAGCTGTAAAACTGCCAGAGGGCATAAACAATGTTTGAAATGCATTCAAACACACTAGTCATGAATTATAAATGTCTTTTTGTGGCCCTTCCTTAGCAAACTGGCCACTGGGGTTAGCTGTCATCTAGGCAGGGTTTATGAGCCCATGGAAATGTGGTGTTGGATTACTTTGTGGTTCTGCAGCCTGGAGGAGCTACCAACAGAGAGAAACAATTACAGACAGACTTGAAGAGAAGAAAGAGGAAAGAGCAGCTTTCTAACTAGTTTTTATTGCATTAGTCCATTAAGAGAGGAAAAAAAGTCATTCCTTTAAATAATAATTTAAAAGCCCACTTTAACTTGTGAACAAAGAAATTGTCATCTTTGCTTTTTTGTTCCTGTTGTAACTTTTGATTCACACAGTGTTAATTCCTTTAATGCTTTGTAAATTAATTATGGCAAAGAGAACTGCAAAGCTTGTGTCCTTTTCTCAAAAGATAGTAAATGAGCTTCTAATGTTGATAACTTCATTTCTGTAAGGAGGTGCTACAGTTTGATTTTATGTGCAGCCAAGTGGCTTCTTCAGCAGAATACAGGTTGATATAGAAACCATAATGCTCACCACAAAGTACAGGTTCATAAAAAGAAGAAAGGCTTGTGTGTCTGCCTGTGACGATAACTTGTGCCCCCCAAGGTACCAGGGTCTATAATTTAGTGAGCCTCAGATAAGCTGCCTTGGGAGTCCTCCCTAAAGCAATGGTGTTTTCTGTGCCTCCACTACATGGTCTGAGGCATATTTAAAAGTTTTTTGCTAGATAGCTAAAGTTTAAAATTTATCATTTTGCTAATATTTACAATATATTAAGCCCAAATTAAGTTGGGCCACGCAACTAAGTTGTGCATAAAAACATTTCAGGAGTGAATGGGATTCAAAAAGCCATCAGTGGCTGGTTTGGCTGTGAATGACACTTCTGGAGGTGTTTGCTACGTAGATCTGACAGTGAGGTGAGCTCTGCTGTGTCCCAGCAGAAAGATGGAGTGTTCCACAGATTACACCTAACTAGCTAAAGGGTGATTTTCTTTTGATCCTCCAGTGATCATTGTCAAACCAACCTGACTGTCTTGGGTGGATGATTTTACTCTTTTGGAGACTGTGTTGAGAAGCCAAAGCACTCATAAAGGAATCCCTGTATTCTGGTTTTATGACTTGCTCTGCCATTAGGAGATATGTCATTTTTGGAAAGTTACTTTGAAGTTCCCCTTGATTCAAACCAGATTAAGATAAAATGCAAATAAAGGATTTATTTTCATAATACCTAGAATACACAACACAGTTGCAAGTGTTTATATAGAAGATATAAATGAAGGAATAAATAGGTGGGGGAGAGATTAAATCTGAAAATTCTCTCTTTTGTGCATCTGCTCTGCAGCAGCTGCTTTCCCAAGAAGATATTATCAGGGACCCTTTTTCTGTGTATTTCCTATCTCAGGGAGCATTTTTGAGAAAGTGACCTCCTGAATGCTGTGGTTTACTTGTCATGGTATTCATTTCTATACAGTAATTTTTTAGGATATATATGTGAAAAATGGATAAGGTGACTTAAAAGTAGCCAGTTAGTAACAAATTACTGCTTCACCCTACTTGTCCCAAACTGAATGCAGAAACACTTAATGTTACCTGATGTAATTGTAATTAATCTGTGTGGAAATCTTACATTTACAATTTTAAATGGCACAGTTTGGAGAAGGTGAATCATGAAAACTCAGTAGTTTTCTGTTCCTAGGCTATCTCATGCCTTCCACAGCCTTCCTAAAGACAGAGGAGTTTCCCAGTTATTCAGTAAATCTGTGCTTAGCTGGCAATTGAAGAATTCTGTGGGTTTTGGTTGGATTTTAATTCAAATACCAACACTATTTTTTCTGTCTGAAATAAGCAAACCTCAGTCCTAGAGTGACCATGGCCCACAGCTGCTGTGGAGCGAGCTGACCTTGAGCATTCCCCTGAGCTGCAGCAGCACTTTGTCAGCCATGGCCTGCCCAGGGCTCGTGTCACTATCTCATCCTGGCCTGGATCAGGAGTGGTGTGGCCAGAGGGAGCAGGGAGGTCATTCTTCTCCTGTGCTGGCACTGCTCAGGCCACACCTTGAGTGCTGTGTCCAGCTCTGACCCCTCAGTTTAGGATGGACATTGAGTGCTGTGTCCAGCTCTGGCCCCTCAGTTTAGGATGGACATTGAGTGCTGTGTCCAGCTCTGTCCCCTCAGTTTAGGGTGGACATTGAGTGCTGTGTCCAGTTCTGGCCCCTCAGTTTAGGGTGGACATTGAGTGCTGTGTCCAGCTCTGACCCCTCAGTTTAGGGTGGAGTTTGAGTGCTGTGTCCAGCTCTGTCCCCTCAGTTTAGGGTGGAGATTGGGACCCTTGAGCACATCCAGAGGAGGCAACGAGGCTGGTGAGGGGCTTGGGACACAAACCCTGTGAGGAATGACTGAGGGAGCTGGGGTTGTTCAGCCTGGAGAAAAGGAGACTCAGATGTGACCTCATCACTCTCCAGAACTCCCTGAAGGTGGCTGTGCTCAGGCTGGGGTTGGTCTGTTTCTCCAGGCAGCACTTGACAGGAGAGGACGCAGTCTCAAGCTGCACCAAGGGAAGTATAGGTTGGAAATTAGGAAAAAGTTTTTCACAGAGAGAATAATAAATACTGGAATGGTCTGCCCAGGGAGGTAGTCACCATCCCTGGATGTATTTAAAGAAAGACTTTATGTGGCACTTGGTGCCATGGTTAAATTGAGGTGTTAAGGTTGGTCTGGACTCAATGATCTTGGAGGTCTCTTCCAACCCAGTGCTTCTGTGGTTTTGCTCTCGAGGCTCCTTTTGCCCCATGCAGAAAGTGTACCAGTTAAATCTGAGAAGCAAAATTAGGAAGCTGGTGTTGGCTGTGCTGAGTAATGTTCTTTGCAGTGCCCTCATTTGGAGTGCAGTGCTGATGGCAGATGGGAGGTAGATGAGTTATTGTTGTCAGATTATTTTTCAGTTAATGATTATGCAGTGCTTTGAAGAAGCAAAGTGCTATTTCACTATTAGGTATTATTATTCAGTTCCCAAAAGATCACAGGGCAGATAAGGTTTTGTGATATTTTTCCCTTGGATTTTTTACTAGTGTGGTTGAAAGCAGAATGTGAACGGGCTCTTTGGCTGTGGCAGTTTAAACGTGTGTGATTTAAGAAAAGATTAGATGTGATGTTTCTAACTATCTCATTCAAACTCATTCCAAAACACTTCATCTTCTGAGTGAAACAGTTCTCCTGCCTGAAAATTAATCCGAAACAAGATTCTGTGCTAGCTGTGAAGAGCTGGATTGAGCTAATTCATTTGTTGGGTCCAATCCATCCATACAAATGTGTGTAATACAGATCTTGCTTCTCGTGTCACTGCCTTCTTGAGACTGTGCAAACCCTGCACTGTTTTATCATCTTTAATAAAAATTTAGGCACTGATCTCTGAAGCTAGAAGCAAGACAGGGAGAATAATAAAACTGTAGAGCTAGATTATTCATGCATTTCAACACCTGTAGGTCTTTCCTTCCATCAAAAAGTGATGAAATTGTACTCTTCTGTAATTCTGCCCCTAGCAGACATCACATTACACTGCATCTCTCATCAATATTTGTTAATTTTAACCTTGCATGATGATCTTCTGTCCAAATCCCATGGCTTTTAGAGATGGAGCCAAACAGATATATTGGAGTTCTTTGTTCCCCTTCTGGAATGCTTTGGAAATAGCAATGCATGTTCATGTATTTTGCCTCTCAGGTTTGAAGCAGCATAGATAAAATAAATTCTCAGCAAGAACTGTTGCAGAATTTAGCCAAGAGGAACATTTGTTTTGACTCTGAGGGAGACTTTGATTCATTGATTTGAGTCAGTGCATGCAGTATGTGAAGGATCTTGTATTTGCACACCGAATACAAGCTAAGTTAATTTGGGATATGCTGTCATCTCCTGCTAGAGTGGGAGGTGGGTGATGCCCAGCTTCTTACTATGTTCTTTGCTCCTGGTTGGAGGTGCTTGAAAAATACTGATTTTTCAATATATGTGCTTAAAGTTTAAATTCTGATTAAGTTTCAGCGTTTAACAAAATTCTGTCAATTCTAATCAAATTTTATTTTAGAAAGAGAGAAATATTTTGGTGAGGAGAAACAGTAAACAATTTTTTTGTTGTTGTTCTTTTGGACAGTGAAAGCTTTAAATTGTGCTATTGATTTATCATATTGAAATTTTTAAATGCTAAAAATTCACTTATACTGAGGGAAAAATTCCTTTGACATTTTCTTTCATAGAAAATAATGGAATCTTCATGACCTAGATTTCTTTTGCACAGCAGTCGTTTTAGAATGTAAACTTGTAACTACCTACCAAAAAAAGGGAGATGTCATTTAAAGAGACCTGTTATCTTCAGTGACAGTTATGATTTTTGGCTCAAATTTATTACACACATTATATAGGAAAGATCTCTTCTGCTGTAAGGTTTTGGGACCACTGGCAGAGACAGCTGGGAGAGTTCTTGGGGATGTTCATAATCAACAGAACCCACTCTTGAGCGTTCTGCTGCAGCAGCCCCTGCTCAAAGATCGGGGTGAAACTCCAGCTGCCATGTCCAATCTTAAATATGCTTCAGTATGTAGTCAATTCTTCTGAGTTTGTCTCTAAAATATA
Source organism: Hirundo rustica (assembly GCF_015227805.2). Classification (NCBI taxonomy): domain Eukaryota; kingdom Metazoa; phylum Chordata; class Aves; order Passeriformes; family Hirundinidae; genus Hirundo; species Hirundo rustica. Next base: position 12,636,475 of record NC_053463.1, read on the forward strand.
TAACAAAGAGTTGAAAGAGGGGGGATGCTGCACTTATTTTTGGGTTTGGGCTTGGCTTGTAGTGGATCTTTCTCCATTTCTCATTTTCTCGCTGTTAAAGTATCATGATTAGCTGTGCTGTTGATCTTATTTGGAAGTCTTACAAAAGTAATCTTTTGAGTGCCTAGAGTAAAGGATCTGGGTGAATGAAAATATTATTAACGATTTAGATCTGGAATGGCCCCAGATGCATTAGACAATGCCGTGGTCAGGACAAAAGCTGGGAAATGAGTACTTTAAGGGAAAATTTTCTTAGAAGATTGTGTTGAACTATTTATTTTCAAAAATGTGGTAGCACAAGTGAAGCTGCAATTTAAATAAGTTGAACTTCAGATAAAGCAGCAAGGTTCTAAACAGATAAATCTGCAAGTGTTTCAATGTATTCTATGCCTTGGGAATCTCAAGCTACCAAGCAGCCTAATATGCTACTACTGTGCAGCACTTGTTTATTCCTGTTTTGGTGTTTCCACAGTCAGTACATTGCCAGCTGACTTCTGGCATGTGAAGAAAAAAGTGAATTTGTCCTTAAAGACTGAAAGTTGTCCCTAAATTCTAAATTTAATATATTTGCAGGCAGGTTGAACTGGATATTGTACAATGCATCTTCCACTTATTAATTTGTCTAACCTGATTCTGTCTGATCTGGTACCTGACTTATTTAACACTGCAGGCCTGAGTTAATAAAGTCTTGAGGGAATTGGACACTGTTCTGGTTTTAACCAGTCTTATTTGGAGGAGTAAAAGGGGACAAGGTATGTCTTTATACTTTGGGGCCTTGGTAATAAGTTACAGTAGTCCATGTTCTTACTGTTAGTATTAATGTAGTTTTAGTATCATTAAAAGAGCATTTAACACATGCAGATATGATCAGAGATGCTATCAGAGAGGAGGAATTCAATTTCACACTGAACTTCAGCTTAGGCTTTTATTTCTGAAACAAAAACTGGGTACACATCATAGTTACAGTGTTCTATTTCTAAATGGGACTTAATTGATGATAAAACTACAATTACTCTATATAATGATTACTTACAACTTGGTGGGAGTAAACATGCATTCAGTGTAAGGGAAGGATACTCCCTGGGATGGGGTGATCCAGGCAGACCTGCTCTCGAATTCTCTATTTGAGAGGTTTAGCAGAAATAACACTGAAGAAAACAGTTGTAACCTTGGATAAAGAAGACCATGAATGAGTCATGGCTGTGAAAACTTCCAGGAGATATTGCCTCAGATCTGAAGTGACATTCATATATGAACTCCTAATAAGTTCATGTGGAAATTCCTTGTCTGTCCATTCTGACTATTTCAGCAACAAAATGTGAAGACCTGTAACATAGTGATGAGTAAGGGGAAGACCTGGCAGTGATAACTGGTTGGATACAGATACCCTACGCACAAATTCTCAGTGTTGGTGGCATTTTATGGCAAGTAATAGGTAAATTCTTTTAGACAACTGAGAAACTGATAGCACACAAACCACTTATCACCACCATGTAGAAAGAAGTGTGGTGGAAAGCTGAGAGCAGTATTTGAGACTTGCCTCTGAGTTCTGTCTCTTTCTGTGTGTAATTTCATATTTCACTAGGGATCTCTGGGGTCCTGTTCCTTATCAGGGCTGTACTTTGATGCACAAGCTGTGGTTGGGACACCAGTTGCAATCAGCCACTGTGCAGAGAGGATTTATCACCTGTGCAGTGCCATTGTGGTTGCAGATGAAACACCAAAGTCCTGTTTGAGGGAGTCAAGACAAACAAAATGATAGGGCTTGAGGAAAAATATCATGGGTCAAATTGAGTGGGAAATGTTTTAATTTTATCTCTCAAATGAATGGGACTCTCCACTGTTTCAGGTGAACTTCTCTGGTTTTATTTGAGGGAGTAATGTTAAGTGACTCCTTGCTACATGTTGTGTGGTGTCATGGAGAAAAGGTGTTTATCACCATCCATGGGCTGAGAAACTTGGATGCATTAATGTGCCCAATCATGATGTTTTCGTGACGATCCTTGTAGTCCAGGAGGCTAACAGCTTTTTCTTTTCTAAGCTGAAACTTACTTGTGTTACAGCTCAGGTTTTGCTTTGGTGTTGGATTTTGGTTGGTTGGTATGTTTTGGGGGGTTTTATTTGTTTGGGGTTTTTGTTTGTTTAAAAAGCAGTGAAATCTGTTTAGAATAACTTTTCCAAATGGTTTGAAGAGAAATAGCACCAATACCGCCAGACAAAATTGCGCCCTCTCACTTTATCCTCTCAGCTGAGACAGAAAACTGCTGGAAAAGGAGGGAAACCTCCAAGATGGAAAACTTTCCTCTTCCAGCATGACAAATAATTACAGTGTGCTGATTGTCCAGCTAAGCCCCCGAAGCTCTGGCCCCTGTGCCCTTGATAAGGTAATCCTACAGGCTGTATATAATGCCCTGGGCTAATACCAGTGTGGAGGTGCAGGGAATAAGCTGCTTAGGGCACGCGCTGCCTTTTGTTCTGCGCCGGTGTCGCCTGCAGAGCAGCAGGCTGTGACCGAGCTCCTGGGGACTCTGCAACGCTGATCCTGCAGCACTGCAGAGCTTGGAGGGGTGTGTGTATGAGGGTTTGTTTGCTTTGCTTTTGTACCCCAAGGCTTGTAGCCCAGCCCTCCCAAAAACACACAAACCTATTTTCATTGTGAATTGACACTGATTATTTCCTTTTTTGTTTATTTATTTTAGGAATTACTCTATTTCAGTTTTCCCTTCAATTTAGAATTTCTATATGCTGGAAATACCTTTTTGGTATTTTCTTCCCTTTGTCATGGTCAAAAGAGCTTTGCCTGAATTCTAAGCTGCATGCTCTTGAAAATGTCTGAATAGACTTTTAAGGTAGACATTTACGTTTGCTTCCAAAAAAAAAAAAAACCAAAACCAACACTGAGTGAAATTAAGAATTTAGTAGGACTTTTTGAGATGATTTAAAAGAGCTACTGGACATAAAAAATAATTTAACAGTAATAAAATATTGGTGCAACAGGGTTTCTTAATGCATTCATTTGCTACTTATGTAATATTGCTATACAGGTTCGGTGTTTTACAGATCTCTACAAAGGAAAAAAGGCCCCCAAAACACCTCCCCAGCAAATAGAGGAGTCCACAAGAAAAAATAAAATATTGGTCCCATTGACCACTAGGTGATAGCCTTGCTCAATTTATTCATTTTATCAAGGTCATTTATATAAGGATTAAAAATGTTTTGCATTGAAGCTCTTAAAGAATTGGATTCCTGAAAAATAAATCTTTTCCCTGAATATCAAACCCAACTTTACTGTTTTTCTGCCTTTAAATATTTGAGTCATAACACAACCTCTTCCATTGCTGTATTGGATTTATTTTACTATAGTAAGTCCCCAACAAACATACAACAGTGCACACTAAATGCACAAATGCTCATCTTATTAGTGAGCCCCAATGATGCCAGTACAATTTGGACTGTTAGGTTTTGGTGTAGACTGAAGTGTTGACATTTTGTTTGATTTTTATCATTATTAGTCTTCATAACCAAAGAGTCTAAAATATTTTTCTTGATGTTACTGACTTCATCTATTTAACAAAATAATGCCCAGTATTTTATATATTGAGACATTGAGAGACACAAATGTATTTTTATTTTGTGAAAGGATTTTCTCAAATTAGGCTGAAAACCCCAAAGTTATAACCTAGTTAATAATTGAAGCATTGAGTCTTTCTTCACAATACTGAAATTCTTTCTGGAGAATTTATTAAGACTTCTCAATATATGACCAGCAATAGCCTTTGTAGTTTTATTAAGTTAAGAAATATCCAACATTCATAGTACAGAAGCAAAACCAGTAACTTTGAAGTATTTTCCTTTGATCCAGAAATACATTAATGTTTGCTACTATTTTATTAATTCTTAAGATATTTATCTCTATCTTCATATTTCTGAGAAGTAATAAAAACTCCTTTATGACTTCTAGAGCAAGAAATGGGTAAATACTTGTGAATGAATCCTTTAAATTGCATTCAGCACATCTTCAGTGTCTCTGTGTCTTCGCTTAAATGTGCTGACAGTCCAACATAAAAAAGTAGATCTTCACATTGCCTACATTTACTTTCACGCCAGAAATCTCTTGTAAAGGTGAGCATAGAATAAGCCAATTCTATGGAAATATTATGCATACCACTGTAGTGCTAGAAGTGAAAGCAGGACTCCAGAGAACATGCTGCAATCCATATTCTATGAAAATGTCTTTGAAAATTGGCATTGTTCAGGTTTCATTTATTTGTAAATCAAGTGCTGAATGCTCACACTAGGATCTTCTTAGCTTTGCCAGAACTCCACTGCCACTTTGTAAAATCACTTTCACATCCTTTCCTGTGAAGCTTCAGGCATGTAGGGCTCAGGAACTGGGTGGAATTTTTGGAAGGAATTGTCATGATCCAGGTGATCCATTAATGATACCAGCATTCCTGTTCCAGTCCTGGCAGCAGTTACTCTTCCTTCTCCTACCAGTCTGCTGAGTGTGCTTTCCAAAAGGCAACCTAATCTGCTCTTAAATTGGCTTTTATTGCGGCCTTGTGCTTGGAGTTCTCATGCCTGATGCATTGACAAATCAATGTTGAGATCAGGGAAAATTGTCTTTCCTGGCCTTGATGAAAATACAGAATACATTGCCTTACTTTGGGGAATTAACTTCACTGAGACCATGATTCAAAAGACACTTAATCCTGTAAGATTTTCTGACTCCTAATCTTGTTTAGAATTAGGAAGATAGAAGAGTTCTCATGGTTAAAAAAAAAAAAATCAAAACTAACCCTGAAACAAAACATTCTGTTAATTGTATACCAGAGGTGAGTGTGTGATGAGATTTAATATGTAGTTCATGAGGTCATTTTCTTTAGACATAATCAGGTCATTCTCTTCTATCAAAAGGCCATTCCTTTTTTTCAGGCATGGCCACCCCAAAGTAAAACTGTATTATGGGACATCTGGTCCTCTCCTGCCATTGCTTCCACTGCCTCATTGTCCATAGTACTTCCCCCCAGTTCAAGGAGAGTACAGAAGATTGATGGGACTTAAAGCTTCTGGGAGGAGGCAGCTAGAAGTGGCTGTATCCAGACATGGAGCAAATTTGGAACAAAAGCTGATGAGTTTAAATTAACTGAGAGGGTCAGAGAAAGTGGCTTTAGAGAAAAACCAAGAGCACTGTCACTTTTTATCTTTGAAGAATGTTAAGCTGATGTCAGAGCCATCTGCAACCCATCAATGTGTGCAAACTTTAGCCAGGAGCAAATAGGAGAAGGCAAAGGCAACAAAAAGTAAAGAAGGCAAAATATTGCTGTGGTGCCTTGTGAGGAGTCAGGAGAAATGAACGTGTGCAGCCCTGACTGGTGAGGCACTCTGTGATGAGCAGCTGCAAGAATACTGAGTGGCATCTGCAGTTAGTGATACATTCCCATGTACCACATTCTTTCCACTCAGAAGAGAGCTCATTCAGATATAGGCTGATGACTAATCTCAAACTTGACTTTTTTTTTTTTAATGTTTTCCTTCCATTTCTACTGCTTACCTCAAACCCAGCAGGCACTGGAGACTAGAGTAATGCTGTGTCAGTAAAACTGCTGGACCTTGGGCCAGTGCTGTGGTTGCTCATGTTTAGCTGGCTGAAACTTCATTTTCTAGTATTACTGGATGGTTGACTTCACTAGGTTTTGTATTTGTGTCTGTAATAGGCATTTTGTTTTTAATGAGGGGGAAAGAAATACATGCTGCTAATTACAGAGCAGGTTTGAACTCAGATGGGGAGATACCAGGAGTTTTGCTGTCATCCTTCATAATTGCATTTTGTAATAGGCATGATAATGAATGAGCTTTGGGTACTTCCTGTAGAAGTCATATTTCCACATGTTTTTTCTGGTCCCATGTCAGCTGTACTTGTTCTTCTAGTTATTGGGAAGATAACACTAAAAATGGTATCTTGGGACAGATATGGGGCTCAAATCCAAGCCTGATTTAGACTTCATCATGATTTTTACTGGAAGTGTTCTGTAGCCATTCAGTAACTATGTAATAATTTTTTTAATAAGTCCTAGAAACGAATGACTCAATGGCAGCAGTAAGTACAGAAAGGCAGCAGGTGGTAAGGATGGCATGGTGACACTGCTGAATTAGCATCACTCATGATATTAAAATGGTTAGGGGTTCAGAGTACAATGTATGGTGAGACACTGGAAGAGCTGGGTCTCTTCTCAGGAAAGACTTTGGGGAAGATTCTGTTGCAGTTTTCAATTATTCAAAGGGATTTTATAGAGAAGATGAAGACTCCTGGGGGGGGGGTGTAGCAAAAGGGCAGAGGAGACCAGATATAAACCAGAACAAGAGAAATTGCACTTGAATGTGAGGGGAGAGGGGCAGATCCCAAAATGATCAGCCACTGGAGCTAAGAAAGAAGCTGGGTGCTCTCCATCCACAGACATGTTCAGAACTCTACTGGATATACAGTAATGTAGTTTTGCCTTGGGTTAAATTTGAGATCGTGTCTAGAAATCCTTTTAAATCTAAATCAGTCGGATTCTACTGTCCTAGAGCGGGATTATCTTGGCTCTTGTACCACCTGGTACAGTGTGAGTGCCCATTGCAATCTCCAATGACTTGCAGTATTCCAGCTCCTTGTCAGGCTGGGGGAAAGGTGGATGGTCTGAAGGGCTCAGCAGAGCAGGATGTACGAAGGAGTTGTGCTGCTCCTGTGAAATGCAGCACCCTGAGAGCTTTCCACTCTGCACAAGCCAAGTAAGCCTCTCCATGGGTTCCTGTTCCATCTCAGATCTGAGAGTGGGGGATGGCCTGGCACCAAAGCCCTCTGCAGGTGCTTTGTAGCACCTTTTGGAGAGCTGGGTGGATTTCTGGGCTCAGCAGGAGCTGGCTGGAGGCTGGTATGGGCAGTGGGGCAGTGCTGCAGTCCAGCCCCAGCTCGGGGGCTGGCTCCAGCCAGCTGGGGATGCACTCCCTAAGGACTGTCGGTCCTTGAACCTTCCAACCAGCAGCCATCCAGCACTGCCCACCCCATTGCTCTGGCATGTTCCCAAGGAAAATTGGAAAGCACTCATCTTTCTGTAGGGTTTGTCTGAGAGGTAGGCAGTGTTGTATAGATCCTGTGAGAGGTGTGTTGCCATTTTGGGTTTACTTGGGTAAGCTAGCTAGCTACACCTTTAGAAGAGATGGTGTGGCTTTTAATACTCATTTGTTAGAAAAAAATTTGACTGTAAAGCTCATCATATCACGATTTTCATTTATGGTGTGGGTTATGTTTTATTTTCATGTGTAGATCACTTTTAGTTGAGATTCTAATTACAATATACGTGCAGCTATTAGAAATCTGAATCTACCAAGTGTTTCAGATTTTTTCAATTCTTAGAGTACATTCCGCCCCACTGAAGCTGCACAGAAGCTTTCCTGTCATTTTTAACTCCAATACAACAATAGTAATTTCTCTGCTTCAACAGATTTAAAAAATAATTATGCTGCACTTGAATAAAATAATCTATTTCTTTTAACTTCTGTGTCAAAAGAAATACTGATCTTTTGCATTATCCACATCCACCCAAATGTCGGACATGTGGCCAAAAGAGCATTGAAGAACAAAAATGCTTTTTAGAGACTGAATTTCTTTTTCAAAAATAGAGTACTCTTAGGGAAAGACACACTACACTTAACCTAATCTTTTGAACTACCATCCTTATTTTAATATTGTTTCAGTCACGATTGTAATGTAGGATGCTTATGATTGAAGCACATACACATTAGTTTCTGGAGGATTTGATATCTTCTCCTTAAATAATTCAAACTATTTGCCTTTATACCGGGACTGTGAAAACAATTCTGAATTTAACAGTAAATTAGTGAACTATAGGTGTTCTCATGTTTTCTGAAGAGTTTTTATCTGAAGATTGAGCTGTGAATGAGGTAATCAGGTAACAGCTCCTTTGTAATTATTGTACTCTCAGTGCATTGAGGATGCATTTTCATAACTGATTCAACTAGGGCTTTCTATTTCTTAATTTGTGAAGATTTTAAAGGCTACAAAAACTTTTTTACACCAAGTGTTTGCAGATAAATAGAGTAACATAAAGCTTTCACAGCTTTGCCTTCTTTCCCTGGCTAAAAACCCACTGCTGCTGGTACCAGGTAATAAAATGTAGACTGCTTGAATTCTACAGATGCTACATGGGACAGGTAGAGCTGGAGGTTCTTCAGTTTGCATTTAAGAGCATGAGTTGAGCCTGTGTCAGCGGTGGCAACCTAAAAAATATTTCCTTTGAAGTTTCTTTTATGGGCTCAGAAACACTGTTTCCATGGCAGGAATATTTTTGACTTTGAACTTCAGCAAAGGGTTCCTGCTGTAAGTTCCTGTACTGCTTTGTCTCGATTTCTGCAGGGAAAACAAAAGGCAGCTGCTATCACAAACTGAAAGGATACTTCATTTCCTTCAATGCCTACACCTTCCCTGTTGTATAATCACACAATTTAATAGCACCACTGGTTGCTTAATAGCATTGTATATGAAAATAAGGTGATTGTGAAAAATGTCACTGTTTCTATTCAATGTAATGTAGCACTGGAACAGGGAAGGGCTCCACAACAGAAGCAATGTCAACAACTGTAATAGCCCCATCTATCTTGGTCTTAAATTTCATCTTTCTGTATAAATGAGAAAGGCACTCACGAGAGACCAGTGATTGTGTTTCTGTTGTTTAATCAGTAATGATGGCTTGAAGCAGGAAAGAGAATTAGTAGAAATGCAATGTGAAAGCCTAACAGGTGGTTGGGGTGAGAGTCTGGGAGTCCTGGCACGTGTCCAAGTGACTCGCACAAAGGTGTGAAAAGGGGCAAATTAGTCAAAGAGGATGGACTTTAGGAATCCCCAGTTGCCGACTGAAATAAATGTAGCTGACATCTGTTACTTGTTTCTCTCTAAAAAAGATAAGAATTGCTCTGCTGCTATTATGGGGAAGAAAGAGAGTCCCTGCCATTAAGCAGAAGCTTTCACGTGTGGCTTGTCACGAACTGACAGGAGGAACGTGTCCTGATCGAGTTAGTGCAGTCATTCGGACAAGAAAAGGCTCTGGCAAGAGAAGAACCGGCTGCTGCTGCAGAAGGGAAATACGGACACAAAGGGCTCGTTCGTGCCTTACCTGGGGGAGCACAGGAACAGCCTCGGCATCAGCCAGGGCAGTGTTTGAACCCTGCTATAATGCTCCATTAATGCGTGTGACTGCTTCATTAAACACGTTGGCACGACAAAACAAATGTGCCGTCCCACGATGAGAGCGGCTGCCTGCTGATGGACACAGTGACAAAAGGGCAATTTCTGATGAGTGTAAAATAGCCTCATGGCTCAGCCTCCTCTTAGAGCAACTACTGGGCAAAATATGGGAAAACTCTGGTGGATTAGTCATAAGAATGTGCTCAAAGCCACTGACACACCTTGCCAATCACTTGATTTTTCCACAGGATTTCATAATTGCAGGTTGACAGAAAATGTGTTAAATGAGGGGGGTTTATTGCATAATCACTCAAACTGCTAGAACCAGGGTCACAAACTCTTACCTGCACAGTAAATAAGAAACGTCTAATAGCTGCTCTGCACTTGGGAAAATGTGCTGGTCTTAACATGAGCTTGGTGGAAAAAAAGACCTTTTCCAGAATAAGACTGTTATTAAAAAGAATATTATGTTATATTGTTATAACTAAGGATACTTATTCCTGAATGAATCCATATTAATGTTACAAAAACAATCTAAACAATTTCTGTTTTGGCAGGGATTTTTCAAGCTGCCTTCTCCTGACATAATTTTAATTTTATGTTCTTTCAGGAGAAAACTTTGCTGTTTCTCATCAGAGTACATCAAATAAAACATTCCTTCTGGTGAAAATACCTGATTATTTAAGTTCTATTATAAAATGTAGCTCTCTGGAATCTGACACATTCAGCTGTTTTTCACTTTCAGGAACTGCATTTAACAGTTCCATCTTCCTTTCAGGAGCACTTTAATTCTTTTTATTCTTTTGTTCCTCTCTCCTCTGCTTTCCGAATTTTTTCTGCAACTTCATGAACAATGCTGTAAATATTCCTGCAGTCAGTATTTCAGACAGTCACAAGCAGCATGTGGTATGTGAAATCCAGGCATTCCAAGATCTACTTTTATCCTCTGTTTATCATCTTGTGTTTCTATTCATTTTGTGACGTTTTTGGCATCATTAGTGATGTCAAAATTGAGCATGTTGCCCTAGAAAGACAAATATAATAACTTTTCTGTGGAAAAGGAGAATGTTGAGATACCTGACTCCACTCTGTCTTGCCATTTAAGGAACATGCCACAAGGATTTTTCATCAATGTCCCATCCTGTCCCTTTTGGAAGACCATACTCTCTTTCCAGTTTGCTGGGTTTTTGCATCCAACTTTACAATTTTTTTTCCTGGTTCTTTTTAAATATTATGCTTTTCTTTTAAATGCTATATTTGGGATGGTTTTGAGAGCACTATCTGTCTAGTGCTGTCTTATTTTGCCTTCTGTGTTTTGGATAAGAACCTTCATATCATGGTGTATAATACTGTTATTGTACCTAGTCCTGATGCTTCAGCAATTTTTTTTTTTTTTTATTTTATTTTTTTTTCCTCTCCTGCCTATGAACTGAGGAGGGGAGGAAGCTTGTTAGGAAAATTAATCCATGAACACCAGAGGTTTATGTCCAAAAAGGAGACAGAGGAGTTCTTTTACTTTATTCGAATAAAGGGAGAGGCCATGGGGCATTTCCCCTGAGGTGTCTCAGTTTTTTGGAGGACTCAGCCTCCTTTTTATCCCAATTTCCCGGCCGCATTTCCCTCTCTCTTTCCCCATTGGCTGAGGTACTTGAGAGGTACAGACTTCCCAAAATGCCTAAGAGTCCCCTTTTAATGTATAACCCCCCGCTAATTTTTAATTTTTATGGGATTTATGGGTTTTCCCCCATTGTTGCTTTCATCTTTCAATATTCAATTTCACTTACAAACAAACTTATGGTTTGTTTGTAAAGGCAAGTATCTTCTTTTCCATTCATCAATCAGTAGAATCCTTCCCATTGTTTCTCTTATCTCTCAGTGCAAGTTTTATCTACCAGCAGACTCGGAGCTTGTTTGTAAACACAAATCTCATTCTTCTCAAGCTACTGCTTCAAATTGTTTAAAACAGTATAAAGGAATAAATTGTAGATCATCTTTTGCTTTTGACCGTTCTGTGTAGAAATGGAGTGCTGAACTTGAGTATGTGGCAGCCCTAGGGGATCACGGAGGGCCAGACACAGGAATTGCATCTGTGCAATTCTACAGGAAGGAAGCAATTCTTAGAACCATACCTTTAGAGAATTGTGCTTGCAAAGGTGAACTATCCCCTCCTAAAGGCATGCCTTCACATTGCAGTGTAAAATATTTGTGCATAGTGTGTAAACTAATTTCAGGTTTATAGAAACCCCCAAACAAACACTGAAAACTGTCAGCCCTTCAAACTGGCTGAACTAAAGAAAAGTTTGGAATTTAACAGTGATTCTGTTATAATGCAAATATTTGCATGAGATGCATGTTGCTACTGAATTGAAGGTGCTGCAAGAGAAATATATGAAGAGGATTAATAGACAAAATGCTTGATGTCTTTTTTTTTTTTTTTTTTTTTTTTTTTTTTTGGTTCCATGGAAACCCTTCCTCTGTTGATAAACAGAAAAATTGAATGCTGACCCTAAAGACACTCAGTCACTTCAGCTGTGTTAGTGGGAGGGTCCAGCTTTTTCATCTTTCATTTGCTGGTGATCACAAACATTCTGTTTCTAGTTAATTTGCTAGTCCAGCACAATGGATTTTCTTTTAATTTTTTATATTTTCAATGAATGTGTGGGATGACTTGAGTTGCTGAATGCTATTTTATGCCCACAGCCTTTTGGAATCAGACAATTTATTCAGGAAAACCAATTCCCATGTCATAACTGGTACTGCAATCTGTGGTGAGAGCTGTGTCTTGTTTTCTGTGGGCATGACCTCCTGAAGTCCTTCCAATCTCAATTATTCCCTGATTCTCTGATTCATATCAAAGTCCAGTTCTGGGAGTCTAATTTGTAATGATTGGTTTGCCATCAACCCTGCTACTCTGATCTGTGCTGTCTGTAGTCCATAAAGGGCTCAGATAAACCCAGTGGGAGGGTGCACTGCAAAGAAAACCAGAGCATCTCCCCTGGCCTCTCCACAACCTTTAACTCTGGCGTTAAAGCCTCCTGGTTAAAGTTATCCTCTGTGCCTGACTTGAAGTTTTGGGGAATGGTTTATGCATGTGGAAAACCATTAAATCTTAGAATTTATGCCCTGTTATCTGAAGAATAGCACAGAGTAGAGTTGGGTTTATAGTTAGTATGATATATATATATTAATATAATATATAGCATTATAGTATTGGACATAACTGCCTGTGGTCACTCTATTCTGTACTAATGTGCAGTCACCTCTGGAAGAAGAAATTGACACTTCAGCTGTGTGCTTTCAGTGAGTCAGTATGTGCAGGTGAAGCTTCATTCAGGATTCAGAGAGCTGAGAATGTAATTATTTTAATAATGAATTTTATTTTAATTGGCATTCGGTCAGTATGCTTAGGTCAAACAATACTCCTAAAAGAACAAAGTGGGGAAATTTTTTGTCATTCCCCAGTGTTGTGATTTTCTGCCTTGAAAGCAAGTATCACTAAGCAAAACAAAACTCAAAACAACAAACCCACTCCTTCAAACAATCCAAAGAAAACTTTGAGACTAGACTGTGACTGAAATGAAAAAGCATCCCCTGGTAAATGATAGATACATCTCTGCATTACCAAGGTATTGATTTGAGGTCTTTCCAACGTTGACTGAAATTAGGTCACCGTATTTGACAGAATTTGAGCTCAAGATACATGAGAAACTTGGATGCCTTGGATATTTCAAATACCTTAAGTTGATATCAGTAGGTGACACTTTTATACCACTGTGATTTAAATCCCTCACAAATGGTTTGGCATCAGCAGGGAAGAGAAGTAAGTGGAATTATTAATAGGATATTGAATGAGGAAGCACCTGTTTGTCCAGATGTTTGTTTAAATAGATATGTTTACCCTTTCACTGCATAAAACAACTAATGATTGTGTTTACAGTCTCAAAATGAGTATTTTCCAAATTTGAAACATATCAACTTTAAACATTCCAAGGGCAGAATTAAGAAAAAAAAAATTAATAGTAGTTAATATTTTTTTTTAAAAAATACTATATTAAAGCATCAGGATTGGTGCAACTCCATTCAACTGAAATCTGTTAATGAAATAACATTTCCAGCTAAGTCTGTTTTCCAGAAATTCCTTGGTTTTGTAGGGATAAGATATTAATTTTACTGTTAATTTCAAGGAAAGTTAAACTGAGCCTGTCAGTTATTATCACTGTGGGTTTGTTGTCCCAGAATTTCTTGGTCAGGGCAATAAATAAGTGTGTTCCAGCAGTGGGATGCGTGGTGTTCTGCCTGGGCTGCGGTTCCTGGGGCAGCACTGGCGTGTCCTAGGGCAGGATGTGTGACAGCGAATGTCCTTGGTCTCAGCCCCAGGGAACACGAGTGAGATCAGCAGGAAAGGCTGGAAGATGTCCTCGTTAGAACCCAGGATTGTGCTCCTCCTCTGCTGCACGTTCCTTTATCTGTGCAGGAAGAGCTGCTCCCTGCAGGATATCGAGGCCAAGCTGTGTCCTGTATCTGCAGCTCACGCCCTTCTGCGGATGGAGGCTCGCACCAATTCTCCCGAGTCAGCGTCCCCATCAGTTCTGCCCACTGGTCTGATTGTGAAGTCTTCTCCTCATTATGTGTGAGCAGTTTGCATTTTAAAAGTAGGAAGAAGTGAGGAACCCTGCCGTGAGGGAATAATTTGCAGGTGTTTACAAGCAGATGTATTCTAAGTATGATTTATGTAAAGGTATCGGTGAGTCTTTCTTAAACTACTTCATACGATTCTCAGTATTTTTCTCAGTTGCTTTAATCATGCAGGAAAAAAAAAAAAAAAAAATTCCTTCCTTTCAGAAAAGCTGTCAGCAGCCCAGTTTTACTAGGATAAGGCCAGAAGTAAAACACACCTGGAATATTTGTCTGTTACTTTTTGTGAGCCAAAAATTTCCCAACTGCCTTCAATTTGGGGTTCTGTGCTTTAACCAGGGGCATAGCAAAAGATGCAGGTCATAGTTATGAAAATAATTTTGGGTTTATACTATTCAGATTTACACTTTGAGCATTTTTAAGAAGAATCTTTTTGTGCCAAGCAGATGGAAAGGTTTGTAAACCACGAAGAACTGTGTAATGGAATAGGGCTTCAATTTCTAGACTTCAATTTCTTGAAAATCCCATGCGAAAAAGACTGACACAATTTCACGCTTTTATGTAAAACGAAAATTTCTACTAATGGCTAACTTTCATAAAAGTGCTTCCTAATAAACGCTGCTAATAACTTGAAAGGAACAATTAAAATCGTGGGAAGTTCTACTGAGTGAGGAGCATTTGTGTTAATCCTTGAGCAATAACAATGAAATGCACTAACACCACTTACCATGGCAGTGCTGTCAGTGCCAAACAAAAGAGGGCTGAGAGAGATGTGCTAATGGCTCAGGATGGGTCGGATCGCACCCTCCCTGGCAAACCAGCAATTATCAGTCCGGCGCTGTTTGTTATTGCTTCAATTAACTGCACCATTACTGAGCTACAGTAGAAGAACTACAGCCCAAAGAGGCGCTGTCATTTTCGCTGAGAACTGACCTGTTTCCATAGCTGTTCTTACGTAGAATTTAGGGTACTTTTATGATAACACCTATTTTTTCCTCCACCCCCCTTTTCCCCCCAGCTTTTACTTTGGCTTAATGAAACTCAGAGCATTTCCTTAGAAGAAAGCTTGTTCTGCAGCAGTGGTTTGGTTGGTTGGATTTGGGTTTTTGTCCCCATGCTTTCCTTCCCAGCTGCTCTTATAATCCATTTTGTGTCTTGTTTTCTCCACGAGATTAAATTCATAATTCTCTCTTTGCAGCATCACCAGATAATGGCATCATGCACACACACAAACAGAGCAGCCCCTGACTTGCTGAGCTTTTTATTTCTCCAAGAACATTGATGTGGCTTGTGGCTCCTCCTTTGGGGAAAGCGATATGGGCCAAAGTGAAGCCGTTGTTCAGTTTGTGTGTGGTGCATCTATTTATAAAAAATGCTGAAAAAAGCAAACAAAACCCCCAGTTTGCATTAAACCTGCCATACCTCGGCTGTTGCCAAAAGCCACAGGAGTTAAGGCCATTGTTCTCAGGAGAAAAAAAATGTGGCATTGAACAATTCCATTGTTTGGCTTCGTGATCTGACAAACCCAACACCTGAAGATCAAGGTCAGGACTTTGGGTGCACCTCAAACAAGAAAATGCTTGCTGGGTACTCCAATGCATAGGGGCTCAGATTGTTCAAGAATTTTGATGTTGGTCCAAGCTTTTTAGTGGAACATTGCGATGGTCTCTCATTATTGGGATTGCTCCATTAGGAGATTACTCTTTGAAATCTGAAATATTTTTTCAACTTCTGCATCAGTTGCATTCCATATCTACATATGCACTGGATTATCTTTCATATATAAGCAATTAGTTGAGAAAAGAAAAAAAGTACCCCAGTAAAATGAAATAAAAAGAAAAGGAAAGATGAGTTGTTAAAAGAAATAGAAATATCATTACGGATGTTGCTTCACTATTAAGCTTCAAATTATCCTTTAATTTTCTACTGAACGTAAGGAAAAAGTCATGAGAGAGAAATATTTCATGTGAGAGATAAACCTTAATACAATGATGAGTTTAACAGCAAAAGTAATAAAATTTACCTTCTCAAAATGTGGAAGAAATTATTAGAATTTCCTCTTCCTATTGAAATTAAAGGGGGGGCAGGATGGTAATGGGGGAGTTGATTTAGAATTTGCTTTTTAGTGAATTGCAAAGCAGGTGACAAAGAATAGGCTTGCTTGTTTGGGGATTGAATATTGCAGATAATAATGGTAATAATGTTCTTGTCTTTTTGATCCATAAATTGAAATTGCAGCAAAAACTGATGCTTGGACAAAGCAGTATTTTCTGACATAAATTTTGAAACTGAAGTTCAGGGCAACATTTTTCAGTTGATGTAAGAAACAAAAGCTTCTAAACTTCAGGAAAAAAATAATTTAATGAGAAGTGATTTTTTAAAAAATTATTATTTCAGTTTGGCATTTGAATGCAAACAGTTCTTTTTCAATGAATTTAAGTTAAAATGTCACTTCGTTTTGATTTGGTGGCTAAAAAAACCAAATTGACATTTCAAAATGAAATAAAAATATCATTTTGAATCAATGTTAATATGAAAGGTCACTTGGTTTTCATAGCCAAAAAATCCTTCTGGAGCAGAATATTTCATATTTAAGCAGG
Source organism: Hirundo rustica (assembly GCF_015227805.2). Lineage (NCBI taxonomy): Eukaryota > Metazoa > Chordata > Aves > Passeriformes > Hirundinidae > Hirundo > Hirundo rustica. The sequence goes on from NC_053463.1 coordinate 12,652,996, forward strand.
AATTAGGTTTTTTTCTTATAGAAAAATGTAAATTATTTTATATGTATGAGCATCAGCTCTCATTCACACTATTTGCATGAGAAATATGTTGTCTGGCTGTATCAAAATGATACTTTGTTTGACTTCCATATCTTTGCTGTCTTAGAAATATTTCCCAACTCTCTGCAGCTGGAGCTTTGTTAGAAATGCGGAAATGGAAATTTCCACCTGTCACCCTGGGCAGGCTGCTTCACCTTCCTGTGTCTTGTAGGTGCTCACACAGCTGGGAATTGCCCTCCCATCCTCTCCTTGTCTGTAGATGCCCAAGCTCAGGGAGCTGCCCGAGGGCTGGTGTTATCTGCGTGGCAGGAAAGGTCCTGTGCTGGCATTGAAATATTCAGCACAGGGTGGGCAGAGATTGGGGTCCCTCCTCTCCTAATCTCAGTCCTGCAGGAGCTGTTGGACTTGGTGGGCACGGTGCTTTATCCTTCAGCTAGGGAACCTGCAGATAAAGATGATACTCAGTTGTGGAAGAGCTCAAAAATATTGGCTTGCTCCCTTTATTGTTCTTCTTGTTTCCTTTCCCAAATGAGGGAGTCTCGTGCCGTGCTTTGCAATGTACTCCTGCTTGTTCTACAGAAATGTTTACCATTTTTCTCAGCTTTTGCAAGCAATTACTGAAGATGCAATTTTGTGCTTAATGAGCAGCTGAGCACTGAACCTTAAAAGGAAAAAAAAAGCTTCCCCTCTCCAAATATTAATTAAACTTTCAAGTTAAAATACTGTAACCCAAGCATCCAATTTTAAACACCTTGACTCTAAAATACTTTTCAAATGGTCAGTTCATTAATTTTCTTTCAAGGACTCACAGGCAGCACAGAATAAAGAAGGAGACTTGTAAGTTTTTCCTACTTGTTTGGTTCTTATGCTCCCTTTGCTATCAACAGCGCCAAGAAGTTTTTCAAATTAAAGCGCTATTAGTCCACCTGCGGCTGGAGACTGACCAGCTCTTCCCCTGCCCCCACAGAATCTCTTTGGTGCTGGTTTCCTTCTGGTTTCTCCTCAGGCTGGGACTGGCCTGTGCTCTAGGATGGAATCTCCAGCTCCAGGAGCCCCTGCCTGCAGCTGGGAATAACCTGGACACAGGAGCAGCTGCATCAGCTTCCCTCAAATTTTATCATTTCCAGCAACCAGGAAAGCTGCTGCAGCTCCTTCTCTGGGGTGAAGCAAGGATTAACAGGCAGTAGAGCAGGAAGGAATTTATAATCTCTTGTGTCTATTTCTAGTTAAGTAAGATTGATATTTGATGGAAGCTTGTCCAATTTTGGGGTTTTTTTGTTGTGTTGGGTTGTTTTTTTTTCAAACTAATTCACAAAAGAAGATAGATTGCTGTACTTTGATGTTTGCACTTGAAAAGAGAGAAAAGCTAAGTTTCTAAGATTTTTGTTCAAGGTCTTTTGGTTTCTCTGAAAGCTTCTGCATACTTCCTCTTTAGCCTAGCTTGGTTGTCACTGAACTCAAGCTGTACAAAGCCAGAACAAAAAATAGGCGTAGATAAAACAAATTGGATTATATTTTACATTCATATGGTGACTCTTTCAGAGAAAACAGCCACAGCCACATGGCTGCTCTCAGGCTGGCAGTTTTGCCAGTAAACAAAGGTATAGGTGAACAAGTATCACATCTTTGATACTTGAATCTAGGAAAGGACAGTCTGTAATGTTAGAATTAATCTCAGAGACAAAACCACAACCCATATGCAGTGAACATGTGCTTCAACAGAGAAAACAGACAAAAGAAATCTTCCAGAGTGCCCACCCACCCTGATCAGAGAAACAGCAGCTTGTGCTCATGCCTGCTGCTCGCTGTGGTGGATGGATCCAGAGGAGCAGAGGAAATCCCTGTTCTGGAATGTTTCAAAGGGAGAGCCAGGAGCTCCGGAAGTGCTGTGTGCTGCAGTTTGGTGGGAAGCTTGCAAATTCTCATGGGTACATAACACAGAGCTGATTTGGATATTGTGGCTTTTGGCAAGTGGACTCAGAGAAATACCAAGTGTTCTCTCAAGGTTTGGTTTGCAGTAGTGTCTCCAAAGCAGGAAAAAGGGGTTTTCAACTTTATTAAATTGAAAGGCAGTGCTATAAGTGATGTCAGCAACTGAAAAAGTAGGGAAAAAGATGTGATTATGGCACGTAGTAATTCATCACTGACATTGATGTACCTGTCTTGCAAAACTGTAAACACAGTGAGGCTGACATAGGTGCACAGAATCTTGTTTTATGCTTGTGTTTTTTCATCCTTAGTGCAAAAACATGGCTGGGTTTTGCTCTTGCTTTGCTGGTAACACTGAGAGCAAGTAACGTGGGTTCCCATGCTGTTTTGTAGGGACATTTCAGTTTACTTTCAACAAGTTTATTCTAGCAGGCAGTCAATTATAATCAAGAGAAGTGAAAAACATGCTAATACATTTCATGCTTGCACAGTGGTAACATTACACTGAACACGGTATCCACAGATTTCCAACTCTGTACAGTGAAATAAATCTGATATTCTCTTGCTATGGTTTTCCTATTAAGAATGAAAATACACCATAAGATTAAACTAGGCAGGGAGATATATTAGTAGGGTCTTGGAGTGGTTCAGATTAACAGCTGAGCACTTCCAAGTCATAAATAAATAAAACAAAAAAATATATTCAGCTTGTCAGCCTCTGGGCAAAACTGCCTTCTGTTGTTGCAGCCCTCTAGTTGTATTAGTAAAAAAAGTGCTAGCGGAAATGAAAAAAGGAAAATACTTGAGTATCTTTCTTTTTTTTTTTTTTTTTCCCCCACACCTAAATTTTGCATTCATTTCATGGCTCTGTTTGAGCAAGCCAGAGGGGGCTAGGATGTGGAGGAAAAGTTAATCTGTTGTGTGGGTATATACATGTGTGTGAGGACATGCCACATACAGCCACACAAATGCTTTTGTTTGGGGAACCTGTACATGGGATAATGTGCTCAAGTAGGGCGGGCCCTTCTTCCTAGTCTCTTTTTTGTTTTTTATATGTATAAATATATATATGAAGATAATACATTTATAAGCAAGATTGTGTAATTTTTAAGATATATTTTACTGGCTACTATATTATGCTGTAATAGATTCTCTCAGCACTATCTAATCTTAGAACTGTACCATGCAGTGAAACCTCCATGAATTATTAATTCCTAAAAGGGTCATATCAGAGAATATTTTCAATGGGATGGTTCAAAATGAAAGTGCAGCACCAGGCAGAAAAGTGACTGGTTAAATGGCAGAAAAACTCTTAGGTGGCATAAAAACTATATTATATTGTGTTATTTTTGCCTTTTTTAGGAGAAGCATGTGTTCGTGTTCTGTCCTGAAAGGCTTGGGTTTTTTACTTTTTTCTTTCTTTCAGTGTTTTTGCTCTTTTAACTTCTCTGTGTTGCAGGATCTGAGTGTACTTTCTATTTCAGTCTGTATTGTCAACTGAATTCTAATCAAAAAGTAATAGCAAAGTCAAAGCGAGGAGGATAGTGACTTTCTTGGTAGTATTTGGGGCCTAGTATTATCCTGAGTATCAATATTTTTATTATGAAAAAATTAAGATACTTTTTTGAAACCCTCCATGATTGCATACAGTCTTAATTCTCTCCAGTCATGAGAAGCAGGGAGGCTGCTGCCTTCTAGAAAAGATCCACCACATCTTTTCTAATGGCTCATGAGGAAGGAATGTGCCATTGAACTTGTTCTTCTGCTGAGGTGTGCTAGAGAATTTGGTGCTGACATTCCCAGTCTGGGGCTGGCCATGCTCTCAAGCCAGCATTGAGATTTCCATGATTTTCCACTCCTGAAGTGGATGGGATGCACTCACAGGAGGCAGTGCTCCAGCTCTCAGGAAGGAGCTGCAGTGACAGTCAGCTGGAGAGATAAATTTGCATCTTCAACTGACAAGGCTCTTTCTGAAGTGAACATCAGCTTCATATTTGTGAGGTCTTATTCCATGTTGTGTTTAATGCACTGACTGCAGTCAGGTGAAAAATTCGTCTGTGGCTTCCTCTGGGTTGTTTCCATCCCATCTGCACAGTCCAGTGAGATCCTTCTGAAAGGTGCATGCTTTGAACAACTTACGTCTTTATTAGATAGAATTGTCTCAAGGTTTTTAGTTTACTGCTTAGGGGTGTTTTTATAATTAAAGGATGTCTCATTTGATCTCTTAGTGAGTACAGTAAATATACCCATGGTAGAGAGACAGCAAAACAAATTCAAAAATGTACATATGGTTTTAGTGGCTTTGCCTGAAACTTGGTAGAGAGAAACCAAAGGTCTTTTTTTGTGATGCACGATTCTAACCTTGTAACGTACGGCCATATGTTTGTAAGGGCTGCCATGCGTGTCTTTCAACACAGAAACTTGGGAAAACCAGTTGGAATGAACTCTTTTCACCCGTTATTTTCACGGCTTCCGAGTAAATTCGTGCCCACTCTGAAAGTTACATCTTCAAAAGGGAAACCTCTGAATGGGAGACAACAAAGTGTCAGCAAAGCCACTGTTAGTGTTTGTCCTGCATGCAGAGTGGCTGCACTTGGTGTAGATTAGAAGGATATTTCAGTCACATAAACAGATGGAACAGGAGTGACGCCTCTGGTCACCTCTACAGACTCATGTCTGGCACTGGCAAACACAAGTGGGTTAGAACTCTGATGCAAATGCACAAACAGACACACAGCTTCTCACATTGACCTGCAGTGATAAAAAACCAGATGTTTTTGGCTTAATGTTTGCTTGTGAATATTATTACCACAGGTTTAGGTAATACGTTCATGATGGCAAAAGTAATAAACATGATTAAAAGGCCTCCTTCAATGTCCCTGCCCAGTGAGTTCATGTCCAAAGCTTTATTGACAACTTGACCTTGAAAATAAAAGATAATGGTCCTTTCTGACACTTCATTTTCCTCTCACTTTATTAGCTGAGGAAATCTGGCACAGAAACATTAACTAGATGTAATTAATTTGCATTGATGACATCAATCAACCTCTGTTTAATTAATATAATCAAGTGCTGTAATTTGTTTCCAAATATGATGAAAGGCATAGTACTCTATGTCCAGTGACAAAAGGAAGAAAAACAATGTGAATGTTCTAACAGAAACTTTGCTCTACACTATGTGGAGGTCCAAAATAGCGTCTGAACAAAATAACCACTATTTTGCATTTGAATGTGCTTCTTTTTACCTTAGAGGGTGGACATATTCAAAACCAGCAGTCTGCTTTCATTGGGGCAGGTTATAGATTTTCACGGGGGAGGTGGTAACTGCTGGTTGAAACTTGTCAAATTTGAAATAAATTCTTTTTTTCTTGGGGTGGGAAGGCACCACAATTTAGTGGTAGCAAAAATGTTATTCCCATGACAGCTCCTTTCTTTCAGAAACAAATGGTCAAACTGCAGAATTCTTTTTTGCCTCAAAAGAAATATTATAGCAATATGAATCTTAAAGCAATTGAAGGGAATTGATCCTAGAAGCTCTGTGATCCTGCTCACCGGTGCTTGGTAACTCCCCCTGGATTGACATAAGTGGTATTAGAGCTCTCCTACTTCTTCAGTATAATTACATTATCACTGATCGTATTTAGTTCTCTGGCTTGCTCTGCTTTGATCTCTCTCATTCTGTTCTTATTCAGCCCTTCTTTTTTATCTTCTGTGTTTATATCCGTGTCCTTATCTGTAATATTTTAGTGGCTCTTTGCTCAGATTCTTGTTTTTGCATGGCCCCTGAATTAGAAAGCAGGCTGTTTATATAAGCAGGTCAGCTGCGCATTCCTTTACAAGGAGTGCTGTATCCAACACATTGGAGACCAGGGGTTATTGAAGTTAATAGAACTCTGGCTCTAACAACCTTTTTCTAATAATTGATTTGATTTGGAGAGAGGTTGTTTGTTCATATAATTGACCTCCCTCTTTTATTCTACGTGTACTTAGTCTTAATTTCCTGAGTTCATTAGCAACTAACTTTCATCTCTATGTTTGTGATCTGGGTAATAGATGCTTGCAAGACATGATGATTCTGTCACCATTTGGGGCCAGAAAGAAAACCAGGCATTCATGTATTATAGTGGAGTTCTTCTGCAGAGCAGGTTGAAGTCTTTCTGTTCCAATATTCATAACACTCAGCTTGGTAAATTTGAAGTTATACCATCACTTATCCAGTACAGTAGCAAAGAAACAGTTTACTAATTTGCAGTAGAGAAACAAAAGAAGGAAGCATAACCTCTAGCTGATACAATAAATGAATCATTTATACAGGGCACAATAAACACTTAGTTGTTTCCATTCCTGGTTCTTTCATTGAATTATTTTCCGTCTATTTCTGAATGCTGTTCATATTAAAGGGAAAAAGGTCTCTATCTCCCAACTTTATTTCCTCATTGTTATTCATTGGTCCAAAGAAACTGAGATGGGCATCTCAGTTTATTTAATCAGTAGCTCTCTGCAAGGGAGGTTAGGAATCATCTCTGTGTATCAGAACTGATATGTAGCAATGCCCGTCAGAAGAGATTAGTAGGTCCATGTCGAGGTGGAGGCAGCAGGGTAGAATGAAATCTGAAACTGGGTTAAGTAATTGGGTTCTTGTTCAATAAAAGCGCTTGTTTGTGTGTTGTAATGAAAGATCTTTGGTGCTATGGACGTCTGAATCCAAATATCCTCCGGATTTTCTGAGGGATGAAGTGATAAGGGTGAAAGGGATTTAATTTAGGACTGTTGAAAAACTTTAAAGAGATTAGAGAAATTCGTAAATGTGCTCTCTCTCTTTCTTATCATGGTGGCTTTTGTGTCTTATCAGATACAGACCGGGTAAGGAGAGAGACCCAAGGTCAGAGTTGTCAGGGTTCTGATTTGGGGCAGGGCTGCTCTGGGGATGCTGCTTCTTTCAAATGCCCATTTGAGGTGCAGAAAAGATAATGAAAAAAATTTTGGCTTTGTTTGGGTTCCCTTAATTTGGACTTAGGAGGATGACTCTGATTTTTTTTTTTTTTTTTTTTTTTTTTTTTTTGGTCAATTCATGATCAATAGTGTTTGTCATTTTATTTAAGTATGTGGTTTTTATTTTTATTTTGATTCATTATAAGATTGTTTTCAGTGCTAGATATCAGATCTCTGGTAACACTGCAGGCCATGTTTCTTAAAGCTTTTTTGTCATGTTTTATTTAGATGTGGTAGTTTTCTCTGACTGCAAAATTATGTTTCTGTGCAACTTTAAGTTCTCCAGATTCATTAGTTGTATTTCTGTAGAAAAAAAAAAAAAATAACAAATGTCAGAATAGAATGCTGAGAAAATAGATAATGAAATCTCGCCTACCTTTGAGACATTGCTTGTAAAATTATCCCTGAATATTTTTTTCTGTGTCTGAGCAGAACTACAATGTCTAGCTTGGAGCCAAGTTTTTTCTTGATCAGTTTTCTATGAGGGTTAATTGTCTTTTTGCATTACTAAAACAGCTTTGGAAAAGATATCAGTCTCCCTGAAAATAGACTGTTTTTTTTTTTTTTTTTTTTTTTTTTTTTTTTTTTTTTTTTTTTTTTTTTTTTTTCCTCAAAGTTGATTGAATGTACTTGTTTAGATACAGATTCAGAGTAGTTAAAAGGCAGAGTAAAACCAAAAGTTTCTAGAATTAAAATGTCTTCTTGAAGCACTTGTCCTTGGAAAACTCTCTGAATTTACAGGCACATGTGTGCACATATATAAGGAGAAAAAGCCACATCTTTCCTGGAGTTTAAATGTGAAGCACTTCCCTTGACTTGTTTATGCCAATACCTATTTTACAATGTTGTTAACCTCAGGCATTCTGACATTGCTTGCACCTCTTGTCTATGGCATCCTCTTCCCTTTGTTCCTTGAGATTACAGAGATGCATTAGGGATGCTTTGTTTTCCTGGCTTTTGCTACAATACGAAAGAAATAAATAGAATTTTTCTGGTTTTTTGTTCTAAGGATTGCTATAGCAAATACTTACTGAACTGTATTATTAAAAAAAAAATAGATTTGGACTGAACATAGGAGTTGGTATCCTGTGGCAGCTCAGATGATCTGAAATGGTCAAAGAAACTTTTCCTTGTAGAGGAGAGTTTTTTCAAAATATTTAACTCCTTAGGTATTTTCAGTGAAAATAATATTTTACTTCTAGTTTAAAACCAAAACAATACCAAAAAAAACCCCCAAAACATAACACCACACAGCAATGAACTATTCCTTTCTATCATCTACTGAAGAATCCTCTGCAAAAGGTGACACACACTTCCCTTGTGATTACCATATTCCATCTATGCATTTGTCCACAAGGTCATTGTAGTGGGACAGTCATGGATTTAATGAAATTTGAAGATAGATAAGTTATCAAATGTTTACAGTTTCTGCAAACGATAATGTCATCTGATCAGGTCTTAAAATTGGACATCTTTCATTTTATGAATCAACGTTCGTCTGGATTTCTTTGTGTTTCAGTCTCAATGCAGGTGTTACAAAGCAGCCAGAAGAAATAAACTCAAAGTCAGAAATTATTTTTTGGCTTGTGATGGCTCAGGGATGGCTGCATAGCTCATTAATTTCCACTGATATTCACACTAAGTGCTTCACTTTAAGAACTATGTAAGTCTTGCCTTTGCCTGCAAGTATAAAAAGGTATTTTCAATTTTTACTTCCCATCTACTAACACAAAACTCTCCCTTTCAGATGACAAGTTTAAGTCAGATGATCAGATTGTCTCTGCTTATCTCCATTTGGAGCCGCAGAGGATGTAATTAATGTCCCTGTTATAGATGAGGGGAACTCCCTGCTCCCCCAGCTCATGCCAAGGCATTTCCTCCCAGCCTGTCAGTCAAGTTGTGTAGATGATCTTTCCCTTAAGTGAAAGGAATACCAAAGGAAAATCCTTCCCCTTAGAGCTGGGTACCACCAGGGGTGGTACCTGCTCCAGTGGTGTTCATTTTGTCACTTGGGGAGGGGTGGAAACAGAAGTAGTCACTGACACTCACAAAGGAAAGAGGATGTCCTAAGTAACAGTCTGGCTAATGGAGCTAAGGGATTCCTGACCCCAAACGAGGGTGAAAAGCCTTTTATTCCCCTCCCCTGACACGCTCTGTAATTGGTACCTTGTATCAGGGTGTTTAAACCTTGATCCCATTTTGAGCCTCTGGTCTCCAAAGTGCACTCACTGCTCGCCCTGGCAGGAGCACCAGGAGCTCCAGACCCTCGTGGGGGGAATGCTGTCCTTGCAGCCCCCGGGAGTGTCCTCTCTTTTGTCACCTCTTTTGATGGTGACTACTGTCAAACTGGCACACTACCTTGTGTGCTTGATAAATGGGGGCTCTTAACAGCCACTTTTCCATTCACATTTTACGACTTTTTTTATCTTTGTAGTGGGCTAATTGTATTGGGTTCTGGTGGAATGTAGGACTAGCTATACATGTATAGCTTTTCCAAGCCATGCTACTTCTTAAAAATAACTCTGACCTCTCCTTTCCCCAGTTGATTCAAGCAATCAAAATTAAGTAATTTTGGGAAAAGCAGAGCTGAGTTTGGGGTCAAAGCTTGTATTTTTCAGAAGGGAGTGGTTAATAACTGATAAAAATATTTTCAGGTACAAAAGTGGACATATTTGCCTCATTTGTACATTTTTATATATTTAGAATAGAATTATTTCAGGGAGAGAATTATTTCTGTCTTTCATTAGAAGCATACTTTCCAAGCTTTTCTTCACTTAAATATAACAAAATTACTTGATAAATAATCACAACTTTTCATTGGGTTAGCTAATGTCAAAAAATAAATAATTTCTTAATACTCTATTTCAGAGATAAAAATGTTTATTATTGGAAAAATTGCTTATGTTGATTTTGCTTATATATATAAATAATAATAATAAAAAAGCCTGCTTCAATTTAATGAAAAATCAGCTCTCAGAAGGAAGTGTATTTTATGGTGAAAAAAGGATGATTTGTCCTGCATCAATTTCTGTGTTTGTGTATCTGTGACACTTTTACAGTGATGAAAACCCACCCAAACCAGCTATCAATATGCCACCTCAATAATATTTTTTGTGAAGGGTTTAACTTATGTTTGACTTTGCTGTCAAGATATGTCCCAAGGTAAATTGGATGTAGTTCCATTTTTTGAGCTAAAGCTTTCACAGGGGGCCAGAGCCAGTCTGAAATCCCCACTCAGCCCAAAGGCTGCAGTCCCTCTCACGTGGAGAAGCACAGTGCTCCTGTTTGTGTCACCATGTCCTCTTCCTGTCCCTGGGAGTGGCACTTAGCAGCGCTGTCACTCAGTTTGGAACAGCAAAGTCAACAGCTGTGCCCAGAGATGCAGGCCTGCTTTATTCCATGCAATGAAATCTTATTCTATTCTGCATTTTGTTAATGCACCAAGCTCTGTGAAGATTTTTTGATGCCTTTTTGCTTCCCAGAATATATGGCCTATAATAAAAGCAAGCAAGGGTTTTCTTAGCTGGCCAGCCCTGTACATTATTATTATTATTAGTGATACAGTGCCAAAAGGATAATGCAGCTTTACACACCTAATGGCAGGGGGGTTGTCTCTTAAAACTGACATTATTGAACAGCTTCACAAGGCTGGTGCTGATTTAAACCAGCTTATGTTCTCAGCCACAATATTCAGCCTGTGGTGGTTAATCACAGACTTTGTAATGAAAAAGATGCTAAGAAAAATGTCTGAGTACTGTGGGGAAAAAAGTCAACTTTAAAGTAATTGATGTATTTCTCTGTGCAGGATTCAGTGCCAACTGCTTGAAAAACATGAATAGAGAAAGAGCATGTAAAATAGTGCCCTTTTAATACATGTTCTGCACACTTATGTAAAACTTTCCTTGCTTCTTTTCAGCATAAATTCCTACAGAATTGTATATATTCCTACAGTATTACTTCTTCCAACCACTGTTTCATCAGAAGGGTAAGTTATTTTCACCTTTCTCAGCTTCTCTCTCAAATGCTATTAATATTATCAGCTAAGCAATGACTCTAAATTCTGTCCTTTACTGGTGGAAATACGGAAGCTTCAGATGGCTATAAATAATGGCCCCTCCTGGGAAGGAAATATTCCCCTCAGAAGTGAGTAAGTAAATGAGAAATCACTTGTTCCCTTCCTCTGCACTTGTTAGAAAAAACACAACCTTGTTTTAATAACTACATATCATATCAGAGTCACCTGCAGTAGCTCTCTAGGAGCCATAAATCATTTGTTAGAGATGTAGCTAAGAGACATTTGAATAGTCATGATTACAGAAAGTCTGTTTTAAATGTGGGGGAAAAGAACCTGTAGTAATGTTCAAGTAGAAATAAAGCTACTGTTTTCTTTTTTAGGAGAATAGAACTGTAAAAAGGCTTTCTAATGACATATTTATCAACACTTTTGTCACATAGGGAGAAATAATTGGTGCAATTAGTGCTTGTGCTAAGTTCAATGGATAGTTCAAGTTGTACAGATTTTATGGAAATAGTAAAATTCTTTAGTTTTATTAAAAGCTCTTGTTGGAGTGAAGACATCGAGGAGCTGATGACACAATCTTATTTTACCACTTTCATCCAACGACGATTAACAATCTATATATAAATGATGTTTCAAGCTGTGCCCCCTCTGGATAGCAGCTTGTTACACTGAGCAGGAGGAGAGATCACCTGGTAGACAAAACTAATGGGGTAAAGTGCTGTTCTTTAGCAGGGACAAAAAACCCAAAAACCTTGAGCTGTTTTCACTTAGGTTTATTACTAGCACTAACCATCTCACTTGGTGCATGCACTGGAGAACAAGCTCTGCCAGTGGAGCTGATTTAGCCAGCCCTCTCTGCCACTGAACACCTCTGTAGCAGAGCTAATTCTAGAGATATGAAATCCAGATGAGAGAGGATGGGCTGGTGGGTGGCCAGGTACAATTCACACCTGTTCAGGGTCCTTTGTGTGCTGTGCTTTGCCCCTGTGCCATCAGAGCAGGGCTAAGGGAGGAACAGGAGTGCGCCTCCTATGCTAATACACTTAAGGGTGTTTAATATTGGGAATGCTACAACTGTGGATCATAAAAAGTGGTGAAGATGAAATAAATATCTTTGGGAAATGTTGCAAATTTCTGCTTATAACACCACCACAACAGCATAGCAGTCCTAGCCTTTAAAATTCAGCTCATCCAAACCATGTCTGCTTTTTGCTCTTCTCTTTTTCTTCATTATACTGTTCAATCATCCAGCCCATAGTCTTTCTTGCTCCGGGAGTTTCGAATAATATGAAAAGAGAAATAAAACTGTAATCAGGATAAGTTTGAAGGAGGAAAAAAAAAAGAAAAGAATTTTTAGTTATGGAAGAGAACATGGTATCATGCAAGCACTCAAATCAAAGAAACAGTGAATCAAGAAATGCCTGTCTGAATGCATGAGACAGGAATTTTGGTGATGTGTAATTTATACAAAGGCACAATTTATATAATGTAATATCTGAGAGCATGCAGTTGTGGGCTATCAGATGAATAACTGGGATTCCACAAATCATGTGTCAGGGGCCCTGGATGGTGAATAGGAAAAAAACAGGAGATAGATGAATAGTCTGGTAAAGACAGAATTTTATTTATAATCAGCATATGAAGCAGTTTTTTCTGTATTTTTGGACCACAAACTGATGTCTGCAAACTTTCTTTTAAGCTTTTTATTAATAGAAGAAAAACTCTTAACGGGAGACAACTGTACTTGAGGCAAGTTAAAGATACTTGTCATTTAATCTGGGTGAAAATCAGAATACAGTGAAATATTTTTCTCCACCTCAAACTTTTCTGATGCTTGAGCCGATGGTATCTGTGAATCTGCAAACTTCTCAAGCTAATGATTAAGCCATGTGTGTTGAGTGTGATTATCAGTGCTCTGGAGGAAGTTGCTTTCAGTTGCCTCTTTGGTTGGTTCAGGGCTGTAACTCTTTGGGATTGTAGGAAAACTGATGGATTTCCCCAGCTGAAACCTCAGCAGCCTCAGAAGGGCTGTGTCACTCTGGCTGCCCAAAGGCTGTAAATATGTGCTGAGCCCCTCCCCGTGGTGCCCCTGGCTGTCACACGGGCACTCAGGGCCCTTTCTGCAGCTGGATGTCCCTCAAGCCAAGTGTGGGTGAATTCCGCTCCCTTGGACTGATGTAAATATCAGCTGAAACTGTGGGTAACTTAATTTATAGAGAGGAAATTCCAATCCGAGTCTCAGTGTTAGATTTGTTGCTGATGTTTTGCTTTTCTTCTTTTTGTTGTACAGGAATGAAGGAAGGGGTAAGAACAAGTGTTTTCCATAGATCATATGTTTTCTTCTTATTCTAGAGCTGTAAAGGTGGAGAGTGTAGAAAATATTACAGCAATGATTTTTTTTTCAATTTTTTGACTCCTAATTTTCTGTGATGTTTTTCACCTACTTCTTCTAATAAATTTTAAGTTATATTTCTTGCCTTCACTAAATCTTATGAAACACCAATGGGGAGACTATAAAGGAGCAGATTTTTTTTAATGAGTTCTACATTATATTTTTAATTCTGAAAACAAAAGACTCCTCATCTTTCTAGTTTGTTTTACATCTACCTGATTCAAGAGTATGAAAATGGCCAATCTATTTCAATAGCAACCAGAATTACAGGGGGAAAGGAGAAACAGATAGTAATGCAAAACATCCTAACCTGTAGTCCTGGCTGTAGCATGGCAGACCTACACAACCAAACACTGACTGTCGTGGTCAGAGTCCTGTGTGGAGGTTAGTGGAAAGCGGCAGTACCAAAGAAGAAATCTGAGTTACACTTGGTTCTGGTTTGTTAGCTTTCCTTATTTTTGAGAGAAAAAGGGATGAGATGAGACTATAGGAGCAATAGGTATGATATCACATCCAAGAAGGTATAGTGATTTGAAAAGTCTGAGTGGCATTGACCCAAATATAATCTTGCTAGTAGCTTTCTAGATAGGGAAAAAGAAAAAAAAAATTGATTTTCTTTTTTTTTTAAGCTGCTGCTGTATGATTTCTTAACTCTTGAGGTTTTGCTTTTGCTGTATTGATCTCTACTGACGCTTATCTGTGAGTCTGCATGCAGTCTATCCCAAATAGTTATCTGCCCAACCCTTGAGTCCAGTGCAGGCTGCCTCCAGTTGACCTCAGTTAAACCTCCTTGCTTTGTCAAACATCAAATGCTGCTGAGAGAAGTCAGCCCTGCCCTGGCATTCTGATCCTCACTGTTGTGTGCAAAGGCCTTGCTGTCTATGGAAACCTTTGCTTAGGATGAGGGCCAGACCATGGAGGTACTTTGGATACAGGCTGATATTCCTTTGTAAATGGAAGGAAAAAATCAAGGCACGTTCTTTTGGCTTTTCTTCACATTTGCAGAAGACTGCATGTTGCAGTGAGGGTGGCTGCGACAAATCTTTGAGTCCCCTGACTTCAGGGTGAATGCGGTGTGGAGTAAGAAAAAGGAGCGGGAACGATGGAGTGCCCCCAAAAGAAAATTACTTTAATGTGAAATAAAAATAGGGACAATGCCTGGAAGCCAAACACAGTTTAGGGACAAGTTCCAAAGACCAGAAGGAAGGGAAAAGTAACAATATATAGTCTTGGGGGTGAAACAGTCTAGAAATAATACCATATATGGAACACAAGTAACCAATAGGGGAGTAGAACTTGAAACTAATTAACAAAACTCCAAAGGCTCTTGGGAGGAGATCTCAGACTCGCCCTGAGTTGGATGAATGTTTCTCAGGGCTTGAAGCTAACACTTAGTTTGTTAGAGGTAAAGTCTAGCTGACTCTTTGTCCCAGTTAGGCCGATTCCCACAACTGCAGAGGTGCGGATTCGGATCTCGTGGCATTGTAAGACTGGACGAGCTCTTCTGAGCATAATTAAACAATATCAGTATAAAGGTGATAAGAGTCTGTTCCCTCAAAACTCTGACTTTATAAAGTCCTTGTGACAGTTTTAAGATAAAAATATGTTAACTGATTTATTTAGTGTCTCTTTAAGGCCAGAATGGTTTTTTAATGTTTTTACTCTCAATGAAGGTCATAAGTCCCAATTAGTAATAAAATAAATTGGAGCTCCAGTAAATTGGAGTATACCAATATGTTTTTTTTTAATATTTATGATATTCCATGTATTAAGCTTAAGGCTACTGGTCTCTGAATGTGAAATTTGGGGGCAGGGGAGCAAGACAGGCCAAAAGTACTATTCCTTTTATTATGCTCTATCTGAAATAAGTAGTATCTGACTCTACAGCTTGTTAAGTCATCTGACATTTTGTAGCAGATATGAGAAAATCAATGACAGAAGCAGTGTTGTGTAAATACATGTGAGAGCATAAACCACCAATAAAAGATATTTTGTGGAGTTCATGCTATAGTGTTCTGGAAAAGTCATGTCAGGACTCTGGGATCCAACAAAGTGCAATTGCATGGTGATAAAATCCTTAGTACTTGCCCACTCAAGGCAGTAGGGTCTGTTGCTCAAATTCTCTGTTCTTGTGCCAGCATTCCTTGCCTCCACAGGAAGAGATGGGTACCTTTGCATTAAGAAAAGCAAATAACCTTAGCCTCCTTATTTACCCTTCATTAGATAAAGCAGAATTCACAGAAAAATAAGTATTTTATGACTGGATTTGTAAAATACAGTAAAACATTTGAGAGGTATTTTCAAAAATGTAAACTTGATCAGAATTGCTGATTTTGCTACAATTTCCTGTTTCCCTATTATTCATAGGGAACAAAGAACTGCTCTGAAACAATTTCTGTGCCCAGACTCCAGCCCTAGTCCTTCTAAGAGAATTAATAGGAATTGTTGTAGATCCTCTTTCCAGATCTTTCTCGAGAGGGTACAGTTGTGCCTTGATGCTCACAGCGTGTGAAACAGGTGCAGGATTTGGGTTAATATTTAGGAACTAGGAAATTCTTTTGTTTTTCAACATGGTAGCTCTGTGGATGCTGTTGATCTGTACAGAGACTGCAGATCTATGTGAGTGAGAGCTGAAATAAGTTTACTGAACTGTATGGAGAAAGAGGCCTTCCCAGGATATTTTAAGTTCCTGGCTTTTTATGGCATAGAGACCTATGAATCAGTGCATCAGTCACTGTTATATGGACAATATATATATTCATAAAAGATAACAAAGCTGCTCTCAGTTTCCATAGAGGTGAACCTTCATAACGTCCTCCGATCGTTTACAAATGACATTTGATTAGCACTCAGAGATGGAATCATCTTTACGTAAACTTCGTGCTGCAGTAGGAAGCTGCTCGGTTGCTGTTCTTTGAGAAAAGGCTAAAAATACATTTCCTTTAAGAGTCTGGACTTTGAATGTGAAAAAAGAGTAGGTTGAGATTTTTCACACTCAGTGCAGATGTTATTTGGTGCTTTCAGACAGACTTCATGGTACCCTTTCTGCCCAAGATAACATTACTGACTGTGCCTCTGTAGCGTTAAAATGGTATGGAACAAATTATCTTCTGCTGTGGCAGCCAGCTGACTCCTGTGAAGCTGAACCAGTAGAAGTGGGGTAATTTTTTTAACTTTAAGGGTTCCTCTGCTTCCAAACAGCATCCATGCTCAAAATGCGGCAAGTTACCGGCACAGCTGCTGTTATTTTGAATTGTTTGACATGCACGATTGATTTTAATTTGTTTAAGAAGTTGTAAACAATTGCTTTATATGTGAGAGGGATGTGAGTAAACAGAGGATTAAAAATAAGTGTTGCTTGCATATAAAACATAGATGTGAACTTTTAGAGAATTTTTTTCATTAAGCATTTTGTAATGCTTTAGGTTTTGAATTGCATGCATGCCATAGACTGGTGAAGGTTGCATAACACCAGTGCTAAATGCGTGGTGAAGCACTATCACTTCTCTTAGCATTCAGGGAATTAGCTTGAATGCTTCTGGATTATTCCAGCTTTAAGAAATATGTCACCTAGAGTCACACAATTCCATTGTAACTGTGAGACTGAATGAGCTCTTACTTGTTCAAAAGTGTTAGTAACTACTGATTTATTGAAACAGTGCTGGATAAAAGAGCTTAAGAAAGTATATAAATTAAATATAAACTAACAAGGGGTTCATAATAGTGTCAAATTGCATCAAGGTTTTCTTGAATGTTTGCTTTCAAATTTTTAATTTAGAAATGTTCTTTCAACAGATAAATGTGGCAGTGTTAAAAAGCACTTTCCCTTGCACAGTGCTAGTTGAACCATATATATGGAGTATGAGCAAAGTATAAATAAAGGAAGCTGATTGTTTTGTAGTGTCCCTCTATTTCCCCAGCAAGTCATAATTACTTGTTCTGACTTTTGCAGCACAGAGTGCATTCCTGCTGTTAGAAGTAAGAAAAGGTGTTCACACAATACTTTTCAAATACGTAGCTGGAAAAAAATGACCATTTGAAGGTCATTAGATTTTCTGGTTTAGTTTTTGTGGTTTTTTTTGTTTTTTAATAAGAGTTTATAAGTCAGAAGTGAAAATAAATTTATTAATCTGCCTACATAACATCAATATTTTAAAAAATCAAGGAAAAAAATTGCCTAAAATATTTGACAAATCTCATCTCCTCACATAAATTAAACAAAAGGATCAACCCTAAAATAGTTGAGCAGGAATAGCTCTCTTTCATGATGCCCCAGGTTGAATTTGAGTATATAGGTGTATTATCTGCTAAAAAGCTGTTTGCAGAAGGGCACGTATTAGAAGTGCTGAGCTTTGAGTACAGATACACTGTATGTACACCTGGAGGCTGAACCTGAGGTCTCACTTATTACCTTCTATTTATACGAGCAACACTCAGGAACATGTTTTAGCTTTATGCTAAAACATAAAACACAGCCCTTTTATAAAGAGCATTTGTTTCAGTTTTGGGCATCGTACCAAAAAAAAAAAAAAAAGACTGTGAGCATTTGGAGACGGACTGGGAGACAATAAAGAATAATCATACATATCAACTCAGTATTTCCTAAGAGGAGAGAAACTGGCATATTTGGGGTTACAATACTGGAAACTGAGTAGACTCATCAAAATTCTTTAAATATGTAGTCAGCCACCGCAAAGAGATATTAAGATGTATTCTGATAGATATTTGGAAAAAATGAAGAATGTATCCTGGAGGAAAATTTGATTTTTGTAAAATCCTTTTCTAACAGTAAGAGAGCTGAAGCATTGAAATATTGCTTTGGGAAACTGAGGAAGCATCATTACATAGAAAGTCTTTTAGAGCAGGTTATGCAAATTTCATTCTGAATCATAAGCTCCAATGAATGGATCAAATGGTCTAACACCCTTTCCACCTCACTTTTTTCCATATTCTGTGATTATTGTATCTTTATGCATAAGGATATTGTATGGGTAATAAGTTTTTTTGGAACCAATCTGTCTCATGGAAATCACCAGAAAGAAGCTCTAATCCACAAATGACTGGAATACATTTATGTCAGTCATGATTTTGAGCTTCTTGCATTATCCTTCAACAAAGTTAAGTGAATAAGTTGGATTGGTAAAAATGTTAATAGAAAATGATTCTTCAATTCAAGAAGCAGGCACAGTCTTAGGGAACATATCTGGCCAAAAATAACTGGGGAGTTCTTGTACAGTTTGGTTAGAAAAGTACGTTACATTTTGAAATTACTCTGTCATTAGTGTGTGTAGGAGTATTTATTTCTTTGTCATGCTTTATTTTTTCCCGCACTGATTCATGTTTTTAATTTTATTGGGTTGAAAATATGCCAAGTTTAACATTTTTAACTACTTTTGAACTGCTTAAAATGGATTTTTTTTTTTTTTTCTGCTTATTCTTCAGTATGCTTCCTCTGCTCAAAATAGCAGTATGAACCAGTGTAGGTCAAAAGTTTTATTTAATGAGAGCTGAGAATTTTCACCATTGACTAAGAGAGGAAGAAAATTAGTTTATCTTACTTATAGGGATGTTCTGTAGTGGGGAATCCAAATGCATTTTGATTCAATTCAGATTGGAATGAAACTAGAGAAATTAAAGGTCTAGTATTTGGCATAATGTTTTAGAACTTAGCTGTGTCCTGTATCAACCCTTCAATATCTGTTCGTTCTTCTCTTGAAAGAACAACTTTTAATCTTCATGCTGGAAGCAGATTTTGCCATGAATCAAAAGCTTAGTAGAAGCTGAAATCTGAAATTCTCCCCAAAAGAACTTTATGTGGATTTTTAAAATCACAGGCACATTTTAATGTGCAATACTATTTCAAATTGTTTTGCTCTCCCTGCTGGAAATGTAGGATCCCCTAAATAATGAGCAAAATGTGGTGTGAAAAATTAGGTGTTCTGGAAACATTAAGTGAAAGACAGAGATTTGCAGAGGGAATGAAGTATCCTGCCAGGATTCAAAATTATTTCAGGCCAAGAAAACTGAGTCCAAGCTGTTAAACATACTGTGGGTATCCTGTTTGGGCAAAGGAATGAAATGCTGGATTGGAACATTCTCTTAAGTGTTTGAACCCAGCTGGTATTATATTTCACTTTGTGGTTTCTAGCACAGTCACACTGACAGAAGTTTTCAGCTACAGTTGGCAACTTCCAGAATGCAATTCTCTTGAGGGTGGTGAAATTTGCCTTCAAAATCAAATCATGGAAGGTCACGGAGCCAAACATCAATAGAGCCTGCCTGAAAGTGTTAGGTCTGGGAAAAAGTGATCTGATCACTGCTCTTAACACAGCTATGCAAATGTCTTAGGGAGCTGTTAATTGCAGGTTAGGGGAGCACTGTGGGGTTGTTTCCCTTTCTTTGGCCTATTCTCAGCTAGGAAACTGAGCCTGTCCAGGACACAGGACCACCATGTGAAGGACCAGCTCCTCTTGGTCAAACCCAGTAGTGCAAACATACCACATGAAGAAGTAGTGATCCCTTAGGGAGATCTGGAACAGAGATCTGGAACAGATCTGAACAGAGCTGGAGAATAAAGCAGATATTTATGGAAAGGCCTTTAGGGTACACCTGGGGCAGGACAAGAGCCTGGCCAGGGATACACCCAAGGTGGACCCCAAATGGTCACAAAATGGATCCCTGGCCACAGGGTCTCACACTTTGAAGTTTTGATCTATTTGCATATTGGGATTTAATTGCCCAATTACGGCTCCAGGTTGTGAGGTCTCATCCTTCTTGTTCCTCCCTTCAGCCACCATTGTTTGTGCTTTTGGGGATGAAAGTTGTCCTTGCTGTCCAGCAGGAAAAGGATTTGTTTCATCTCCCTACTCTGAAGAGAGATGACACTGAATGTGAGCTAGAACTGCACCCCTGGGCAGCACAGAACCTGAAATACGTGAAAGCTCGAACTTAAGGCATCAGTTGTAGAGGGTGTATAAGATCTGTGTGCATCTCTGAAGCTCCTCTTTAAATGCCAATACCGTGCGTGTAAGAAATACCGCACATCTAGCAGTTTAAATAACAGGGATCATGTTTTAATTATTGTATTAGATTGAAGTAATCTCCGGTGTTGTGCAGCTTTGTGGTCATAAATTCTGGCAAAGATATTGTGATGAGTGGTTGACTTTTTACTGCATTTTAAAATGCTATAGACTGGAGGAAGATTTATTAGCTCAATAATCTTAATTTGTTAGAAAACAGTAAGTTTCAAGATAGTTCAATGTTTTTAAACCTGGGAGACAAAGGGGGTTTTTTGCAAAAAATTCATTTCAGTAGAATTAACATACAGTTTTAAATTAGAGAAAAATTGCCTAATACATTTTTTTTAAAAGAACAGGATGTCAAGAACTGTTATCATAGCATGCACCTCATAAAAATATTACAAACTTGATAGATCACAGCAAACCAGTATAAATAACATTTTAGGGTTTTCACTTACAGTTGTGTGGTTGTGTTTCATTAAAGACTGCTTTTTAAGGACAAGAAATATCAAATCATTGCTCCTTATCAATTCTGTAGACAATCAAATAACTTCTAAATCTCCAGCTAAAAGCACGTGGCATGTACTGAACCTGAAAATTCAGGCACTTTTGAAAGGCTCTACAGGAACAGTGAAATCATTAGTATGTTGTGTCCAGTGCCCAAAACCTTAGAAAACTACTACATGAGGCACATATTTGTGCAACACTTGTTCTTAGCCGTGGATTTATTGATCCAGGCTTTGAATGGACAATAAATATGCAAGGAGAATGTGTGGTTGGCAGAGTAGAATGTAACACCTCAGTTCCTGCTCTAAAGCTGCTGAGACCATCCCTCAAGAGCACAGAGGACAAAGAAAACACAGCTGACAAATGAGGCTCAAACGCTTTAAAAGCGTAGGGAGATTTCCTGCCCTGCCTCCTCTGCCTGCTCTTGTGGTTATTGGCTGAAATCTGAAAGGATAACAAAATTTGACAAGGTGTGTGCCAAGGCAGTGGAAATGCAAAGGAACCTTAGGGCAGTGTGGTGCTCCCACTGGAAATCGTTACAGCTGCACCCTATGGGATTCTGCAGCTTTAGTAAAGCTAGGCAAATTTGATACCTAGTGGCACGAAATATATCCCTTGTTAAGGAAGCTTTTACCTGTTTGAACTGCAAAAGTCACATCCAGACAACTGAAATTCCTGTGGAAGGTTTTGTATATGAAGACTGAAAAGCCCTTATGGACACAGTTAGTCACAGATTTCCTGCCAGGACGGGTATTGACACTCTTTGCTTTTGGAATGCACTGAGGTGTGTAACACTACTCTAATTACTGAAGAAAGGTTTTCTCCAAGTTCTTTGCTCCAAAGACATTTGGATATTTCTGATCAGGATCTAGGCGTTCAGGGTTCTGAAGAAGTGTCCAGCTCTGGAGCTCCCAACATGAGGACACAGGCTTCTAGGAAAGAGCCTGCAGGAGGGCCAGGGAGATGTTTAGGGGTTGGAGTACTTTTGCTCTGGAGCCAGGCAGAGAGAGCTGGGGCTGTTCAGCCTGTATAAAGAAAAAGAAGGCTCTGGGGAGACCTTAGAGCCCCTTCCCATGCTTAACAAGGCTCCAAGAGAGCTGGAGGGAAACTTTGGATAAAGATAGCTAGAGAGGAATGTCTTCCCACTCATAGAGGGCAGTGTTAGATGGGTAGGAATTTGTTCCCTTCGAGGGCGCTGAGGCCCTGGGACAAATCACCCAGAGAAGCTGCAGCTGCCCCATTCCTGGAAGTGTTCAAGGCCAGCTTGGGAGGGGCTTGGAACAACCTGGGATGATGGAAGGTATCCCTGTCTGTGGTGTGGGTTTGGAATTAGATGATATTTAAGGTTTATTTCAGCCCAAACCATTTTGTGAGTCTATCTAATTGTTACAGAGCGTACAATGCTCTCCATGGTCCTGAATAGGAACCTACTGCTTAAAGAATGAGTGAAAGGAATAAAATGAAATGCTAGTGAAAGTGGGTAAGGGCTAAAAATCTGTATTTTAATAGCTATATAATATTTTAGGGGCCTGTTTCTTATGAATTCAAATATTTGTTCTTTCAGCAATTGAAAGAAAATTCTGGATGATCTTTGATGGTTAACTATGGCTATGATGTGAAACCTTAATAATCTTTGTTATTCAATATGCTTTAAGTATCTGTTAACTCATATCTATGCTGATTATAACTGTATTAAAAAAATCCCTTCTGTGCTGAAACAGAGATACATCTGCACTTCCTTTGATATGTACTAAAATGCATTTCCATTTACAAAGAAACCTTGCACGGAAGTGATCTAGTGTTATGGAAGGCAGCAGCAATAGCTGGTACCAAAACTTGATACTTAAGGACTAGTAACAAGCATCTAAATGGAAAGATTTAGTTGTTTCTTTTTTCCCTGAAAAATCTGGCACATTGCATCATTATTTCCCTTGTTTTTGCAAAAGAGAAAAGAAAGGGTTATTTCAGAGTTGTGCAATTCTGGGGAAGTAACCATTTGCAACAACCTGATTATATTCCATGATTTTATTGTTTTTCGATGTTGTATGATGTCTGCACCAGATCATTGTTTTGCTTGACCACACTAGTTATTCAGAAACATTTAATTTTGTATGCCTATGTCTTAGATTTATTTTTTTTAATTTCATGTATTAATGGCAAAATGATTACACAAACTTTTCATTTGTATAGACACAGTCGAGGCTGTAGTTTTTTGCTACATTATTGGTTAGGTGTTATTGCTCCTGATTCCAGGATCAGGATGCATGAACACTTAAAACACGTCTGCTGTCAACAAATTTCACTATGAATGTAAAATTAACTGCCCAAAAGTTTTTCGCATAATATCTTTTGGTGTTAAATTTCTACAAACATTCATACCAGTTAAAATATTTATTTCAACAAAAGCAGAAGAGGCAAGGCATTACCAAAACAAGTTTGTTAAAGAATTAATCTTTGGATACCTAGAACAATTATTGGAACATGGAGTCTTTTATAGCTAATGTTTAAAATACTGGTATTTCAAAGCTGTCTTTTTCAGCCACAGCATATTTTGCAGCTATTACAATTTAGTACTTGTTGCATTGTATCCCCACACCCAAGTGGATGTTTCCATATAAGGAAAACTCTTTTCTTTATATGGAAACATCCACTTGGGTGTGGAGATGCAATGCCTCAAGTAATCAGAGATATTAATGCTAAAAATTAACCAAAGGACCCACTCAGTTAATAAAATACTGGTTTGCTGTCATTTTGGGAGACCTCACTACTCTCCAACACCTTTGCTGTGCAAATGGACAGCAGTGTGCATGGTTATGCAGTGGATGCTGAATGTTCAGTTATCAGAGGAGTTTGACTTTGTCTGAAACCATAACAGCAGGACTCCCCTGAGACCTGGTGGTTGGAAGCAGCTTGCTGCTTGTGGTTTCCTGACACAGCCAAGGCTCAGGATGAGTGCCTGGGGTCACTGTGGGGTGGCAGCTCTGGGTGGGTCCTGCAGCCCCAAGCCCACTGCTCCTTGCAGGGTGGGATGTGCTCTCAGCAGGCACAGCCAGCAGCTCGCCTTGGATCTGAACCACACACTGAAATGGCCGGAGCACTCACATAAAATACAGGCTCAGAGGGAAAACGTATCTGCAGACTGGAATAATGTACAACTGTGGCAAGTAAAACTGGCACTTCAGCAAAGGATAACTTTTTCTTTTAAGGTAGTCTGTACTTTGCCTATTTCTTCTTAGAACCCCAAGGGGTTGGCAGTGCAGACCAGTGGTAGGATTAAGGAGTTGAAAATAAAAATTCTTCAGTAATTTGCTTTCTCCCTAGGCTGACCTTGCTCACAATGCTGATAGCAGAGATGAACTTCTGGCTCTTCTCACCAAGGCTCCCAGCTGAGGTGGCTTAAACAGTTGACAGGGCAAATGATTGAGGCCACAATGTCAGAAAAATGATCGAGGAGGGTAGGACTTGCTCGCTGTGTGAGAAGTAGCACGGCATTTCCCTGAGAGCGGCACTGAACGTGCCCTAAGGCTGTCAACGGTGTCACTTGGTTGACCTTGCTCGACCTGCAGGTTCCTTGAGATGGAGTTGTGCTGAATATGATTATATTTTTCTCCGCTTGTTGTCCTACAGTGTCCACAGAGTTGCTGTAAAGCATGCACAATCTTTACTCACTATTGTGGAGCACAGAGTGTCACTGTAATGGTTGGACCTAAGTTACCCTAAATAACTTTTTATCAAAACAAAAGAATCTTGTCCTCTGACACATCTTCTAATTAGACTAAAAATTTTGATCAACAGCATGTATTAAGCATTCATTGCTCTTTAAGTTTCCCTCTGGGCACATACTATAGTGCAAGTCACCTCTTACTATGTTTAGGTACAAGGTTCTGCAAGATAATTTTTTTTTTTTAAAATACTTCTTGTTGTTTAACAGGCTTGCTGAATAAACAATCAAGCTTGTCCTCCAGGGACCCACTACAGTAAATGTGTTGCTTTTTAAGTTCTGCATAAACTTTGCTCTGATTGCTGTCTTGAGGACCTGAAGTTCACTTTTTCTGTAAATATCACTTGACTCATGAGCCATAAGAAAATACTAAATGAATTTTGTCTAGCATATGTAACTCAAAAACTAATGTGGATTTCATATATCCAGTCCAGTAAAACATTTCAATCAATTCATATAGTTCAAGTCTCATGGAAGATTGTGGAAATCTCGAATTTAAAGCAAGATATGTGGAGAAAGTGTCATTAGTTTAAAGAACTTGTTCTGAGCAAAGCATCAGGTAAAATATCCTTTCTGATTTATTTGCTCAGCTTGAAAACCTTCCTTCATGTTACTTTTTCAGCTCTACAAATCTAATAATTTGACTTTTAGGAATACCAGCTTATCTTCCTCATTACATCATAGCACTTTTACAAAATCCCCTGCTTGTTATATCAAGTAATTGTTTCTATCAGCATTATCTTCTCCCTGCATATCCATCATCTTTGAGAACTTATATTGCTTTTCCAGCTCTGTTTTACGGTGTCTGCATCATATTAATAATGGCACAGATGGAAAAGTTCTCTGAGGTCACTCAGTACAATCCATTTCCTGATGCAATGTTGGGCTTTTATATGTTTTCCAATATATGTAGCCTGATGGTAAAAGAGTCAAGTGACTGGATTTTCACAATCTCATTCAAGCCTTAATGCAGTATATTTTTTTCATCTATCTTCTTCCCCTTCTTCCTTCTTACATTTCTTCCAGTAGCTAAAAAGTGTTTCTTGACAGATATGAAATTGCATAGGCTTATGAAATCCATGGCACCGTGTCAAGCACATCATATTCTTAACAGCATTATTAATATGTTAACAGATGGAAGCTTATTATAGTTCAGTGCTTTAAGTGTAAAATTTCTAATATTATTTTCTTTTTTGAATTCACCTTTGTAGTTTCCAGTTAATTTGGTTATCAGCTTTGGCTGATAACTTCTTAAATTGTTTTGTTTCACAGAGACAAAATGCAGTAGTTTGAAATTATTTCGATTCAGCAGCAGCACCCCCTTTGGCTTTTAGTATGCACAAAATCTAATTTGAATGATTTTTATTTTTTTTTTAAATATTGATTGCTTAATAAAATTGACAGAAAACAAGGAAATGAAAAAGGTAGGGAATGTCAAAGCAACTGAAACATTTGCTTGCTCCAGTTCTAAAAAGCTTCCCGTATTTTGTCAGCAGGCATTGCATCAAAATAAGAGATTTTAGCAATGCACTAACTGATGTAGCCACTTTTAGGCTTTTTACAGGCCAGCTGTTTAGAGTGGTGGAAATTGCCATAACAGAGATGGAATAAAGCAGAAGGTAAACTGCCCTGTTCAGGCCAGCCGATGCATTTGCTCTCCACCTCATCTCTCAATTTTCACCTCTGTTAGAGTGTTATACTGACTTTTCTACCCCAGCCATCTGACTTACATATAAAATATATACAGTTTTAAAAAATATGATTTATAATGCTCCAAACTGATGAAAGGAAAAGGTCACAGAAGACTCAGAGGTGACCTTTTCAAACGTGAGGAGACTTCTCCCCTCTTGCAGGAGGGAACAGGTTTGTCGACTTGATCCAGTGACCTGCTCCTTTGGTTTCATGCCTTCTGTGCTGAGCTGCTCCTCAGGCACTGCGTTCTCAGCAGGCGGATGTGTGTACCAGCCCCACACTGCTCTGTTTGCTCAGGTGACACAGCACAAGTCTGGCTGTTCTCTGCAATAGTCCTCCCACTGCAGGCACCAGCTCACAGACACACATCTGGGGGTGTGTGTCAGCTCTGTATTTTCTGAATTTCCCCATTTTCTCTTTTTGTTCGTACCTGTGTTTGATTTCTCATTTTGCATATCCTGTGGAATCTCTAATTCTTTAACAAAGAGTTGAAATGATATTGCCTAAAATACACTTTATAAATTCAAGCATTCAAATAAGACATCAGACCCACAAGCATGTATATCTGTTTAAAAGCATTCTAAGAATGTCAAAAATGAAAGAAACTTGTACTCTGGCAACTGTCTTTTCACATCTTATTGGCCAAATGACTTAATTGAAAATATTCAGGCTTTTTTTTTTTTTTTTTTTTTCTCTTGTGCTCCATTTAAATAAGATCTATGGGAGAAAAATTCTCTCCTACACAGTGTTTGCAGAGTACCTTACAGAACAGGACATTTTTATGTTGTCTTCTGGAATTTACACTTCTTTTGCAAATATAAATTAAAGAGCCTATAGCTATTGCACACAAAATTCCCTAGTAAAATTCATGCTTAGAATGATCGTCTTAAATGCCCATCTCAAATAAACTGTAGAGCCAGTATTGATCCCTCACTCCCTATTTTTTCACATGTACAAGGTACCCCTGAAAATGCAGGCCAAGATAAGCCAAGAGTTTAGTCTTAATTTACAGTAGAAATTCTCCTCTTATTAGAAATTCTGCCTGATAGGAATGTAAATCAAAATTTATTTTAATAAGGCTTCTCTATGAGGAAATTGGTGCAATGAAGTAATGTATTTTCAGTGTAACCCTGTTTAACCTGATTGGACTGACACATCTTTATTTTATTTAGGAACTAGCAGAACCTCTATCTCTAGAATCAACTGTTTTACCAACATAAGTGTTGTACCTACAGCAGACATGATGATAGTTATACTAGGTGACATTTTTAAGGCTTATTATAATTTCTAGAAGACACCTATTCAAACTCTTTGAAATGTTAAGTATATGTTACAGTTCCATGAGCACTTAAAGGTAATATAATCCTGCCTCTGGAGGAAGCTTTTCTTTCCCTTCCATCTGTTTGAGCAGACTGTGAAATGAACCAGAGGAGATTTTGCTATGGCATAGAGTGGCATTATTCCCTGCACCCCAGTCTGGTTTGGACTCCATCAATTCCCTGTGAGGGTCATTTCAGAATGGCTTGAGAACTTGCACAAGGGAGAGGGCAAAGAGGGGAGGTGACATGGAGTAGCTAAGTATAAAAGGGGCATCTTTTACACCAGTAAAAAAAGGTTAAACTACTTGCAATACTTCATGTTACCTCTGTTATGCACATTCACACGGTGTTGAGGGGATGAAGTGGGGCACAGAATTATATTTAGGAATCGTCCAGCTGTCTTGTTAATGCATCTCAAGTTTCATATTGGTCAGAAGTTTTCAATGATCTTTCAATTGTTTGCATCTTGTTTTTGCATATTTGTGAGACATTATCCTGTCACTCTTATTTATGTCACAGAAATTTTATTACTGTTTTGCCAGCAAGCTCTACTCTAGGTGATTGTACCCAAATTTTTAAAATGAACTCTAAGTATTTTAATAAATCATTGACCTCTGCCATTAATTATACTTTTCATGTTTTTTTTAAGGAACAAGTTTTCTATCAGACCGGGTCTGCTTTACTGGCTTATTTTTTATGTGGAGTGCTAGCACCAATAACATCATCCTAATCACTCAAAAGAGCTGGCTTCCTGAGTTCTTATGTTTGCCCTTCATTTGGTTTTTGTGACTTGCACCATCATCAGTTTCAACTTTCTTTTTATTTTTGTGATTACTTTTTCGGGACAAAAAGAGTTCCTGCTAGTCCTTTTGTGTGGAAATGGTAGCAGGAAAATAAAATCAGTTGTTAATACTGAGATGCTATTTTATACCCTGCAGGAACTCTGTAACTACTGAAAAGATCAGATGCTAAATTAAGACCCATTCAAATCTTGTGTCTTCTGATAAAGAAGATAAGCTCAAGGTGGATAAAGGAAAGAAGGGGTCCGTTGTTTGCCCTGTATATCACAGGGTGCATGTTTTACACATCAGGCCACAACATGCCTATCTGAGCTCTGAAATGTGGCCTTGCCCATGTGCTACAGTGAGAGTGGTTCAGCATGTTCGAAGGTGTGCTGTGGAAAGGAGTGAGGAGTACGAGGTTATTTAATAAATAAAAGGCCAGGTGTGCTGTCTTCCAGCATGATAGCTGCCACTTTGTGGTCTCTTTTAACAACAGTTTTTGTTGATCTTTTGCAATATTTCTGGAGGGTGCTATAGCTAAATTGAGGTTGAAATATTTGGGTCTGTGCATACTTTTGATGCATGGCTGCATCTAATTGTATCCAGCTGCAACATTGCCTTAGACTGCCTCAGCCGTGATCAGCAGTGAAAGGGGCTTCAATCTCAAATTAGGGAGAGTGAGGGAGGGAATTCAAGTTTATCAAGAAGACAAAGCCCCCCTAATGTGCTTAGGGGATAAAGGAAAGGAGATTTGGAGGAAAATCATGGGGGTGGGTTTGGTAGCTGGGCTGCAGAGCCTTGGCATGGAGAGAGTTGCCATGGCTACTGGCACTCCACAAGCCAGGTGTTGGAATCGGGAAGGGAAATGTAGCTTCCGTATTCAAAGTTATGACACTTCTATGCTTCTGCTCTTTCTTTTAAAGGTTGTTAGCTGTCATTTTTCACCCAAAATTGGCTCTTTTGGTGAGGTTTTGTGTGGAATTTAGATACTCCTATGCCGTCTGTGTGAATTCCTAATTTGATGTATCTGGCTTTTTGTTTTCGGTTTTTCTTGGAAGGATTAGAAGATGAGAGTGAAAGAAGAGAGGGATTTTATTGCAGGGCTTATCCTTTTCTTGCCTGTGTTTTGTCTCTGAAACAGTATACGTAGTGTTTGTTTTTATTTAAAGATTAAATAGCCCACTGTTCAATCCAAATTAATATGACACAGGCTTGTATTTTGATATCCAATATAGTGAATTAAATATTAATTATGATTTGGAGCAAAAAATTATAAATAAGTGATTTTTAAAGAATGTCTGACAGCCTTCTCTGTATCAACACTCATCTAAATACTGGATCAGCTTCTGATGGATCTACCAGATAGCTTCAAGATTACTGTAATACACTACATTGAGTATGATGCTGACTGAAAACCTTTCAAGTGTTCCACATTGTGAAATAAGTAATTTATTGCAATTAGCCTGGAAGTGGCAGCTTTATTCACAAACAGAATTTTTCTAAAGTTCAGTGAGAGATATATATAATAACAATT
The DNA here is from genome assembly GCF_015227805.2 of Hirundo rustica. Taxonomy (NCBI): domain Eukaryota; kingdom Metazoa; phylum Chordata; class Aves; order Passeriformes; family Hirundinidae; genus Hirundo; species Hirundo rustica. The sequence continues at coordinate 12,682,943 of NC_053463.1, forward strand.
GTGATTCTCGCAGTTGATTCATGATCTACAGTGGCCTTACACATGAATGCTTAGTGATTATTTGAGTGACATGCTTTATTCAAAGAATATAATGCCCTTTCTCAAATGCAATGTATTGAAATCGTTGCTCATAGCAAGAGAAAGAAAAGGGAAATAGTTTTCCAGCTAATAAGTGAAAATGTGACAGCTAAATGCAACAAATGGAGCGGATGATTTGTTTTTTGTCAGTTCCGTTTGGTTCTAATAAAATTATTGTTGAGAACTATTTTCTTGATGAATATTGTGAAGTATTTAGAAAGAAACAAAAAGAAAAATATTTTGGAAAAAAATGTGCTCAAACATTAATATGTGCATAACCTGGTTATGACATGTATAGGTATAATTGAAAAGATTTTATGCCTTTGTACAATATTTTAGAGTCCAAGAAATTTAAAATAGTCCTTATAATCTACCTTTGTCCATTTCTTAAGTTACATATCTGTAGTGATGTTCCAGAGGCCTGGAAATATTCCTTCAGAGGTATGTTCTGTTCTCTTCCAGTTACCATTGCTCAGAAAAATACCATGCAGATCACAGGAATGCTCAGGAATTTGTGCTCAGTGCCTGAATACAGAATAACTCTGCAGTCAAAAACTCTCACTCAGTAAAGGCAGACTGTGATGTTTTGTGTGTGATAGTAATGACTATATGATAATAATTATGATAGTAATTCTAATTTTTAATCCATGTACAATGAATTAAAAAAGCCAGATTATTTCTAGGTACTTGTGGTGTTTTGGAATTTAAAAAAAAAAAAATAAAAAAAAAAAAAAATCCCCAAGACACTGCAGAAAGAATTCCATTATCTAGTCTTGTAATTGTGATTTCAACAATTTATAATTGGGTTTGTACCTAAGTTTCATTACAAAATTCCTTAGTACATTGAAGTAATAAACTGGTAGGTATAGTGAAAGTGCAGGTGTTAAAAACAAATAAAAAGCCCAAACAAACCTGTAACAGGCAGGATTTGGAACAGTGTTGAGGTTTTTGGGTGTTTATACGTGCATAGCTAAAAACATACTTCTTAGGGTTCAGTTGAAATTTCTAACAGGGTCAGATCACTGTTTTATCTTCAGGCAATAGTTGGTTTTAAAACGCATCTCCTCTGTTGTTTTCTCTCTGTGATGTCAAGAGAAAATAATCCTCTTGATGACATCAACTAAGCAGTGCTTCTGCACTGCAGTCCAGCAAAGGATTTACCCACAGCATTTCAGCAGCAGGAGCTGTGCAGGCACAATCTCCTCAGAAAGCACAAGAGTAGAAGTCATTGCTCAGACTAGTGAAAAGTTAAATAAGAACATTCATTTTCTTTATTAAATGTGTCTTTCTGTGCATGTTGGGTCAGAGATTTTTGTCAATATGCCTGTATCCTGGGAAGTAACTGAACCTTAAATCCCTTGCAATGTCCAGCGTATGTATTTTTTTTCCTCTGTTCTACCAAAGTTCTACCAAAAAAAAAAATATATATATATATAAAATTGTCCTACATCAGAATTATCCTTATATCTTCCTGAGTTTTGTCAGGCAATGCTGTCATCCTCTCTTATCTTTTTATTGATATTTTGCAAAATATCTTCTTTCTCTCTTAACCACACAAAACACTGTAGAAGTTACTCAAACCCCACCCCATCCTGCACAAGGGTTTTATATTCCTCCTTTGTAATGTTTTGAAATGCTAATATAGTGTACAGAAATAGTTTCAGGTTTATATTCCATTGATATTACAGAAGTGTGGCTGTAGAGGGTTCTGTGAGTGGTGTGGATGGGGGAGAGCAGGTGGGGAGCAGCTCAACCCTCCAGGCATCAGGACACAGCACAGACTCCTCCTTTGCTCCTGGTTTTTCCTGTATGTACCCAGAGGAGAGGGGCTCCTGCTAAAATACCTATTTTGTCATCCTCAGTTCACCTTGTCCCTTCCATGTTAGAATTTTCTTGCTGATCCTATTCCAGAGGCTTCATTGCACTGAAATTCTTTTGCTTCTTTCAATCTCTTGTTAATTTCTTTACATTGGTGAATTGAATCAACTACAAGTAATGCATGAACCAACCCATAACTAAAGAATGGTTCCTGATTTTGCTGGGAATCCTGTGTAGTAGGAGCACCCATGATTGCCTGTGTTGTGTAAAAATCACTCAAAGTATATGGGCAGACACCAAGGTCAATTTTAGCTCAAGCCACAATGACCAAGGAATGCATCAAACTATGTCAGAGTATAACCAAAAAGCACTGGTTCAATCAAAATAACAAGAATTTCTTTTTCATTGTCAAGTTAAATTGCATCTAGATTTAAACTAGCTCAGAAATACCAATAAGTTTAAGTTACAAATTACACTTTTAGTGTACCTGTGACAAATTCCTTTCTCTGATTTTGGCAAAACTGCCTGAATATGTGTGACTACACCCTCTTTGCTTCTCTGCATTTTTTTTAGTCAGTTTGTCACTTCTAGCTCATGCACCTTCTGTAGCCATGGGTTTGATGGGTTTTGTCCTAGTGGTGCACACAGTTTTCAAAGAAGTTACTTTCTTGTTTATAGCTACAGGTCATCAGGATTTTGTGCAAGCATACAAGCAGTCTTTCTTCCTATGTATTTTCAATTCTGTTTTATTATTTCATGTAAATACTCAGCTTCCGTAATTTATTTCATCTGGCATGTTTTCGATGAGTTAACAATTAGGATGTATGTAAATTAATTTTAGGTTGTGAGGAAAGTAAAATTCTAAGGACTGAGTGGGATCTCTGAAATCTTTCTGAACTAATCCTTGCCTCCTCTGATATACTAAATAGATTGGTACTCGGTCATGCAACATATATTCTATACAAAGTTAGACAGTTGTGTACAATGATTAATTAATTACGACTTGGACAGCCAAGAGCATCTCAGTTAATTCTAGTGTACTGAAGTTAGATCTGTGCACAGTTTTAAGTAGTTAATTTATGGTCAGGACAGAGACTGAGGGCTTTATGAAATTGGGCATCATTCAGATTCTGTGGTTTTTAAAATAATTTCTGACATTTTATCTGGTTTTGAAAAATTAAAGAAATTTAACTGGGGAAATGTCTAGCCCCTCCCAAAATGTAAACATCCTTTGGTTCTCTTTTTTGGATCAAAGCAACAGCTGCTTAGAAGACAGAATCATATGGTAACTAGTCAAGACCTTCCAGCATGATATAACTAAATTGTCGGTCTGCTTAATCAATGCCACATATCCTCTGTTAGAGCCAAAATACAACTAGTGTTCAGTTCAAAAACCTGCACCTAATTTGCCATACCTTGCTATTTGATATTTTTCTGTCTTTTTAAGAGACTGCTGAAGGGATTTACTGTGGGTGTCTTTTTTCTCCTCATGGTTAGAGATTATGTTGGTGAAACCTGGAATTTATTATTCAAATTGTAATTTTTTGATTGCAGCCGATTAATCTTTCCCAGGTTATAGAAATACAAATCTGCTTTCCACAGTGTAACAGTGAAATTGCCAACATCTGGTAAGAAGCTCTGAGGGAGTTATTTCCATTTTCCTCAGATCTTTATAGGGGTCTCTCCAATTCCTCTTCACTGACTTTCTTATTTATTGCTGTATCCTGCTTCCAGACTAGGGCAATATCATAATACATTTTAAATTGATTATATCCAAATGGTTTTGCTCTCTTTGAAAATGTGATTTCTCTGTTGAGAATGTGATTTCTTTCCTGAATGTGCTGGAGAGAGTAGGCTATCTCACCCAGCTTTAATATGAGCTTCTGTTCACACTTTGTCCTGCCGTCCTCCTGTTTTCCCAAGCGCTTACATGAAGGATAAAGAAATTTCTTAGATTTGTCATAGAGGTAGAAAAGCCTTCAATAGAATGGGTCTCTTATTCCTTACAAAAGCCTTTGGGATAAGTTAATCACAGCAATTCAGCATACGATATTATTGCAACACAGACAGCAGGTAAATGACGTACCACGTGTCGGTCACACAAGCTTTTACCTGTCCTTGCATGTCAGTAAAATGCTGAAAGGAAAGGCCCCAGCCTGTGGCCTTGAGCAAGGTTTTTTGCTTTCTAACCTCCCCCAATGCACGTTTTCTGGACAGCCAGGTTTCCTGTCCATGTGAGCACGGGGCCAGGCGGCTGTGTTGTTCTGCCCGTGCCTGTCACTGAGCTGTGCGCCCAGCATGGCTGAGCTGTGATGTCTGTCCCCAGCCTCTACTCAAATTGTGAATGCTGCGCCTCAGGTGGCCCCTGGAGAAGCTCATTCTGGCTGGGGCTGAACTCTGAGTTGGTTCAAAACCAGCTGAAAGATGACTTGACTTCAGCTTGGTTTGGGATGCACCTCAGAGCGTACTGAAGGATGTGTATACATTTGCATCTCGCACAAACTGCATTTTTTATTTTTTTTTCTTCCGGGAGTGTTTCACTCTTAGATGTAAATTATAGAAGGAAATAAATACACACATTTTCAGTTCATCTTGCAAACCTGGCTTTCTGTTAGGACTCTTGGTTTGGTGTTTAACAGTATGAAGAAGAATGATATTTGACATGTGGGCCACCAGCTGCTTTAGTCAGAGAATGATCTGTGTGAAACAGTCAGGAGCCCCGGTGAAATACACTGATGTATCTGGTACTCTTAGTAATAGATACCATAGGGTTTAATTATCAGAACTTTGCTTTTACGAGCAGTGTTTTCTTTCTTGAGTGATTTACATCTCCATCTGCATGGACTCCAACCACTGAAAGATTTTTTTCTTTTTTTTAATATAAGGAAGCTGTATGTTTGGCTCCAATACTTTCTCAGATATGAAAGGTGACGCTAGTAAACACAAGCAGTCATCTTCCAGTCTACAAAATATTTCTCTTGGGTGTTATGATTTCTTGAACTTCACAGAAAATTGCCTGCTGTAATCACTGCAAATTCCAAAGCACTGCCTCTGTGCTGCTGTTTCCAGCCATGTAGTGCAGCAAGTCCTGAACACAATGATACCTTCTGAGTGCCAGGGCTGTGCACAAGCACAGGACACCTTTGCAGCTCTGATGCATGTGCAGAGGCTTATCAGGGCATGCTTAGATGTGCTGAACTAGAATCTGGAGTTAGATGCTCTGTAACAAGTAAAACCTGCAAGAAAACCAAGATTTTGAAGGAGTTCATTTTTTAATAAACTGAAGATGTCTTATTTATGAATGTTTAGATTTTTGCCCATTGTGAGAGAGGCTCCATGTCACGTTTCCAGAAAAATTGTTGACTGATGATTTTTTTCCAAGAAATACTGACTTAAGAAGAGTGATTATTATGCACAGTAGGTATAAATGAATTATTTATCAAACATGTTTCTGTTCTCAGTGAAATTACTGTTGATCTGCTTTTTTAAGTGCTTTATTGTTGTAGTGATTTGCACACAAAGCTAGTCTTTACTTAAGTAAATGATTATCTACCAGCATTCATATGAAAAGTGAAAGATTACAAACAGAATTGATCATGTTGTTTTGATAATGTGTTTCTATTTTTTTAAATAAAAGCTCTATTTGTTGAAAAAACCTCCAGGGGAAAAAAAAAAAAAAAAAAAAAAAAAAAAAAAAAAAAAAAAAAAAAAAATTATCAGAAAGTTGTCCAGGTGGGTAGCAGCAGTCGCTTTTGAATCATCCAGATTGCACTGGAGCATCCTGTCCAGTTTTTGCCTCCTCCTGGGTGGAAACCTATGTGCCTCCCATATTGGAATATTTTTATTCTTTATAAAAATAAGTAAGAAATACTTGATGCTGGGACTGTCAACCCAACTGATTTCCCTGCTCACTGACTGTTGGCTGTTCAGAGGCACAAAGTGCTGTTGTCAGAAATTCTGAAAGGCTTCAGTTTGTCTTTGCTTGGAATGGAAATAAGTTTTTGCTGCCACTTTCATGATGAAATATTTTGAAAGCATAAAAAGAGTAGTTAGTGAACAATCACACCATTTCATAAAGATTACATAGACAAATAATTCTTAGAGTATACTGCTATAGCAATATTTTAATTCTGGAACAAGAAACCAGAATTTCAGCTTTTTAACGAATCATGTAATCATGCTCATTAAGGTTGTAAAAGACCTCTCAGATCAGCAAGTCCAACCATTAATGCAGCACTGCCAGAATTGTCTGGTGTGTCAGTCTCAGTCTTTTTATATGGAAATAATTCAAATAATGCCATAGACACTGATGGAGAGGACTAAAGGCAATAGAAGGTATTGGACAGATAGTGTTTCATGTGTAAGAACCTCCCTAGAATGGATAACTGAAAATGGGTTTCCTGTCCTCAAGTTAGCTCAGGCAAGGAGTCTGCTGGTTTTTGCTGATGGTACACACCTTTCCCAGTGGATTGGTGTTTTGGTGTACTCCTTGGTAGATCAGATGAGAATGAAGGGAAACAGGCAGGAAGGGGAATAAGTGAGTCTAGTTGTGAAACATCAAAGGCATTCAAGGACATTATTCAGATTAACAGCCATGAATAAATCACTCCTCACTCTACTGTGGTTTTTTACTCAGTTTCAGAGCCTGAAGAATAAAATATGGTTCTGTGGGGTAAAAAGATAAAAGCATGGGTTTAGCTCCTTAGGACTGATGCATTCTGAGTGGATACTACTCTGTGACCAAGTAAGGTGCAACTTAATCCTCTAGAGATCAGCAGAGACCAAGACTGAGCTATGAAAGCTGAGTCAAGGGAAAAAGGTTCCTAGTGAATCTTTGGTTTTAGTGTAATCAAAAAAATTCATTATGATCACGGGGGCTGCACAGACCTTTTAAGAATGAATGAATATAAAATTTTAGGTCTACAAAGAGAAATTTAAACCTATCACTTTTCTCTGAATAATTCTAAATTACAGAGACAAATGTGATCCTAGTGCTCCCAGCTCATTCACTTCCACACAAATGAATGCTGCTGATGCTATTTGGAGGCACTGTTTGATTTAAGGGAAAAAGAAAAAACCGCTTTTGAGGAGGAAAAGAGAGGATGTTCCACGAGCTCCGTCCCATCTGTCCCTGGGGAGGCTCAGGGGGAGAAGCTCCCTTAGAAGCCTGAGGCTGGGCAGGAGATTGGTGCTGGGGGTCAGAGCCCAGCGCCCAGAGGTAGAAGATTCTCACACGTGGGCATGTGCTTTAACAGAGGGAATTAAAACTAACCTTTGCCTTACAAAAAAGTGAGCAGCTCAGAGGTCAGGACATAGCACTAGAGAACTGCTTACATTTCAATCCAAGGTGTTACCTGGCGCCTTAAAGGATAAAAGCTACCAGAAAAAAGCATTTACAGCTACACTAATTGACCCCTGCTGTGATTTGTAGTTCTACTAAACAGCAATATAAGAAAAGCCAAACAACCCAACAAGCAAAAACTCCTACATTCTAGAAAACTGTCAATTGCTAAACATACATGAAGGGATTGTTTAGCCAGGCTTTTTCACAGGCTGTCAGGCTGTAAAAGGGAAATTGGAAAAGACAGATAACCCTTCCTCGGCAAAGTTGATTTTGACTATGAACTTTAATAAAACAGTTTGCCTCCTGGGCATTTTCAGATTGTGCAAAATCTCTTTTCAGGTAAAGCACTTACTCGGTATGCACAGACACATGCAGTGATCTCTGAGATGGAATGAGTTAACTGCAGACAGTTTTTAAAGCACAGCATGATGTCATTATTTTCCTATGCAACCACTGTAACAAAGCCAGACATTATGGGAAGAATATCTTTGCTGCTGTGAGTTGTAAGGAAAAATGTAAGGAATTACTTCAGTGAGAGGAGAGAGGAAGCATCATATTTGATTGGCTGAGTACGAGCAATGGGTTTCTGAGCCCTGTGCGTGTCGCGCAAGGAGGAATGGGGTGCAATCAAGCGCTGTGATCCAGCCAGGACAAGAGCTTTTTTTCCCCTTGCAGCGTGGTACCCCAGTTGTGATGTAAGTGGTGATTTGTAAAGCTGCGGCAGGAAGTGACAAATGTAGCGCTGTGCTTGTCGAGGGCTGGGTTAGAGCGTTCCTCGTGTCAGCGCCGGAACAGGACCGGGGTTCCCTGCTCCAACGGGGAACGCTTCCAGAACTGCCAGCTGATTGCTGAGAGCTGCAAGAAGACAATTAAACTACATCCGGACGTTGTTCAGAAAGTGTAAGATGTTGATATTATGCACTGTTAACGAAATTCAAGAGAAATTTGGCACATGAAACCAACACCACGGCTTGGAGAGATCAAAAGCTACAGTCTTAAGTAGGCATAGAAAGAATAATGAAGTTTGTACTATCCCTAGGGAGTAAAATAACATGAGGTGTCTGCTTGTCAGCAACTCACCTGCAATTTTTCCCTGAAATGATGTTGGATTTTGGCATCATATTCACCTCAAGAAGCAGTTTCCCCTGTTGTAAAAATAATTAGCATGAATCACATGCACATGGAAATATATCACAAGAGAACACAGGGCAATAGAAAATCAGCAAGGGTAAAAAGAAAACTTAAATAACTGGGAACAAAAAAAAAAAAAAAAAAAAAAAAAAAAAAAAAAAAAAAAAAAAAAGAGGACTTGTTGCCAAGAAAATTTGCAGATCCAGAAGAAATACAGCAGTCATGGGCATTTTAGAATGTTGCATAGCTAGACACTGGCTGACATGTGAGTGTGTGGGTTGAGGTGGTCTGGGATGAAGCTGCACCTTCTGTCCTCTCTGGGTGGGAATGTCTGAAGTACAGATGTGCCCAGTGCCAGGTGTTGTTCTAGGAGGGAGGGAAATGACACTGCTGCACACATGAAGTGGTGAATGTAATTTGGAGTTGTTAGCGGTTATGGAAGAAGGCTTTGTGGTCGGTCTTTTGTCCCCGCACAGCATTTCTGCAGTCTTTGTTAAAATGAAATTTCTTTCCCCTGTGTAGCTCTGTAAATGTGAAAACACCAAGAGAGTTCAAGTAATTTACTAAACGAGTAGGGCTGAAATAAGAAGCTTTGCTTTTGCCAGACAGGAACACCTAATAACACTGAAGAAACTGTTTTCACCAAGGGTCAAAAATGATAATGAACTATTTCTCCCAGTATCTCTGGAAATCTTATAACATAACACAGATGCAATGCCTGGACAGTTTCCCAGAAAGGCTCAAGTAAAATTATTTATTACCAATAAAAACAACATAGTGTTATTTCCCTGCTGCCGTTAGATTTAGGATTGATGGGATGAATAAAGTCAGGGCAATAGAAAGTTCCTATGCCAAGATGCAAATTGAAGGAAAAGTAAATTCCAAACCAGACTGAATATTTAATGGTCTAAGAAAATGATTTAACTGCTATAATACACAATAATCTGAAACAGGACAACTTAAATATTTACATTCAGGAGACTACTTTGGAAGGGAGACTCTACTACCTACAAATGTAACATGAATCCATCAAAGGATTTTCACATCACAGAGTGCATCTTAAAAGCAGAACTTGTTTGCCGGACTCAGTTCCAAGAGCTCAGTGTATGGCAATAGTAACTAAAAAGAAAGAGGTTGAAATCATCCAAAAGTTCTGTCTCATTCAATCTGTACCATTTGTGTTGTGGATCTTTCTTTGCTTTTCTTAGGTTTTTACCTATTTCTTGATGTACTACTTCTAGCCAACTTTCCTCCACCTTTTCCCTAAATGCAAAGGATTTCTCTTGATAGTAGAGAGCTTTTGCAATACTTACCTTGGAATGCTTGATGGTTTATTCAGCATCATAGCTGTGAGGAAGGTAGGCACATAGTGTAATTTTATCTTGCTGTGTCAATAGGTTGAGCAATATAAAATATTAATATATATTCTGATAAGTTCTTCATTTTTTCTCATTATTTGATATACTTGTGCAAATGCCTACAAATGTCTGGGAATTGGTATTCATTCCTGCACAGACATGCATTAAAATTTCTGAAATCAGTGCTTTCACCTTGCAAAGAAATGAGCACTTCTTATCATCACCTTTTGAGGGGTACTCATAGAGATGTGTTTTCCTATTGTGATGCTTATTCTGATGATGTATACTTGCAATTTACTGTAAATATTTATAGAAAACAGAAAGACTTCTAGGAATTAGAACAAAACAAAGCATGCTTATATTTCCCACTTTTTTCCCTTTACTATTTGAAATTTATTTTGAAGTGTGTCAGTCTTTGAGATGTCCAGACAGAAGAACCTTTGTAAAACTGGCAGTCGGCTTAATGTCTGGAGTCACCAGATATGCAGCTTAGACCCACAAAGGGTTACTGACTCACAATGCTGAGTGCACTACAGAGGACAGTATCAGGCCTAACATGCACATTCATAAAGATAAAGTGGTATATGCTCCAAAATAAAATTCTTTTTTTTACTCTTTTATTAGTGCAAGATATATTTTCTTATAGCTGGTTATCGGAAGAAATTTTCTCACTGAATTACATTCATTTTAGAACTGTAAACCTTTAACAGTGGCTTTGAATGGACATTATAAATTAGTGCCAACACCTGTCTTGGCTCATAGTGAACAACACAGTGAAATTTGCATGAGGTCATGCTGCTTCTGCTTTGGGTTTTCCTTTCAAAAGGACTCAGTGGAGAAGCACCTCTGTGGCTGCATTTTAGAGGATTTCTTATGCATAAGAGCAAAGCTAAAACTGACTTTTCAGGAAAGTACAGATTCACTCAGTCTCAATTCTGTTCTTTGCAAAAACTCAAAGAGCACAATCTGGAGTCTTTGTTTCAGTGGCTCACGAGCTCTGCTGCTTTCAGCTGAGCCCTTCCTCAAATCCAAATTCCCTGATATTCATCCCCCTCATCCCCTTCTTTGTTTTCCAAAATCATATAGAAAGTTTGTGATTCCTCCTTTAACTTAAACTTCCATTGTAGCAACACCTACGATGAACTGAGGAAGCACATTCTACCTGTTACGCTGGTTTAACATCTTGTCTTGCCTGAATTGCTATTGATTTTAAAGCAGGATGTGGGTTGCTATAGCAATCCTGTACTTGAGCAGTGGTATTCAAAGGAGAATACCACTAAACCTAACAGTTCATAAATTCTACAAACTTAAGTTCTAAGGCTGAAACTTTCAAATACAAGTTTTGAATTGCGTTTCCAATGATGATTCATTTCAGGTGTTGTTAAGTTAATGAATCTGTAAAATTAGGCAGCTGGGCATTTTGTGCACGTGTCTAACCCAATATGCTCTCTCCCTGACCAGATTGCTCATAACAAAGAGAAAAGGATCAATTTCATGCATGTAGTCTCAGGGCAAACTTGTCACTCGTGGAATAACAACCTGCAACGAGTCACAGTACTCACACCAGCTGCTTGACATCCAGGCAGGTGCAGCAGCCCTAGGAAATGTCAGATTTCCATCAGATGCAGCTTCAGAGAGCACAACTGGCTCAAAAGCTTTTAGGCACAGCCATCACCCTGGGCCATGGCTGGCACCCCAGGCCACGTCAGCCCCTTGCTTGAAACCATTGCTGAGCTGTCACTTTAATAGATGAGTAGCCACTTCATTTTGATCAGCATTGTCAGGGCTTATTTCAAAAGTGATTCTGATTCCATTGTGCAGCCCAGCCCAGCCAAAGTCAATTGGTACAATTTCAAGGTGAATTTATTCATTCTTTATAAAAGTTCTATGCACGCATATATCAAGACAGTTGAATAAATTGAAATAAATAGACTTGGAGCTGCATAGTCTCCTGGTAATTGAAATAGTTTCCCCTCAGTGTATTTGTAGCAATAATGCCACCTTTATGAAGACTGGACTGTCTACAGATGGGAAAGTGTGGAATTATCATATTGATAACATATTTGGAAAATGGAATTGAGCCTAATATGTTGAAAAGAATAGCTGAAAGTTGCCCTTGCCTACCATCAAATGATGCTTTATAATTAATTCTTTCTTCCAAATTTAACTTTTCCTTTGTTTTTAATGCAGATGTTAACTTTGAGAATGGGGAATCTGATAGGTAATATGTGAGCAGCTGATTTCTCCAAAGCATTCTGTATGAACAGTCTGTTTTCTACAATTGAAGGATAGGAGAAAACAAGTGGAAGAGGTCAAACCTGTATTGTTTTGAATTTTTTTTTTTCTTGTTTGGTAGCTGTATTTATTGGTAGATCAGATTAGAATGAGTGTTGCAATATCAAATGTCCATGAGCTCTAGTCATCTCCTTAGTTTCATTAAAAAAGAAAACCAACAAAACAACCCTTTCAAATGTTGAAAATATTTTCCATTATTCAGAAAAGAACTAAAGGTGAAAAAAGGGCATAAAAATGTTCTTGGTTTTCTACACGGAAGAAAATGACTAGAAGTGAGGGAAACAGAAGACATCAATTAGAAAGCAACAGTTCATTACTCAGGGGGCTTTTCAAAGTTGGCAAGTACATCAGCTATCAGAAGTGCAATTCTGATGTGAGTCTTTTTTCCAAGTGCTCTCAGCAGATGTTGCCAGGGCAATGGAAGTTTTAGAAACTTTTCAGAAGAAGAGTTGTTGCCATTTATTAATTCTACTTCTAAAACAAAGCCCCTCAAAACCCAGAATAATTATCACGGCAATAGGATAGGATTCATTTCCTCCTTGGTCTGCTGCAATGTCACCAAGAGCTGTAAGGGTGACAAGCTTCCTCTTTGGGATGGGGAACCCTTCCCCTGTGTCCTGGTAGGTGGGAATTTGTAGTGTCACCTTGCCTACAGGGCTGAGAGCTGGTTGGGAGTTTATCCTTTGCTTTCCTTTCCCAAGGAGGAAGGAGAGTGGGATTGGTCCAGGCTGTGGCTGCTGCTCCACAAGCTCTCTGTTCTTGTAGCAGAGACTCAGATGAAGTTTGAGTCACTTGAATGACCCTCCTGACCCAGTGGGAGACCATGGAAAAGGCATGGGAAGAGCAGGGATCTGCAAGAGAGGCCTGGGGAAGGGAAAGGAAAAAAGCCAATCAGGCAACATGGGAAAAGAGGCAGTGAAGCGAGTGGTGCTTAGGAATGAGAATGTACTTAACTGAGTCAAGGAAGATAGCAAAGCGCTCAAATATATTTTGTTTTTTTGTTCTTACTTTTCATTCTCATTCATCTTCACACAGCCCTAATTACCATGTTAAGAATGAGCACAGGAATGATTGAGTGATGAGGTTGAATTGTCAAGATGGGGAATTAAAAAAATGGAATTCCAAGTTTCCCGCAGAAGTTAGGGTAGAAAGAACTTTTTGAAATGTCAGCTCCAAAAGTCCATTTGTTTTATTTCTTTTTGAATCATGCCATTTGAAGCTGAGGAAAAGATTTCTGACCTAATAACCTTGCACAGTAAGTTTCGTTCTAGAGCAAAATTTTATAGATCATTTTAGTATCCCCTTAAAACCTGAAGTTTTTATAGTGGCATCAGCTCCTTAACTGGAAGAAACTGTGCTGTGCAGTAGCAGAGAAATACGTGTTTGACTTTGGGAGATTCATCTTTTTCCCAAATTTTGATTAGTAGGTGGCAGGACAATATAGCATTGAACTGTATGCAAAGATATAACCAAGATTTGAAATGAATCTTTTACCACAGTAAAAGATGAAGATGACAGTTGTGATCTCTTCAATCTCATAATTTACTTGAGTTTTGAGCAAGTCTGAAGCGACTGAAGTCTCTAGGCAAGGTTTACTCATTTGAAAAGCGTTATATGCAAACGTGAAATCTACTAGTTTTAGTCCATCCTTATCTATAACTTGTACAGCCCAGGGGACATGATCTCCTTTTGGAATGTAAAGGAAAAAACGTGGAGCAGCTGCAGTAAATGTACCATAATTTATTTCTTGTTTATATCACTGCTATAGAGAGTGAGCTATATTTACTAAATTGCACAGCTCCCAAGGGGCCACAAACAGCAAGCTTGGGTTTAACACGTTCAGTAACATCCTTGTGAGAACAGTGCAGTTAATGCACAGGTCCAGAACATTTGCATATTTGAATTCATTGGGTTAGTGTATCTTGGGAGGTACAAATGAAATAGTTCACTGATAATTCTTTCCAAACTTGCATGAAACCAAGGGCATGCACGGATCTTCAATGCATGGAGATATTTTGCATCTCAAGTGTAAAAGGTGATGGGTGAATGTTTTTTCCAAATTAAAGAAGGCCTCATCTTGTGACATTGTTTTGATTCTTTTCCTCTACTGACTAATTCTCTTGACTGCTGCAGCCCCTAACAGTTAGGGAACTACTTCTGAGCCCTCCAGGAATGACAGTATTTCTTTATAAATCTCTGTAAAACAAGGTCAGTTCTCACCATTCATTCATGTAATACTGTCATTTTATTCTCTTCATCACAGCTAATCTGGATTTACTTGGGATTAAAATCAGCCTTCATAAATGCCTTAGTATTTCACCAAACATTAGACAGATCTCTCAGAAGTTTATTTTCCCTATCAAAAATGTAACCATTTTGATCCCCTGAAAAATATCTTTGGAAGCAAGATACATATGGGATTTATGAAATTGAAAAAATGGTTCAAAAAAAATTGAAAGAAAAAAAAATCAAAAAAATTGAGAGATGCTTCATTTAATTTTTTTCTCCTAATTCTCTCTATAATCCTCACCAAACACTGAAAATCTTTAAGATATTATCATGAAGATATTTTGGAATTGACCTATTTTATGTCGTAGTTCTTATGTTATGATTTGATGGTAAATTCATCTGTTTGCCTGAACACACCTGAAAAGTAAAGATGTGAAAAGCTCTGCTCCTTTGATTGCTGTATATGCTTAAGGCAGATTTCTTGGGCTGAAATGATACTGTACCCTAAGACTGTGTTTGAAAACCATTCTGATGCTTTCCTTCTCCTTAACTCCAGATCTGTTTGAAGCCCTGTGGGAACTTTGCGGAATTGACTTTTGTCATTGTTTTAATATTTCTTTAATCAGCCATCAGAAAGAATTAGAAAAACCTCATCTAGACAATAGTGAGCAAAAATACAAGGAAAGTGCCTATTAGTAATACACAAAATCCAACAAATTTTATATAATAGTTTGAGCAATCAGATAAATTAATTTTTAAAGCTAGTTGAAGAGAAAAATTAAATAGATGCAATTATTCAACCATGACCATTCTGAGTTTTGTGTCCACTGGAGTGTCAGTCCTGACACATTATTAAAAAGATCAGATTAAAATAGGAGGAAATTTAGCTAATGAAACTGCAGGGAAAAAATTTTGTAATGTAATTGCTTGTTACAGTTTTCAGCCTTCTGTCTGCCACCTGCTATGCTCTAGTAAACTGTATTTTAGGAAAGGCCATTATATAATAACTTTTTATATTGTAACAAGATTATGTTTTCCTGCATTGACATTCAAGCACAAACATTTATAATTAACTCTGGGAATATGCCTAAGCTGTACCTCGTTACGAGCGATATAGCTGTTTTCAGAATGTGTACCGTACCATTGCCCTTTTTAGCTGTATCCTTGGCATGAATAAATGTAAACTTTGTAACAGTGTACAGACAACAAAGAAATCAAAAGAATGAGAAGATATGAAAGCGGATTTGCCAGAACTTTGGTTTAATAATTAAGAATTTATTATCAATTAACGTTCTCTGTGATATTGTCCTTGTAAAAAGGTGATTATAAAAATAATGCTATTTTCTGGTCCCATACTCTGCACTGTAAAAGGATGCCTTGATTTTTCTTGTTATTGTTGACTGTAGTTGTGCTGCCTTGCTAAGGGATGAGCGGTTCTGGAGATCCTGCACAAGGTCCTCTATGCCTTGACACATACTAAAAGACTGATTATTCAAGTAGATTCCTCATCAAAGTATTGCTGCCAAAACCGTGGTACTTGTGAAACAAGGCGCTTGTTGAAAAATTCAGTGAACTATCTGATATCTAAAGCTGTTTGTTTGGTTTGGAACTGACAGCGTGAAAGTTAGGTTATAAACTCATTATTTAAGCCTGCCACAACACTATCAGGACATGAGATTCTGGAGTCAGCTGGCCAGCTACAAGGCCAAGTGTGAGCCAGCTGATAATTGCCTGACAGCTCTTCAGGAATTTCTCACACCTTTTTTCTGTGTAGGTGGCATGGTTTCAGTGAAGTACAAGTAATCCGGTCACTGACACCGGAGTTGTGTGTGGGACCGAAGGTGACCTGCAAAAATAAATATTATGTGAAGTGGGACCTGGTTTCAAGGGAAAAAAGTCTGCTTTTCTTTCCAGAGCTGCGAGGGGATGATGTCCTTCTCCGAGCAAAATGTCCTTCCTTCGGCACACTGACTGTTCTTTGAAGCTTTTTCTCTAGTGCTAAAGGTCTCTGGCTCTGTGGGTTTTAACACCATCATTATCCAACTTCTGAATTCCATAGATCTCCCAATCAAAACATTCCTCCATCAGGTAGATACTTTACAGGGACAACTAACTTAGCTGATGTTTTATAGTTGTGCCTTTAGATGATGAAGTCCTGTGGAGGGAGGATTGTTTTGGTTGGGGTTGTTTTTGTTGCTGTTGATTTCTTTGGTTTTGATTGATAGGGGGGGTTTTGGGTTTTAGGGCATCTTTTTTTTTTTTTTTTTTAATTGGTGAAACCTCTTGAAACTTGTTAAATGCAGCCTGTTACTAACAGTATGGAAGGAAGGAAGGAGCTCTGTAGGGCTGCAGTGACAGCAGCTGATGCCCCAACATCACTTATCTCATGAGACCTTTGCTCAGTGTTTGTATCCTGCTGTGGGCAACATCACAGCTTTTCAAGCAATGACTCGAAGGAAGGTGGTCCTAAGGAAAAGTGTACTTTCAGTGGGAATGTGGGGAGAAGGACGCCTAGGAGAAAGGAAAACTGCTTGAGGGCAGTAAGCGGATGATTAAAATTGGATGCTCTTTTCATTATTTCTGCCACAAAACAATGGGACAAAATTAATCCTAATAGATATATCCCTGAGTGTCTTTAAGGTGAAAGATTATAAAACTGTTGAAATGTTGACACTTTCCATAAGGAAAACAAAATAACTTCTTAACTAGGTCTATCTGTGTTGCTTCCCCAACAAACACACCCTTCAGCAGCAGAGCTGTGCCCATGTTTGTGAGGCAGGTACTCCTCCCATAAGGGAAATACTTCAGGGTTGCTGTTAATCATCAAAGGTTATATGGCCATGTGTCTGATCAGTGGGTTGTTGGTTTTTTTTTAATAGTGTATCATCCAACATTGTTAGAAGAATTCCACAATACTTAGTCAAATTATAACTATGTGAAATGAAAATGTAGTGGCGATTTACTGCAGAAGTAGTTTAGGCAGATGTTTCTACATTGACATGTAAATTCCTTTGATGTAATCTTATGTTGCTGTAGAAATAAGACTAAACTTTAGATATTTTTGGATCCTACATCATTCACAAGAGGAAAAAAATATTCTAGTGTAAGGCTTGGTATGATTAATTCCCTATGTCAAAAGCAAAATGGTGCATTTCTCTTTTTACTGGAAAAACAAATGACCATCAATTTCAGCACTGACTTCTGATTACAATTTGTCCTCTTTGTTTATTTCACAATTAGTGTACATAGATTAATAATTACAATTCCTGGACCTGATAATTTATGCATTAGTATTTAGCCCTTGTCATGTCTTTAATTTTTGCAATTAATTGTTTTAATAATGGAAAGGTTAATTGCACTATTCATCAGAACTGCTTGCTGTGAAATGGTAGACAAATAAGAATCTTCAAAGATAAAGAGCAAGCTCAGTGCTCTGAGCTGTCATTCTAGCAAGGGAAACTCACTGAAACAACCCTGCAGCTTCACTCCACTGCTGAGGTCTTGGGCACGTAAACTCATTCCATTCAGACAAAGGGAATTGTACCAAATCACAGGTCATTAAACAACCCCAAACAAACAAGACCTTGTTGAACAATATGTGATGTTCTGTCTGCACTGTGGCGTGGTCCATGGACACACACTGCTCTTCAGCTTGCTCTGAATGCTGCTGACGCACACGTAGAACGTGTTTTCAGGCTTCTCAGGGCTCCTGTCAGGACCTGAGTGCAGTTTATATCCTGATTAATCCTTTGTACTGCAAGGCCAAATTGTGTTGCTGCCTGAACCTGTCAGCCAGGTGCTGCTCAGATAGACCTGGGATAAAGTGAATGCATAATTAGTGTATACGTGTGGCTATACAGATACAAAGTGCTTAATGACCCCTTCTTCTGAAATAGGAATAAAATATGCAGGTGTAGGTAACTGCAAAAATGGCCACACTGGGATTTAAGTCCCTCTTGATTTATTGAAATATTTGCATAGGAATTGACTCATTAAGTGTTTGTCCTACTATACTGGAGCTAACTTTCTTTTTATACATATGTAGTAAAGTCAGGAGTAATGCATGCTTAAAGGAGAAAGCGAGTTATAATTCTGGAGCCAATTTGAGCCATTTTAAAACTGCTCTCTGGTGATCTTCAATCATGCTACTGACAAACCTTGTGTGTAAGAAAATAAACATAAATAGCTATTAATTTTTGTTAGACCACAGCCTTTAACTTCCTTCTTAAAGCTATATTTCGTACAGCTTCTTGTGATTACAACTGGACTGCAGAGATTTTTCCTTATCATGGTTGCAATTAAGGGTGCCTCTATACAAACACTTTTGATGAAATCTTTGTTCCATTGACATCAACATGAAACTTTTTATGTATTTTTCTGGGTGTGAAAATTATCTGTTTTTTTATAATTGCACACTGGTTTGATTTCTCTTTTCTCCGCCCAAACTCAGGCACTTGACTGCCATTTGCAGCTGAACAGCACTTTTTATTCCAACCACAACACTTACTCTAAGAAAAAGAATTGAATGCTTTTATTGGACAGTCTTCTGAATTCCAGTGCAAATACTTTTTACCAATTGTGCATGTATGTACATATATATTTAACGTTCATTACCATAGATTTTTCTTTCCAATCTTTTGCACAATTTTTACTCTTCCTGTGACCTCACAGATGCTGATATCCAACATCAAGCACTTTGAGAAATGCAGGACTCTATTCAGTCACATCTCCCTCTGTATATGATGCAGAATGTAGGTTCCTTTTCTCTTGATGGGTATTGGTGCAGAAGTTCTCAAGTCTGCAGTGGGAGGTCACCAAGCAGAGGGGGCAGGAGGCTGCTCTGGGTGCAGGCTTCATCTCAGTCTTAGCTCACAGTGCTGGGCAGATGTTCTCTTTAAACAGCAGGGAATGGAGAGCTGGGTGAGGAGTGGTGCAGGGCTGTGGGTGTCTGAGTCCCTGTCAGTGTGCAGAACAGATGGGTGATGGGGAAGGAGTGATGGTCCAGCCTTCCCCCAGGAGGGACCCCAGCTGAGGGAGATGTGTCCTGCACCCGTTCAAAGGAAGCAAACCATGAGGGTTCCAGTACATCTCCACCAAATCTATGAGTTACTGGTTTGTTGTTGGGTTTGGTTATAAACCTGGCAGTAGGCTCAGTCTCTGAGGTTAGACCCTCTGTCTAACCATGAGCTGCAGTCACACTGGCCCAGCTGCAGGATGATGACCTGACTGTGGTGTTCGAGGACAAAACATTGTCTTTGTGTGTGCTGGAAGTGAAGCCATGGATGCTCTCACTGATGAGGGGGGAGCTATTCTGGGAGGCCCAGGGGTTTGCTCAGTCCTCAGTTCCAGGAGTGGTGTGTGCAGGGTTGTCCTGGCATTCCTTGGTAAGCTCTGAGGTGTGGCTTTTGCAGATGTTTATCTCAGCAGCTCTGGTGCAGCCAGACTTCCTCTCCAAAAATGCCTGTATCACCCATTTTGGAGCAGCATTACTTGAGTAATTGTAATTACTTGCCTGCACATTGCTTGACTTACTGTTCAGTTATGGAGGAGTGAGAAAAAACTTGCTTTTAAGTAATTCTTGGTCTTGTCTGTTACAATGAATTTTGGTGAAGGCATAGATCTTATCCTAATTAAAGAACACAAGTACCAAAAACAAATGTAACGCTTATTTTTCCAAAGAGAAATAGCACTGTTTTTCTTTTATCTAGAGATGAGCCATTTTCTATGACAATGATTTTTTCTACATCTATAAGCTGCCTTTAAAGGCACCCAGAGAAAAGCTTAACACCACTTAAAAATAAAGCTTACATTGAATATTTCTGGCTGAAATGCTGTTTATAACAGCACACTGCTCATTATGCTTGCTTTTTTCCCTCTGATGCAGTATGCTTACAGATCATATGTGAGAAATTGAACTTTCTGATATTTATTAATACTTTTAAGTGATAAGAAAAAAATACACATTGGAAGACATAATAACTACTTGTATATAGCTACTCATCTCCACCACCAATATGGATTATAAGCACCAAACAGAATGTTTTGTACTTTGGCTGTGCTGGCGCTGAAGACATCAGTTAAATTAGAATCGTTTGATATGTTAATTATTTATTGTTGTAAATTATGCATCCTCTAAAATCAAAGAGACACATAACCTATAATTTATTATTCATTTAACATGAAAATTTGTCTTCATATAACAATTTCTCTGTTAGATATGGAGTTCTGATTTGAAATAAAACCTTTTTATGTGGACTACAGTTAAAACATAAAAGAGGCTGAGGTTTTTCTGAACCTGTAAAATATTCTCCAAGACAGTTTAACCCCTATAACTTCTTTACAAAGTTTCTAAGTTCACTGGGTGATGGACAGGTATGGATTCATTAGGCATTGCCTAAAAGTGACTGAGGTTTCACTTGTATATCTGTTGTCAAAAGATTGGTAGGTGAAAGTGGATTTTCTTCATGCAAAAACTCTGAAGAGCAGCTACATATGTTTTAATATGCAACAAGTTTTACAAATGTGATTAATTTGTGATTATTTTTTACTTTGAGGAGGAAGCTGTGAAATTCTTGGACTGTGTTTGACTTGCTCTTTGCATTTGTTTTATTCAGTTTGAACGTTTAGAACAAAATTACGGATTTTGAGTTCCAGACAAACTAAAACAACAGATCTGCACTGCATGATTATAATCCAGGAATATTTGCATAGCAGTAACAGATTCATAAGCTTTCCCAAACTACCATTATACGTCTTCATTTTGCTCTTGGTGCACTGTGCATCCTGTTTCTGTTGGAGCAGAATGTAAAGGAAATGCTGTCTTGATTGCTAGGATCGTGGAATTTCTTTAAGTCTTTTCTGTTCCAGAAGTGAATAGAAGTGGGTAGGAGAGAGATGGTTTTGTTTCTGACTAGGAAATGGTTATGCACTTGTCACTTGTTCATAACGTATATTGAACACACTGAAGTCTCGGGGTCAGCAGAGAAAGAAAGAGTTCTTATTTCTTATGGTTCATTAGGGGAAAAAAACCCATGCTACGTTGCAAAATATTTTAGCAGTCTGAGTTTTAATGTGAATAAAGAAGCATGAATGTAAGTGCAGTAGAACAAAGGTAATGATTATAGTCTTTAAGGTTTTTAGAAGAGTTGCTTTGATCTTATGATATTAAGTACCTGGGGAAATTTCAGTCTTGTTACTGAACTTAAAGTTGGTACAGAGTATTTGCAATAAAATATTTGGAATTACTCTATATGGAAGTGTTTACACCTAATGTAAAATCTCCATAGTTTCTGTGTAAGAACTGATTTTAGGTAAGTGCTTCAGCACTTCATCAGGCCACCAGACCTTTCCTCCTTTGACTTGTAACAAAGGTGTAGCAAAGAGTGGAAGACAAATGTTAAGTTCACTTTGGGCAACCCATGTGATCTAATTAGATTAAAATTAAATTGGGATGAAGAGTATGAGACAAAGGAAAAGTCCCCAGACTGTGTCTAAACTTTTAAATTTATTTTTTGTGCCATTGTTCTGGGCAAAAACAGTGGGTAAAAACATCACCGTTTTTGAGTATCTCCTGAAGAGTACTTCCACGGCTGGGGAGGACCCTTCTTTTATGCTGAGTGTGCAAGAGTCATGCACACATTTCTAAATAAAAAATAAGGAAATGTTTGCAAATGGCATCCACTAACAATGGGAAGCAGAGGCTGTGCCAGATTATGGAAAAATGAAGCATAAGATGATAACAGTCTCGTTCTTGTAACAAATCCAACATTCCGTGTAGTTTCATCTCTACGATGAAGCAAGGCTTTTTTTGTCCTCTCTTTAAAGCTGCTTATGTGGATGCTGATTTTGTTGAAGAGAAAAATGATCCAAAATAAGGAAGAGTTTCTCAATAGTTCTTGCA
Organism: Hirundo rustica; assembly: GCF_015227805.2. Taxonomy (NCBI): domain Eukaryota; kingdom Metazoa; phylum Chordata; class Aves; order Passeriformes; family Hirundinidae; genus Hirundo; species Hirundo rustica. The sequence goes on from NC_053463.1 coordinate 12,705,096, forward strand.
CACTCAGCGGGGAAGCCAAGGTCTGTCAGGTCTGTTCTGCATGTGAAATATTTTGAATGGCTCCTGAGCACAGCTGATGTTTCTAAGGCTTCCTTAAGGAAAGGTCAATGCAAACTACAAGAAGCTGTAGGCAGTAAGTCAAAATGAGAGAAAAAAGTGTATTCTTCCATTTTTTTGGTTGTGTTAACAAGCTCAGCTCTCCTGTGTTTATAATGGCCAGTGTCAAATAAGAATATAGCAGCCATTTCGTAGAGATAGTGCAAGGGTTTATATACATAAATGCAAACTCTCTGTACATGTATACACCCAAGTTTTGGTATAGCTGCCTGCTTCTATTCTTGTGTTTAAATTAGCAATTGCTTTTTCTCTCCTTCAGTAAGTTTTCCTGCTAGGTGACCTTAGCAACAAGCTTTTTTTTTTAAATTATTTTTATTAACTACCAAACCTATTTTTAATGCATTTCTCAGTAAAAGGTGAACTGATTTACGTTAGAAACTTTTGGTGTTCTGTTTGGTTAATTGCTATTAAGACAACTGTTTAACATTGGTACATTCACACCATTTTTTTGTTGTTGAACTCTGGTGCCCCTGAATATAATATAATGCTGGAAAAAAGAAATCCCTGTCATCAAAAGATTTTTTCCTATAACAAAAGGTAATAATGTTATCTCATAATCTAGGACTATATTCTGTGTAATATAAATCTTTATAATGTTAAGCCTTCATGTTTATTACATGTTCCATCTTGCTGCTGGCATTCCTATTAATGCTTCACTTAGCAAGGCAGAAATTGTACTTCTGATCTTTATAGTGCTAGAAAAGAGTGAAAAAACCCTTTGTGCACAAATCACAAGAAAGCATAACTTATCTGTTACAGAGCAGGGAGATTAAATACATGGCCATAAACTCCTTGCAATCATGGTGACTGAATAGAAGCTTCTTCTGATTGCTTTAATAAATCCTTTAAGTATGCTTTCAATCTCTCAGTGATTCCTGACGAAGCTTGTATGCTCTTGTTGGGCATCTATCTGCCTGCATCTAAGGTTCCAGTTATGAATATTTTATGTGGCTTATCACTGTACTTGTGTCACTGGTTCAGGAGTTGCTGGTGTGCCATTTTTCAGGGCCTGTTAATGCTGTACTAGGCAGAATAAGGAAGGGAGGGATTTAGAGTTTGGTAATCTACTCTTTCATTGCCTTTTACAGAATATATAAAAAATAGTGATTGTGCATGATTGATGAGGTGATTGTATTTCACAGATTTTGAGATGCTGGTCCATTAGTAAAATCATTTTAAGGTCTTGTTTTACCCTTCTGTGTGCAGGGATGAGGTCAATGGTATTGCAGTGGCATGGTGCTGAAATGGGATACTGGAAAATCTGCTGCACCTGTAACTGCCTGGTCTCTCTCCTGGGATAGGAAACTAGAGCTGAACACACAAGTGTCCTTGTGACAACAGTTGTGCTTGCATTTAGCTGTTTTCTTTTTACTTATTCACAGATATTTAGACACTTAAAGCTATTTAGAGCCCATCTGTAAGAATGCATCAAATGAACCCCACATCCTCCCATCTGGAATGGCAAGCTCATTTCCACGCCTGCTGAACACATGTGCTCACCTCCTTTCAAGCACTCCTGTGCTTAATGCATCAGTGTTGGGTCCAAATGAATGATGAAATAAAATGGAATTTGTTTTGGTATCCATTTGGCATTCCTTTTTAGGAATACTTCATCTGAAGGGGTTTATAGACAGGATTTCTTGCAGAACAACATATTTAAAGTCAATGATAGTAAATACGGAATACAAATTTTGGACTCCTAAATGAGACTGCATTCAAAACCAATTTGGTGGGTTAAATCTCTAGGAATGACATGATTATACATTTTTTTTCTGGTATAGATCCTGCAATATGTGTCTGAAAAAAGTGGTTCTATTTACAGCACTTAACCAAGTGGTTCGGTTAAAGAAATTTTGTAAGTAAAGTAATAAATGTTGAATCAGAATAGCGAACTAAACAGTGTAATGACATGCAAATAGAGAAGAAACCACTGTAGGAAAAGTGCTAATGTGTCTGGATACATGACTGAATTGGGTTCAGTAGTTCAATGAGATCATTACCTGACTCTTTACATTTGATGCTGTCATTTTATCGGCTGATGCCTAATTTGAGCATGTGTAGATAGCAGACCTGTGTAATTATACATTAAACCAAAGTACCACTCACCTTTAGGTTTTTCTTTTTGCCTGGCATTATTTTTCTTGGTAGAAAACAGCTTCAAGGAGAAAACTGATGTGAGATTTCATGAACTTGTAAAAAAGATGATGATCCATTTGGAAATTAGAGCTAAAACAAGCCTGCACCTTTTAAGTGCCTTAGAGAAAATTCCTTGCAGAGTTGCCAGTGACTGCATTAGTTTCTCAGGTCTGTATTTAATGACCCTTCTTCCTTTCATGTGAAGCAGTTTCTTCACCACAATTTCCTTTATTGAGGCATTTGTCCAGAATGTGTTGGTTACCTTCTTTCAGAGATTTAGAGTGTATTCAAATAAGTTAACTTAAATTTCTTAAGTTCAAACTTAAGTCATATATATAAGCTTTTAGATTCCTATCCTTTCTGGATTTTAAAAAAATGAGATATTACTATATGGAAAGCAGATGGAAAATTGTCTATTTTTATTTGGCTGTAGTTTCAACAGCTGAGATAGCCCTTAGATGAACAAAAATAGTTACGTAAAACTTAGAAACACAAAATTTGCATTTCCTTTCTACAAAAAAGGAAAGAGGGTGTATGTAGTATTTGACTAATACCACATGTGTCTAAAGATTTTGGTGAATAACATCGAGTAGCAGAAGATATTTGTGTGAATATAGAACTATGAAGATGATACTTTCTGATCTTCACAGTGGAACTACATGTCTGGGATAACATAGAAAACATATTAAAAGAGTATATAGGTTACAGAGATTTCTGTGAGAAAAATCTAACAATAATGCTAGTTCAGATCTCATGATTGTTCAAGAAACTGACAAGATAGATAAAAATATTTTTCTTTATAATTATACTTTATTTATTTGAAGTATATTGGCATATGAAAGGTGTAAACTCTCTTGTAAGGCCATGCTGGAGGATTCCGTTTTTGTGGGGTACTAGCTGGTTTTCTTGTTTGGTTTTGTTTTGGCTTTTTTTTTTTTTTTTTTCCTAGTTGCAGATTGCAAGTTCAACATACAATCACATAGGAAGTTTCACATGTTCAGATTCATCGAAACAGTAATTCTTGAAATAGATAAATTCAAAAAATTTTTGAGGTCAACTACTTATTAAGACAATTAATGGAATAAAATCATAACTATTAAAATGCATTGTCTCAGCCCCTGAAGTTGATTGTTATCTCCAATTTTTAATGTAATTTCATGACCAATTCTGAATCCACAATTAAATGTTTGATGTGTCTCCTCAAACAAAAACTGACTGGAGGCCAAACCATCTCACCTCAAGGATCTTAAAAAAGTAACAAAATTGGTGTTGATCTGCATTTGAGATGGCTCAGGTGAGGAGGAGGGGTCTCTGCTGGCTCTGTTCTGGGACAGCTCTGGATTTGTTCTGGGATAACTCTGGGTCTGCCCTGGCAGCACACAGAGAGGGCTGCTCTCATCCCACCCCACACATCCAAGCCCTTTTCTGCTTGGGATAAGATCTGTTCTTTTCCGTTCTCACTGAAAAAGCTTCCCTGCTGTATTTCCTGCTCCTGCTTCGTCAGTATTCCTGCTAAGCCCAGGATTCCCATAACTCTGATTGATTTTCTACCCACAGTCCTTCCTGTGGCTGTTCCACACATTTGAGGACTGTCCTTTCCATCCCCTGGGTCCCTTTCCTTCCAGTCAGGCTGATAGGGGCTGTCAGTTCATGCTCACTGATCCTTGCAGCTGGCAACTTTCAGACAGATTTCTCTATAATTCAGTCTAGGATGCTTCACTGGGATACTGATAGCTCTAATACAGAGCTGTTATTATTTATTTCCTTCTACTAATAAATTAGGCTTTGATTACTGCACCAAAATTGGTTGGGGGGGGGGAGGGAGGGGTTGTCAAAGTGTTGTTAGAAGTGCATTTCTGGGGGTATTATATTTTAGAGGCAATGAATACTGAATTTAATATGCTGCACTTGAAATTTGAACAGCTGGATGAATGTGTATATGTTGTAATACTCATGAACATTCCCCAAAGAGAAAAGCATCAATTCTGAGGTATCCAAGTATGTATGTAAACGTTAGTTGACCTAAATGTTTTTCTTAATATTTTCTGCATTAGTTGACGTTTTGACTGATGTTGACAGGGCTTTGGTAAGTGAATACCAGGTAGAAGCAACCTAAACTCTTTTCTGGCTTTTTAAAAATATGTGCATGTATAAAGAGAATAATACATAGTGAATGAAACTCCATGGCAATGTATTAGACAAGAATTTCTCAAGTGTTTCCTTAACAGAAGAGCATCCATCGAGTGATTGAGAATACTGCTGCTACTAACAATGACAAAACCCACAGAAGGTCTCATTCATTATTTTATTGTGCAGTTCATAATTCTTGAGGCCATGTAACCAAAGTCCTTGGCTTGAGTAAGAGAACACTTGAGGTTTGTGCCAGCATGGTGGGAGAAGTTTAAAGACATAAATATTAAAAGCTCCAAACCCAGAAGTCAACAGAAAGAAAAGCAGTGAGCCTAATATTTGTATCCTCAAATTTGTTTTGGCATTATAGAAAATCACTCCTACTGTTTGACAGGTAACCATAGGCAGGGGGTTAGGACAACTGTTCTGGTATCTGCACTCTCTCCTCTTTGTTTCTCCTAGAAAGAAAATACTCCAGGCAATGTAACTTTATAATGCTTTTGCAGGTTACTTTGAGATCTGGAAATATCTCACAATATACAGTGAGATAGGTCTTTTCTTGCCTACTGCATCTTTTTTCCTTACTATTGTGACTTGAACTTGGTTTAGGTCTGATTTTTATTATCTGTCTAGTCAAGGAGGTCCAAGTTAACCAATACTACTACTACTAGTAACAATAGTGGACAATTTTATCTGTAGTGTTTCAATTGGAAGCCCAATAATATTTTGCTATTGTGTTATTGCCCTAACTGAAACATATCCTTTCCTTAAGTGAGCATTCAACACATGAGAGATTCAGAGTAGAGCTTTTGGAGGAAACAGTATCTTGTTACTGGTTTGACTCAAATATAACTACGAGTTTCCTCTACTGGAGACCAGAAATTAAGTTTCTCAGGGTTTGAAATTTCTTTTTGCCTCAGGGAAAAGATACAGGAAATAATGGAGGAGTTAATATAATTAGGAATTGTAGAATAGTTCACAGCAATAAGCTCCTGCTGAGCCATGGAGAGCCACCCTTGTGGGGTGGCCAGCAGAAGGGCCATGGGCTCAGCTGCTGAGGGGTAACAGGGGCAGGGCACTTGTGCCTTCAGCAGCCACCACTATTTATTTTACCACACGGTCTGTGTGAGCATGTGGTAAAATAAACTGCTGGGACAGCTTGGGGTTTGCTCCTCCTCCCTGCTTTCTGTCCCTGTGTATCCCCAGCTCGGAGGCTGCACTCCACTCTCTGCCACAGCAGCACTTCCCTGGAGGGGAAACCAGGCTTTGAGCCAGCTCCTGGAGCTGCAGAGAAGAGAGAGATCCTGCTGAACTACTGTAGATGGTTTACTTTGAAAGATTCTTGTCTGACTTGAAATTATTTTACGTGTGAATTTTAAGAGATGCAACAACTTGTATTCAGTTTTAATACTTAAAGTAGCTTACATTAAAAGTACATAATACTGAAAAGATTTAATTCAATTTCACAGTAGTAATGAGTATGCAGCAGTGAATTCTTGCACTGCAGTAAAATTGATTTGAAAAAAAAACCACAAACCCAAACCAACAAACTATATTGGTAGCTAATGTATTATTTCCCCAGATAAAGTTATCAGTTATTGTCTAGGCTTCCTCTTATGTAAGCTGACTCATGATAGCCTCCCCTGCATAATGGCTTGTGGGGGACAGAACAGAAAACCAAACTAATGTGGACATTTTTTCAGTCTCATAAAATGATTAAAGTTGATGTAAAAGGACTCATTAAAATTGAAAACATTAGGATCATTAAAAAGCCATTAAATCACCTCACTCCTCTGATTTATTTAACAATAACCATATTTGGTTTCTGTTTCAAAGTCACGGACTCCCATCTTTTGTCTCTAATTATTGGCAGTCATCCACCATGCAGCAGGAGGACATGTTCATGATGAATTAATTCTTTTAAAGTCTTTTTTTAGGTTAATTCTTCAGCCTTTGCAGTTCCTGCTGCTGCAGAGTCTTTGGCCAAATGCTTAAACTCAAACACAAACAGATCAATTGAGATCTGTAAAAGTTGTTGCCTTCTTAAAGACTAATGTTCAGAATATCAGTGCTAATTAAAATAATCCACTCTGAATTCTACTATTACCTTAATAGATCATATTTAATTCCAAGTGCTTTGCTTACAAATGACATCAGAATTTGCTGTAAAAGCTAAAGTAGATTCTTTGAAGCATACTTCAGCTCCTATTAAAAAACCCAAATTTTCTTTAACCCAACATAGCAATGGAAATCTCAGACCATGGTGGAAAATAGAGACCTTTATCACAGTTCTCGTTTGATGTTGGATCTTTTCACTGAATGACTCATACATTTTTAAAAATTGATTTTAAATATATCTGCTGTCCCATGGAGTTCATGGAAGCTATTCAAGTACCTAATGAGCAAGCATATTTAGAGGTTTTATGTGGAGAACTAGACCCTTCAAAGGGCCCTTTTATCTTTATGAAAAGGCTGCTAATTTCAGCAAACAAGAATAAAAATAAAATCATTTATGTTTCTTTACTCAAAGGCGGCCACTAGTACTTTTGAAAAAAATACTACAAATGTGTAGAAAATAATTATTGTGGAAAGATTGTGCTCAAATTACTGATGGAGCTGTCAGACATACTGAGAGGGACAAAGGCAAGTTTTAATAAACATTTTGTGAGTAACTTGTACATCAGTTGTTAATTCTGAAAGGCATATCTTCAGAAGACAGGAGTTACTCAAGAAAAAGTGAGAGGAGTTTCACAAAATATTCTCTGACAAGAACCCTCATGAAAACCAATGCTTAATGTCTTCATGTAATTGAGAAAGCCATAAATAAATCCACACATGCCAGAAGTGTCTCTAGTTTCCCTCCCCCAGTGGATTCACTGCCCTGAGTTGCTTGGGAATAAAACCAGGATTGGGTTTCAATCCAGGACAGCCACAGTTATGGCTTCTTGAGGGCATGCAGGGAACCACGCTCCACAGTTTGTGACTGTTTGTAAAAGGATGAATTGACATCCAGCCCCAGCTCACCCAAGAGTTCAAGGTTCATAAGAGCATAATTCCCCCAGTGGCTGATAGGCAGTGTGCATCTTGGGCTATAGCAACAAGACATTTCATAAAAAAATCTCTTTTTTCACAACAACTTAATGGATAATTAAGTCCATTCTGTGTCTAATCCTTTAATTCTTAAGACCACCATTCTTATATATATATTTAATATTTCTTGCCCTTGTGCTGTGCATTAGTGCTTTCTTTTACACTTGTTTCCATCTCACCAATTTTAATCACTACTATACAGACACTACGTCCACAGTTTTTGCTTTGGGACTGTTAAAACATCAAAACTGATCAATCATACTAAAACTAATTCATCCTTTTGAACCATGCATTATATTATGGACTGAGCTTAATACGCTGAATGTTTACCTGAACACTTCCCTGACAACCATTTTCGAGAAAAAGAATGGTGGATGTGGTCATGTTTTAAATTACAGAATTTAATGCAAGTGAGGTGCTTGTCTATGATAGCTGTAGGGACAGGTAACAGTTCTCAGAAAGGAGTGTAGAAGTTGGACCGATCAGCAAACAGCTGTTAGCTGAAGTTTTCCATCTAAATTTTTCTACACGTATATTTCCGAATATTTGGAAATTCAAGGGCACCTTAGAGACTGCAAATCTAGTATTTAAGAGCAGAAAGGAGCGTTTTCTGTATTCAAAGGGAACGTGTCAGGGGAGCTGCATTTGGGGAATACTTGGTGGGAGGTCTGCTTCTCCTGTTCTGTAATGAAAGTAGTAGTTTTAATAGAAAGTTATTCTTTTATGTGCTCTATACAGTATGATCCTAATAGGACATAGAGCATAATTCCTGGATACTTCTCTAAGATTCCTCAAATCTTTTTGAAAATCGAGATGCAAAAAATAAGATTTGAGGCTCATTGTTAATGGTGAGTTCTATAAGATTTCAGCCATTTAAAGCAGGGCAGCTCGGATCTCACATCTGGGGACTGTACCCGATGATTTATCAAACCTCGAGGTGGTCCATGGCAGCTTTCTGTATTATCTGCTTTACTTTTTATAAAACAGCACACTTGGTTTTTTCTTCCTGATAATATGCCTGTGCATAATTTTGCTCTTCTCTTTCTGCAGATCATTTGGCTTGACATGTAAATCTGCAATGAGATATGATGAAAACTGCCATAGGTGAGTGCTGCTTAAAACAAAAGGTACACGTCAATCACTTCCATCCAGGAAATCAAATGGACTTTTTTTGTCTAGTGTTGCTATAGTGAGGATTCATGGTGTGTTACTGATAAGGCTGTCATTTCACTATGAAATGCTTCTGGCTGGAACTGTGGTTAAACATGATTCATTAGAATATTGAAAAAAAAACCAACCCACATTAATACCACTTCTTTCATATGCTTACATTTTCTAGTCAGTGAAGGGTGTAGTGGTTAATGTACCAATTAACTGAATGTCAGCTGCTGGCTGGGCTTGTGTTAACATCACAGGACAAGTTCTCTCCTAGAAGTCATTGTCCTTGTGACTGCCCTGCTCAGAACTGGGATGGCCCGAGGCTAAACCCATGTTCAGCAAGAGAAATTCTCAGGCATTCAAATCTGGGACTTGCAGGGGCAGAAATTGAACCAGAATACAAGGGAGGACTGTAGAGCTGAACCTGTCCAATCAGTGCTCATATGTGTTCTTTTTTAAAACTACTGATGTTTTAAAATATGAGAATGTGTGAGTAAAAAGCATTGATATGGTGGCACCCTGGTAACATTCACATTGTGTGTGTCAAAGATGCCTGTGGAAAAGACAGGTAACTTATGAAGACTAAATTTTGTGAAGATTAAACTATTAAAAAGATACACAGTGACATACAGAAAACCTGATTGAATCTCCTTTCACCTGGTGACTCAGGAATTTAAAGTCATGCAGCCTCGTAGAGTTTGGGGAAGGGTTCCTCTTCAGAGAGCAACCAGCAAATGCTGTGCTTTGTTTTAAATCTCTTTCCACCTATACAGAAATACTCAGGTTTTACTTGGCAAATTGTCTGGTTTTCTTATGGGTTTTATTTAAAGCACATTAGAGTAATCCATAATCTTTTGTCAGTTACTGTTGTGGTGTAATATTGGACTATAAAGTCTAAGTTTGAGAAGAAAGCCAGAGCAGCACTGCTGCAAAAGAGTTTTGCTCTCCTTCTTCATTCTGCATAGTCGTCTCTGGGTCTCGTCATTAATGGCATTTGTTATAATAAATTACAGAGAAAAAGGGAGATCAGAGTCTTTGCAATGGGCATGTTAGTTGTACATATGACTGATAAGGCTAATGGACTATTTTTTTTACAAGACAGCCACATGAAAAATTGATGTGCTTTGTAACAATTGGTATTAAACACCTCTTCTGCCCTTTGTGAAAATTAAAGTAGCTCCTTTTTCTGTGCCCAGCACAAAGCAAGATGGGCAAATTAAAACATTTATTTTCATGCTAACTTGTGCCAGCACACTGGAAGAATAGATGCAGGATCATAACTGACATAGTCATAAAGGTGAGGTCCTAATTTACTTCCCAGTTTTATTTCAGCTTACTTTTCCATTGCTGGGAGGCATAAAAGTTACTGAGTTATACTACATTCACCTCACGCTGGTCTCCTATCAAACAGAATATCAGTGGAACACCTCCACAGAGCTCTCTACATGAAATTGTCCTTTTGTATGTCTCATAATCGGCTGCAATGTGACCAAGCATCTGGCGGTGACAAGCAGATGTCTTTGATTTATTGGCTAATATCACTGCTTGTTAGTGGATGGTTGAGCAGGAGACTAAAAGAGCATAAAATCAGAGAGAATAAATTATGAAGGCACCGAACTGTGGCGTTATAAACTCCTCCTTGTCACAGCTGTGACATCTCCTAGGAAATGTGGAATGAGAGAGACATCCCCTCTTCAAAGACAGCGGCCACTTTCTAATGATTTTGAATAAAAAAAAAAAACCCAAACAAACAGCCCATATCCACCAGTATCTTGCCTGAAGGGGTGGTTTTCTCCTGCTTAAGCAGTCTGCTTCAAAACTGTTGATCTTCTGGGAAATGGAGCTGATTAGCACCTAATTCAGAAGTTTGGGGAACCTGAAGGATGCTGAGGGTAAGGGATTTCTCTGCTGCAATGGAGGTTTTCTTTAAATGCTGTCTAAAAACTGGATTCGACACTACCCCTGAAAATACAGGTTCAAGGTTCTGCTTCTCACTTTTAACATTAGAAGTCTTGTAAAGGAGAGTATGTCTGGTCCCCGTTTTGCAGAATGGTTCCTTGTCTCAGGAAATGCCTGGATAAGATGGGAATTAGCTTTGCAGGCTGTGGTGTGCTGTTCTACTCAGCAGCAGGTAACTGAGACATTCAGGTCTGTTCTGCATTTCAGGTTCGTGAGTTTGACAGGAGGATTGCAATGGGGTAGCTGTGCAAATACACAACCAAAGTCTCAAAATTAAAGAGCCCGCAGCATTCTTAAATGCACTTGCCATTTTTTATCTGCTTTAAATAGTGAGTTGCTACCAAATCAAACAGCGTGTGTGACTGGACACATTGTCTCTGACAGTCCCTCAGCACAGGAATGCAGTAGATCTCAGATGTTATTCATCGCTGACAATTATTTTGAACTGCAGAGCAGTGATAATTGTGACTACTCACAATGTCAAATAAACATTATGTATATGTTTATTCAATAAATCATTTTGAAGTATAAAAGGAAGAAGGTGCTCACTATTTCACTCCTGTGCAGTGCTGAGATGTTAAAGTGACCGATGGCAACAAGCCAAGCAGCGATTCAGTAGGAAGCCATTTAAGAGTTATAATACCTTCAAAGGATGATAACTATGGACATGACATATGGAATTGACAGTTTTGCGTTAAAATATTTATGAAAATATTTTTCTCCTCAAGAGATAGACTAAGAATCAATTCAAATGGGAAAGTCAAAGGTTGTGTTTGTTTCCATTAACAAGATTAATTTTATTATTTCAATTAAAATCCGGTGTGACTTCTTGCAGTGTCCTTCAGCCTGTTCGATGTTAGATAAGCTGCAGCCATAATGATGAGCTATTCCTGGCACTTTTAACAGGCAACACCCGTAGCTGGTTATGACTTACAGAGAAGTGAAAGAAAACTTTTAAGGGTGCCCATTGGAACTATTTTGCTACCGCGGTTATCTGAGGGTATTAGCCTGGAGCAGATCCTGGGAGCTGCAGAAAGAGGCTGCACAATTAAAAAGGCAGGAAGGAGCTGAGTGGTTGCTCTTAGCAAAGGGAAAGAGGAGCTCAGGCTAATGACACGAGACCCTCAGGCAGAAGGAAGTCAGCGCAGTATTACACAGCACTTACATCAGAGTGCCCTAAAACCATTTGTTCAAGGATTGCAGTTTACGAGTGCAAAACCCAGGAATTTTCTGAAGAAAATGTATGTGCTTGGGTTTTTTTTGTTGTTGTTTGTTAAATTTCCTAGTATTCAGGAAGGAAGTCTTCCTAATACTCATGATCAAAAATATAAACAAAAGATAGTTGATATATAACATCACAAATAATAAAATATATCTCATACTAAGAGAAATGTAGACTGTGGGCTCGATAGGAGTTGCAAAGGTGAAAGTCATGATGTTTAATGTTTCAATGTATTCCTCTGAGTAGTCCTTTTTAATTTTAAATTCTTTTTTTCGAGTGAGAGCTGTTCTGTCTAATAGATTTAAATGTATGGAAGAGATTTGAAAGGATTTCCTTCATGTTCACGTTATTTCTGGGGCACTTCAGCCTGTTTCAGCTTGGAGTTACAAAATGGAACAAAGAGGGAAATCTCCATAAAATATGCATACAATTTTTAATAATGAGTTCCAAAAATCTCTCCTATAAATAAGAACCGCTGGTCACATCCCTGGGTGGATTTTCTGTAAGAAGAAAAGCATGACACCTTGAGACAGAATTCTGTTGTTTTTTAGACAGTGGCTGTGTGTCAGTCATTTCTGACAGTGAGAGTCATGAAAAAGCCACAAACACACAGAATCTTGAAAGACAAATGAGATGGAAGATAGTCTATTAATAGAAAACATAAAAATAAATACCAGCCAAAACAAGTGCTTCATTCAGAGTGTTAAAAAAATCAACTTGTCAAAAGTGTCACAGGCATCAGGATCATATGGAATAGACTTCACTTTCTCTGAGGTGTTGCTTCTCACCATAACAAAAATAGGGGAAAAAAAAAAAAAAAACTAAAAATAACTTGGGTATAGGAAAAGTAAAATACAAGAGGAGAGACTTAAATTTCCAAGATGTGCTTCTTCAAAAATAAGAAGTCTTTCATTTAAGTATATGGAACCCAGGAAATATCAACTCAGTGTGCAGTCCCAGCAAAACCTGCAGATAAACCAGGCAGGGCACTTGGATATTTCTTGGTTCACCAGCCATACAAGGGGAATTTAACTGTGCTGTCACTTGATGTAAATTTATTTTTCGTTTTGTTATCTCTACAGCTGTTTGCTGGCGGTGTGACTCATGAACATAGTAGTTCCGTTTGTATTCTTCAGCTGTGTTAAGTTCTATAAATTCTTTGTGATTTGACACTTTTAAGGATAAATTATTTGAAATGTACATTCAATGAAAGATCTGAAAAATTCAAAGGAGCAATAGTTGATTTTAAACAGAATGCAAACTCAGATGTATAGTTATTTGTTTTGAATTATTGGAGAGAATTCTGCCAATTTATAGGAAATTAATAGAATGTACTTTTCTGAAGTTCACAGCCAATATTTATCTTGAATTTTCTAATGTGTTTTGCTCTCCGGTGACAATCATTTTGTTTTATCCAGACAACAATTATTCAGTATCTGTTCCTGATGAGATAATTTTCTAAAAGTGTACATAAAAAGGTGGCTAGAAACAACAGGTTATTTTTAAAGTTGTTACTTAATCACCTGGAATATGCTGGAGAGCCTGTGTAGAGCTGGGTGCCTGAGCTGAACATAGAACATGGACCTTGGTTCACAGTATCCCAACTTAGTGCCCATTGTCTTGTGCTGGAGATACTCAGTTTGCATAAAATTTAATTTCATGAGGTCAGAAAGAAACTGTAAATATTCTTGTTTTAATACATAAGGAGGTGGAAAACTCTTTTGCCTGAGTGGATTTCTGATCAAAACTATAAAGACATCCATGGTATATCCTACTTTGGGTATTGAATTATTTGTAAAAAGCCTCAGAAAATGTTAGTTCCTGATTCCAATCAGAGTTGTTCTCAGGGGCTTTTGTTTTGACTTTTTTTTTTTCCTTTCTGGAGTTGTATCTATGCTTTCCAAGTGATGTGTATAAGTGTCTGCTGCTCGTGGGAAAGACAATTCATGAGACATGGGAGAGAATTCAGTAACTGTGAAGCCAGCTCTCAAGTCTTGTGTTTTTAAAAGTCTGTAAATCACTCTCAATACTGATATCATATTATCACTTTTCTTTTGCTTTAAATTATTATTTTCATAAATCACGAATTAATGTAGCCAGTGGAGAGATGCCTTTCTAATGGGCAGTTCAAAGCAGCAATGTGATTCAGGATGCTCTATCTTGTTCTCTGAAGCAGTGGATCTCCACTGACTGCATGGCAGTCTGGTGCCTGGGCTAATTCTCCTCTGTCACTTGGTGCATGACCCAATACAGCCAATGTCAATATTGGACATGATATTCTCCTTCACAGTCGCTCAAATCAAATGAAACATTCTACCAAGCAAGAATGGCAGGATTTTATGCTGATGTAGCACTGAAGTGGCTGCTCATTTGCTAATAATTACAGCTTTGAAGAAAGCAGAGTTTGAGTTTGCCAGCAGAGCTGCAGTTGCATCTGCTCGGAGCAGCACAGGCTCCCCTGAAGGGCTGACTGATGTGATTCATTAGGAGTTCAGCATCCACCCCACTGCACATACAGGAGGGAACAAACCCCAGCAGTGCAAAGACCTACATCAGAGGAGAAAAGCACTTCTAGGCTGCCAAGCCCCTTATGCTGTACTGGGTTGTTGGAGAGACTATTTAACTATATACTATAATTTGAGCTTGCTTTTCAGATCACAGAAAAGGCTCCACTACAATGAGAAAACTTTCCCCATCAGGTGTTAGTCACTCTTCAGCATCTTTGCAATTAAAACATTACTATTGCCAAGTCCTAGAGGCTTAGGAATAGACATGTCTTGTATACTTGAGTGAATGTGAGTGTAACCATGTGCAGCCATGTGTGGTGAATGTGTCAGAACTAACACCAGGAACTTTGATAAGAGTTCTCTGTCAGTAAACCTGCTTGAGAGCTCAAGGTCTTTGAGTTGTTATTATAAGTGGCATCCAGAAGGGCTGCTGCAGTTAAAGGTCTGTCAGATTTCCCCCCACACAGACTTCCCTAGGGTTTTATTATATTTCAACTTTTCCAAGTTATGTTGGGACTAAAACTACAGCCAAGAACCTGTCAGCACAGACACGATTTTATCTTTCTCCCCTGAATGATCTAGTGGCTTAGTTTAAGAATTGGTGATGTGGAGCATCAGGACAATATGTGTGCTTTAGGGTACCCTGGGGTGAGAAGCATTAGCAGCAATTAGTAAGAATGAGAAATGGTCTTCTGGAAAGGGAGGCAGAACAACAGATGAAGAGACAGGTGAGGGGCAGAGAAATTAAAACAGATTACATGGATGAATTAATTTCTTCAGAGAAATGACACTTTCAGAAAGTTATTTCTGTAAGTCTCAATATTTGGAAAATGGCAGAACTATTATTTTTGTATTTACATCTCCCCCCCAGAATCCACCAGCCATATCATATAAAATTACCCTATTTACCAGCCTCTTCACTGATAGTTAGCAGAGACGAGAAGTGGATACTAGAACAGATTCTTCTCATTTGCATGTAGAATTTAAAAGTCCTGCCCTGGCAAAGTTTCTGGCTGTCTCCTTTTAAGACTGGTCACAGAGGAAGTCAGAGGCCCTGATGTTCAGGCACACAAAAAGCAGAGGTTATGCTGCTGAGCTGGCATACAGTAGGGCAGGAGAAAAAAGGATCCCCTTTACTGGGGATCGGGAGTAGTAGCAAAGTCATATTTAATGCTGTAGGTAGCACGTGTTGGTATTTATGCTGTTCTCACACTAGCTCAGCAGGTTTAGGAATGTAAATGCAAAATGACTTCAGAAGTACTCTCATGCAGTCACACAAAAAATAAGATAAATGTTTCACTGTTTTCTTGTAATCCTTCCTCCCTCAGCTCCAAAATGTGCTGAGCCCTGTGGACTGCTGAAGTAAGAAAATGGACAGAGGGTTTAGTCACATGCTCCTCATGAGGTGTGGGGTAGGTCAGTACAGAGAGCTGAGACACTGGCTGAAATTTCCAGCTCTCAGTGAGTTAGAAACTGGTTTGCTGGCTCTCTGTGGTATTGAATCATGTTGCTACTTTGGGAACAAAGACAAACATGAGGGCTTTTATTTATCTGATATCCCTCTCTCCTGCTGCCTACCAATTTCTTCATGCTATATGTGCACTCAGAAAAAAAAAACAACAAACGAACAAAAAACCCCAAACAACTACTTAAGAACATAAGAAAGCCTAAGCACATATTTTGGTGCATTATGTAAGAGCTATCCCGAGTTCTGCAATGCAAGGTATGTTCATTTCAGGGTAAAGGCCTTCAATCAGATTTTGTTTTAGTGGTACACTTTTGGTTGAGGAGGGCATTTGAGGAAAAGCATCCTGCCCAAGTGCAAAATAGGATCAGCTTGTAAATACTGGACAAGATCACTATTCATAATTTTGGTTCTTCTGTTAATTTGTTTTCTAATGTACCTCCAACAATTTTTTGCAGCATTTTATATTTATTTCTTTTTAATTCCTACTGGTTTGACCTGTCCTTTCTGTACTCCTTCATCTACATACAGATGTAGCCTGTATGTTTCTTGGGGGAGAGACAAGTGTGGGAGGCTGCCTGTACGTGGGCTGAGTAGGAATTTGGCTTATTCCTGTTAAGTCAGCGTTGTAAAGGGGCCCTACGCTTCAGAGAGTCCCTACATCAAATTAAGCCTATGACAGGATACAGATACAGTCCAAACAGATCAAAGGTTTGCTTCTGACCTTCCCTGCCCAAGGCAAGCTCTCACCACACAAATAAATCCTAGAGGAAAGAATTTATGCAGCTCTTTAAATCAGGTCTCTTTAAATCCATAGTTCCCAACCTAAATATTACAGCCTTTCTGTCTTATTGCAGGAGGCAGAACTCGTATTTCAGCAATACAGTGGACAGTGCAGGTCACTTTTTGTATGACAGTGGCAGCCTGTCCAGAGAGCCTGGGGGTCTCCAAACTGGCCCTGGTGGCCTTTGGGGGGAATTCAGTGGGTTTGCTTGTGCTGTAGATCAGAGGGGTTGGTTCATAGCCTTAATGAACAAAGGGTGACCCGTGACTCCATGTGAAGAACCATCCTTAGCCTCCATGATTTCTATAGCACTCCTTAAACTTGGTGGGACATGAGATCATCACGATCTCTATGCTTCACTCCCAATATAGTCTGGCCACAAAAGAAGTGACCAAACAGCCTTGACTAAGCAGCTTGCTGACACAGCTAAGCTTTATCAGCACCATATTTGAGTTTTGTTAGTGTGTATTTAAATCTCAGTGTAATCCACACAGCGTATACATTTTCTTCTGCAGCCAGTGAGGGTACCAAGAATAATTCCCAATACATCTTGGAAGGCATCAGGGCCTCTCATGTGGAGAAATCCATCCTCCTACATGGAAACCTTCCAAGTTAAGACCATGGCTTAGGTGTTCATTCTACTGAAAGAACTTTGATCCCAAGGCACAGTCAAAGTCTAAGTCCAGTTTCTAAAATAATCCCTTGTATCCCTTTATCACAGTCATTTGCCTTTCCTTGGGCCTTAGGGAGAGGTCCCTCCCTCCAGCTGCTTCTGTTCCCAGTTTTGTGTGTGATTTTTCTTCAGATTTCTCTAGGTCTGGAAAAGGAAAAGTTAAAATGCCATGAGAGACATCATTATATTTGAAATAGAGCCAGGAAGCAAAGGAGAGATTTTATTATTTTTTCTATTAAAATTGAAATCTTTTGGAAGTGGGTGGAAGGTTCTGTGTGTAAGGAAAAGGTTTTAGCCACTGTATTTTCTTCTGCCCTTGGACTTTAGTATCTTGTCAGGGCAAGAGGTGTTTTTTTGTTGTGGTGGTGGTGTGTTGTGTTGTTTTTTTTTTTTTTTTGTGTGTGTGTGTGTGTTTGTTTGTTTGTTTGTTTGTTTGTTTGTTTGGGTTTTTTTTCCAAAAGACTGTATTTCAGGGCGTCTGGAGCAAAATATTGCACAACTCATTGCTGAAATGTTTCATTGGCATTTTACCCTGAAAAATATTTCTGATGACAAAAAGTGTAGTGGAACTAAAATGCAGTTTTTCAAACAGCTGAGGCATTTTTAATGGTAGTTATACCGGGAAAATAAGAATATTGTCCCTGAGTTTACCATTGCACAAAAATGACAGAATATTGATATAAAATAAAATATAAAATAGCTGAGTCCTTCAGGATAGAATCTGAATTCGGACATTTATTTTTTTCATATCTAGCAGATTTTCAGGACTTTGAAACCATGGTTTAGGTTTGGAAAGAATGTAAAAAAATAATTTTTTTCCATTTAGATGGTTAGTGTGCTTTACCAAATAGTTATCAGCTGCAGCTGAGCAGTACAATTTGTATCTACTTAAAAAGTGTAGGGTGGGCAATGTGCAGTGGCTGGAGAATCTTCAGCTTTATTTAATCACTTCACTTTGCATTTGAAAAGTAATTCATCATGGAAAGTCAGTGGGGTATAGAGAGCACTAATTGCAGCAAAATATCAAGGACAGTTTTCCTCTGTCTTAATTAAACATTAATGAGTAAAGTTATTTGCAAATGCATGCTGCGGGGATGGACTTGTCTATCCAAGTTTTGTAAATACTGACACCGGGTGTCAAAATAAAACACCTTAATTGATTTATACAGAAATAGTTTAAAAGAGTGCACCTGGAGTGACATTTCTCCAGGTTTTTATAGAGTAGTTTCCTGATGAATTATTTATAAAGAAACTTGGTCTGACCTATCTTAATTACGCAAGTGATTGTTTCCAAACTAATCAATTTTGTAAGCAAAGTGAATTCTCTCCACTGTCAGTCCTTACTACGTTGAGAAGGAAACGGTGTAAGAAATGCACCTTTTGACAACAGCTCCTGCACTATCTGTCAGTGCACTGCCAATAGCACCTTTAAACTTACTCCACAAAAGGCTGCTTCTCGTCTCAGCTTATCTGTGTATTAATGAGAAAGTCAGAAAGTAATAAGCAAGACTGTGAGAAATCCAGGATCAGTACCTAATTTTTAGTGCCAAGCCATAGGGCAAATCAATAAATATTGTGTTAAGGGGTCTTTGAAAACGCTCTGTAGCAGGTGCTCATAAACATCTCTCTAAGACAAATAGCCAAATAAAAAAAAAAAATTAATTTTCTCCTCCTCGGTAAGAGAAAATTGTAACTTTCTTCTGAATATGTTCTATTTAAGTAATTTTCTATATATTTATTATGGTCAGTTCTTAAAAGGAGAACAAACAAAAGAACCAGCAACACCTGAAGCTTGTGAGTTAGCAGAGTGAAGGTGTAAGGAGTGACAACAACTGCTGTGCAGCTGCAGGGCAGCACCTGCCAGAGGGTGAGAATGTGAACAGCCGCTCGCTGAATGGCTGCAGTAGAATGGTGGATGGAAGAATTACAGAAATACTTATTCTGAACTCCTACAAATATCATGTACTCGGTGGGAGAACATGGACAGAGACATAAGGGAAGAACTGATTCATGTAACAGGAAAAAAAAAGGAAATTTAAGTTCTGCTTGAGGAAAGCTTTGCGCTCTGTGGAGCTTTCCATTAATTTTTTGTAAAAGTAAATTTCTTTCCTGCATCAGACATATCTGGTTAATAAATATCGCTGGAGCGGGTATTGCTAAAATTATTTTCACATGTGTCCTATGATTACCACATTCGGCACATGTAGTTTAATTTCTAAACATGCCAAGTATACATTGAAATCTTCCTCAGTTTTGGGGGGGGAAAACCATCATTATGATTGACAAACTGTTTGACAAAACAATTCTCAATTTTCAGTGGTTCACTGTCATATCAGGAAAATGTATCAGGTGCAGTTCCAAAGAGAGAGGTGGCACAACTGAACATTTCCATGAGACACAGACAATAGAATTAAGAATGCCGATATTTCATTTATATGTGACAGATGTATACTTGGCTACATGATTAGAATGCAGAGTGATTTTGAGATGCTTGGAAACAGCTTCTCCAAATTATTCCAAATTCATAATTCACAATACTGTGAATTTGCAGTTATTTGGATTTCCTTTTTTTGGAAATATCTGTATGATTTCAAAATATGAATAATCATCTCACCATTTGGTCTGTAACAAATTGGTGAACAGGAGAAAAATCTGGAGAATTAGCCTGACCACGAGGATCTGTAGGTCTCAGATCACAACTTTCTTGCCTCAAGCTATCCTACCATTAGGAAAACCTCAGTGCACGTTACACTTTTGGTTTTAGAGTTTGTTGAGGTGCCTTCATCTTGTGGCATGCACTTGGGTCACAATAAGCAGGTCTAATATTAATGTCATAGGCCTTGTAAGCTCCTAGACCTTTTAATTTATTTATTTGCTGGTTTTATTTTTGTTCCAAATGAGAAGAATAAAGCACTGCTGCCATTTTATTGTTGCTATTGCTCTTGCCACACTCTCACAAGAAAACCAGGATGATACTGTCTACTGTGTCATGCTAAATTTTCTTCCTTTAATTAAAAAAGAAAAACTACCCAAACCTTTTAATTGGCTACTTCTATAGGCAAGACCATCTTATGTTTCTGTGGGGCCTGGACTGCAAAACACAGTCTCACAGTTTGTCTTAGCATGGCCCAGGGAGCTGTTTAAAATGTTACACAGAAAAAAACCTGGAATAATCAAATGGTCACGGTCAGTTCAAATAAGTTTGTGCAGTGTGCACTCAAGCAAACCAAGCCATTGCTCATGGACAACATTGCCGTTTTTATTTAGTTGTTTTGCTCATGGCACTACTTGCCTCGTGTCTCACTTGATTATTACAAAATAAGGGGCCTTTGTGTAATTATATGAGAACCATCATTGCCTGTGGCTGCTGCAGGTGTGGACACACATTTACCACTCAGCTCTAGGAAACACACGTCATCAGCCTCCCCTCTCCACAGGCTGGAGCCACTTGCCACGTTTATTTAGTATGAGCAAGCAGAAGAGAAGCTGACTTGTCCTTTTGCCTGCAGCTGCAGTCCTGCCGCTGTGCCTCATACCATTTCTATTCTCTCGTGTTACAAAAATGTCTGTACAGTGGTAGGAAACTAGAAGGTTCTGCTTGTGCTAGGCTGGGAAGGGGGAAAGGCAATTCCTGCTGGGATTTTGTCGCGCTTGGAGCACTCAGGACAAGACTCTGGAAAGGTGGTGAGAAAATCATTTTCTCGCCTTTATGGGAAAGCATTTTAAGAGCTGTTCTGAAATGGAGAAACATAAATGATATCTGCTGCACTTACTGGTGCTATGAGATACATTCCTCTGTTTTTTTTCCCTGCTCCTGCCTCTGGTGCTGCTAATGAGCAACTTGGGGTCCACCCTGGTTTTATCAGCGCAGGTTTGCACACACCTCCTCTGTCATCCCCTGACCTCCGCTGCCTCGTGGGCGGTGGGGCAGATGGATAATGGTGATCACAGGAGCTCATGGTCCAACAAGTCTTGGCACTGGCAGTAACTCGGAGAGCTCCAGTGTAAGTGTTGCAGCTAGGAAATCACGTGTGTCAGTACTGTCAGTGTGTCAGCCTTTGCTGTGGCACTACCATCAAACACGCAGTGGTTTTAGAAAATAGAATAATATGGTAAAATGGAGGCTACAATGGAAAATGAATAGGTGGATTGCCCTCATGTGCAACTAATGGAGCTAAAATCTGATATTCATCATCAAAACTGTCCAGGAAGGAAGTAGAAAAGGAGGGTCAAGGTCTTAGTGTGCTGCCATCCCTTTTCCTGCTCCCTGCACCAGCTCACACTGAGTAGAACAGATAATTTACAGCTATAAACTGCCCAGACGGTGGTTTAGAGTGTCTCTGCATATGCACCAGAGCTTTCATTTACCAATTTTACACACATTTACATGCAGTCTTCTATTTTAGTCAGGTTTGGGTTGGAAATCTTGCTGTATAATTGTGGTTTGAAACTTCTTCTATAAGTTATGTCAAACAGCTTTTTTTTTTTTTTTTTTTCATAGTTTTTTTTAGGCTGTCACAGCTCAAGATTATTTGGTTTTCCAGCTTTTCATCTTTGCAGTGTGTTTCCTTGGAGCTTTTGCCAGGTGGACAGATATTAATAGGTAAAAGAGAAATGCGAGAGATCCCCTTCCAATTTTTTAGGAATTTCCACGTTAATTAAAATTTCAGCTTCATTGTGTTGTAAAACCTGCAAAGATTGTAACTGACAACATTGTTACTTACTACTACCACAGTATGTGTGACAGTAGGTATGAATGAACACCTGAAGAACAGGTGTTAATTGCATAGTGATTAATGCTTATGGCCATTTATGGTGGATGTTTAAACATTTAAATCAAGACATGAAAGGCAGCAAAAGACCTGAGTTTTTGAAAGCAATTGAAGAAGCTCTAATTTTTCATTTCCTCATGTATTATGCAAATAATAGCCCATGGTGACCTTTACCCTTCAGCAGAAATGTTCACAGACACTGCGTAATCTCTCTGATAACCGTGTCATTCACGATGCTGTTTCTTTCAATATTGGTAGAATAATAAGTGAGCAGAGAGAAATGGGATTAAGGATGAGATTTGTCAGATTTAATCCAGCGCTCTGCCCTTTGCCACGCAAGAAGTGAACTTTGGAATTTGTTTACCCCTCATTATTGTTTGTATTTTAGTTCTGCTTAGCTATGCAGCTCAAGTTTTGCAGGGAAACAAAGTCATATTTGAACTAAGGAAGTTGACTCAAGGAGTAGCCATTTGATAGACAGGAGAATCTGAATATCTAATAGCTGTGCAGAGGTTTATGCATAACAGCTACCATTTAGGTGAGGTATATGGAAAGTAGCATTTCTGTGCTGAGGTTCTTTAAGTACTATGGTGCAGTCCATAAAGGGAATTGTTTGGGGTTGTTTTAATAATACATTTTTTTGTGTAATTATGGCCATCGCTTGGGCACTTTATATTCTCATTTCTTTCCATAATTGCTGTAGATATATTCATATATTCAGAAAAAAATTTCATCAGAAATAGCCAATGCATTGTACAGGCATGTCTCTGCTGTGAAATGAATGAAACTCAGTCTAGAGATTCCCTGAGCTAACAGTAACACGGGTCTGGCAGAGCTCACCGCTGGCTCCATCTTGCACAGCACAGCACCACCAACCCTTACTCAGGTTCAGTTGCTGCTATCAAAATTCTCATGGTGTTTCAACTCCATGCATTGTGTGAGAGAACAGGACATAAATAAGCTGTTGTTTAATGCTCAGGGACCTTTGCCGCTTCTCATTTCTGCATGCAGACTTTCCAAGCCCTGATTCATCCCTCCCCAAGACAAATGTATATTGTTATATTTCAGAGTCATCCTTACAGAATTTTCATTACTTTTTGCATCCTACCTATTTAACATTTCTCTATTTCTACTGGGAGGCCTTAAGGAAATTGCCTGCAGCTCTACCACTTTGTCTTAAGTCTGCCTCCTGCCTTTCCATTCTCTAATTATACGGAGCAAGTAAAAGGAGGATTTAAAGATCACTCAAACTTTGAAAATAAGATCATCACTAACAGGTGTTTTATTTCTGGTACATTGGTAAATTTCCCAGCAGGAAGAAAGTTTTTGTGTATGGAAGCAGTGAATCCTCACTAATCTCAGAGTATGGAATAAGCTCTTCACAAAGCTAAATTAAATCACTACTTACTGTTGTCTCCTTCAATCACAACTTGTGTTTTCCTTTTTTCTAACGTTAATGCATAATTAATTGTATGAGTACCTTAAAATGACACAAAAAATGGGATATTCTGTCATTGACTCAGAAGTTCCTAGTTTTTTTTAATAATCAAACTGTGGGGCTTTTACACCAACATGAAAATCATGCCCTTACAGCACATTTTAGGAGAGTTAAAATGGTGAAGTATAACTGTAATGACTAAAAAGATTCCATGAAACCATTTGTAAGACCAAGGCTGTGAAGTGCAGAGCACCATTCAAATTCAATATTTGGCCTATTTTTGGTGCCTACAGTTCTTATTTTTCGTTCTGTCCTTGGATGAGGGTGTCAGTATAATTGGCACGAGGAGCTAAAACCCATGGCCCATTCTGTTGTTTCTCAGCTCACAGGCTGGAGGTGCATTTCCACAAATACAAAGTCAACCACAGCTAGAACTGGTTTCCCATATGGGTTATGGGGCTATGGGTCCAGGAAACTAATTTTATTCGAAATTAGCTTTCATGGCTTTTTGGTTTTGGCCCTCAAGCTGTAGCTCCTGGGCAAGGGGCAGAGTATTTGTACTGCTTATTTAAGCATCTGGAGTATGCTTTTCCCTCTGCTGACAGTGCAGCAAAAGGACCCTGCACTTTAATTTTCAAGTTATCAGGCCATACTACCGTGTTGTGTTTAAAACCATTGGATATTTACACCAGTGGGGTATAAACAAAGTTTAAGAATTACTTATATTGCATCTAGAAGGCAGTTTTTAATATTTTTGTTAAAGCACAGTGTAACAAAGTGTGTTGGCTTAAAGTATGTTAGCTATATGTTGTATTCCACATAAAAATATGGTAAATGTCTGAAAAATAGCTCTATGATAACCATTAGCGAGTGAGAATGGCTTGACAAGAATTAACACTCTGATTTTTCTTGGTCCAAGACTGCAAAACTGTCCCCAGGGAAAGCCAAAGAATCTGAGGGTTCCCTGTGCTTGGGATCTGAACTGCCCCCAATCACAGCATAGAGAAACAGCCTAGGTATATCATCCCTTATTAACAGAAAGCCAAAATAAATGAGTATTTGTTCATAAAGAGCAATTTCCTTGTCTCCCTTAATGCTTTATTATCATTCTGCACATTCTACTCTTCAAGCATCACAGGGGGACTCAGGATATGACAAATTTGGGAATGTGCAGTGAGTAGTATTATTTCTGAGTATCTGCATGGCAGATGTTCAATATTCATGCTACTTTTCAGCTGTAAGACAAGTATGAATAATGGTGTCAGCAGCTTCAACTTGTAAGTAATTTTTATGTTTTCTGTGTGACCATTTATTTCAGTTAAAAATGTAAGTTTTTATTTTAAATTTGTTCTCCAAATAATGGACTCCTAGGTAATAAACTGTCATAAAAGACAATGTGCATTTTTTCTTGTGTCTGTTGTTCACCTTTCATAGTGGTGTATGCATTATCTGTCAAGTTAAACAAAGTCTTCAAAGCAGAAATCTACAATTTAATAGAATTCAAGAAAACAATGATTGCGCCTTGTCAGACTTTATTTGTTGATAGTAGTTATGTTTCATTTCCTGTTAAATTCCAGTTTTAGTTGTTTCTTTGCATGTGTGCTGCGTAGTGGTACCAAACCTGATGTTAAAAATCCATGAGAATGATCTCCATCTTACAGACAACTCCTCTCGAAAGGCAGGATGTCTTTATGCCAAACTATCCAATTTATTGTCCTTTCCTGCTGCTCCCTGGGGAGAATTCTTGCGAGCGCTAATCTCTGACATCCCTGATGGTGCAATGAGAGAGCTGGAGGTTACGGAGCAGGGACAGAGCTGGGAAATTTTCCCTTCCTTTGTTCTCAATATTTAAAGATGGAGGTGTGTTTCTGTCGTTTCTCTATTTGCAGGACGCGGTGTTTGCTGCAAGCACCTCTCACCCTGCACTCTCACCTTGGCTGTGTGTCACAGATGGGCTCAGTGACTGCTGTCACTTTATGTGTGGCCAGCCAGTGACAAGGCTGTGCTGCTGCTCCTGCTCCTCTTCTCTTCCCCTAATTGCATTATCTAAACTTTGAGGGCTTAAATCAGGGATATCTGACTAAAAAGGCAAAGAACATAGCGTGTTAAATTAGGTCACTCTGCTCTTTGGGAAAACCATTCTGATCACCAAAGGAATTGATCTTGAATGAATAAATGATACATTAATATCTAGAACATGCCTTTTTATAGGCTTCATATAGTCTCTAATCTCCCTGAAATTTAGAGAACATAATCCAATAGATAAATTGCAATGGATGCTTGTAAGCTTGGGTGAAAATTTTGAATTAAAATCCTTGTGTTTCTCATGTTAGAGTAATTCTTAAAATTGAGATTACAGAGCTGCTTTGTAATTTGTCTAATGTCCCAATTTCTTTTTGTTGCAGTCAATTTGAGCAGTTTCTATTATCTCCCAGTTTCAAATGAATCAATCAGCATCTGACACAGCCTTGTGGGTCCTCAGCCATGTTCGCCCAAGGCAATGGAACTGAAATCAAAAGCTACCTCTATGAGTAGGAGGTTATAACTCAACATAGCAAAATAATGTTTTACTCTGTTGAATACAATAAAATACACCATGAATAAATTAGACTAGCTCTATTTTCTGCTGGTTGTGAATTGGGATTTTTAAGTTTATGCAAGGATTTAATCTATCTAGTCCTTTAGGATCTGATTTTTGAAGATGCCTTTCATTCTAGTCTGAAGGGATGTTTGTCCCTTTCAGTTTTATAGCCTGAAGTTTATACTCTTAATTGAAATTTAATAGATTCCCTCAGGTTATGATAACTCCTTATTACCATTTCCGTGCACTAGCTTTGTTCATTTCTGAGGCCAAAAGCAATATAAAAATCATCTTTCATTCTACTTCCTGCACTTGTAGGTAAACATTGTACACCACCTAAGAACATTTTAGAAAATGCTAATGATTTGTCAAGTGTCCATAATATATTTTGTATTCATTTATACTCAAAAAAATCAGTGACAACAACCTCTGTATCTTGCTCGGTACCTGATTTGCCCTTGATTAGAACAAGTACTGCAAGAATTACTGTTTTGACCTAATTAAACAGAAGAAGGCAAAGGGGCTTTCCACTGATAGGACTCTGGGGAATTACTGCCCAAGTTTTTGAAGCCGTCAAGAAAAGCTAATATGCTGAGAGCTTGCATAGTTGACTGAAGGACAGGTTAACTTGCTAGAATAAAAAATGTCAGGACCTTCCTGCACAGGGAAATTAAAATCACACAGTCATAGAATGGTTTGTGTGGTAAAGGACCTTAAAGATCAGCTAGCTCCAACATTCCAGGCACAGGTGTCATTTACTGGGTCAGGTTGCTCAGGACCTCATCCATCCTGGCCCTGAACATTTCTAGGGATGGGCCAGCCACAACTTCTCTGAATTAGCAATTTAAACTCTGTGGATTTTATTCAGTGCAGGTGGCTCTGGGTGGAGCTGCAGTGGGAGCTGCAGATTTAGCTCTGCGTGGCAAAAGTCCCAGACAAAAAGCTGTGACAACAAAGGGCTAAGGGATCTGTGTTCTGTGCAGATGAGGAGTGTCTGGCGACAATGTATGATACACGGACCTACAGACTGTGCCATGCTTATCCTGGGAGGGTGTAAAAACCCAGGGGTTCCTTTGTTCTGGGTCCCTCCTCAGAGGCACCAGCTTGAGCTGTTATTTTGTTGTTGCACCATGATTAAATTATTTTAAGGGTCTGAGACTGTTATGGGAAGCCTGGGGCTGAGCCAGCAAGGAAACCTGCTCTGACTGTGTGAGTGAGGGTGTGCAGGGTGGTGAGCAGGGCATCCAGCAAGGAAACCTGCTCTGACTGTGTGACTGGGGTGTGCAGGGTGGTGAGCAGGGCATCCAGCAAGGAAACCTGCTCTGACTGTGTGAGTGAGGGTGTGCAGGGAGGGGAGCAGAGCATCCACAGCCTCTCTGTCCCTACAAAGGGCCCTGGAGCCCAGCTCAGGTTGGTGTGGATGTGATGACAACAGTGGCTCCTGGATGGTCAGGCAGGGAGCTTCCCATAACATCAAATGGTTCATCAAATCAGTCCTGTGTGAACTTGAAGGGAGCAGGGTACCAAGGGCCCTGTGTAAAAGTGCAGCAGCATGCACTGGTTCATCAGCAGAGTCAGTCTGAATTCTCTTAAACACAGCCCTGAGGTATAAAAATGTTCTGTGTCAGGATGGCACAGGCAGGAACGGGCAAGTCCAGCAGCAGCTCTCTTGGTAAACCAAGGGTACCAAAGAGGGAAGTGCTGACAGTGAGATTGTGGGAATGTTTCTCTCCTTTTCAAGAGCTCAAATTTGTAAATTCTTACTAGCATTTGAGCCACAATCTTATTCATACCTATGGAAGAACCTATGGCACAGTTAAAATAGCAATGTTGTGTTTACAGAGCTACTGACAGTAGTGGGAGTAGTGGAAAACCTGGATTAATTTAGGTCTAAACAAGGTGTGTAAAGACAGAAAGGTCTGATAAAGCATATGAAGACTTAAGTTCATGTCAATTAAAAAAAAAAACCCTAAGAGTCACACAAGGACACAGTTGATCCTTGGTGTCTGGGTAGAATACATCTTGTGTTTATTATCTCTTTATAAGAGCAACAGTGCTAAGAAAATGGCAGTGAGAACACATACTATGTTTACAGTATAATGATTTAACAAGGCTTTCCTTATACTGTGGCTGCTTGAGAGACAAGAAAATCTGGTGGCTTATACCTGAGAGAACCAACCAATGTTTTCTTTTCTTGAAATGTTTAATTCAAGACTTAAAGAGTAATACTGGAAGATAGGCATGCTAACTTGACGTTCTTGTAGACTGGCTGTATCTTTTTTTGTGAATAAACTGAATAGAAATCTTCAGATTTAATTTGCATTTTAAATTCAGAAATACTTCAAAGCAGTGCAGAGTAATGGGATTTATTTGATAATATTAAATGAATTAATTTGTTATTTTCCTGAATATTTGAAAATGTGAGGAATATAACCGTTCTATGGGAAAAACCCTGCAGTGAAGTAATGGCAGCAATGAGGTTTCTAAGTCCTGCGTTCCATTGGTTTTGAGTCTGTACTAGAAAAAATAAAGCATCATCTGGGCCAGAAATGGAAGCTATAAGACATCCTAGTTAGAGACTTTTTGAGTCAGTTGTGGTGTTTCTGTTATTTGTGTCTGGTTTGAGGTTTTGTTCTCTTACTCGTGGTGTTCAGGCTGCTGAAGAGCCTTGTCCTGTGTCAGCTGGCAGCCAGTGCCCTGCTGGGCTGGGACGCTCTTGTCAGGCTCAAGCTCATCTCAGTCCAGAGGTTTCACTTTTTCCCAGTTCTCCTCAATCCCAGCAGGGAGGAGTGAGTGAGGCTGCACAGGGTTAAACCACGACACCTTCTGAAATCCATCTCAGGGGCAAATGGAAATGTTCTATCCTCTGCTCCTGATCAAGTCCTTCAGAGATTAACCATGTCAGTTAGTGCTCTTGCACTAATATTTAGGGGCTGTATGTTGCTCAGCTCCAATTACAAGTTTGCACGTGGTTACAATACTTAAATATTTTCTGTAAGAAACAGGGGGAGGGGGATGTGAAGCAAAGGAGATCAGCTGTCAGCAAGAAATATTTGAGACATGCTGTCAAACCTTGCACAGAGAGTATGGCCAGGATGCTGCTTCTTGTCATAAATCAGCAATTGTTCAATGGCCATAATTGATTAAGGTCACTTAATGGTGGGTAAATATTTAACAGACTGCTTTAGCTATTTTATGCACTCACCAAGGAAATCAATCTTATGAATGGAAGGGAGATTCAACTGACATTCTTGGTTGTATGTTTACTAAGAAGATATATTTAAGTTGTATAATTTCTTTTTTTCAGTCAAACAGAATTTTGATTTTTAATTTTAATTAAGTGCTTTATAACTTGAAAAAATACTTACATATTAAAATTTTATTGCAGGCTATCAGTGACCTAGGCTTATATTTTTAAAATAAACTGAAATTTTACCAAATGCTATTTGGTAAAAGTGTACCAGACAGCATCACTGCAGTGGAACTGAAAAATTGATAAATGGCAAAATTGTTGCTGGTTCACCAACCACTGCATTTCTTGCCCTCTACTTTGGAGGATGGCTGGAATCTGCTCTGTGTTCTGTTGTGATTCAGAGTGTGGTGAGGCAGGGTCTCTCCCTGTGCACGCTGCTGAGGCCCTGCCCTGTGCCAGCAGCAGCACAGCTGGGAATAAAGATGCTGGGGAAGCACAGCATTAAAATCCCTAGAAATAAATACATTTCTGGAAGCAGTGTTGTAACACTTGGTAGAGTACAGGCTACACAGTCCTGCCTGCTTACCTGACTTACTGTGGAAGTGACAAAAGCATGACCACTGTAAATGTGACAGAGAAAGAAATCTGGTGGCATGAACTGCTGAAAAGTTCAGCACAAATGTTGTCTGCTTGCCAAAGCTATAAATAGTAAAAATCATATTAAAAACCAGTGGCCATCAGAATCTACACCAGCTGTTTTTTCAGCTGAGTGGTGGCTCACAGAGCAGCTTGGTCTCTTTTAGCCCTGTTATCTCTCAAAGTTTGTAGTTCTTCAGGTTTTGGTTTCATTTTTTCTAAACTTAAAATGTACAGGATCTGTGTATACGTTGAGATACAAGGTAGTGGACAAATAAAACCTGATAATTAGACCCCAAAACAAGAAAAGTCTCTTCTGAGAATCAGAGAGTACTCTGCTGTAGCAAAACCTTTTCTCCTATGTTGATGCTGCCACAAGGAAGGGAACTGCTTCCTGCATTTGACTTTTAGAAAATATTTGCTTATACCATTCCTCTTTGTACATTAACTCAGCCCCTGCCAGCCAGCCTCCTCCCTTTTTATCCTTTATGATTAACAGGAGGGGGTGTGCAGATGGTGGTGGGAAAGGGGAACAAATAGTCTGTTTATTGAGCAAAACAATTTAGATTTTAAGCTGTTGTGAAAATTGAAAATTTGAATTCTAAAAATTTAAAGAAAAAACATTTTTATCAAATCCAGAAGTCTTTTTTTTTTTTTTTTAATTTCCCTTTTAAAATGTTTGCACAAATTACATACATAAAAGAGGGTTAAAGGAGATTTTAATGTAAAATAAAATATTTTTCCTGAACCAGAATGAAATTCTTTTCCCTTTAGAGGAGTGAGAAAATTTATTTTGCTGTATTTGCTTTGTGTAAGCCTCCAAAATACCCTCCTTATATTTCATTGTCACCAAGTGTGTTGGAAGCTATTCATTTCAGACGAGAGGTAATTCCATGTCCCATGAAACTGCTTCAATGGAAATAAATAGGTCCCAATTTTAGAATGCTTATTTTGTCAATGATTACATCAGTGAGTGCTGCTACTATTGCACTGGCAGATTGCTGCCTGCTGTGTTACACTGCCTTGGATAATGCACATCCTCAAAGTCAGTCGGGACACAATTTAGGGGAATGCACCAATTTTGCACATGTGGGGCACAATTTTGACTTTGGAAGCCCTTGCCTATAAATGTAGCTGATGCTTGCCTTCAGAAATGCTGTAGTGTCCCCAGTCTGACGTAATTTTAGTTTGTTGTTGCTTTGTAGTACTATTATTTTTAGAAAATATTTTAGAATTAAGAAAATGAAAAATTTGGAGTTCTGTTTTGAAATTTGCAGTTCCTCAGTTGAGGGGTAACAGCAACCTCAGAGTGAGCCACAATAACTGAGGACACAATAGATATCCTGGGTTTCTACAGCCTATCCATATGTAGTGAGCGGGAGTTTAACAAGCTGAGGCTGCCAAAAATGTACTCAGCTCTAGCAGAGGATGTACAGTGAGACTATCCTTTACTAAAATGCTTGATCCTCCTGAATGGCAAGAATATTAACTTAACTAGTGATCCTTTAAATGGGTATGTAAAATATAATTTAAGCTACTTGCAACATGCAAAAGAGAGGCATCATTTGTAACTGTCAAGCTCACTGGCATGTGGAAATCAGAAAATCATTAGCCTTGATAGAAATAGTTTAATACAGCAGGGAAGAGAACTCATTATTTAGGGCAGTTAAATGACAATTGATGCAACTGCTGGCAAAATGCAGAAAAATGAGTGTGATTTAGCAAATGATAAATACTGCACTTAGAACTTATGCATGCATGCAAAAACCAAAGATCTTTCCTCATTATGCTGCACACTTTACCTAGGAGACAAACTTTTCCAAAATGCAGCATTTACCCACCCTGATTTTAGTAACTTTATCTCTCGACAAGCCTCGTTCTGTCTTTGTCCATTGCATGCCATATATCCATATAAGGAGTAATGTACAGTTCCATCCCTCATTCCATAACCACAGAAACACATTTACAAAGAGGATTTTCACAAAGTTTTAACTTTTCCCTTCAGCCTTATTCCAGGTGACGTCAGCCGGCTCTGGCACGAGGCTCACCAGCGAACAAACCAACTCTCTGGAAGAGATTTTACAGTGAACATAAATGTAATTTCGACTTTAAGGGCCTCTTTTTACAGTGACGATAGTGGAAAGTGACATTAGGATAACTGAGGAGCAACTGGAGTCTGCTCCCCAGAGCAAAGCTGGGTGTACTGCTCAGGGCAAGCTGAAGCAACAAACACCTTGTTCAGTACTGGGGGAATGTAGCTGCATAGAAATTGAGGTTAGAAAGGGAAAAATTACATCTGTATGCACTCATCCCCTCTCTATCTATTTATCTTTCTGAGAATACAAAGAAAAAAGCATCCCCCTCAAGAAAGAAATAAACTTAGACACCACACAGACACACCCACAGAGCTACACATTTCTTAGCAGGATTCGCTGTGTACTTGTCAGATAGACTTTTCTGTGTCACTGAATTTCCTGGCAAAGGCAGGCTGTAATGTCACGTTTGGTGCTGTGCCTGTCTGCTTTGGAACCTGTAAGGGACGTGGCTGTGTGGCTTTAGGGACATCCACTTGAACCTTGTAAGAGCTTTCCCTGCACTCTTGGTTTTGAGTGGCATTCCTGCATCTCCCCAGCACAGGAGACCAACACCTGGCCTGTTGCTTTCAATCTCTGCTTTTACCTTTAATTATGCAGTGAAAAATTTTCTCACAAAGAGAAAAAAAAAAAAAAATGTTTGGAACATGTGAGTTTTTGCCTGGGTGTCTATCGAGATTTGTGTGTGTTATGTCAGCTCTGATAGTGGATGAAATATGACAGTAGATTTTTGACTGGCAGGTTTGCACATCTGAAGTCCCTCTCCTATGTACCACTTGGACTGTTTTATTGCACTAATGCAGAAGGTGACATCAAGTTGACACCAGCTTTGCAGTTGCTGGGGTTCTGTTTTAGTGAAGACTGTTTAGTAAAATGGAAGGTGGTTTACATCAATGCATCAAAATATTGTTTATGACTAAAAGTATCTTGCTCTCTATGAAATCACTTGAAGTAAGGACATTGAATATAAGGAAAAGTTAATAAAGAAAATTGAAAACCTTTTATCAGTGCCAAATTTTTCAGGTCAGCTATACACTAAATTTTCTGAGTTGTTTGGGTTTTTTTAGTCTTTTTTTCTTCCCTCTTACTGCATGTATTTGTGATCTTAGAAATCCTCAGAGAAAATAATTTGAAGTTTCTTTAGAGTTCCTATGGGAGTGTGTAAGTGAGCCTTACACAGTTTTTGCTCCACATCCCCTTCTCTCTCAATTATTGCCCTCTCCTCTCTCAATTATTATTTTTTTAAAGCATGATGAATAAATATATTTTTCAGTTTTTGGGGTTTTGACAGCAAGAGACTGTGAAAAATCTGATTTTAAAGGTTTTCCTGAAAATCAAGGAAGAGAAAAATCAATAGGAATAATGGACGAAAGCATAGTGCTCTTTCCTTGATATTTTGAGGCATTCAAGTAAATATTGTAAATCCAAATCAAGTACACATAAATGATCCAATGATTTTCACATCTGCAGAAGAATATATGGCTCGTTCTAGCTATGAAATCTATTTAATGGATGGAATCAGAAAAGAGTGAGAAAGGTTCTTGATCTATTCATATTTAACCTATACATTTTTGCCACTACAATGGGCTGCAGTTATCAGGGTGTGCCAGTAAGATTTTTGTTACTGTGTCTGCAGTTTTGTGGGTGTAACTGAAATGCACATCATTGTGTTTAAACATCTGACTGCTCATCACAATTTGGAAGCCCTGGGTAAGGGCCCATAAATCAGGTGGCTCACACTAGAGATATTTTCTAAACATGTAAGTAGTTTGGACCTCAAGTATTACCTGCCAGAATTTTCTGCAGCCGCTGTGGTTTGGGATTGAAAATATCCAGGAAATTTGTCACTTTTTGGCCTAAATTATCTTTCTAAATTTTTGGAAAATGGTATGCTGGAAAAAAGAGCAATGCCCTGGTTCAACATGTGCTGATCTAGTGCTTGATCTGAGCAACCAAAGCAATATGAAGCTGAACACACTTGTTCTCAGGCACAGTAGAAGTAAAGAAGACAGACAAAGGTTTCAGAAGGTTTTTTTAACAGTCAAATTACAGATTTAGAAATATATTTTCATTGCTTCAACACATAGTGTCATTTACTCTTAAAGTCCAGCTGAAAAAGGCCTGAAGTATAAGGTGTTACGTGCACATATATTCATCTACAGAGACAGGGCTGTGCTGCTGAATTTGTCAGGATGTTGCCCGAAGCTTTCATGTAAATTGGATCAGACCAAAATAAAGTGAGAGTGACTGTACCAGAGTGTAAATCTGCAAGACAGAGCAGCATCCAGGAATCATAATACTCATGTTTTAATCTCTCTTCTGCTGTAAATGCTAGAGCTGATCACAGTGTTTTCAATGTAAGTGCCTGAATGATTTCTGCTTCTTCTTTTTTTAAGCCCTCCCAAGTAATTTTGAATTTGTTCTTGCAAACCTCCTGAAAATAAATGCCAGCAAGGACAAGCCTGTGTGCCAGAATGGAGGGGAGGCAGCATTTAAATCTTACACATCAGCTGTCTTTGAAATATACCCCAGCTGCACGGTTCTTTCTTGGATAATAATGATCAGGTGGTGTAGAGCAAAAAGGATGGATAACGGGAAAGAAAGAGATGGGAAGAATGTATGTGATCCTACAGTTCATGCTTATGCTTATTCTCATTATTTTGTTGTCTTCTGTTCCTTGAAGGCTTTTTGTACCTCAGATGGATTTTGACCCAGAGTTTGAAAAAAATCTGTCAAATGCTTTTATCCTTATTACTCCTTTCTTTTCATAACAGTGCTTTTATCAAAATATCCCTGCTAGAAGCTTGGAGTCTATTAATTCCTATTGTTGTACAGAAATGGCATTGACACTTGAGTTTGTTTCTTTAAAATGGAATGGAGTGAAAATCGTTTAGAAGTCAGAACCAGTATAAACATTACAATTAAAACAATATTTACATTGAGATTGGTTTTGTTTGTCAGGTTCTAGTACTGTCTCCCTTATTTGATGAAATTTACTCTTCAAGCTGTACAGCTGTAAAGTGTTAGTGGCTGTAGTGCTAGGGAAATCTGCAAAGCTTATTTTAAAATGTTGCTTAATGGGGAATAATATGTATTCTAGGTTGGGTTTTTTTACAATTCTCTTGTGCTTTACTGCAAAATGTGTCATATGTTGTTCCCATAAGTTCATGGTTAAGTTATACGCAGAGTCAAGTAGAACTTTTGAGTGTTTCTGTTGCAGCAGATAAAAGCATCAACAGATGATTCAAGCTGAACCAGAACTGCAATAGCACAGAGTCCCTCGTGTTTAAGCACTTGTAGTCTCCATCATCATCTGGGTTTCTTTCACATCTAAACAAAAAATATGTGTTTTGTCTTGGACAAAACAGATTTTAATGTACTTTCTTCTGACAATGGTAGTGAATGGTCAAAAATCCAGGTCCATTTTAGGAAAGTACATACTCTTATAACTGTTACAAGATTTTTAATCAAAAAATATTAAGTATCTTCCTATGAATGAAATTAAGGGTCTGCTTGGTCCTTAAGCAAATTATAGTTATAATGGGTGTAAAAATACAGGAATGCAATCCTCTTTTAACTGTAGTTGGTGGTTCTGTGTCTGTTGGGTGGGAAGGAAGGTGACTGCCTTTAGTTTCTGAAGAGCAAGAGAGGGTTATTTAGCTCGTCTTTGATTAATTTCTGGCACAGTACGGCACACATTGGTGCAATAAGGGTGCATCACAGCGGAGCTGCTTACCTGCAACAGTTTCATCTTGTTACAACACCTTGAACTTGAGTTTAAGTCAATGTTTTCCTGACCAGGCTGAGGAAGGTGACAGAGCATGGGGAGTGAGGTGAGGCTGTCTGGGAAGAATCCTTCTCTGGAAATAGGGCTTGACGCTTTTTTCATGTAAATATCTCACCAGTAAAGTCAGGTGTCAGGAATGGTGAGGGGTTTTGTTTATTTAGGTCTTTTTCCCTTTCAGGCTTTCTTGTGTACATCTGGAATCTGGTCACTGTGGTAGTGCTGCTGCTTCAGCAGAGGCTGGAGCATGTGTGCATTTTCCAGCACCACCTGCACCTGCCCAGCTCTGGTTCTGGGCCACCACAAAGGACCAGGCAGATTTATTGTGTTAGGCTGAGTTTCAGAAAGGTTTCTGAAAGGCTGAGGGAAGCATACATAAGTCAAGGAGGTGGGATAAGATGCTGCAAGAAAAGGAAAGGGATGATGTGAAAGGAGGCACAGCGGCAAAAAACACAGCCAGCCTGAGGTTCAGTCCAGCTATTTAATCACTGTCAACTGTTACTCTGTAATTAAATTATAAATCCTGAGGGTTTAGAATTCTATCTTTGTTTGTAAACTATTTTTTTTTCCCCCAGGAAATGGAAGGTTAGCTATTTCATTAAGGTTTGTTCTAGGCTGGCCTTGGAAAGTTGATTTTCTTTATATTGATATATGAATATGCATAGATATGCCTATGCGTATTTAGATAAAGACTTACATATATCTCCTGGTTAAATAATAAAACGTTAAAATACTCTACCGGGTCTTGGTGTTTTTGTAACTCAGGAAGGTAATAGCAGTTGTACCAAAGGAAAAAAGACACTCCAATTTCTCCTACAGTTAAGATAATTAGTAAGTGAATGCTGCTTCTAACCTCTCCATTTCTGTGTAGGCTGCTGAATAATTGGAGACAAGACTATAACTAGAGAGATGATAAAGAGGAAAAGTACCCTGTCACTTTATTGTTGTGGCAAACAGTGAGGCACAGTGACAGCAGGCGGTACCGGCTGGTTGGGAAAATTTAGAGATTTTCTTTGGAATGTATTTAGTATTAGTTCCCAAACTACCTATTCCATCCTCAACATGGGTACCGACGAGTAATTATTTACTTTTTAAGTAATATCACTGCTTACTCTACTGAGAGTTCCTTGCAAAGTATCATCTTTATAGGACCAGATTCTGAATACATTTAAGTACTGGTTTTTCTAGTTCTGTTATCATTTCCATCTATTTTTATGTGAGGATGTTCATTTACTGCAACAACAATTGTGAGAAACTACTGCAGTGGCAACAAACAAGAACAGTTTCAGTGTGAGTACCTATAGTAATAGAATAATAATTTTTGTAGATAGTTGTCAGTCAATTGGAATTCTTTCTTTTCCCTTTATTTTCTCAGTCAGTTGCGTATTTCACAATTCCTGTTCCATAAATTGCAGAGGGAACCAGCTTAGTGAATTCACTTTCCTCCAAAGATAAATAGAATATACTTTCACATTACTTGCAATTAAAAAGATAAGTGAGGATGTTCTATGTGGAAAAGTTTATTTAGATCATACACTATGACACACATTATCTACAAAATGGGTCTTTTTTCTTTCTGGAACTGCTCTTAAAAGTAGGCAATATGGGTTACTAAATCAAAGTGTATTAGCTAATGGTGAATAAAGAAAGATAAAGAGATTGGTGAAAAAATTGCATATGCTCAATCAAAATAGAAAATTTAACAGCCAATGGTACATGCTTTTAAAATATTATGAATGTGATGGAGATGCTTGAAACTTTATTATGTTAGAAATTCCTGGTTTTCATATTGTGTTTAAGGGTGCTAAGGATTTTTTTTTTTTTTTTTTGTACTTCTGTGACTATTGAAAGCATGTGTTTACATAAATCAATTCCTGACTCATTAGACTTTAAGGTATGGCATAGCACACATAAATTCTTATAGTTTCCTATAGAAATTTCTCTGCAGCAACATTCCACAAAAGGTTACATAATTATCAAAGTAATTTTGTCATATGAACTTGAATGTGAAAGCTGAATTTTCTCAGGACAACGAAAACTAACACCTATAAATTTTTGTTAGAAGCAGGCCACAGTGGGAAATGAAAGTATTTTGCTTTTTATGTAAGAAAGGAGTAAAATAAACTGTGATTCTTCTCATTTTCTCTTGCTTCTGTTGCCTTAGGATATTTATTTTGTGTTGTCCTTCATTGACATAAATAGGATTTGCCATAAAACCTGGAAATTAAGTACAAAGTTCAAATGTTTGCAGTAGTTAATAAACAGCGCTGCTGTTTAAAACTTTAATTGGAAAACTATTTACTGTCATGATGGCCACAAAAAACCCCACTGGATTGACCCTGTAGTGAAATAATAACAGAAGTGTGGTTAAACTCGTTCGAACTGCCAGGTCTGAAAGTCTGAATTCAATGAGCAACCCTCGAAAAAACAGCAAAGAAAGTCTAGTTCAGAGTTTGAGAAGGGATGAAAATAAGAAAGCTGCTGGTAAAACCGGAGCTGCTGCTGCCTGCTGCAGTGAGCTGTTCAGCTTTTCTGCTTTCTGAGATTCCCAGTAGGATTCCGCAGACAACTGGAGGTTGGAAGGGGATACAGGATGACAGTACAAGAATATAAAAAATTACCACTGAGTTTCTCAGAACATCTTTAAACCACACAACGCATTTTAGGGTCTTGGGGAGGTTTCTTTGTTCCTTTTTTTTATTATTATTATTTTCATCAGTAGGTGACAGATTTTCTTTTATAGGAAAGGTTCAAAATATACCCGTCAGGTCGATTAAATTTTGAAGTGCCTTTTCACATGGGTGGTGTGAAATCTCAGCTCTCACAGCTGAAGAGCTGATCACATAGCTTTTGTGTAGGCATGAAAATTAAAACAAAACATATTCCTATCACCCCAGCAAATATTTATTGTTTAGTTAAGGATTAAAAACAGATACATTGAATCTGTCCCTGGAGTCTGGCTTTGGAAATCTGCAGTTGTTTTAGGGCCATTTTTATTCTAATCAAAATTGTCTGCTTTAGGGGAGATCAATTAAGAGTCACCTTCCTCCAAGAGTCTGGAGGCAGCTTTTGTAAATTAATCAAGTTTCCAAATACCACTGTGAAATAGGTAGAATAATACCTCTTTTACAAATGAGGGAAGTGACATACTTCAGTCACATGCCTAGCTCAAGGTCATTTAAATTGTTAAATTGGTGGCATAGCTCATTAAAAAAATTACAATCCTTTTTTACTGCATCCATTGGATAACCGAGTCTCCAACAAATTCCTCAGCACCCAGGGAAAGTCAAATATTCTTTATTTGAAGACTCTCATTCCTGTAGGTGGCCAGTACTTCCAATATTGTCAGTAGCTCTGGTTTTTGACAGGTTTTTTTTCCTGTTGACTCATCGAGCATGATTATTTGCTGTCTTAAAGCTCTACTTTGAGAATTTACCCAAACACCCTCCCCAAGTTCTGGGAAACATTCTTCCATTTGAATGACACCAAGTTAGTAACTTGCCTGTCAAATCTTTCAGAGGGTTTTCCCAGAAAACCAGTTAAAGACCTCCTGGTACTATAAATATTCTTTTAAATTTTAATGCCTAACAAAAATCTGGCCATTGAATTGTCTCTTATAGAAGGGAGAAATTCCAGGCCACTCCTGTTTTCTGCTGCTGACAGATAAGGCTCCCCTCATTTTGGCAGCATTTATTAGTGGTGGTTTTTGGTTTTCCTTATTTTTTGTCATCTTTTCACTCCTTTGCTTGATGCCCTTTCAAAGCTGTGACACCCTGTCTCTGGCTGACAGGACAGGTGAGTTTCAGTCCTTGAGGAATACTCCCTCCTGCCTCAACAGAGGAGCATGGATAGAAATCCTCCTCTAGAGAGCCTGAACACTCGTTTCTTTGACGTGCTTAGCCTTTGCTGACCAGACAGACACCCAGGGGTGTGAGTGGGTGACAGGGCATTACTCTCTCCCAGCTCCCTCCCCACCTCCAGCCCCTCTTCCCTCTCTTGGAGGAAGCTGAGGTTTACTTCCACACTTGAAAAATTGTATCTGAGATGATTTTACTGTGAAGTTTAATTATTTAAAATATCATTTGAGTTCAATTTGAGCAGCTGTTTTTACAAATTTCACAATATCATCTATTGTAGCTGCAGTTGTTGCATTAGGATTTAAGCTCAGTCCCTGCCTGAGTGTACTTTCTGTAGATTGATTGGCCATATTGTTACTTAGCATCTGACAGAGCACGGAAGAATATCAGGTATGAAACATTAATCAGGAAATTATGCATTGCTTTCACAATTAATGTGCAACTGGACTTTACTTTGTAATATTGTATTAGCTCTTAACATGCAAATTATTGTAGGTAATTACCTCATTTTTCAGTGGCCATTTGATGGATTGAAGTTTCATGCAGAATGTTCAATGTAATTTAATGCCTTGCAATGATTTGCTTCTTTACTTTTTCATAAGAATCTTAGTTTTTCTTTATCATACATCAGGCGTGAGGAACCTACAGCACTGGAAAACCAAATGTATAAAGTCCAGTTTTTCAATCCTTTTAAGTCTGGAGTTGGCAGTTTGGTCAAGTGTTACGGTGAAGATGTCTCTTGTTGCAGTACGTTAAAAAAAAGAATTGCCCGTGTTTCTATTAATAGCTTCACAGAAGTGAAGCTGCCTATGTACCATCTGCTTAAAACAGAAGTGAAACAGTAGTCTACCAGATTATCCTTTTTATTCCCTAATATGTGAATGTATTGTATTCAATAATCTGTGAACAGTCAAGTAATAATGCTTCAAGAGGAATAATAGAATTATACAATTAATTGTTAAAATGCTTCAGCAGTTTTAAATGTAACAGTGCTGGGTGCTTGGCTTTTTGTGTGTCTCTAAGGTGTATACAGTTTCACATTATATATCAGGAAGGCATTAGCATAACAAATACAATCTATTAGAAGGTCTCTGGCCTATGGAAATATTTTCGTGTATGTGAATAACTCTGAAAATTAAGGTAATTCTTTCTTCATGTTTTCGGATCTTACATGTCAAAGTCACAAGTATTTATTATGATCTTTTCAAAACCCTGCTTTAGTAAAACAGCCTCTTTATAAAAGTCAAGCAATATAAAATTGAATGCTTATATTTAAATATATTTTAACAGATAATAAAGCCCTTGAGATTAAAATGGATTCATTCACCAAGAAAGACAGTTTTCTCTGCAGTGTGCAATTTGTGTCACATTATGTAGAAAATCAGAAAAAAAGATTTAAAATAAAAGCACAAATAAAAAGTGTCTTATAAAACTAAACCAGAGATGTGCTTTTAGTCCTGAGTCAAGCAGAGAATGAAAGCAGGATGTGAGATCCTGTGTGTAAACACTGAGTTTTTATGACTTGACTTGTGTTCTTTCCTGCCTATGTGGCTTTGAAACTTAAATTTCCAGCTGTACTACCAGAATTTCCTCTCCCTGACATCTTCTAATAGGCTTGTTCATTGTTT
This sequence comes from Hirundo rustica, assembly GCF_015227805.2. NCBI lineage: Eukaryota > Metazoa > Chordata > Aves > Passeriformes > Hirundinidae > Hirundo > Hirundo rustica. The sequence goes on from NC_053463.1 coordinate 12,746,319, forward strand.
TGGATCTTGTTGGTTTCTTTTTTTTTTTTTTTTTAATTTTAAGAAAAAATCCTAGAGTTAGATTATGTCAAACATGATAGAGCTGCTTTTGCCCTTGTAGCTAATGGTTTGGTGTTTCAGAATATGGAGTTTACATCACATAATTGGTTCACCAGCATGAAGGGTTGTATCATGTCTCTTGTGATAAGAGCTACTGTCATTTTCTCAGAAAAGAATATTTAAATGGTTATGTGAAACAGTGCATCTGAAAAATGTATTTCTCCCATCTCTTGGCAATGTCATTCTGTTACATGAGATTCAGTACCTGGAAAGCAACTTTTGTATACAAGCTCTGAGCTGGTGGACTGATGAAAACACCGTTCCCTAATAAGTGATGGCAGGAAAAGAGATGAGTCCTGATCCCTAAATGACTCAAATTAACAACACGTGGATAATCCAGGTTCATGCCTCTGTCAAGCAAGGTTGGTTGATTTTTAGAGATGGGTGCACCTGATTTGGAAGACTTCTCTTTGGGGTGATATTTCTGAGAGAATTTGGCATGTATTTGCCAACTAGAATCGTGTTTGTATTTCGAGAAGGGCAGGAGCACACCCGATGTGTCACTGTGTGCATGCTGTAGTGCATTTACTGAAAAAAAATTGAGAAATTGCTCAGTAAAAGTTAACTTTTTCTCCCTCCCTGCTTTTCCAAGCCGAAAGGTACACCGTGTACAGATAATACTAATGGCATTGCACCCTTAGTCTAAATAAAAATGGAATTAATTTTTAATAATAAAAGAGAAGCAGCCATAAAGAAGTTCTGACTGTAGTCTGGAGTATGAGTTAAATATGTAGGTGGCCATTCAAAATACTGTACTTTGCTCTCATTAACCATCCACTGCCAGGTATGTGAGCTATTAATATTTCAGGCCTAAAAGGAAAATGAGCAGAACAATCTTGCCAGTTATCCTTTTTCTCAGAGCAGTGGGAACTGGTTTAAATATCTCTCCCAATCCCATTGGAAGGCTGGAAATTGAAGTGGGAAGTGAGTTGTGCTGTGCCATGCAGAGATGCATGACATTGCATATGCTGATATCCGTGAACTCTGCTGTAAAATGCCAGGGAGAGGCATTTTCTGGGTCCAGAAAGTGATGCTGAGTGGTAGTTCCTGCTGTTTCTCATCCAGGCAAACCTCCATAGCATTTGCCAGTGTAATATAAGGTACTTTAAACACTGACTGAAGTCAGCAAGAAGTTATTCAAATTTTTGCTATTACTTTCTCCTTCAGGAATGTGACTTGGTAATTTTGCCTATTCATCTGATAATTGTGATAAGAGAGGGGATGCTGGAGTAAGGATGGTGACCGTCTCACCCAAGCAATGGTACCCTCAGAGGAGTCATGTGCATATTGAAACTCCTGTTTAAATAATTAACTAGGGGGAACCACAGAGATAAAATGCAAAACTGTGGTCCTTGATGGGTGTTGTGTCTGCTGCTTGCATTCTCTTTAGGTTGTGAGGAGGCAGCTGCAACTTTACATTGCAGTGACATGTTCTTCTTTCTATTGATAATGTAATTATCAAATTGTGGAGAATCTACCTCAGCTCTCTGTTGCCTTAGTTTTTTGCTGGTGTGGTTGTTTTGGGGTTTTTTGTTGTTGTTGTTGTTGTTTTTTGTGGGTTTTTTTTTCCCCTAGAGTAAGTTCTTTTCTCCCTGCTCTTATATTACATGGACGGTAAAACCATAAGTAATGTCTCCATGTTGGGTATTTGTCACCACAGCCAATAATTCAGGAACAAGCTCTGGGGAAAAATAAGAGAAAGGGGGAAAAAAAAATCTTATATTGAGGCAATAATAACCTGTATGTTTTACTTTATGAGGTATGTTACTTAGTTAAATTTTGTTCTCCCTGCTCTCATCCCACAACTTATTCATAATATTTACCTCAGCTTTACTTTAGCTCTTATCCTGCTTTCTCTTTACAGCAAATAAAATTGCTATATTAATAGGTACGTTTGTAAAAATTATTTTTTAATAAATGAAAGACAATCTGAGTGAAACAGAATTTTGGAATAAAAAAATTAGGCTATGGAGCTTTGATGTTAACTTAAATAATTTAGGTAATTCCCGTGAATTCATTGAACTACGTACCAAACCAATTTGAGCTGATAGCTGTTACATTTTGTCATTATTAGAATTACTTGCATCTTTTTCAACTCAAAATCATTTAAACAAACTTGAATTATTGCCTCTTGCTGAAGTCATTAAACACCAAATACATCAATTGTCATACAGATGCTAATGATGCAATAGTATTGCATACATGTGTTTTCTATCTATAGCAAAATAATCTACACAGACCCATGGAGCACTGAAAATCTATCAGAAAATGGATTTTACTCCAGCACGGTGCTAAAGTGTCTTCCAAAATATTCCAGTAGATTGATACCACATGGATGTTAAAAAGCAATACAAGGATTAGGTGGGAGTTAAAACTTTGTCACAGAACTGTTACAATAGTCTCTATTGTAAGTAACAGGTATCTAAAACAGAAGTTATTCCATTCAGTCATAGAGCACCTTTCAGGATCATTGCCATTTTTTACTTGTAGTATCCAAAAAAATTCAATCGTGTTTTGAATTGTTTGGTGAAGTGAGGCAGGTTATTATGCAACCCTCATTGTCTCCTCGACTCTAGCCACAATTTCTTTCCGGATTACTGACATTTCTTTATCTCCTGGAATGTTCAGAACTGCCAAAATCAAACAAACTGATTGCTATAGCAATGCTGTGAGAGAATTGTTGAGTCTTTTATGCTCAGCAGGAACTCTTCCCTGGAAAGGCTGTGTGAGATCATATAATACAACAGAGATGATATTGCAGTGAGGAAGGCCGACCCCATACTGTGCCACATTACCAAGAGTGCAGCCAGCAACTTCAGAGGAGTAATCTTCCCCGTCTATTTTGCACTTTTGAGATCACAATTTGAGTGCTGTATCTACTTTGGGCTCCCTAGGACAGGGAAGACGTGGGCACGCTCCTGGCACCTGCTCCCTTCTCAGCAGGTGCCCCAGGGAGTTCCACACTGCCAGGAAGCTCCCTGGGATCCATGAAGTGTCCAGGAGCATTGGGAACATGCAGAAGGATCAGAGCCCAGCAGAAACGTCCATTCAAGTGACAAAAATGATGACACGAACAAGAGATATTCTGTGTTAAACCCCTACAGAAATATAGGCTTTTCTGGTAGCTTTTCTGTCAGGAGCTAAAGCAAAAAGGATATTTCAACAAATTTTTAGAAGTCACTAAGGAAGAGAGATGAAGGCAGGAGAAAATACAGTAGGAAGTTAAAAGTAATTATATAATCAATAAAGGATAATTACAGCCTCTGTCTAGGGATCCATGTAATGGTATTGCATTGTTGTATGGTTTTGAGCTGATACAAAATGAAATTCAGTTTAAAGAAAACATAGAATTGGGAACCAAATTTTTACAATCTGTAAAAATGTTCAAGATTTAATTTTGTGTGTGATTATTCTAAATTAGGATAAATTCTTCTGAAAAATGCATGCTTACATGTTGGTACCCAACAGTCAATATCTTTCTTTCCTACTGTAATTTTTTTAATTAACAGTGAATATTCAAAATACTAGTTTCCCCACCAATCATGATGACAGGTCCCTTCTTGCACTTGTTGAATTTTCAACCAGGCACCTTCATGCACAGAATATTGGCACAAGTAACAAAAAATTATATTCTATTAGAGAAAGAGATATAACCCAAATTTTCTGAGCTGTTGACAGCTTGAGATTCAAGGCCATCTCTGAATAAAACTTTCCAATTTCACATGCCCCAACTGAGCTCTCTGGGTCACGGAAGAGGGCTGATGTGCCACAGTTCTACTTTCCTGCTCAAGTATGCTGCTTACAGTAGTATTTCATGTGCTTATGGTGACTGGTGCTCAAGTTCATGAGCTTGATTTCTCTGAGTGTTTTCTCTCCTTATCCAAGGCAGCTGCACTTGTTTTGACTTCCCTCCGTGATGTCACGATTACATAAAACGTGACAGTCAAATGAAGTACAGCAGTTCACCCAAGGGTGTCAGTCTGAATGGTGCCATTCCTTGCAGGTTCTGTGATCTCTGTGTGGATTATAAATTTCTGCTTTTGGAGAGTCCTGGATCCTGTTTTTCCATGCCAGTGGGCTGGGGGCACAGGCAATGCCCTGTTGAGTGTTGGCCAGTTATCTCAAACAGTGCCACTGGCAGATGCCCCACAGGTTGTGGGAATAAAATGGTGGTCTGGAAAAGCCAAATTTTAGGGATTTTTTGTTTCAGATTTTTTTTTTTTCTCCCATATTGTTCTTAGAAAAGAGATCAGCTTTAATTCATTAAGAAAGAGATCATTTTTAATTCAATGATCTGTGATATTCTCTTTAAACTGCTCAAAGCACTAAGAAATCAACGCTCATGTAAATGCTAGAATTATGAGTTTTGTGCTTCCTTAGAAAGATTAAACTGGTTTCAAGTGACAGACACAGTGTCCTGTAAATACAGATTACCTTAGAACAAGAGATTTTGCAGGTGCAGACTCTGAGCTTTCAGTGTGCAAATGTGCTTTTATGGATGTTACCCAGATCCTCTCTTCTGTTTTATTCTTATACTGCTTTAGTTTGCTTATCCTGAATTAGCCTGAGAGATTTTTAAAATTCAGGGGCTTTTGAATATCCTCCTCAAGACCTTCAGCAGTATGAAATGCAGTACAAGGTTTTTTGTGTTGGCAATTATATTTCTGAAGTAGAAAATATTGAATATTTAATTTCCCCTGCAATTTAGGAAATAGATAAAAGTCACTCCTGTTGAAATTACATAGACAGTGTATCACAAATAATGTAAACAGTAATTTACCATTTCTGTCTGTGAAATAAGCATAAGCAGGACATTATTGTCTAAGTTTTAAACTTCATTAATTGATTGTAGATGGTTTGTAGCAAATTTTTTCATTCTGGGTGTATTTTCATTGTCATCAAATAAGAATCCTGGTACTGATTATCAGGATTTTTTTGAAAATGTTGTGTAAGGCTGCTCAGTGTAATCACACACATGAATTAATCCATGAAATCAATGTGCAAGTATACAATAGTTTATAAATATAATAAAAATATTTAATCCTTTAAAAGTTTGTGGAAGTTTTTACTAATTTAATTTAGTTCTATGTGGGCTTCGGCTCACACTGGAGAGAAAGAGAAAGCCCGTGATGTCATTGCCCTGTGTTCTATTCTTGTAATTAGCTAATCATCAATGACCATTGTTATTAATTCCAAAATAACCTACCACAGTAAAACTTTAGGTGCCGAGATTATGACCCACTTTTGCAGCATTTGTGTAAATAGAGCATTTCCTTTCTTCACGTGCTCTTGATTTGTCCCATGGTTCATGTGGCCTGTGTACCCTGGAGTGAGGCTGGCAGCATCTCTCATCTGACCAAAACTCACGAGCTCATCTCCTGACAAGGTGACCTTTGGCACTTGGGCAGGGCAGTGATGGGTGTGCACTGGTACAAAACGTGGCAGAGGCCAAGAAAGGGATGTGGTAAAAATGTGGAGTGAGTGGATAAATGTCGGTACGACTTCAGACTACAGAAGTTCAGGCTTATTGCCGGAAGGAAGCTAATACAGATGAGACAGCATTTGTTCCACCACCCAAGTGTTTGCCTCTGGAAACTACTTGAGAGTCATTCCAGAGATCAGGGCTGAACTCTTTGGGAGGTTACGCTGTCCTTCCTTACCAGGTGCCATCAGCAAAACTCTCTGTGCTTTGTGCTGGGTGTTATGAGATAAGTGATCTTAAGTTCTTGCGCAAAATCGACTCAAAAGGAGCTTCTCGATCTGTAGATTGAGGTAGGACCTAGTGGAAGATTTCTTCAGCACCCAGGAAATTTACCCTGGAGCCAAATTGTGTTTTTTAAAGCTATGAGTAAAAATTTAATTGGAGATACTAAGAATTTTTTATTCCATAATTATTTTATCATTGTGACCCTTATCTAGAGAACAATGTCCTGCATTGCTTGCCTCATAATTTGGGACATTGCTTTTCCATTCATGGGCTGCTTCCAGAAATTAAATGCCCAGGGCTGTAACTATTTATTTAGTTGGGTTTGTGCCTAAAGTCTTCCTGTCTACTCTTTAGAGAGAGAATTTTATTGTTACTGAATTAGGTTGGGAAATAAAGACTTCAGCCCAAATTATAATTATTTTTCTGCATCTGCTCCAACCATTTACATGGTTTATGCTTGTAAATTAGGTGTTAATGGAATCCAAGTGGGGTAACAGTGTGGAACATCAGAACTGCAATTGACTGGAGAAGTAGACAATATTCAAATATCTCTGAGGAGATCATTTGAGCAATAACTCTGGGGTGTTTATGCGACATGCACAAAAACATCATTCTATTACAGAAATTATCTCAAATATAAAGAGAACAGAAAACCACCTTACACAAGGAATTGTACTTTCATTCTTTTCACAGTTTTCAGAGAATGGGTATTTTCCTTCTTGAAGTTGTTGTTTGGGTTGTGTTGTTTTGTTGGGGTTTTTTTCCTTGTAGAACAATTACTCAGCCTTTACATTTCAGATAAGCAGCTGTTGCATGTATCAGAATATCTGCCCTTCTCAAAAGTGTTTTGTCCTTTTTCCCCCTGAAAACACCAAACAGAAGTCAGCCCTCCAGTGCTTCTCATTTTAGGTATATTACATATAAAGTGATTTTTTTTTTTTTTTTCTGCGAATACCTATGAATGCTATAAGTCACAAATGTTAAAGTCAGTAATCTCAGAAAACTGTATCATTAAATGTTACTTGTAAAATTATAGGGAACCTTGACATGGTTTCAAATTTTTACACTGTTAACTTCTGCGTGGTATTTGCCTGAAACATGCAGGAGACTGCTACTGATTACTTGGTATTGTGCAAACTGCAGAGCCTTAGCTCTGAAGCTATATATTTGTGATACTATAAATATAGCTGCCCTTTTATCATTATTTACTTGACAGTGGCATTCAAATTCTTGAGATAATATTCATCAACTCAGAGTGATGAAAGAATGAATTAGTGCTGATTTATTATGTGGAAGATATCTTCAGCGCAGGTATCTCCTTGAGTCACACTGTCACTCTGATATTCTCTCTAGACCTTAGTGATGGCCTTTTTCTGATTAGGATTATCCACAGAAAAATGAAGAGGGAAGGAGGCGAACCATTCTGGAGTGTGATTAAAAGCTGATCTAATTGGGTTTTTCATTGTCCTCATACTCCTCATGTAGCAGATCTAAGTAGCCTTACAAAGGAATCACACTAAAGTGTTTGAGACTGAGAGTTAGGAGTAAATACAGAATAAAGTTATTTAAAAATACAGAAATTAGTATTGTTAGGCCACCTTAGGCTGAGTGATAGTCTGTGGAGCTGAAACCAGACTCGGTTCCTGTGCTGGGACCCAGCTGATCCAGAAGAGCAGCAGCTGTGTTGTAAATTCTGTAACGCTTGGGCAGATTCTACCAAAACCAAGTAGAACTGACCACCTCGTGGCCTGGAAAGTGCAAGGCAAATAATGAGCTGAAATCAATCATTCTTTCTTCTCCACTTAAATTTCCATGTCTTCAATTATGTAAGTGTCATTAAACAGCCAAAGAGCATGTTTATCAATATTACTCTCACAGGATCTGATCATAGATCAGAGCACTTAGTGAGAAGAGCTGAATGGTACAGGATAACAGGCAACAGGATTTTGAATTGGACACTTGCATCTGCCTGTAACTGTAAAAGGTTTCTGGTTATTCATTTGGGTATTGCACCTATAATCTGCATAATTACAGTCATTAATAAACTTGGTCAGGTCTAAGCCATAGAATTAAAGACTCCCTGAAAAATAGCTTATAAAGTTGTTTGTTGAAAAGTGATTGCATTACAACTGAGACCTCCAAATTTCTCTTCACATCCATTACCTGAAAACATTAATTCAGGTGACAAAACATTTAATTTTAAAGGAAAATTGTGAAGTGAAATGAAACAAATGAAGACATAAATTGTAGAAAAGTGATTTTAGTATCTGTTACAGTTATGACAATTTTAGGGGTAAGATCTCCAATTTTTATCTCCAGGGCTGCTCTGGGTGGAAGGTGAGTGGAGAAGCAGTCCACGGCAGTACCACCCCACAGCAGCTGTATCTCCCAGCAGCAGGTGGTTCAGAGCTTTGCTGAGCGTTTTTTAGTGGACCCTCTTGCCTTTTATTGCTATGAATCTGTGTCTTGGGCTTTAGAGCTCTGTAAACTTTTAGCATTTTGGGGCAGGGCCATCCAGGCACAGTGTGCGAGCTCCACTGTGCCTTAAAAAGGACTTAATGGTACCATAATGATACTGACCTTTCTAATGTTTTCTTTTCACTTCCCTTGGAGAAAGTTCTCTCTGGGTTTGTTTGCCTGTTTATTTGTTTGCTTTGTTGTGGGTTTTTCCTGTTTCAGTGGCCAGAATGTTTTGCTCTTTTTCTTCACTTGGACAGTCTGTGAATGCTTCACACAGGCTTCCCTCCCCAGCTTGGGCATGCTGATCACCTTTTGGTTTGGCAAGTCTTACTGAAAGGCTGAATATGTCCAGAATTGAATGATAATAATTTTCCCCAAGGTTTTCTGTCCTCTAAGTTGCCCTCAGTAGGAAGAGCTTTGATTTGAAGTCTTCCTTGGTTAATATTATCTCTCTATGATCAGTCACAGGGGACAGTTTTGCTGTCAGAGAACAAAGAGGGAAAGGTTAATGTTAGGTAAAGTGGGCAGCTGTAAATTAATCCACTGAATTAGAGGAAACTCAAAACTCACAGATTGGCTGAAATCAACACATAAACACCTGCAGATTCATACAATTACTATTGTGTATGTAATGACACAAAAGTTTATATGTGTTTGGGATTCTAGTATTCATATAAATCTAAAGATGTCTCAGATATATAACTCAATGCAAATTTCAAAGAAAAGTATTTTTGCCAAGACTAATATAATTAAATAATAGCATTTAAATAATTGCTTTCTATTTAAAAGAAAAGAGAAAAGAAAGCAAATTGAGAAGGGCAAATTTAAATCCAAAAATTTCATTTGGACATGATTAAACCACTTTGAATTTTCATGTCAGAATGATATTTTGTGTTGGAATATAATTAGGTGCAATCAAAAGTAAATTGCAATGAACTTAATTAAATATAGTCTTGTATTATATATTAATGAAAAGCTTCGCACATTTTTGAATGAAAGAAAAATGTTTCATTTTCTAAGTACCTCTGATGATTGGAGAGCTTATGTTTTTTTAGGTTAAGCAGGAGAACAAACACAAATCAATCAATTATTCACTTTATGCCACCGGGGTACTAAAATATTCAACTTGTTGATTTATTGGGAATGTATCAGTATTGTTCTCTCTCTTGAATTCAAAGTTCTTGCTTGGCCACTAGGAAGAACATTATTTTCTGCAAACTAAATCAATGAGACAATGAAACATTCTTTTCTTGTAATCTCCTGATAACTGAATTTTTTTTGCTTGATGAATGCTAGGAGAGAAAGATACTTCAGTTTTTCACTGTTTAGCTATTTTTGGCCTTTATATCACAGTGACACCTTCTTCAATGGAAAATCGAAACTCTAAATATGGTACAAGTGTAACATGTTCTCTCAAAATTAAAAAAAAAATAAAATTGCTTTGGGGGTCTTGTGATTGAAATGTTTGTGTGTTTTGTTGTTTTTTTTTGTTGGTGTTGGTGTTTTGTGTTTTTTTTTGTTTTTTTTTTTTTTTTTTAATGCTTGTCTTCAAGTCTAACTTTCTATCTGTAATCTTCCAAGAGTTTGGAAGAGAATTTCATATGGATTACTGGAACAATAGGTGACTGAAGATCTGCATTCTGATTAATGTTGGGAAATGTAGCTCCAATTAGCATTTCTGTAAGGAAATAACCATGCTGTTACTCTATACAAACTGTTTTCATTGGGGATTTAAAGGACAGATTATTTTTTATTTTTTTTTACTCTAACTTACTGAAATTAGGAACACACGTTCCTTGAAGTCATTTTCCCAGCCTCTTGCACCACCTAACAAAGATGGTAGCACTGGCTTTTTACACATGATGAGAGATTGTAGAATCAGCCTGAAAAATTGGTCAGGTTTTCCAGACTAGATAATTACATCCCCTCCAAAAACAAGTCTGCTAATCCCCAGACTGATGGAACTGAAATTAACAGAGGCTTTTTTGGAGTTTTTTGATTAACTTTTACATCCAGACATACAGAAGAAGTTGGAAGAATATTATCATAGGCAAAACAAAAATGTTGAACGTGGAAGCTAATATTCTTTATTCTAATCTCTAAGAATATCATATATCACTCTGGACCATGCTGGAGAAAATGCAACTGCAAGAATGCCTTTCTGAAGGTTGTTCCCTCAGAACTCCACAAAAATTTTAGAAAACTTGGGAAAGGTTTATTTCTTCATTTCATAAGCAGAGGGGGGAAAAAAACACACTGTATAACATTTTTTGTTTTCTTTCCCCTTCTTGAGCATCTATTTTTGTACATAAAACTGTTTTTAAAACTCTAATGAGAACAATATATCACTTATGGAGAATTCTACCAGAGATCATGGAAATCTTATACTTCTCTGATTGTTTAATTTGTCAAACTGTTTGTGAAAAATTCTGCCTCAGAAATGTATCTCATACATCTTCTCTCTGGACATATCAAAGCAATGGAAGGTAATAAGGGATACATTGCATTCATTTTTATTTTTTTTCCCCTCCTTAAAGCATATGCTATGACTGGTACATAGGTCAAACAATCTTATTTTGGTTTCTTTCTGATCGTTTTCTCAGACTGGGAATATAAATCAGTTTTTGTTAGTTGACATAGATTACTTTTTGCTTATTCCCCTTCCCTCGGCAGCATGTTTTCTTCCCTTTATACATACTCAAACCAAACCACTTGGTTTTATTTTTGTATGCCTTCCTGTGAATATTAAACAGATTTATGGAGCATTTTGATTGGAATAAGTAGAGCATATCTTACTATTCAAGAATATTTTTCTACCACTTAAATGCTTCTTTTCCAAGCTCTTGTTTTAGACTCATTAATTTATAATTATGACTTGAGTGTTTTTTGTTTGATTTGAGGCAATAATCTGGTTCATTTAAATATGAGGAATGGTTTGATATTGAAAAATTAAAAATGAGAGAGGGGGAGGAAGAGGAATTCTTTGGCCGAACATTAGATAGCATTTTTTCACTGTCCATGGTCATGTGCACTTTGAATAGTTTTTAGACAGTGAATTAGACAGCAAATACACGTGGCAAAAAATAATTTCTTTCATGAAATAGCGATGTGAGCAGGCATTTCTGGCAGCAGTGTCTAAGTCCTGCTTGGGGATGTTGAAAAGATGGGAAGGCTGTGGATGAAGTGTGAGCTGGGGGAGTGGAGTCACTGGGCTGGTCTCTGTGCCTAAAGGGCACCGTTTAGGAGGACATCTGAGCTCTCTTGGCAGTGCTGTTTTAAAAACCAGGTCTTTGGGTGAAAATCAGTGAACTGTGAAAATGTAACTGCGAAGATTCAAAAAATTGTTATCCACACTTGCCTCTCCCTATCTGCCTGCAGTTATTTTCCTTTGCTCTACTGTAGAGTAAGACCAGGGACAGCACTTGTTTAAATCATGTTTGAATTCCAGGGCACAGCATGTTCTTCAACAGCCTCCGATGCTTATCAAATCTGGATATCTTGGTGCCCCCCTGAACAAAGGTTGATATGATGTTGAGAGGGTTAATATATCTTAAAGCCATATTTCTTACCACAAGACATTAAGGCTCATTGTACTTGCTATTTGTTAGTATTTTTTGAAGAGTTCTGTAGCGTGGGCTTTTGCAGGAATGGGAACTATTGGTAAGATCGTGCTACTGCCCCTTTGTACTCTCACCCTGAAGTGAGGGAGCTGTATTATTGTAACAGGCTCTGGCTTCTCTGAGATTTGTTTTTTAATATTCTTTCTAGTATCTATTCTTACCCTAGAAAAACCCTTTTCTACCTCACTCTAGGTATAAAATTAGATATAGATTAGGTCTGAGTCATATATGGATAAACATGACTCTGAAAATCCTCCTGCTCAAAATCTGCATCATGTGAGTGCGACAGGCGGAGAAGGATTTTAAATGTAGTTTATTTAACCTGCTGATAGACAGTGCTGATACACAGAGTGAAAATGATCATCCATGGTTTGGTATGAATTGTTAATCCTGGAAATTTTTGCTTTCAAAAGGCAACACATTTTCACTTGCTTCATTATGTTGCATATAAATGAAAAGTAGGCAGCAGATAAATATCTGTTGTCATTACAAAGAAAGCAGTTGTAGCATTTACAAGGAATTCTGATAACTTGTGTTTACTTTTTTATTATTGCTCGCACATCTCAAGCTGAGCAAAATTATTCATTTTGAATTTTATCGTTTGTTTCCATTAGCACATGAATCAAAGGAAGTTCAGCTCAGTGAAACAAAGGGAAAAAAGGATGTCAGTATATCTGTCCATGATTAATTTAAACAATAAGTTGTTGAGTGTCCAAAAATACATTTTAATGTCGAACATGAAGAGAGGTAATGAGTAATGCTGCTATCTTCAAACAGTGGCAATAGCTGAGATTGCTCATAGCACCGAATGAAAATGTTGCAGCTGTTTGAAAAGAGGTCAGGGTTTAAGTTCAGTGGGGGAAGGCAGGAAAGAAAATGATACGTGATAAGGGCACATAAATGATTGATTGCAGTCATATGAAATCAGATGTCACAGGGATCAGCTAGTGTCTGCAGCAGAAAGGCTTCACACGTTGGTTTTACAAATATTCACCGGTAAAACAGAAACAGTTTAGAGGCATGCACGTTATCCAGACTGCACTTTAACTGTGCTGTGGATGTAGAGAAACCAGGGAGCACAGCCAGGCTTGCTCCTGGAAGGGGTTATTAGCAGGGTTGGAAGCGCTGTGACAATGCATCTGTCCACCTCCTTGAGCACAGTCACCTCTTGTACAAAATGTCACCGTATTGATCTTGTCCCCTGTGCGAGCCAGCACATCTTTGTACAAATCATAATTCTGGAAACGACTCTAATGACAAATCCAGACCTGTGCAAGGCATTGCAGGCACAAGAATCTACGGGGGTAAATGCACATACTGTGCTGTCCAGGGTGACCTGCACCTGGGTTTTATTGGAGAGATCTTCCTGTTTCTAAAGGAACCCAGAGCCCCTCTTTGTTCAGAAAGAGGAAACTTCAACAAATTTCACCGTTTTTGAAGAAGTAGAACTTTCTGTTGGATTTCTTTCTCTTCTTGAGCTTTACATTTTCCAAAACTTAAACTTTCTTTTGGAAAAAAAAATATATCCAAGCCTCAGACTATAACTAGCTTAAATCATTTCCTTCAGCCTTATATATTTTAGGCCTGCTTTTATGTCACTGGAAAAATCTATTGACTTGAGTAAGTATATAAAAGAAAAAAATAAAAGGTAGTTGTATGTGATTTCCTCCTGACCTGGAAGTGGATAAGTTCTCCATCCAGCTATAACTGAGCAGGAATTCTCTTATTAAGGCAGGTGAAAGCGCCCTGTGCGCATGGACTGCAAAGTCCCCTGACCTTGGCAGCACTGCAGGAGTGTCAGGAGCATGAGGCCAGTGGGATATGTGTCAAGAGAATCCGAGCCTGCCCTACTCACAGAAAGCCCACGTGCCTCAGTTAGATGGTGGCTGGTGGTTGTGTTGCCTCATCTCACAGATTCCAGCCTGTGTCTGGTGGGGACAGGGCCAGCACAGGGGGCTGCTCAGGACTGCTCAGCCCTTGTTGCAGTGGTTTCTCCTTTCCCCTGCAGTGCTGCCTGAGCTGAACACACCCTGCAGGCTGCAGCCTGGCTTCCTGCAGTGGCATCAGCCATTGATAGCTCCTCTTCAAAGGCACCGGGCTGCTCTTCCGCTGCCAGCTCCTGGGACAGTGAGGGTCACCATCCCAGGGGGATCAGCTCAGCTCCTGGCAGAGTGCTTCCCTAAACCAGACCCTTGAAACAGTGCTTCTAACAAGAGTGAATGTTGCTGAGGTTTATCATTTGACATACTCACTTAGCTGAGAGAACAGTCAGGAGGGTAAATAATTTCATATGGATGAGAATGTCTGGAGAATGTACCTCCAGGGAACTGCAAGAGCCTAAAATGTACCTGCAGCAGTAAACTGAGATGAGGCTCCAAAACCAGCACTGCTTGACTGATTGTTGTCCATTTCTGTAAGGTTTTTATGCTTACATATACACACTTATATGTACATATATGCATTTCTGAATTGCATATATTCTATCTGTAGCTTTTATAAAATGAAATAATGATGCAGTTTTAGGTGCTTTTTTCACCTGGAGCCACATAACAATATAAATACTTCCAGCACTGAACTCAAAAGGGATGTAGACTTTATTTTAATTTGAGTCCATTGCATTATTTTTTAACATAGGATAGTCCACGGTCAAAATATGTCCAAGTTGCCCTGGTGAAACTGAACTGTCAAATGGTTTCATTGTTCTGCTGAGGTGAGCGAATAGGATGCAAGTCTGAAAGTCTGTACAGAGAAAGGCTCATTACCTGGTGAGGTCAGTCTTACTGCTCTTTTTATAAAATAATCCTGGGCCTCAGTCCTTTGTGCTCTGCATCTTGTGTGATTGGTTTTTACCAGTGATAAATAAATGTGACATGTGACTAAATCATTATGATAGAATATTCTATTTAACTGTACTATAGGGTGTAATTTTCAAATACAGAGTTTTAAACAGAATCATTTACATCCTTTCACTTATTCCCAAATAAAATTCTGTATCAAAATATTTTTTACAGGCTTTGAAATGAAAAGTAAAAATGTACAAAGGTGGAATTTTGTATATTCTGCTGCACCTTTCAAGTACCTGCTGGCAAAATTGATGGGGGGGTTAAGCTTTGGGTTTCATTAGCTTTGAGTTCCATCCTAGAGAAGGAATCTTCTGCCATCCGTTTCTGTAGCCTTTGGCTGCGATTTTATCTCTCTCCATCCCGTGCAGTGATGTTGTCCTTGGCACTGTGGGGTGTGAACATAATAAAACAAACAATTCCTGCCATTGGAATTGAGGCTGGGATTGCCCATCACTGCAGTCTATCCATGTGCAAATGTGTGCCACTCTTAAGAACATTAAGCTTTACAGAGTCAAGTACCCAAATATTTACAAGAAAAGTTGGCCAAGACCAAACTAGTCATCACTCTGGTCCTTTCTATGCAATATTTATGAAGTCTTTTAATTAGATGGAATTTAGTCCCTTTCTCAACTCTTTGCTCTCCCTTTCCAGAGGTATGTTCAGTCTAAAAAGACAATAATTATTCCCAAAACATTGCTTACCATAAATAAATACTGAAGCATTCACTGTGCTTGCACCTGCTCTTTTTATCAATACCACTCTAAAGATTATCCATAGAAAGTACCAAATACTCCAGCAGTAGCCTGGCTTCCTCACTGACTTTTCATTGAAGTAGGTGCTGTTGGATGCAGCAGGAATCAACAGACCCACGGCCACCAGAGGAATTTAACCAAGGAAATCTGTTATGAGAATGAAATAAAAAAAATGTCCTCGGTTCCTTTAACATTAAGGATTTTTTTTTTTTTTTTTCTATCTGGAAATGGAATGAGCTGCTGCAGTAAAAGGAATAGTTTGGATACTTCCCAGCACACATACTTGCATTGTTGTTTGTCATTATTAATGGAATAGGTTATCTCCAGAAGCTGCAGGAGGTAGGACAAACAATGGATTTGACATTTAGTCACATTTTCTTTTGCTTAATCTTTTTTTCAGACTTCATAAGTGCTCGAGTTAAATGCTTTTCTCTTTTACTGCTGGATGTCTAGTGAGTGTTGAGGGACTATAACATATCTAGGTAGGTAATCAGATGTTTGGCAAAGTTTCCAGAAGAAGCCAGTTGTCTTTATCAACTACATAAAGAAGCATTTCTTTTGACATTTGATTGATGATATGTTTTTCCTAAGAAAAAAAAAAAAAATTATAACGTATTTTCATCCAGAGAGATTTAAAATCTATAATATTGCACTTGTAGATGGCAAAATGAAGTACACCCAGGTTTTAAGCATTTCCTGGAGATGAAACTGTCTCTGATGATTTTTAAGGATCACTGCAGTGCCCTGTCACTTCTAGAACACCTCGCTGAACGGAAACTGGCTTTAGATTTTATAAATACGTAAATTAATATCAGCAAAGGTGTGCATACTTTGATAAATTCAGGATTCCATCTGGACAGTGATAAGAGGTCTTAGTCTTTTCAGCAGAGATTTAACTAAACATTATGCAAATATTTACCTCAGATGGTGGCTGGAAATCTCATGTATTTATTCCCACAGTTGTATTTAAACTACTGCGCTTATTTTACAATGTGATCAAGAGAAAGCAGAGAAGTGCAAGGATGTTAGCTAAATTTGTTATGCAGAAAACATAATACAAAATAATCCTTGAAAACAGTTGGATGTAAAATTCAAAAACCCTGCCTAAGCTTAGGAAACCGTAAATGTTTTGAAATTCATGAATTTCCAGCTATGGTCTTCTGTAACTTGGAAACAGGCAGCAGTACCAGTACAGCAATCAAGAAAAATAAAATGCTTACGAGGTACATGAAAGACAAACACTCTGCTGTGCCGTTTATAACCGTGACTTTGATTTTTTTGAATCAGCCCTCAAATTACTGCAGCAAATTAAGGGATTGTTTCTTACACATAGCTCACTTTGACCAGTAGTCATCCTCCAACTCAACAAGAATAAGCTTGTTTGCATGTGTATGTAAATATATATTAAAAAAATAAATAAATAAAATCCCTGAAATGGAAAATTTTACCCATATGTATGTACAGACAAGCCAAACAGATTGTACACTGTAGAACTTATAGTAGGTGAGCACTTCTTAATGATGTCATGCTCTGCTGATTTCAGGTATTGCCTTTCTTAGTTTGCAGTGCCCCTCCATCTATGAAAAGTGAAGGACCTATGAAATTTGAGAGTAATTAATCCAAATTCTATACAACTGCACAAGTGTGCTTTGTTTACATGAAGCAGCCCCTAAGTAATACAACCATGGACTCAGGATTTTTCTTCCAGAGGTAGAGTTGTGATGAAAGAAAAACACCTACAATTGGGCCCAGTCTCCTTCTCACCTTTTGGTAGAGAATGCTGACGGCAACATTTCGGTATCAGGGGTGTACAAACTTTTTGAGCCACACCCATGTGAGATGGGCTATTTAGAGAGACTCCAGCGAGCCCTGGGGGAGCACTGCCAGCTACTCACAGCCTGCACCGACGGTGGCTCAACTTGGGATTTTTCTTGTAAGATATTTCTAGCAATGCCTTCCTTTGCACTTTGATATAGCAGTTTCAGTCAGAGAAGTTAATTAGTCATAAAATGTCATTTCTTATCTGATAGCATTGATGCAAAGATTTCTTTGCATCCTTGGCATTCCATATGCTTTTCTATTTCTTTTTTAATGTACAGTGCAACTTAAACAGAGTTCTTCAAGTCTTGCTGGCATTTCAGATGAGTTTTCACTCTCTTTTTACACTTTATTTTCATTTTCTGTGTTTTCTATAAAGTCTGCAAGAACCTGCACTACCTTCTTTATTAAAAAGTAACTTCTGCAGACAAAGAGCAGCTTTAACCCATCACCAGTTCCCTGAATTATACATTCTCCATCCTTTTGCCTTCTTTTTATCAAATTAAATTGATAAATATAGGAGTCAAAGGACAGTTCGAACCTTCTATTCTTTTCTTGAAATGGGGGAATGTCATCTCCTATTCTCTGTTAGGCCTACAAATCTTTGCTCATTTTCTCCAGCTGACCTTTTCCACTTTGTATTATCTAAGCTGAACAAGAGAATCATTTAAAGTCCATGAGCTAAAGCACTGAGAGAATTATGTCACTGTTCTCTTTGCTAACAATGCTGTATCAGAACATTTTAACAAAAAAACGTGAAAAATGGTCACAGGACATTTTAGTTTTTGAGTTTTTATCTGCTGCCAACTTCCTGCATGTATGGCAAGGTGAATATATTGTGAAGGATATTTGCTAAAAGTATCAGTCCAAAACTACTTCCTAGTAAGGTTGAGATCATTCAAACATATAAAATACTGAAAACCAGAGATTCTAAAAGATTTTTTTGTAAACTTGCCACATGGGAAGATGTAGTGCTAGTACATTTTTCTATGCTTTTGATAAGATTCAAAGGTTATTTCTACTGTGCCTTATTTGTACTTCTGTCTAAACTCTAAATTGAAAACTACATTTGAAGTTAGGTAATATATTAGCCAATTTTTCCTACCACATTTACATTGTAAAATAGGATATCAGCTTTTTATTTTTTCAGATTATAGAGAATTATAAGGATCAGAGTAAGGTTACATGAATGTTGATATATAACGTAAACTGCCATCTTTGAGAGATGAGATATACATATGGTGGATGTTTTTGCTTTCTCTATTGAAATTCTACTTTTTAGTACAAAGGGCTTCAGTGTTACAGGTCAAGATCAGACTGTAGAAACATTGGAATAATTCTGTTCCTCATTCAATAAAGAAATGGATTTTTTTTCCTTTTAGCTTGACACAGTCATCAGACTTTTTTCCCTAAAGCTTCACAAATATGTTTTTGGTGTCAATATAACCACTCTCTAATATTATATTGATGCTAATTTATTAAAGTACTTACTGTGGGCTTATTTTAAATGCAATGTATAATTTTGTGGCAAACCTTTTAGCGGGTCTGTAAATTGACATATCCTGCAATCAGCAGCTCAGAAACAATACTTTCCAATCAATCAGTGGAAAACCCACTCTTGTAATACATATACAGTTCCCCAGAGAATGGCTGAGCTTCATAATTCAAACATGCATTTTTCCCTTGTGAGTCATAATAAAGCAGCGACCATTTGGAGCCCTTTAAAATGGCAAAATAAAAGGAGTTCAACACTGAAAAGAAAAAACTGCCAGTTAAAAGCTGGAAACAATTTCACAACGACGCTTTTTCCATGCAATAAATACTCAAACTTCAGCTCAGACCTTTCTATTAAGCAGATGTTGTTATTGGCATGGCTTGCTACTCTCTAAAAGAATTGGTGCACTTTCAACAGGATTTGTACCTTGGAACTACAATAAGTGCATTAGTGGGAAAAGACGGCAGAATTCATAAAGTCCAAAAATAATGCCCCACATTTGTGTAACCATTACAGGAATATTTGCTCCAAAGTCAGTGTTGTTTCTTTACTTGAACTTCTCCACTGTTTTTTCTACTCTGCATCTTTCCTCAGTAGCGGTGCCAGTCTCATATTTTCAACATTACTTTAGGAAGAAGAGATTAATCTAAGATTAACGAGATTATGCATAATCAGACAAAAAGAAATATTCTTTTTTGTCCTCTGACTTTTATGTCTATATTTCATTTCTGGTAAAGATATTCCCCAGACATCACGCAGTAACAATTAGCTGTGCAATAGTTCAAGCAGAAATTACTGCCTTTTCACGCCTTTTTGACATTCAGTAGCCTATCATTACCAAAGTTACTAAGATTTATCCTATTGCTTAAGGAGGGGATATGCCCAAAACACCAGCACGGGTTTAGATGGACTTTCATTACATGTAGAAGTTTCATATTTTTAATCTGTTTCACTGATAATTGAAATAATTTTGTCAAATGTCAGAGTAGGACAGTTAATCTTTGTGCTTGAATTAAATGATGGTTTGCTGACAATAATTTTTTCTTATAATACCTGCTAATAACTACCTTGAATTTGCACTATGCACTCTTGGATGTTGCACAAACACTTTAGGAGAAGTTAGACTTTTTTATCTTGTCCAGGAACAAGGAATATTTTAAAGCTGCAGGATGATCCCCTGGTCTTTAAAATCTGGCTCTAACCATTTAAGAAAATTTTCTTCTATCTCTTTTTTTTATTCCAGGAATGATCAGCTGTTCAGGGCTCTAGTTGGGAGAGAGGAATGCACTTGTTATACACTTAGGCTATTCAGGTCAATGAAAAGGCATTTATTACCCTTAGAAGCCTTCTGTGAGTTACATTGTAATGCTCTTTCAACCTTGGTACAGCATGATGAGCAAAGCTGCTCAGGCAAAGGCAGTGAAAAGGAGAGTTAAAACCTCGGTCATGGCAGCACCAAAGGAATAAATAGAAAGTCAGTGAGGTGAGAAGTAAATATTTATAAATTTGAACTCTTGGCTTGTCTTGGTAGAATTAATTGCACAAATATTGGTGCACAATGATCCACACAAAGCGCTAAGATTGTGTCCTCTATCAGGAGCAAAGTACAGCCTGACACCCAGGGGTTTGGAGGGGTAATCAGGGGTGTCATTCACACATTTGTTCCTTTCATCTCAGCCTTCGCAGCAACACTCTACAATTCAACCCAAGGATATGGGTGAGCTGCTGTCTGCTTGGTGCATTACATCCCGTGGGTGTTTTGCATGTAATGACAGCGTTAAGAGACACACCCTTGCCTTCTGAATGATGAGCAGCATCCTTGAGAGCTTTGGCCCAGAGCTTTGGCCCCAAGCTGCTCTCTGCTCTGCAGGCACTGCTGGGCTGAGGAACCTGAGCGATCCAAAGCACTCTGTGCTCATGGGCTTTGATTTGTACTGCTTAGGCTGTAAACCAACGTGTTTTCCTTTATGACACCATACTAGGGTTTGTTGCAATAATTTCTAGCGGGTTATGATTGCTTACACCTGGCATCACATATATGTTTTTGTTGCTGATAATAAAATGGGTCTTCCTGCACGTTCAAAATACTTTATGAGACTTCTCATTAATTTTTTTTTTGCAGTGAGAATACTTGCATTAAGAGCATTTCAACTAATTATTTATACTCTGGTTCAAGTAATAGTTGTTCTAATCCAAACTGAATTTCCAGAATGTTGAAAGCCAAATGTTAAATACTCAAAAGAAAATATGACAAAAAACCCCTATTATTTTTACATACATCATAATTTAGAGTAACATGAATTCAAAATGTTTTTCACTGCAAAAGGTTTTGGTGACACAGCTAATGAGTTCACACACTCAGCTCAGCTGAGCACGATTTTTCAGAATGGTAGCAAGGGATTAATAGTCTGACTTGTAAAAATGTTATTCATTTACTGCCAGACTCTCTATAGCCAGATATGTATTTTGAAACAAGAGGATCTGTGTGGCAAAATTAACCTTTCACTTTGGTTTGCAAGTGCCTCATTGAAGGACACGGATGACAAGACAACTATTTAAAACAAACCTGGAGAGAAACTAAGTGTGATTTTTTAAAAAAACTTCTCATTTCAGAGCAGCTATTTTTGTACTGTATGCTACAAGGACTTTCTTTCACCGTGCCTTTTCCTTTCACTTAACTGGTGAGGAAAACACAAGGTCTGAAGGCACATGTCCTGCAGAGTCCTCTGGAGTGACAAACTCCAGTTTGTAGCAGTGACAAGCTGCTCTGTGTTTTACAGCGTCTTGGGGTAGGAATTGTGCTGAACACCAGGATAAGGAGGCTGATAACACCATACTGTCCTTATACTGGCTTAACATCCTGAGTTTGGATTACGCTCTATAGGATTTCTTCTTTTTTAAAAAATTTTGGTTGCTGTTTCTACTAGAACTGCATATTTTGATGCTTATTTGTTCATCTATTTATTAACCTCTAATTTTTCTTTTTTTGTTTTTAAGAATTATAAACAAGGCAGAACTCCGTGTCCTCACTGCACTGAGAGCAGTGGCATAGCTAGAGGTCTGCCAGAGGAATCAGTTATGATTTGGGAAACGGCAAGGTCTGGGTCCCTGCCAATTTGGAAATAGATTGAGCAGTTTGCTATTTCTGACAAAATGTGTGCTATTTTAAGTGACAAAAATTATGGGGTTTTTTCCTCAGTGTTTTTTGCATCAGCAGGTGACATGTTGACATTAGAAATAACAGGCAATGTGATGCTTAGGACAGTGCTCTGCAGCACAAGACAAATTCTTCCTCACCAGTGACAAAAAAATCCTATATGTAAGATTTATATATTTGAACCAATGCTTCCCTATGATACTATTCTGATAATGTCGTATTTTGGTATAAAAATTGTGTCTATATTTTTCTTTTTCTAGCATTTTCTAGCGGTTTTTAAAAACACTTACGATGAGTGTATCAATAGTGAGACAGTATTTTAAATTATTGCAACAATTTATGCAAAGCAAACTTTCTGCCTCTGTGCAACAGAATACCCTACATATAGAGATGAACAATTTCAAAATTTCCTCTCTGTGCCTTTTTTTTGTTTTTATTTATTTTTTTTTTCCCAGTAGTCAAGGGGAATGGTTGGTTAATAAATTCTCTGCTTGGAATATAAACACAGCAATAGAATCCAAGTTCTGAGTATAGCGCTGGGTTGAAGAGTTGGTTGAACTAATTTAATAAATTAGCTGACACCTGTGAGAGAGACCAAGGCAAAAGTCACAGGTGTGTGTCTGTCTGTCTGTGAGCTCAGTAGCTGAGCTGCAGTGGTGGGTCCCAGTCTCAGTCTTTGCTGAGATGAGGATTGTGGTCACACCTTGTAGTGAGGGCAGGCCAGGCTGCTGAATCTCAATCCCCACCAGGTTTCCAGAACTCACACTGAGAGTGAGGACCACCGTGTGCTGTGGAGACCAGGGGGCTGGAAATCCTGGAAGTCACCCTTTAGCAAGGAGCTGAGCCTCAGAGGGAACGAACAGGACATGGATAAAGAGAGTGCCTGCACTTCAGAGCCTGCCAGTGAGCTCCCCGTGTGCCCTAACGGGGGATTCTCACCTGCAAAGCTTTGTGTGCTGTCACTGCCCAGCCAAGGCAGAGGCATCACCATCTGCAGTTCCCCCAGCTGGTACAAGTGCAGCATCCGTGCATAAACAAGTGATGCCTTGAGTTTTAACTTTCATGTTGTCCTAGGTTACAATGTAAGATGTGCCCAAAGTATATATTCTATCACCATCTGCATGAGCGGTTGAACCGAGGTTGTGAAGTGTTTCCCTTGTCCCCTGCCTCCAGACTGTCTTCTGTTAATGGCCATCAATGCCCTGCTGCATGCCTCATAGGTAACTCCCTCCAGGAGCTATCTCTGTTTAATGGGTAATCAAGGACCCATTGTAAATGAGATCAGCCCATTGTGAGATGCTCAGCCCAGGGGGAGGAGCCAAGCATTCCCACCTGGATATAATCTGGCATTTGGGACAGCACAGGCAGCCTTACCCACTGGATTCCCAGAGGACAAGAGCTGCCAGACCTTTCTGCAGGAACACTGCTTCAACCAGACCACTTCATCTGGACTGCTGCCACCATGGTGCCAGGTTGTATTCTGACTCTGTCAGTGATCTTTTGTACTATTGCATGTGTTTTATTTTATTTTACCTTTTATTGTCTCTCCTATTAAATTGTTTTTTCTGACTTGGAGTCTCTCACTGGTTTTGCCTTCAAGCCAGCACACATGTATTTCATGTTCTGTGCTGCTCAGGGTGCAGCTCTGACCCAAGGCATCAGAGGGACTGCTGCCCTTGTGTTTTGCTCTTGTAGGCTGATTGGAAATACAAGAAGGGAAAACCACGATAATGTGGAACACTGTTGGTTTGGGGTTTGTTTTTTCAGGGTTTGGTGGTGTTTTTTGAGACCAATAGAGACAATTTAATGAACAAAACAGTTGCTGTTTGAATTCTGAGCAAGTGGTTTTTAAAGGAGATAATTTCTACACTCTTAATTCTGTGAAGTTTGCATTAAGTAATATCATCCAGGAGCCTGCCAAGTTAAAAACAAGGATCTTAAGACTCAGCAAATGCTCCTTGCTTTTCAGTTGGCACAGTTTGAGTTTTAGCAATTATATAAATGACAGCAATTTTGTTTAAAAACAATAGTTGTATGAACAATGATTTCTAAGTTTATGGTCTATTGAATATTCTGTAGCCCTAACCACTTAGTTTGAAGGAAATAGCTTCTTAACATGATATAAATTTACAGATGGAAAATGGTAATAAAACTGCTGATAAAATTTTGGGGTTATGAGCTGGGAAGCTTATAAACCCATGCAGTTAGGCTTGTTTGCTTTAAATAACTGTTAATTTCATGAATACGATTTTGATGACTTTGAGCTTTGTAATGTTAATCAAATAATTTTGCTGTGGTATCTTGAATGCTTTAGCATTTTAAGTATGAAATTAAGTTTGAAAGAACCTCAAGGATTTATTACAACAGACCAGTTTTTCCTGAGATATTCGTCCTATCCTCTACCTGTGAAGGCTTCAGGGCTACTTAATCAGTTCTACAATATATTTGTAACATCTAACCTGGATCCTCAATTCCCCCCTGCCCCCACTCAAAGTGACAAATATGTTGCTTTATGTGCTGTATTTTGTTCCATACAAGTGTGACCTAATTCATCAATACCTTTAATAAATATTTCAGTGCTAGTTAGAATTGGAGCACAATGACTGTTCGCTGGTATTTTGTAAGCAAAATAATTCTCCTATACTGTTAATTATCCTTTGATTTTGGTGAATGATTTCCTGCATACCAAGTTCTTCTTGCTCACAAATATTTGAGTGTCTGAAGTTGGTCAGGAATGATGTTTCAAACCATACGAGGAAGTACAGAGGTACATCTTACACCCTGCTGGTCTTTTCTGATGGCAGTACTGGTTCATTTGTTGTTTTCTCTGATCCATGAGGAATTCACTGAGTTTCTAAAAAAGTACAGTTGAGTGTCCTGAATGTGCCTTCAAATCTTCAAGAGCCTTTTTTTTCTTTGTGTGTATAAAATCATCAACAGGAGCTTATAAGAGTAGTATTTAAAAAACACCTAGACAATTTGGATGTATAAATTTCACAGCCAGCAAGTTTAAGTTCTGGAATATAGCATAGCTGATTTTTTTAGTTTAGGTTACCTTTCTAAGGAAGGGGAACTTATTTATTCTTACTTTCACACTGCAGCACAAGTGTCCAGCTCAATAAATATCATGCAGTGTGAAAAGAAATTGGAATTATATTTTATTACAATGAATTTTTGAAAGATGCAGAAAAAGTACTCAGAAACCAGACAGTATAGTCAGTAATAGTACAATGTTCTCTATTACTCTTAACCTCAGAAATCTGATGACTTCTACCCAGCTCCAGAAAGGTCAATTTATTTGCAAAGAAGATCCTTATGTTTTAGCTCTGGGTCACAGGAGATCTTAATTGTTTTTGAAGCAAGGCTTCTGGTCTGGAGTATCTGTTTATTGCTCTGTTTTGTTAATGTTGAAAGCAGTAACCACACTGTTGTTAAGAATCATGAGCTATGGCATAGACAGTCTTTGGCAAACTCCAGATATCTTTGTGTGCTGGAAGTCTGTGGCCCCTGGAACAGTCTTCACTTGAGAATTGTCACAGAGGGGAATTCTGTCATCAGACTCCAAGCAAGGCTCTCTCTCACTTGCTGTCTCAAGTGAAGCTTGGCATAATAGTGAATAAGTCTTTTCTTCTTTTTCTATTCTCCCTTGGTACATAGACATTCTCTCTGCCTGTCTCTCCTATACTTCTATCAAGTGGTAGAAAATGAACTGTGTTAGAAAACAAGTGGAGGCTGACAGATAGCAGATGAATGCCAGACAAGTGCCCTATTTTTGCATTATAGCTGAGCTTCAAAACCCATCAAGATTGTGCCAGTCTTTTCTGTGAACGAAACATTAACTAGTTTAGAAGTTTAGACATAGTTGTATGGGCATAACTGCACTCACAAATGCTTAAAGACTATTAGATTTAAGAATTCAAGTTGGAAATACATGTGAAATATTATTTAAGAAGCCTTGTGTGTAACTGCTGTGTAACTGGAAACTATCTGATGAGGGTTTTTTTTCCCAGCACATTTCTGGTATCAAACCAGTGTGCAGTGACAATGATTCTTATCATCAGTAAAACACCTTCCCTGATATTGTTTGTCTCCTTTGATTTGCATTGAATGTCAAGTTCTAACAGTACTACTTCATCACTAACTGTATTCTGATCTTTGAAACCGAATTAGGAAAATAGGAATATTAAAAAATTCAACTCTGAAGGGCTGTAAAAGGAGGGTTACAACTCACAGCTTACTTTTAACTTGTAGTGTAATGGAAAATGTCATTAACAGTCACCTGCTGGGGCTCACATGCCGCCACAGCCGAATCTCTGGGTTTTTCAGAATTAACCCAAAATTTGACAAATTTGCTTTTGTCAAAGGCTGGGCCATCCCCATTTCCAGTGCTCTGCAGCATTCAGGATCCAACAGGCAATTTGCTGGTTCACTGTAGGACCAGGAACAGTGCTGGGTTTTCTAGAGGGAGAAAAAAAATGCAAAGTGGAGGCATTTGCTATTACTGAACATACAGAATGAGGCAATGTAGAACCAAGCCAGTACATCTGTTATTACATACAGTCTAGGTAGTAATTGGATCAAAACTCAAATAAATACTCTCAAGCCAAGTATTGCTGCAGAAGCTCACGTCTGCTCTGACAGTAATGGTGATGATTTGTGTACATAAAGTTGAGTATAAGTAGTTAAACTAGAAGAGAAATCTTGATGAATGGCTTTTGACACTGATTTTTAAATTATAATGAAGAGATTTCCTCTCCAAGATGGCTAATGGAATAGCATCTTAATCAGATAGAGTCCCTACATGTAGTTTCCACTCCGAGAGCCTGGATCATTGCTGCATGCTGTTTCTCTTCTGTTCTTAAGTCATTGCTAAGGACATTAGGACTAACATCCTAACCATATTATTTTATTAATGCAATTTTTTTCATTTAAAAAGCCAGCTTAAAAAAAAGAGAAAGTTTATAGACATAAGAGGTGTAGCAGAGGTTTTAAGAGCTATGTACACTTGACCTCTATAGTTCAAGTAGACCAAAACCAGATGTTGCTACTTTTTCTTGTGATTTAATTATACTTCTATTCTAAAATGTCATTAAAGTAACAGAAAAAAAAAAGCTTGAAAGTATCACTCAAGTCTATGACTTATGTTGTTAGAAAAAGGAGGTGAAAAAATTCTGAGAAAGAAATGCACATGTTCCTGAAAGATCTAAAAAAATACCTTTTCACTTTCAAAAAAAAAAAAAAAAATTCTGAATTGTTTTTCTCTGTGTGATTTTGTCAGAATCATCCTTTCCACGGGCATTTGCTTTGGACAAATAGCTGTTTTCCAAGAGTAGAATGTCTGCACTTTATCCATATCACTTAAAGTGCTTTTTCTTGTTTTAAAGATGTTTGAGTTCTGTGCTTACTGAAAGGTGGGGAGGGTTTCTCTTTGCTCTGCTTGCCCTGCTGAGTATTTCCTTTTCTCAGCAACCAGCAGAGCTCAGGGTAAAAGACAGAATATTGGCCTGCATGGACAGCTGGCTCATTTTGTGACTCAGTTTTGTGCAGATGTTTTTAAAGGCTGAGGTTTACTTGGGAAGACTTAACTAAGCTCATTCCAGTGAGGTTTTTACTAGATACTGGGTAGATTTTAAGGCAAAATCACTGTTCTTTATGATTCTACATAACAATTGTGTTTCACAATCTAACCTATACCAGTAGCATGATTATAATAGAGTGTATGGAGCCTGATTATTTTGTGCTCTTTGAAATTAAATCTCTGCTCATGGGTGGGGGTTGATGATGATGGTAAGAGTGTTTGCATTGTAAGGCAGCATGGCAGGAAGGGTTTCATCAAGAGACAGATTTTGCACCAGCTACAGATGACAATTACACTCTAATTTTCTAGAAAATAATTTTCTAGCTGTGCCCTCTGGATAAAGAATCTTTCCCCATAGTTTTTAGCCATTTTGGATCTTCCTTATCACAGAATCTCTGTTATAGTATCATACAACTTAGTTGTTTTTTTTTTGTTTTTTTTTTTCTGACCAATCTCGGTTTCCTTTATGAGCTGATTTCAGTGTTTGAATCAAGCCTTTGTCTGGTACGAAGTAACTCAAGCTCTAGGGGAAAAATGTAAATATGTTCTTACTGCAACCTAATCCTGCATAGAGAAGGAAGAGATACACTCATTATTAACAGGTGCTGTGCCTTTTGTCTGGGTTGAGCAAACAGCTTAAAGTCTAGAAATAGGACCACTCTTGTATAAAGAAGGCAAATAAAACTGAACATAAATCTGCAATAATTTTTATTTTATTTTTTTTAAGTGGATGGTTAGTACTCAATCAGACTTTTTCATTTATAATACCTATTTAAAATGTGCATTTATATTATATTTAATTTATCTCCTGCTTGCACACATATAATGATCTGATACTTAGTAACAGCCTGTGGTGGGCTGACCATGGCTGGATTCCAGGTGCTCACCAAGGCTCTTCTATTCCTCCCCACCATAGCCATCTACACGGGGAGAAAATATACATAAGATTCCCAGGCTGAGGTAAGGTTAGAGGTTACTCACTCCTTACCATCACAGGCAAAAGAGTTGACTTGGGGACAAATGAATTTATTACCAATCACATCAGAGAAGGATAACAAGGAAAAAAAAAGCAAATCTTAAAACACCTTCCCCTTCCCTTCTTGCTGGGCTCAACTTTATTCTCAGTTTTCCCTCCCTGCTCCTCCCCATGAGAGCAGAGGAACAGGGAATAGGAGCTGCACTCAGTTCCCAGTCCATCACAGGCTGTCCCTGCCGCTCCTTCCAGGACTCCTCAGAGCCTTCCCCTGCCCCATGGGAGACAGTCCTACACGAGCTTCTCCCACATGGGTCCCTCCAATATCAGAACTCCTGTTGTTTGGATCACCATAAAATGGCAGCAGTGTAGCTTTAGGGCTTGGAAAAGCTTTTGGAAGAGATATTGCAGATGTTCCACAAGTTAGGCTTTTAAGTTGTTGCTAATGTTAGATTTTCAATTGTCAGGTGGCTTGGATTGCTCAGTAGGAGAGGTAAGACATATGCCAATAGTCATATGAGTGTTCTCAAGGAATTTTATTGTTTTCTTTTGTTCTAGACAGGTTTTCTGTGTCACCTCTACTCTCTGCCATTGTCCTGGAACCGTGAACCACAGCAAATCAGCGAAATTATTGTTTTATTAAGGATTAGTAAATAAGAATGCGTTTATGGTTGCTTATACTTACTGACTTTTTAGTACACTTGACTGCGTAGTTAACTGCAAAAAAAAAAAAAAAAACCAAAAAGAATTCTACAGATAGTCTAATTCTCCCTTCATTAACAGACTTTTTTGAAGGTGAGCAGCAGTATTATGTATCTGGGTGTGAGAGTCCAACAGGAATTTAATCATTGGACTTTCGGGTTGTACAGATCTAACCATTCCAAAAGAGATCTTGCATGATGTTCCCTACAAATTATGTCAATGAAATGGCAAATGCTGTTGAGAGGAGGTTGAAATAAAGGAGTTAACAAAGTTAGAACCTCAATACCTTCTATTTTACATCTCATTGATCCGGAAGAGTCTTTGCTGTAGCAAGATGAGCTTAGGGGCATGAGACTAAGCATGTGGCATCATCATTGCAGTAATTACTCATCAGTTATGAACATAATATAGACATTCAAGCTTTCTTCCTCAGTTGTGTCACTGAACTGCTGCACATTAATGCCTCATCTCTCTGGTTTTTGTGTATCTCCGTCTTTTATAATATAATTATGTTTTATAACAAAATATTCTGATATTCTTTGAAAATGTATGTAATTTTTCCTTTGTAAAATTATGTGTAAGGTGCAAAGTGCTACCGCGGTGCTTAGTAAACTGGATCTGCAGCAAACAGTATGAAATACGCCTTGGAGAATCCTAATTAATTTAGAACCACAGTAAACAAATGGCTTGTCACTTTCAGTTTATATAAGTATAAAAAAAAGTGGAAGTTGGGGTTAGAAACACTCGCAAGAACATATGCTTAACAAACCACAGTAAGCAGAACAAACCGGAGAAAGTCTAAGCAGCAGCAGAGATAACCCTGGCACCATTAGCAGATTGTATGGCTACGATCCAGAATGCAAACAGAAGATTGTTCAAACAAGTCATTCATATATTTAATTAACTATGGCACAGTGTTCCAATCAAGAGAGGTTATTTTAATATCGTGCAAATGCCATGCTAACCACATGTTCACCCCTGCTCTTCTGAGATAACAGCAAAACTCCCACTGCCTAAAACAGGAGCAAGAGAGGACACTGAATATTGAAAATTGGGGGTTATAGTGGGTGCCATTAAATCTTCAAATCTGTGAAAACAGCAGACTGAAGAGAGCAGAATATGTGCTGTTTAAATGAAAAATCATAGCAAATCATTATCTTTCTATACCCTGGACTCCTAATAAAAGCATTTGGGTAACTATTGGAATTTATTTGCTGTCCTTAGGGGTGTGTGTCTATAGAATATAATTAGGTGGTGTGTAGCTGTGTGTGCACAAACTGTGAGGGAAAGGTCAGCATTGTTTGTCCCTTGTTCTGGCCATCAGGAACGTCTGGGGGAGGCAGAGCCCCTGCAGCCCCCACAGGGCTCTGCTGCTGCTCATGGCCCTGCAGAGGGATGAATGGGAGGAGGCTGCTGGGGCTTTGTTGGTTGGTTTTAGTGTGAAGCAGACTGAGAAGAGGGACAGCTCTGTGTGGTGTCTCACTGGAAGGAAAGGATCCAGCTCTGGCAAACTGAGCCAGATCTGGGCTGGCCCAGGGGCAGAGACTGCTGCAGTACAGGGGAAGAAAAGCTGAGCAGAGTAAGGCAGACCTGCTCAGTCCAGGGTGCGGTTTTGCAGCCCATTAGACCCAGTCTGTGGATCAGCACCAGTAAGGCTGAAAACTAAACCAACCCTAAAAAATTAATTTTGAGCCCTGTAAGTGAAACCAGCTGGGTGAGAGAACTTAGAGGGCTCAAACCTAACTTTGATCTATTTGGAGTGCCAGGACAGGGAGAGGGGGAATGCAGGAGAGCAGGGCCATGCTTTTGGAGGCTGTGTGGCTTAAAGTGGTGACAAACCCATGCAGGCAGCTCTGCAGCAGGGCCAGCCTGGCAGCAGGCAGGAGATGCTGACGAGATGGAGAGAAGGGAAGTGAGAGGCCAAGAATTGGGCAAATAAAGTCAAGTGCTGAATCTGTTGCTCAGTGCTGAGGACAAGAAGTATTCTAAAATAGATTTGAAAGACTTAGCTCTACTTAAGTGTTGTGTGCCATTTCTCCCTCTGCAAGTAAAGTGTTCAACTGCCTAATTTAATATACTTAAACGCGTCAGCTTTGGTAAAACCTTATGTAAATAAGAAAGGTGTTGTCATAATACCTTCTATTCTGAAAAAAAAATTACTGTCAGACTTTTTTCCTCAGTTGGAAATAAGTTGATTGTTTGAAGAGTGGTTTAACTATCGAGTTTTTCAAGGTGAAAGAGAAAATTTATACTCCTAAGTGCAAAACTGTGTGAAATGTATGAATCTGTCACTGCTTTGAAATAATTGCATTGATAAGCCTACCTTTCAAGATTTGTGCTCAAAGTAGTGACCTACCAGAAGTAAGAATATATATAATGTTGGCGTACATATGTATGTGTCTATAAATTATTAATAGTATTTTTTCAGATGTATACATGATTAGACAAGACAAATGTGTAAATTTGACAAAGAAAAATGATGATTTTTATCATTCTGAGGAAAAAAATTCAGTCCCTGACTAGAGCAGGGAACGAACCTGAACTTTTGTCAAAGTTTGGCTAAATTTTGACGATGCAAAATTTAGGTGGAGTGATATTTGGGTGGAGGGAAAGTACAGGTGTTCCACATCTGGTAACACAGGTTTGACCAGAAGGAATGAGAGGGGAAACTGCTCCCCCAAATTACAGAGTCTGATTTAGAAGTCGAGGAGGGGACCTGGGTCCCCAATATCATCATGCATCGCAAAAAGAACTTGTGACTCTTCAGCCATGCTGAAGGCAGTGCTCAGCCCTCCCAGAAACGTGGTGATTGGGGTGCAGGACATAAGTGTCAAAGCAAGAAAGGGAATTAAAGCCAGATGATGTTAGTAAAGATTAGTTTATTGTTAG
Source organism: Hirundo rustica (assembly GCF_015227805.2). Lineage (NCBI taxonomy): Eukaryota > Metazoa > Chordata > Aves > Passeriformes > Hirundinidae > Hirundo > Hirundo rustica. The sequence goes on from NC_053463.1 coordinate 12,778,412, forward strand.
CAAATACCTGGATTAATTCCTTCTACTGTTTTGGAAGGTAACAAATTATTCTATGCTTTAGAAACAAGCCTGGGCAGGAAGCATTTCTGCTTGGATTTCCTTATGTATTTTGGCTGAGGCACTAAACTGGAAAAGCAATTATTTGTACAAAATCAGTCACCACCTTTATGGCAATAGGTATGTCACATCCTATAAAAAACAGATAATATTTTCAGTTTCTTCTCAACAGAGAGGCAGAAAGAAAGCAGTTACCTGCAGGTGCTCAGAGGTCAGGAATGCTGCAACAATTACAGGCAGCAAGTAAGTCCCAGGCAGAGTACTGGGGGACTGAAAAAATAGCCAAGCAGGTTATTAGAATAACCTGAGAGTGGGGAGCTTGTGATGCCACAGCAAACTGGATGCCTTGCCTAAATAGCACAAAGGGGTTAAGAGGGAGAGGGATTTTCTGTCTGTAAATGTATCAAGGGCATAAACACAGTGAAAGGGAAAGAACCCTTTAGGTAGAAGGGTGATTATGGCATAGTGGTTAATAGCTATCAGCAGACTTGAACAAAAGCAGGGCAGAAATTAGAAGATTTCTTATCATAAGAATGGTGGTTTCTGGAATAGTCTTTCAGGTGGAGGAGATGTTCTGTGACGAACCTTAAAAAAAATTGTGCATGGTCTTTTGTAATGGGAATGTCTATGGCAGTCTGGAATTGGACTTGATGACCAAGATTGCTCTTCATTCCTTTATTTTTGCATCAGGCTTTTGAATTTATGCACAATAAATGAAAATGTAATGAGTAGTTTATCACCTCACCTTGTGACTTCTTCTTAGCTTTGATGGAAGTAGTCAGTGAACCAGCATTAATCAACAGATTCAAAGGCATCCAAATATTGGGTTTTTTTTATTCCAGTGGTTTAATTTTAGTTACTTAAAATCTTATTGCTGTTTGATTTGAATATGTGTATATCCACACTTTTGCATTACCAGATTTTTAAGCACTGCAATCCTACACTATTTTCTGTAAATCAGTCACTTTACTGTATTTTCCCAGAGCAAATACTGTCACTTAGACATCTTTGCAGACTTTTTTTAGCTGCAGCTATTTAAAATACTACTTCTTTTTCTCAGACTTTGGTATCCCCAACCTCATATAGCTCTTCCAAATTATTATGATGGAAATGAATATAAACTGTAATCTTCCCCAGGCATAACAAATGTTTGATGGGAGTGAGAAGTATTCATCCTACAGAAGGCACCAGCATGTTATCTGAAGATAGAAAAGTGTAGATTTCCTCAAAATCTGCATGTACATTTAAGGATGAAAATAATCCAGATATCCTAAATTAGTCACAGCTTTATTAGACAGTGATAAGCACAAGAGATTTTCATGGTCATTAGAGGGAGTGAGTGCTGCAGACACAGAATCTGTTCAGCTCCTTCATGAGCAACTGCAGATATTGGAGATAGAGGGAGCAGGACTGATGGATTTCTAACCCCAGGTAAAGCTTCAGGGCCAAATCTAGAATGCTTCCCTGAAATTTTTTTTTTTTTTTCCGCTAACCTTTTTTTCATTAACCTTGTGAACCAGTCAGAGCTAGTGGGATTGGTTTTCCTCTGTAAATAGTGGTGGAGTGAGCCTGTGTAAAGTCATGGGTTTGTGTGTGCATATTGGTATGTCCTCCTATAAATTCTCTCGATCCAGACTGGAACTATATTTATCTGGTGCTTGGACCACATCAATAATCAAAATTCTGACTACCTCCCCTTGCCATGATAACTAACAAGACCTTTAGAAAGCTTTATTTCTGGGTTTGATGCAAGCCATTAACTTTCCACGGGCAGGCATGCTGCTTTCTGTACCAAAGGCAGAACTGCTGGACAGTATCTTTCTGAAGAGAACAGCAAAGCACAGTATGTGAGGACACATTGTTTATATGTATTTAAAGGTTATCACATCCCATTCACTATATGAATAGCCCCAGCTGACATTTTCTGTCTCCTCTCAAGCGATGCATGTCTTGTTCATTGTGCTATGCCGAGTCAGCTGTCAGGCATTGCATCAGGGGACCAAAAGCTATTTTCTTTCACTGTTTTGTTTGCACTGCAGCTAAAAAGCTTTGGATCTTATGATTTCTTAGCAATAAAAAAAAAAAAAAAATGTACAGCCAGGGGTAGCAACTTTTAGCAGACGAAGAGATTCCACAGCACTTTATTTCACATTTCAGCCAGGCCATACAGAAGAGTAAACATGGAAGAAAAGCTGAATTTGGGAAAAGGCAATTATTTTAAAATGTCTTTTGTTAACAAACAATGGCTAAGTTATCTGACTCTTTAACCTCAATTAAGATTATCAAGAAATACATAAGGGAAGAAGGAAAGAATGTTTGTTTTCTGCTTATATTGTTGCTATAAAAGACCTGTCCAAGTCAGTCTTGCTGGGCCAAGTGTCAAGTCCTGCTGTGTGCAGATTGCTGACTTGGGATGGCAGCAGCAGCCAGCAGGCCCACTGGCAATTAGGAGCCACACAATGAGCAATATTTCAAGAACTATGGCAATGGGAACAGGAGCTGCACCTTAACTACGTGATACAAGTGTTTCTTTACAGAACAAAAACTTCAGTGTTTCAGTTAGTACCGAGCAGGAAAAAGTAAAGTCTCCTACTTATCTATTAGATAGCTGTTCAACAGCTCATTTAAACTAAAATGCCTAATATTCCTAATGTAGTACAATTATGATTCTGTTAGGTAAATAGATGCTAGGAAGCTTTATTAAAAATGATTTTCAGAACAAATACACGGTTTTTTTTTCCAAACTTAGATTGATTTCTTATAGTTAGTATTCATTTTGTACTTTCAAGACACATAATATAGATATTTCCGTACTCTCCCAAGTGCATTTGTTTGGCTTAGAAAAGTGATGCAAGAATTATTAATAATGCTAAAAACCATTAATGTTACTAACACAGCTTTTTCTAGTCTAGGTTAAAACTGGACAGTAATGGCTCTAAAGGCTTTTTGCTTTTCTCAGACCTGGAACTAAAGGAATATCTTCTTCCCTTTCTTTACACAGCCAGAGATGAGCTCTGCATGTGTAGCTGTGAACACACAGAATATTCTGTTTCAGATAGAGATCCTAATGTAGTGGCTGAATCCTTAATGCCTTTTCTTGTTTCAGTAGCCTTAGCTCCAAATCCTGCAGAATTTGATCTACCCAGCAGCTTGACAGCTTTTAACTGTTTGTCTAATGAGTACATCAAGAGCAGGCACTGTATATCAGATCGAGCAGCTATAAAATAACTGCCTTGTTCAAAAGGTGAATTTTATTTAGCCATTTTTACAGCATTTCTCCTCTAACAGAAAGGGAGTGATAGGAATTTCCAATTTTAATGAATAGGAAGGAGCGGTAAGGTGAGTTAGAAAAAAAAAAAAAGTACTGCAAAGGAGCTTTGGCAAGGGTGTCCCAAGCCTTTTATCATAATAAGATGTGTTGTGTTCTGTGCCATCAAAAGTATTATATGATTTTCAGCTGATTTTGTAAAGTTCTGTTTGGGACAATACACAGTAAGCAAACATATTATCAGCTGAGTAAAAATCAAAGTTATTTGCTGTGAACAGGGTAAGGCTGAACTAGAGGCTCCCTCACTCACAAGATAACTTATCTTCTTTATATTAAAAAAGATCAGTAAGGTTTAAAATTTTTTGAGGGTGCTGCTTTCCAACATTTCATTGCATGAATGCCGAGGATTTCTAATCATACCTAAACTAATCACATGAGATAGCAAGGTCACCTCAGCCCTTGAAGGTTTTTGCAAGGGGGGCTTTTCCAGTCATTGTTTACACTGAGTGAGGGATGAAGAAACTGCCAGAAACTTTCATGTGAGTTTTCTCATAAGAAGTTACAGAATTGTGATGTGCTGCTATTAGTTTGAATTTTTTATTTTATTTTTTTTTTTTTTTTTTTTTTTTTTGAAACAAAAGACTCCCATCATGTGATTCAGCTTAAGTTTGGAAAAGGTGACTGTTCATTTTTACTTCTGCAATGATTTTAGCAAAAGAAAGTTCTTTAGAATACGGTACGCGTTCAACACAGATAATCATGTTATCACCTTGAGTTATCATGTCATAGAAGCATAAATCTTTAGACAGTATAAAAATATAAATCTTAAGACAGTCTCCTTCCTTGAGATATAAAACTAAAACGCAGATGGATGTTCTGGAGATTGAAGGGAAGAGGGAACCGGATGGGTCTGATTAAGCACCCTTTTGAATAGTCTTTTTCTAATGGGGGTGATGAAAGCACATTTTGTTTAGAGTTTTGTTTCGATTCAGTCTGCCATGAAACTGTTTGAATTTAGGATTATGCCCACATTATTCATATTGCCAAAAACATCAAAACAGGAACAAAGGGAAAGCTAACCTTGAATTTTCAGCATGCATTTCAGTCCCTGTAAACAAGTTACCATGGAGATAGAACCCATGTGAACTGCAGCCTTCCTCTTAACTGCTGTACACTTCGGACCAGCAAGAAAATGTGACATGGCATTGCTGCCATTTGTGACAAAAAAACTTATTTCAAACGCTACACTTATGCATTCCTTTGCAACTACCAAGTGAAAGCTAAAAATGGCTTAAAAGCATTGAATTACTTAAAAATGGGCAAGATAAGTGAGAGGCAAAGCTTTACCAGTTTCACTTTTGCAAATTAAATAATATTCTATCAGAAAAGAAGATGTGAGGTCACTGCCTATCTTGCTAGCAAGATGAGTCTGCAAAGACAGATTGCAGTTTTAAATAGTTTTCACTAGGAAATGGTTTCAAAGAAGCTGAAGTTGTGACACAAAAAGAGTTCTTAAAAAGGAACAAAAATATCCTTGTCATTGATTTTGTTGTTGCCGTTCAAATGTTTTTTGAATAGAGCTGCAATTGTCACGTCAGAAATAAAAATCAGCCATCATACTTACTAGCTTACTTATCTTCCAGGGACAGAAAAGGATAAAAACAAAGAAATCTGTAGCTTTAACTCATCCTTCAGATTTCCAGATTTTGTTCAAGAAAGTCCTTTGTTTGCTATCTCAGTAGATTTATTGTTAAAACTATGAGTTCTGATCATCATCAGTAATCCTCTCTCTACACAGCTACTAATTGCAAAAATCACATTATTCCTTCATATCCTGGAGATAAAAAAGAAAAAATATATCCAGCCTCTAGAACAATGGCTGAAACACACTTGTGAGAAAAAGCATACTGCAGGTGTCAAAAATGGGGTGGAATCTAATACTGTAGTCATTAGAGCAAATAAACAGTGGTAACGGAAAAGCTGTTCTCTAATCTCAAATTTTCCTTTTATTCCTCCAGTTTGAAGTCATTGTTTCCTTTCACAGCTTTAAAGACTAGAAATTAAAACTACTATGATATGCCCTGGGTTTCTGCTGTTTACCCTGATAAAATATATGATTTAGGAGGAAAATAGTCTTTTTATCCATACTTTCTCCTGTTAGTTTTCTTTCATTTTACAAATGTTATTTTTTAACAATGCAATTATCTAGTTTTCTTCCTCTGACTTTGATTTGGCTTCTACTGATTTAACTCTTTTAATTCCTTCCTTTTCCCTTTGGTCCCTCTATCTGTCTATTTTATTTTATTTTTCTTCATAGATGTCATCTATTTTAATTAGTTTTCTTCTTAGCTCCTGCCATAAGTCCTGATCCTAACGCCACTGAAATCCATGGCAACCTTTTCTGGTTACAGTAACAGTTGGCCCTTATTTCTTTTATTGATGGCACTTTCAGAAGTCATCAGTTCTGCTTGAAGAGTTTAGGCGGTGTAACCAAATTGTCACTATAAGATAAACGAGTAGGAAAATATTCAGTTACAAATGCTCAGAGTTTATAGACTCAAGTAGACATAGAAGAAGCAAATAGTCTGGGTCAAAGTAGTTTCCTTTAAAATAAAAAGATGGGACCTTAAAATAAAATGTCTTCATATAGAAAATTCAATGATAAAATGTGGATCTCTATTAAAATATTTGGTAAACCCTGCCATTATATGAAATACTGTTAATAATTCTAGGTAATTTGCTTGTAAGGCCCTGAGTCTCTTGCTGCCAAAAAAACTGTCTGGCCATGTTTACTGACAGCTCCCCTGTGTTTACAATGCAAGCAATATTTTTCCTACCCAAAACAAAGCGGTTAAAATTATATTTTCCCAAGCTGTATGGAAATACACTAATTTGTAACTTTCTAAAGCTAACACATTTATGCTTCAGAGATACATAATTTAGTAACAACCAGCAGACTGAATTTTGATCAGGTTTAAAAAATGTGTACAATAGCCTTCAGACTTCAAATGAGCTGAAAAGGCTCCCTTGGTGTTTTCTTCAATGTGAAATTTAAGGGGTAACTTTTTTTTCTTGAAGATTTCTTTAAAAGGTAATGAACAATTCAGAAAAGCCTGTTTATTATTGCTGCTACCCAGACCTTGTTAATGAAGCTTTCTCTGTCAGCCAAGCAGTGGCTTCCATAGTGGTTTCTTGCATTAAGTGATGCAAAGTGTTCCACCTTATACTGCTCTTGTTTAGATAATGGAGGAGTCATATAAATTAGAAACATGCCTCAATCACGTATTCCATATGAGTCTATCAGCTTCTTGGTTAGAAAAATCACTCTAGCGTTTTCAAGTCTTGGAGGAATGAGGAAGGTACAATTTCAAAAATTAAGGGTTTTTTCCATTAATGGGTTAGAGGCTAAACAAAGCAGGCAATTGCCTAAATGTCAGCCTGATGTCTACATTTGAGACAATATGTTTTATATATGAAAAGGTTCTAAATTATGAGGTACTTTTACATATAAAAGCTTAGATTCAGTGAATCTTGAGCCTTGTTAGCTGGAACAGAAAAAAGGGAGTAATACGTATTGTGTACTGAACAAGGTGTGTTGTGGGAATTGCCCTTCAGACAAGAAATCCTCCTGATAGCAAGTCAGGCCAAGCTGTGCCACTTTTGTGGGTCAAACCTTAACTTCTGAAGCTGTAAGCTGGATATCCGTGGGTTGGCAAGGCAGGCATTTGTTAATAAAAAGCAATTTCATGTTCAGTCCTGTCAGTGGTAATGCAGATGTTCAGAGGTCTCTTCAGGAGAGCACAGAACCCTTCTTCTGCTCAGGCTGGACTGTGTCAAGCTTGACCCCCTTTCCATCCTCCCCACACTGTGCTGCGGAATTCTGGCCTGTCTTCTCTCCTCTACGGGTCAATTATTTATCCAGATAAAGACAGTAATAATAAATGTGTGTGTCCTTCTGTTGCTTGCATGCCTGATATCCTCAGGAGGTTCAGGAATTTGGAATTTGTTGTGCAAATGTGTAGATAGTGCAGGGACATACACAGGAAGCAGAGAAACGACAGCTCACATAGCTGTTCAAATTACTGTCTTGGTGATTTCAGGAGCTAAGAATTTAAATGAAATGTAAATTTATTTTATAAAGATTTTGTTGTTGGTTTTGGTTTGAGGGTTTTTTTGGGTGGGTTTTTTTTTTTTTTTGGTGGTGCTGGTGGTGTTTTTTTTTAATGCTGTTGACTCATCCCGTAACATTAAATAGCTGTACTGGTGCCAAAATCAGTTCTTTCTGACTGTATTTAAGAAGTACTTGCATCATAGTTGGTTATGATTCAGCACAGGCAGCTAGCAGGGCAGCTAAATGCAGAGCAGTTAAGTGGCCGGAATTCAGGCAATATTTATTCCACATGAAGCATGCAGTCTCATTCCCACTTTAAACTGCTGGCTGTAGCTGTTCTTCTCACAGATAATCCCTGTACGCCTATGAGGAATCAGGGAACAGGTTTTTAACAGTTTGGATCACCAGGATTTGGCCTTAGGTTCGCACACAAGACACCTCGGGTTATCTGTAGAGTATCCCCCAATAACTTTTGGATCTTTTGTGGTTCACATTTCCTTCTTCTTTCTAACGTCCCTCAATTAGAAGAAGAACAAAGGAAAGGGTGATATTCTGAATATTCCGTAGTCTGACTCCTTCAGGACAAGCCTGCTTCCCAGCAAGCAGCCCTAAAGTTAACCCTAATGATCAGCACCCAGTCACGCTGCTCAAGGCACAGGACAATTTTTGAGCTGCCTGTGGACACGGAGGAAAATTTTTGTCTGCTTGCTGTTAGAAGCAGCACTTTGTAACATTGGCACCTATGGCTGTTACCACCTGACGGATCACATAGTGACAATAGAACCAGGAATGGCAGCTGGTCTGGGAAGCAGCTCTGCAGTAGGAAAATGGTGCTTTGTGGACACTTTCTATCAGATACCAGTTCAGTTATGGTTTGCGAAAGAATATAGCAGAACTGAAAACTTCTAGATTATTAGATCCATTGAATTTGGGGTGCTGGAGGGTTTACCTCTGTTCTAGGCATTGTAATCACAGGTCTTTGGTTTATAGCCTTATGACAGGAAGGGCGTGGACTGATCTTTTAGAGATCTTATGAGTCTGGTGCTCTTTCCTTGATTCTGTGAAAATCTCATTTACTGTGAGTTTTTATACAGCTGCAATTATAAATATTATTGATATCTTATTTATAGAAAATGTTTTCTTCATATTTTCAATATCTTTTTCATAAGATTCAAGTTCTCATGCTGCATGATTTGCTTACTATTTTTCTCACAGAAGTCACAAGTCTAGATCATACAGCACATCTAGGGTTCAGTATTTGAAATCTGAGTACGTAATTACAAAGTCAGAGCCATTTTTCATTCTTTCTAGTCGCATTGCATGAATGAGTCTGTATTTCTTAGCAATTCAAACATTACTACATTAAGTCACAAATAGAATTCAAAGGAAATAATTTACTTCTACCCTCCCACTGACCAAGAGTGGCAGTCCCACCACACAACCATGTAGCAAATGCAGCACCACAGCCACAGAATGCCCCCAGCCTGAGCTCGGATGCAGCTTCACATTTCTGACTCCTTAAAACAATTATTCACTTTTTATTCTTTATAAGGAGAAGAAAACTGTCTGTTTTAAATCTGAGAATGGAAACTTCAAATGTTTTCAGCATCCATATTTTAACAATAGATGGCTTGGAAATTCCAAACTTAAGATTCTTTTATAAGTAAAACTGGAATATTGCAGGTCTCCCTTTTACCATTAATGGGGGTTGAAACGCTACATTTTCAAAACCTTCAGAAATAATTTAATAAATCAGATGCAGTTTTATTTTTAACAGGATGTTATGGCACCTGCATACAGCTAGAGAGAGGGCTGACATAACTCAGACAGTGAATTTGGAATATTTTCTGCCTTCTAGCAGTAAATACTGAAGTACAATGTGTTTTATGGTCAGATATATTCACACATATCTGACCATAAATCAGTGCCTCAAGCTTCCTCAAGGAAAGTTGAAAGAGTGCATCTCACAAGAGAGAAAAATGCATTTAAAATTACTGCAGCTATAAAACAAACTGACATAACCCAAAGCAACAAATATGGGGAAGGAAATCTTCTGAGGCCACATCAGTACTCTGAGATGATTTCCACTTTTTGGTTTTATTTCCGATCAGTGATCCAGTGTGGTTTACAAGTGGAATAAAATCTATTCACTATTCCACCTAATATTCAAACAGCTGCATCCCTTGTTTGGAGTTGTTCTCTTACAGAAGCAGCATAACACAGAGCTCAAAGAAAATGTTAAATTATCTCTTTCCTTGAAGATTTCCTCTTTTATGGTCAGAAGTGCATCCAATTCAGTTTGCTGCAAACTCTTGTTTACAGGTGTTCCACAAATTTTGGGGGGGATGAAGGAGGAAGGTGGAGAGCCTATAATAGTTGTACCATAAAGAAAATGGGATTGTAAGTCTTCATTTCAAGTAAAAGTGAGGATTTTTTATCTACATCTTGTTGGAAATCTCTCCCAGCTCCATTTTCTCATTTGAGGTTTCATCCTCCAAGGTTTGCACTGCTCAAATGACATTATTATACAGCTAATTTTGTTATAACTGCATTTAATTGATGGTACTCACTTAATATTTTATTACTTCTACTGATTCACAGTGGTTTTGAGAGAAGGCTGGGCAATTTGGATGTAATTCAGGTTTTTAATACATGTTTTAGACCCATTTATCGTATCTTGCTGTTACCAAGATGGTGGTGTATGTAACTGTAGAAAGCTAAATCATGAAGAAAGTAATACTTTGAATGTATGCTGAAATTAAAAAGAAAATATATTCTGAAGTCACTTGATGCTAACTGATGGCCATACTTAATACCTTAATGTGACTTTTTTTTTATCATCACTGCATTTTTGAACCCTAGCAATTAACTTTCTATCTTGAAAATATTGCTTCTAATAGGAGCAATTCTGAGCTAAAAAATTCTAGTAGGTGTTCAAAAAGAAGCAGAAGTTTTGTAAGGAGCTCATCCTGGAAGCCAAGTATTTAGTAGTACTCACGAAAGTTAGGTGCAAAGTTGATAGTAAGAATTTACACACAATACCTCAAATAATTAAAATCTTGTCACATTATGGTGCTGGTCATTGAAGATTATGACAAAGCTATATATCATGTCTAACCTTAGCCTTATATCTAACTGTTTATTGTATCTTATTGTGTCTTAAAACCTATCTCTGAAGCAGAGGTATTTTAGACCTTAATGAGCCATTGTCACCAAGGTGTTCATGTTTACATGGGTGAAGGAGGAGGAACATCACTGAGATAAGGAGCAGAACTACAGGAGCTGCTTTGCTGCATTGGTTACTCTTCTGTTTATTTGGGTTGTGTTGGTTGTTTTTCTGATTCAGACATTCTGCATATTCTGATTACTTCTATGTGACACCTGGCTCCCTCTTCCACCTGAAACCTGAACTTAGGATTTGTGCTCTGTTTTCTAAATTTGAGAGCTCTTTCCTACCAGGCATCTTGTCATGTGAGTGATTTTAACTTAAGGAAGCATTGCTCACTCTTCTTGTTCATACTTTGAGTATATTATGGAACATCAATTATTTCTAAACGTTTTCTTTATTCCTCCCCATTTCAAACATGGTTTTTTTGAATCCAGTAGTAAAAAAAAGAAATAATTCATATCTGGGTGATTTTTTTTAATGGCTACTTACAGAAATGTATCTATTCATTAGATTTATTGATGCTTTTAAAGCACATTGTTGCATTTTCAGACAACACAGGTATGAAACAAGCTTTGTTTTTCCTAATTTTCATCCTTCACACGTTGTGAACCTTCATGAGCTCAAAGGCTCTGTGATTGTTAAGTCATCTTGTGTCCCCAGGAGAATGAATGGAAGGAAAAAACCGCACCTAACCCCAAAGCTTTATTCTTACGTTATTTCTGTCTCTGCACCACTGCAATCTGACCCTTATGAAAGTTCAGCACTCAGTTGGCCATGGGGTTTTTGGCATTCAGACAACATAGGAGCTGCTGAGAGAATCTATCCAGCATCTCCTGAAAACACCAAAGGGTGGACTCAGACTAGGCTTGGTGAAGACACTAGAGTTCAATAATGTTTTTTCACTTCCATGACAGGCTAGTTTATGTAAAATTCAGTTCATCTTGATCTGTTAAAAATTCTGCCCATAAATGGAGTGGCCCTCATTGATTTTTCTATTCATCCATTACTGTTGTTTCTAACTTCTTTCTAGCTTAGTTGTCATTTTCCATATTGGTCATGACTTCAGCCAGTCCTGTGTCTTCCTGAGATATGTTGTTGCTACATTTAATAGCAGGTTGTTAGAATTGCAATGGCTTTGAATTGTGACTGAGTTATTCATCAATGAATGGAGATAAAATATGCAGCAAAATTGCAAGAATTGCCAGTAAAAGCTGGATGTAGCCTGTTTCTTTCTTTTTCCAAAATTTAATGAATCCCTTCAACATTCCAAGAAGTGAGTGAATGGCACTGACCCGTATCAGGCAGAGCGTGAGCACATAACCCATAAACTTCCTCACCTGAAAATCAACTGAAACCTCTGCAGTCCTCTGGGAGTTGCACCATGCTTCCAGGCTTTCAAATAAATGCAGAAACACCATATACACTTCTGTGTAGGGTTTTAAGCATCTTTGGTAGTAGTATTCTGTTTATCTTTTTTTACTTGATCTGAAACTGTTTTTCCAAATTGGGAATTCTATCCAGCACATAATTTCCTGCTACTTAAGCATGGCCCCATGGGATATTCAGCAGAGCTTTTGAATACCAAATTCCCCCCAGAAAAGTGTTTTAAAGGCTGAGTTTACTGTCACGGATATAGACTGCCTTTGAAACTAGAACTTGATAAAAACAGGGAAAATACTTCCATGTTACTTCCATGGTAGCTTTACTCAGTGAACATGGTTGGCTCAGAGGAGGGAACTGCCAGACTTAGCAAAGGCCTTGGCAAAAGGAATGAAACTTGGCAAAGGAGATAGCAGGGGATGAAAAAGACTTGTTCTGAGCAGGCAGCGAAGATGAGAAGGATTTAAAATTTGATTGTGGCTTGGAGAGACATTAAGTTGGGAGTTAAGAGGAAAAGGAGAGTTTGGTTGAGAAGCAGGCATGGAATAAACAAGGTTTAAATGCAGCTCAGGTATGGCAAAGTTTTAAAGATTTAACCTTGTTCCCAAAACCTAGGGACATATCTTAGGAGCTTTGTGTTCAAGATTGAAGAACTTGAAATCATTGTACACAGAAATCATTGTCTGTAGGCTTTTGTGCTCACTCAGGGTTAGAGCCACAGTGCTGGTCTGTGAGGCAGAAAAGAAATAATTTTTAAAGTTTGTTCAAAGCCTAAGAAAAGTTAACGTCTTCAGGTCGAGAGATGTTTAACCTGAGCTGGATTGCTATAGGAGAGCAATGAAAAGTATTTATGTAATTCTTTAAAAGGGAATTTTCAGTTATTGAAACATGAGTTCTCATAAAGGCTTTTTTTTTTTTTTTTTCTCTTTTCATTAAGACAATCCTTTTGAGTCCAAAATAAAATCTGTGATCAAATTTGATAATTTCTTGGTGCAGCTCCATAACCGGATTATTCTAAGAGGAAAAGGAAGAGTTGTGAGTGGAGCTGGGGTGGGGGATTATGCTTCTCTGTCTGACTAAGATGCAAGGCACTATTAAAAGCTTTGGAGGTGTTACCCAAAATTCAGATTCTGCCCCGGGCTGCTCAGGGAGGTGAGTTATATGAGCACTGAGGCTTTGTTATTTCAGGAGATGTTTCTTACGTGAAGAACACAGGGAAGGCAGTAAGGACACGTCAGAGCACTGGCATTATGGCCCCGAGGAAAGAAATCAGGGGACTTAAATCTCTGAGGGAAGGAAAAAAATCTGTTTCCTGAACGGTTTTACAGGACTTTGAATATATATATATTTTAAAGAAAGTTGCTGGTGTCAAGTCATTATTGTTTGAGAATTGCATTTATCCCAACAGACTTGGCATCCTGAATTTTGGCAGTTTGGGATGAAATAGAACAGGAGTACCTAGGAGAGCAAAGGGAGTGATCTCTGCCAGACCTGCCAGTTCCCAGCTCTGCCCTGGATCCCCCCAGACACTGGAGCAGCAGTTTTCCCCTATGATCCCCAGCACACCGACAAAGTAACTAATTAATCAGTTTGTCCACTAATCTAGTCTATCATTGATTCCCTCTAAACCACTGTCTGTCACCACAGCTCTGCTTTGGATTCTGTCTCTTTCCTGTCATCCACTGAAACTGGGGATCAGCAATACAGTGAAACAAAGCCCCAACAGCAATAAATCCAAGTCAAAAGCATTTAAATTGTTTTGACTGATTAATTTTGTATGAGGACTTTTTTGGAGATAAGATGTCATCTCTGCATGTCACTAACGTTATGTTGGATTAAGTTTTGTCTTGTGCAGGATTTGAATTATTTCCACACTCTTCTCACTCTCTGAAGATTTCTCTCTAGTGTACTCTTGCCTTCAGAAAGCTGTTGAAAATCCTTCTCTGAACTGCTACTACATTATTGCTCATTCATCCCCACTTTTTGGTCCCTTATGAATAATAAGTTTTCTGGTGTCACTTTCTAAGGAGAGAGTTTTCTAAGAGGCACTAAAAATATATATTCTTTGTTTAAGTTTAAGCTTATGATCTACTTGAAAATTTCGAGAACAATTAGCTTTTATGTTGCTAATTTCAGGTTGTCATTTCATGATTCTCATTCATATCTAATTTATTAGATCACTTTGTTCAGACTTTTTCTCTTGGTCTAAGTCAGTACCTATAATTAAATTTGTCTATAATAGTAACTTACTGCACAAAAAATGTTTCTTAAAAAAAAAAAAAAAAACCACCTGACAACTTAAAATGTGCATGGTAAAGATTTCTAAGCTTCAGAACTACTTCTGACTTCATCATGTATGGACACATGTAAGCACTGATGTCCAAAAAAAGATGCTGCTCTTGATGAGAGATAAGTCAATTAAGCAAACAATGCTTTGTCTGCTGTTCATGGGCTACTGAGGTGCAGAGTTCATTGCTGTCAATGATAAACAGTTAAGAAGGCCAAGTGTCCTTTAGGAAGGAAAAACAATAATAAATTGCTCAAATCTCTCTGGAATGAAATTTTACCAATTTATTTCCTGCAGAATTTTCATTTCATTAGAATTAATAATGATTTGGCAAGTTCAATTGTAGCAAATATGTAAAAGACAATACAAGAGGTGACCAAAATTATGATCCCATTATCAAGTGCATTCTCCTATGTGAGCTTTTGTTCAAAGCATGTGTCCAAAACCACATCACATGTACAGTGTGATGGTTGGTTTCTTAATTTATATGGCAGGATCAGGTAGCTGGTCCAGTAATCACAAAAGATGTGTATGTGTAGCATTTCAGAAATCCCACTGCTTTTCCTTGGTGTCTTGTATTGGAAAGAAAGTTGGCTGAAGGAAGATAGGGATACTGGGAAAGGAAAGATGAAAATTGATTAAAGGCTAATTTTAAAAAGCAATAATCTGGAATAAATACCAAAAGGTTAGTAACTACTCAGTAAATTTGTTAGTACAAAGGGAGAGAGAATTTATGAGGTGAGAAAGACATCAGGGGAATTTTGTTCTGGTTATTGCCGTTTTCAGAACTGCAATAACTGGCACAAGGGAATTGGAATTTTGAAAGGGATTGAAACGAATATCACATACTGAAGTTGAAATCTGTTGTTCTTTAAAGCTTTATTTGTTTAAGTAAATTTAATTTTCCTCTGTCCTTAAACAATTATAATACAGGTAAAACATTATTGCCTCCCTGTAATTTGTACACGCATTTTCTCCTCCAAGTATTTATGATATTAACTTACTAGGTGATACACTTTTGTACTGTTGACTTTCAACACTTTCAACAAAGT
Source organism: Hirundo rustica (assembly GCF_015227805.2). Classification (NCBI taxonomy): domain Eukaryota; kingdom Metazoa; phylum Chordata; class Aves; order Passeriformes; family Hirundinidae; genus Hirundo; species Hirundo rustica. The sequence goes on from NC_053463.1 coordinate 12,793,736, forward strand.
GAAGTGAACAAACTCAGAAAATGGACCAGAAAAAAAGTTATTAGCTAACAGAGAATTTTATTAATTCTTTGAATTATTGTTCTTGAATACTTGTATTGAATATTTGCTTAGTTCTGGCAATAGAATCCACCTGCTTTCATAAGGGGCATGGGTGTGTGTATTATGCAAGATTTATGAACAAGATGAATTTGACTTTTATAATAGATGACTGAATAGTATAAATACAGTATCTGCTTCCACAGGACATAAAGCTTGAATATTTATAAATTAGCAATAGGTTTATGGAAAAAGGCCAAAATTTTTCCTTCTTTGAATGAATGTTAAGGTGTATTGCTGTTTAGAATACAGAAGCTTCTGCCTCTTGCATGCTGTGTTACAATTTTTACTGTAACTACAACATAGTATCCTATTTATGAATTCTAATCTCAAAAGCTAATTTAATTAGTACATTCCAACTACTATTGCTTATTTCACACTTCAATAGGTAAAGATGCATTAATAATCAAAGTTTCAAACTGCAATTAACGTTAGCTTTAGGCCCCTGACAATGAAATGATTACATTTTTATGTATGTCTTCGTACACAAAGTTAATCTAACCTATGACTGAATAATGGAAGAAACACACATTTGCTCTCTAATGCAAATCACTACTTGTAATTATGTGTTCCCTGCAACTATCAGGAAGGAGAAAAGTAAGATACTAGTGGCCATAAAATCTGTCTGGATGTCCCTCATTCATATCCTCCAGCTCTGCAGGTGATTTCATTGGGCTCTGGATGATTTGTTTAATCTCATTTGTTTCCACTCTCTCCCTTACAGAGCAGAGCCATTGGCTTTGTTCACTGGGGTTTGGGTAAGAGGTGGCAGGGTGTCTGTCTAACAGGGAAAGGCAGAATTTTTCTATGGTGCCATGCAAGTTTATTACACAAAGCCCTACCACTTCCTCTCCAGCAAAAAATCTTTCAGACTCCATTTTATTACCTTTCTCTTGACAGAACAGTCTCCCAGTTACTGTTACGATTCTGAAAGTAGTCAGCTCACTCTACTTTAATACATGCAGCTGGAAATCACCAGCAAGCAGGATCTAAACCCAGCACGGTGAGGTCACTGGATCAGCAGTTCTGTGCTTTGCTGTGCTCTGGTGTTGATTAAACCAGGCTCAACATTAATAACACATCTTATTGCCTGTTATGGTCATTACTAGTAACAAGAGAGCTAAAAGCAAAATACTGCCCTAATGCTCATTGCCTACACTAAGTGTTTGCAATAAAATTATGGTGGTGATGTTTATAAGCAGAAGATTTCAGCAATAAACCTCAAGGAGGTGGAAGTGCAAGAGCAGAGCTGCTGTGAGCCTGCTGTGCACTGCTTGCCCGGAGGCTGGGGAGCTGGGCTCCGGGCTGGGCTCTGAGCTCTGGCCTAAACTCTGGGATGGGATCAGCACTGCTAAAGGCAGCTGAAGAACTCTCACTGCCAGCAAACCCCTCCTCTCCTCCTGCTCCCGACACCGCTCAGTTTGCATTTAAAAGTTAATAGGGTGCAAAGCAGCCGGATATATTTTTCAATGAGAAATGCATTAATTGTAAGCAAAGACAACTGCATAAGGTTTGGATTAATTGTTGAAGGAGCTATTTATGTACTTTTTAATAAAAGCTGGGAACTGGGTTTGACTCTTTCAGTAGGAAGTGGGGGAAAAGTAGTCTGAGGAGCTCCATATTCTGTGGAAAGGGAATGTATGTATAGGAGGGCAGTTAATATTTATTCTTTCATGCTTAGTCTTTGTTCTTCTCAGTTCCTGCCTGTTTTCATCTATATTCCCACTGATACTTTTTGTCCTCCCTTTAACTCCTCACCCAATCTTTGTACTCCCACAGACTTTCTCCCTTAACATTTTTTCTGTAGGGAGCAGTGGACACAAATGCTTTCATTTAGAAATTCCATCTGGGACCTTCTCAGTTCATGACAGGAAGAAAAGGAAAAAATAACGGGGAAGTCAGGCAGGATAATAAGCTGGGAAATTAGCATATCTCCTGTGCTTCTAAATCCTCTTCACAAATCAAGTGGTGCCTGCCTGAGATAGTAAAATACATCTCATAAAAAAAGGCTGAGCAGATATTCAAAATAAGATGCTATTAATGTTTTGTATTTGGCTCCTTTGAAGTGAAGCAGCACTGGATAGAGTAGTTTCAGCCACAGGTACACTTGACATATATTTTTAATCCAGGCTCTCTGAACTAAATAATTAGTAGCTGATTCACAAAAGTCCTTAAAGAACAGGTTTTGAGCTCTACAGTCATGCAGAGAAGTTTGGTGAAGAAATGTGCCCTGGGTGTGATGGATGGAGCTCCCAGCAGGGAGAAGCTGCCCTCTCTGCTGGGGAATGGCCTGAGGAGCTCCTTCCACCTCAGGCTTTGCCTTGTCCTTGTCACAGTCTGTTTCCCAGGAGCCCATTCTCATATTTGGCTCCTTTCATTAAATCTCCAGTAGCTATGACTATAGGACATAAAAGCAGTTTAGTGCCTTATGCAGAGGTGGCCAAATTTCTGTGCTGAACTGGACAAAGGCCAAAAGGTTCCTAAAGCAATAAGGTCCTCCTGTGCATTTATTACACCAGAGAGTACGGTGGGGAGAGGGCAAGAGCTCTTGGAACAGATTGCTGAGGACTGATGCTCTCCCAAGGGTGCTGTGGGTCCCCCCTCAGTGTACAGGTGAGTCTGAAGTTTGTCAAAGAAATCCACAGGATCCAATGTCTTGTTTGCAGCAGCCAGCTGCAAAAAAACCCAGCCTCCACCAGCAGAGTCCTCTGGCAGACACAGGATACAGCCCTGGCACGAGAGCTGCTGCTGGGTTTCTGGAGAGGCACAGGAAATTCAAGATAGGGCCCCCCTGAGCTATTATATGAACAGATCAATACCCTGACATTTGTTTAACTGGTGGGAATCTAGATAGATGGTATTTGGTAACATGCATCACTTTATCTCTCATTATTTACATTTTCAGCTAAAACTCTGTCTCACCCTGTTTTGCAGGTTTTCAATTACATCTAATTCAAAACTACAGTACTTTAAATAGGATAAATTAACTGATGTTAGTAGAAAAGAGAAACCTCTTTTCCCCGCGTTGGCAGGGTAGGGGAGGACTGATTCTCTGATGGGTTGTGATAACATGCAAATATATTCTTCCATTACAGCCCAAGCAGAGTCAAAGTTAGACTGGGGAAATGTACCCACAGCACTGAAATGGATGCTGCTGATCTGTAATTTCACTTTCTCATTTTTTCTGTGCTTTGAAGAATAAGGGAAAAAAAAAAAAAATTAAAGCAAATATTACCACTTATGTCCTACAGATTCTCAATAGGTGGCATCACACCCAGGAGAGAGATTTTTCTGGGTCTTGTGCAAATATAAATCTGGTAGGTATCAAGTCATCAATCGCTTTTTATTTCCTGTTTTAAAGGGAATATCTTTTTCTCACAAACCCGATGGACTGAAGGCTTTTAATTCTAGTGAAAGGTGTTGAGTAGAAAGAAATGTACATATCAAAGGCAAAAACCCCCTCAGGTTTACTGTTTCTGATAGACCAGGGTAGAATTTATGACTTATGCTACAATAAGTATTGATGATCACTCTTTACATGTTGTTATGTCTTAAGGTATAGATATATTAAGGTGTGACATTTAAGGTTATTCCAAATAATATTTTCCTCTTATGTTACTTATCTCTTCAAAATTAAGGGGATTTCTTCATCAGTAGCAATGTGGGGAAGCATATGATAATTTCCACAGTGGAACTAGTCCCAGCTGCCTGTGTTTGGGAGAATTGTTCTGTCTTTGGTGGATCAATCATACAGAAAATTCCCCCATTTTCTCAAGGCTATCGTGGTTTGCAAATTACTGATTTCTGCCCACTTTGTAGAAAAATGACCTGGCTTGTGACAAAACCCAGTGTTGCATTTCATTCAAATGAAGGGTGAGCCGGGGATGGGCAAAAATTAAATGTTTCTATCCATATATTTTCACATCCTATCTGCAAATAGACAGTCCAGAGAAATAACAGTAATTATTGCTGCCATTCTGATTTTACTTATTTTGCATTTGAATAAACAAGAAAGGGTTTTTACAAATTGATTCTAGTTCTGTCAGTGTGACCTGAACCACTTTTGGCCAAAAATAGATAAATACAATTAATATGTCTCTCCTTCATCTGTTGACCTGGTCATGGACTTTGATAATGTAAGGCCCATTTGTAGAAATTTTTGATGGAAATTAAATTAATACTGAAAAATGTAAAATGAGTTTTGAATTATAGTAAAACTTAATGGGAAAGGAGGTATGTGCATCTCAAAATGATGCTATTTTCAAACATACTGGTATTTAAAAGGAAAGAGAGAAGACACATAAAAACTAAGACAAATATTATTTTTCCTCCCATTTCTTGCCCTTTTTTCCAAAAAAGAAATGGAGTAATAACTGCCTGGTTAATTACTGCAGATGTAAAACATTTTATTTCCTGACAGTTAATGTCTCCAGATTTCAGTCCAGATCTGACAAGTGACAGATATTCCATGCCTCACTTGAACATTGAGATCTTGTTTTCTAAGCTTGAGATTGCCTTAAAATACCAATATGGAAATCAATATACAGATGCTTTTAACAAAGAGAGCATTGTAAAGTGTCTGCTGAATGAGCTTCTTTGGAATCATCTGTCACGTTGCTGACAGCCCAGCTTTTAACCATGATGGTATAATCCAAAGTATTCACTCTAAAGTCGAGTTAGATTTATAATGTTTTAATTGTGATCTACTTTGTTATATTTTGAGTGAGTCAGAACAGATGGTATGAGGAATATATTAATTTAATTAGGGGGCTATCAGAAAGGTGCATGAGCTCTTTCCATCTTCAGAAAGGCTGAGCAGTCCTTTCTCTTCTTGTATTTATGTTTAGTCTTTCCAAATATCATGAATAACTGTATTTTATAAACAACAGTAAAGAAAAACACCCTGATCTTTTGAGCTGAATTGTACACAAGGAGATTTTTTTAAAAAATTATTATTGTTGTTAATTTTGAATCAGATAGCTTTCACTTGCTTTGGTTAATGGAGATATTTGTATAAGGAACTTCAAATGGCAGATTAAGCTATTCTATACAGATCTATGAAATGCTAACAATGGAATCCTTGTCAAATAATTAAAAATTGGTGAATACTTTAGTAGTGGGAGTTTTCTATTTAAAAATTAATATGAGATGGAGGCTCACTGTAACAAACTGTTGCTTCTGTGGCTATAAAATCATCATAGCTGCTGGTATTAATTAGCACTATCTGTCTGTCCTTTGCACTGAGCAGAGGCTGTAGCACAGGCACTTTCTGGGGAATTGCAAAGCTAAATTTTGGCACGGTTGGCTTTAAAATCCTAGCTGGAGCTTTGTGTGTGTGTACAAACAACCAGCTGAACTCGATGCACAGCAGTAGTCACACCAGAGTCACCTGGACAGTTTACATCTGTGGAATAGCCAGGATTTGCTATTTTTAGCTTCTTCGGGAAGGACAGATCTCAGTGAACCCTTGCTTCTGTGAGTTCTGTGTCTCTGCACTGATTTCTGCCTCCCAGGGCTGCCATCCCAGCACATTTTGCAGCTGCTTCTTCCCCAGCTGTATTGTTATGGTGAGACTTTGTACTGCTGCTTTAGCCAGCAGCAGAAAGCACAGAGATAAGCAAGAGGATAAGGGGAAAAGTTCCATAGTGAGCATGAGAGAGAAGTTTAGTGGAGATATTTTCTCTCTTTCTGACAGTAGCTCCTCTCTTTCATTGTTACAGGCAAGTGATTTTTTTTCCGAGCCCTTTCTGCATTGTTAGCGGGGACATCTCTGGGTCTGCGTTGCTGTTTATATTCTCTGGCATAAAATTGTGGTTACAGATTGCATAATGCTAAACCAAGGAACAGACTGGAAGGTCAAGAAGATAGAAATTAAATTGAGAAAGAAGGAATGGACTATTTAGTCTGGAGTTTGTTTGCATGTGTCTTGTGTTTACTGGACTAACAAAATTAGCCTGTGTTTGGAGGATATACATATAATTTATTTTTTTTTTTTTTCGTAGAGACTTATAGCTATTTTGAGACTGGCTGCCCCTACTATAACATTATAACATCTCTGTGCCTAATGACTGAAAACTAATCCTCTGCATTTGACACTTGTCCATGTTAAATACCACCCTCACCCTAATGCTATATTTTTATACTTGTACTATGGAGTATGCATTTATTGCTTCATCTAATTGAAAGTATCACATGTACACAATCCAGAATAATACATTTCTGAGATGATAAATATTAAATGGACACCATAAATCTGTCCTCTTAAAAAATAAGAAAAAAACCCCTAGAAAATGGCACAGAAGATACTAATTTTCATTATGGCTTTTAGGCTATAATAGCTTCAGCCTGTTCTAAACCCTGAGTATGAATGATGAGCAGTTGAAATCCAATTTGAATTCATAATACCACATTTGGTTTACACTACCACCTGTCAATAGGAAATAGGCTGAGACATATCTCCTGAGATATCCATAGGTAATGCTCATTTATAATTAGCATTAAAAAAAAAAATCCTAAATATTTTGATTGTAATTGGATTGTTTGTGCTGTTTTTAACTTTAGTGGCAGTCCTTCACTAAAAAGTAGTTGAATTTTTATCTAATATCCTCTATGAAATATAACAGAAAATGCTTCCCATTATATTTTCTGTAGTTTGTTGTCCATCCCTTTCTTACTTTTGTCTGTGTCCACGTTAACACCTAACCCACAATACGTGTGGAATGGCCTCCCCAAATTCTTGAAAGCTCTAAGTAATATCATACAGGTTTAAGTCAGAATATCTAGCATAAAATGTAGCTACCATAGGTTTGCTTTTTGAAAGAGGGTGTCAAAACCAGATAAATGATTATGAAAGTGGGCATTGGCACAGATTTAACCTAGTCATTATTCTCATTAGACTGTAATTTTGGGTTCCTCTTTCTATGACAGCACAAGATGAGAGCTGACATCTACTTTGAATTCATGTTATCATGCTTAATGTGTTCAACTAATATTTTCCAACAGCTGAAAGTGCAAATGCATGTCTTCAAAGATGTTCATATAAACAGTGTTCATATCTATCTATCCACAAACACTGTGGATAATACAGATGGCTGGTACTTAAAATTTGAGAGATAAAATAGGAGTTCTTCTGAATATGAACGTTTGAGATTGATAGGAAAAAGAACATACAAAATCAAACCATTTAATGGTTTTCCCCCCGTTCAATTTTATACTTCTTAATTCCAGAAGCAATAAAATTTATTTCAGTGTTGGCACATCTAAGAGGATTATACTAGTTTGACAAAGCTCCTGAGTCTTTCAAAATCTTTCTTGAAAAGACATATTCAACTGATGTTTTGTCATTTAATAACATATGGTGAGAAAATAATGCAGCTTCATCAATAATTTCTTATGGCATCTGTGATGTTTTCCTCTTAACATGAGACTAAAAAAATAATGCTAAATAAAAATCTCTCTAGAGAAAATTGCATCCCTTTTTCCCTATAAAGCTTGGAAAAGAAATCAAGTCCAAACGATATGCAAAGTATCTTGGCAGTGGTCTCTGTTTGCAGACTCCCTCTCAGCCTGTACTCTGAAGCAAACTGCATTTTGCTCCTTTGTGTGTTTGCATTTGAAATGCAATGTGACTCTGGAAAAGAAACATGATTTCTATACACCCATTTCTTAGTTTCTTTTTATCTTGCTGCTTTTTTTTTTTTTTTTTTTTTTTCCCGATCCATAAATCCTTCCAGTTAAGACTTGCTGTTAAGCTAAGCACTGTTCATTCACTAGATATTCCTGGCCTGAGTTTCAGTAGTTCAGTAAAAGCTGCATGAAGTCTTTCTGATCTTGGCAACTTGGTTTGTCTGTGACTACTGATCATGGATTGCAGTTTTGTCTTTGTTTGTTTGTTTTGTTCAACCGTGGTTGGTTGGTTTGTTTGTTTGTTGTCTGTGAATTGTGGTTAGTGTCTAACAAAGAAAGTTTGCTAGAGTCTTGTGATCTTGAGTTTTCTCATTGTATTTTGATCAACCCTACTGTGTTAAATGGTGGCAATATTTACCCTTAATGTTACATAATTTTGAGAGCAAAGGGGAATGTGTTTGTATGGGGCATCTGCATAATTTACTGTATACGTGTTTAGGATGATCTGATACACAGAGAATTTCAAAAATTCTGAATGAAGGCATAAATACTTCAGAACTATTTCTGTCTCAGAATCCTGCTTTTTACCAAAGCACTAGAGGAACTAGAGGGCTTCTTTTCTCTATTCTCACACATCTGTTTCACACTCACCATAGCAGAGGGACATGCAATTGTACCAGAACAGCACAGAAATTAAGCAAAAACCCAATTGTTCCCCCTTTCCTGTCTCACCCTAAATTCTGGAGAGTTTTGGTATTTATGTTATTTAAAAGACTTTGGAAACAGCAACACAGTTAGCACTGCAGTCTGCAGAATGCAAAGCATTTAGTCAAATATAGCAGATCCTTTCATTGTCCAATGGGGAAAATTATCTTCATAAAAGGAAATTAATATTAAGTTATCTTTTAGAACCTCAAAGCCATAAATTTGAAACTTATAGATTGCCTTTCTAAAATATTATCTACTCAGATAGTTGATCTTCTTACATTGAGCCATGGTCAGTTATCAGGTACTTGTCCAAATTCAACTACTCCTAATTTTTGAAATTCACTTTCACTCAAGTGTTCTTCTTCCTGCTTCCTGGTACTGACAGTGCTTTGTGAAGAACTGTCCCACACTGACTTTGATACCTATTCTATCATGTGGCTTTCATCTTTGGAATTGATGAATGAAGCCATTATCCTCAGACAAATCCTGATTCATCTGTGGGAGTAGCTGAACATGTATTCTGTGTCCTACTGTTCTGCCTTTCCAAAGCTCAAAAAATCCTTATAGCACTTGAAACAAGCCACCAAAGTAACACAAAAGAGACTTATTGTATGTGTTTGATTTAAGTCCCTGTAGCCTGAAGCAGTGCTTGTGGGGTTACTTTCCCTGAAAAAGCAGGAACAAGGAAATTCAGGGACAGTAAATGATACTTCGTGTGGAAAGTTTGTTGCAACCTCTTTGCAAAAAGGATAACTTAAACTTCCCTGCCTTGTTTTTAAAGGGCTAAGCATGGGATCACCATGTTTCACCAGCAACTATTAGAAATTTCCTATGGAATCTGAGTAGTTATGTACACAGATACATAGTTACACTCCCACTACAGCGTGTCTTGGTAATCTGATCAGCCTGAAACACAGCAAACTGCAGCTCATTTTCAGTCCAGGGTGGCTTTAGGTACTACATCCCTTAAAACAGAATTTCTAACTTGGCTAGTTACCTCTGAGCATCATTTCATGACTAATGTAAGTGTATGATTTTCTGCTGGCTGAAGAAAGCCCAAGCAACTTTACCAGATGATCAGTAAGGGTCTTTTCCTCTTGATGTTCATTATTACAAAAGAGAAAAAAGATGCCTGTCCTGTGTAGGCTGAGATCAGCAAATCTGCTGTGACCAAGAAGTTGATTTCTGTCAGGAACTGCTTTTACCCTGAAATATCACATTTATTATGATTAAATAAGAGGTGAATTTCTCTCCTTGATACCAGCAGTGTCAAGGATATTGCTTACAGTACTGAGGACAGAGATCTCTGGGAGTATGTAATGGACCTAATGCATCAAATGTAATGGTGTGAGTGATCTCATACAATTATTTCCAAGGGGTGTTGAGTCCACATGCTATCAGCATTAGTGTGCAGATGCCACAAGAAACCTGAGACTATAATTTCCACATCCAATTCACATAATGGATATGGAAATAGAAGTAATTTCAGATAGTAGATAGATATCCCAAGCCAATAAAAAAACATATATAGCTCAATTTCCTCTTCAGCATTATAACAGAAGGTAAACAGCCGTTCAGATACCGTGCCGTGCTCACGTTGCTCTGGACACGTGCAGTGTTATACCTTTGAAAGAATTAGGAATTGTGCAATGTGAAAGGTATCCTTTGAAACTTAAAAATCCCCCCCTTCCCCCAGAAAACAAAACCAAAAAATCCTGGCTTTGTATGCCTATTGTGGTCTTAACGTTCATGATTTACCCAGAGAGGGGGGCATTCTGAAAAAATACTTCATTTTAGGCTTGCAAACTCAGTGAGAGCCTAACACCATTTTCAACAGAAGCAGAACAGAAGCAATGGGAAGAAATTTTTGACCTGTACAACCAAAAAATATCTTATTTATTGAAGCAAACAAGTTTGCACTTATATTTTTACTAGACCAAAGATTATAAAGTCTTATTTCATAAGGATAAAAAATAATGCCTCTGCTTCTTTTGTTCCTGCTGAATGCAGCTCTGGATCCCTTTAGCAGAAGGGCTGGGGCTTTGTGTGTGTGTATGTAAAGGAATACAACAGCTGGGTGTTTGCTTTATACTGAAAGTTTGGGATAATGAGGAAATTCCACACCTATGGATGGAATTTTAATAAGTGAGTAAAATGTGTATACTCTGTTAGTGTAAAAAGGTTGAAGTTTCCTGCCTACGTTTAGCTTTCTGCTGCTGTTTGTCTCTCTTGCCCAAACATCAGACTGCAAATTGCTCAGGCCAGATATGGTGCAGGGAGGCACGAATTTATGTCTGTCAGTATGCCCACAATAAATATAATAATGAGAGCGGCACAAAGGTTCAAATACTTCAATATTTGTTTCAAATTAGTGAATATGGGTCATGTTCTTAGAAAAGCTCTTTTTTCAAGTATTAAACAAATATTTATCAAACAAAGAAGTATTATTTTATGACCAGCTCGTGAGTTCTTAGCGAGATTTGAGTAGTAATTGAATATGTAAGGACAGTTTTCTTTGGAAAATATAATAATTTTTAATCATAATGACAGTGTTTCTTTTATAATACAGGTTATAATAATGTATATTGCATTTGTAAAATTATAATAATTTCAACAGGGTAATTCTGTATTCACAATAATCTGTTATTGCACTAGTTACTGGTTTATGCTAACTTAAACATACATTTTACACAAAAGCCCTTTAATTAGAAAACTGAAAGTTTCACATGTTTACGAGAAAATAATGAAACTTGATTTTAGTGACTCTTATCCAAATTTGTGTATATGTGTAGAGAAGGTTGTGTGCGAGAAGTGATTAAAGTTCACAGAATGAAGTTTGCAGGTCACTCTGAAATTGTGCAATTTGTTGCTTTCTTGTTGACTGGCACTTGGATTTTTATGAAGATGAGGAGAGGACTTTTATTAATGTTCATTTCCTTGAAAAACAGTGATCACAAGTGAAACTTGTAATACAAATCTGTAATTTTTGATAAAATTTTTATTCTGGGATGTGACATTTATTTAAAATACGAAAGTCAAAAGAATAGATCCAAGATCCAGGAGGAGCTATGCCAATGACCATCAACCTTCTCTGTAGCCATTATCTTTAGGACTTTTTCTTGATGAGAAATATTTAATAACTTCCCTAAAGTGGAACTCATTCTAAAAAAATGCAAAATTCCCACTCTCCAACATTTCCTAAAGTCCATACCATATATATTCTCATCCTCTTCTGGATTTGGTTTTCATTGGTAGTGGGTTTGGGTATTTTGATGCTTTTCTTGCTAATGTAGTGCAGGGATAGAAAGTCTTCCTTAACCATTGGGAAATTTGGGTTAGAGAGAGCAAAAGATTCTCACTTTTTAACACAGGAGAAATTTCAGATTAGTTTATCAATATGTTCTTCTTTCAGACAGTCTATGTAAAAAATACTCTGATGTTATTTCAGAAATTTTATTTCTGGAAATTATTAAGCTCTAAAGTCTTGAAGTTCAGATTAGACGGGATGAAAGTTTTCCATGTTCCTTGAGCTTATGGACTAGAATCAAAGTTCTGCGTTCTGTATGTTTACAGTTTGCACTGGGGATAAGCAAGTTAAAAGATATATTTTATCAACTTGTTCTGATGCTGTAAAATTTTGTTCTACTTTCTGTAATTTGCACATTTTTTTAGAGTTATTGAACATCAATCCTCTAATATTTTAAAATACAGTTTGTAAATTCACATACAGAGATTTATTTATGTCAAGTCTTTGAAATTTACAACCTTGCTTAAAATATTAGTCAAGAAACAAACCGTCTTTTCCCTCATCCATCTCCGTGGACCAATGCAGTAGGGAATTATGCATTTCCATCTGACTTTCATAGTTATATATTTTGGATCAAGGAAAAGCATACACTGTATGACAGCTTCATTATAAACAGTGTGAACAAATAATAAGACTTTGCTCTGTATCATGCAAAGCTAAACTCTACTTGATCATATAATTCACTTGATAAAGCAACTGTATTCCAGTTCAAAGCAGGTGCAACTGACTGAACACTTGTTTAGGTCCATTGACTGCATAAAGCTTTGCAAAAATATTTTCATCCAGTTCCTGCAGAGTAATGTTCATGTCGTGCTTTTTGTGTGCAGTGTATGACGTGTACTGTTAACAGTGTACCAGTGATTTTACTGAAGGGAACTTGCCATTGCTTGAAAAGCAACTGTGCTGAAGAAAGGAGCCACAATTCTTTCCTTCTCCTGCCCTTAGCTTACTGCTGAGAGCCTGAGCATGCAGCACGTTTGCCATTGGGAAATAAAGTCTTCCTCATTGCAGAAGTGCATTACTTGATCTTATGGGCGTTTAGTATTTTATGACTTCATCTCAGCTTCTTCATTACTTATAAATCACTGGCACTTCATACTTAAGCAATTAAAACAAGTTACAATTAGCTTATTACCCCCATGATCCACTGCAAAATAATTGCACTAGAGAATTCATTTAACATAGTAAAATGAAGAACATTAGAAATCATTTTGTGCAGAGCCAGCACTAGTTTGACAATAAGCTTTATGGTGGTAGAGTACCTTATGCTCTACTAAAAGCAAATAGATTTTCCATTACTGCAAGCCACTCACATAAAGCCAGCAGGGCAAATTGTGATTCTAAGTAAAGAGTAAATAATCACACTGGCAGGATGTCTCACTGCAAGTTAAAAAAGTACTAGTTTTTATCTTTCTCTCTTTTACATCTTTGAAGGCACAGAATTATCAGGTGCACTAGAAGTACATTTAGGCGTACTAAGAGGATGTACTATGCTAAATAAATAAAAAAAGGTTTTAAAAGTAGATCAGCAGTGTCAACTGTCTTAAAATTCTTTATGGATCAGTGATGTGCACAATAATAAATTGAAGGACTGAGAACGAAAAGCTAGCATTTATCAACATCTGATTTCACAAGGCTTTTTCTGAGGTCCTGCAAAAACACGTGGATGAAATCTTGCCATATTTCACCCAAGTTAAGACCTGAATCAAGTCCTAGTGAAGTGATTAGCATCTTTCTCAGTGGCTTTCATGCATTAATATCTTCTCCCTTCTTGAATACAATTCTGGCTGAATATTGTGTCATGGGAAACCATTAGCCAAGTGTCAGGAGACTGTGTAAACAGCCTGTAGTGGCTGTTTATTCTGCTGACCCCATTATTCTCCTAAGTGCTTTTTACCCTGTCAGATCTAATGCGTCTTATTTCTTCAAACATTACTACAATACCATTTTCTATATCTTTTCAGATACTTCACTGAAATAAATTCATAATTTACATTTCTTTTTTTCCTATGATTTTTTTTTTAACGTTTTCCATACCACTGGCAGATCTGATATTTCCTGTCAAATTCCTTCTTAGAGATGATGTTTTCATAGACCTTGGGAATTGGTCATTTTGAAATCTACTGTTTTACTTATTCAATTCCATGGGAGTGATACATTTGGAAGCAGAATCCTACTCAGTAGAACTTGCTATTCCTTCCCAAAAATATGTGCATTCTGGATATGACTGCCTTGTTAAATGATTTAACATCAAGTCTGCTTCATACGGAATTTATGCTCTTACTATAAGGCATATGGGAACTATTTCTGCCAATTTCCTCAGGGAAGTAAGAAATCAGATGCCCTTTGGTTCTATTCTTATGCACTGACTTGTTTGGGACAGAGCCTGCTGCTATTTTACTTCCAATAATTGTGCAAAATGATGCAGTAAGACAAGGCAAGCATGCACTTGAGGTAATAGGAGATTAAAATGAACTGCTGCAAGAAGAATGCCAGTAGAGTTCAGTGCCTTCTCTGGTGACCTGGAAGGAGTCAGAGGCTGGATTGGGATTCTATTTCAGAAAAAGTACAGCAGCAGTTTAGGAGGAGGGAGACTTCCATGCGGCGTGGCATCAGGTCTGGCTAGAGTTGTATCCAGTGTATCCCTTCCTTCCTAAACACACACTCCCCAAAATGTTTGAGTGTAGTTGTCTGAAAATTTTGTTCCAAATCTCTTAATTTCTTTCAGTTTATATTTCCCCATCAGACAATTAAAATTAGTTTGAGAGAAAATTGAAATCAGTGCTCCAGCAAACACTGTCCTAATATATGAAGTGACAATACCAGTGCTGAAGTAATGATAGAATTCTAAAATCATGACTTGGATTAGTTGAGAGTTTATTGTAAAGCCTGAATTGAAGCATGTTGTGTGAAGTGTGTTTTGAAAGGTAACATTCTGAATGTTTATATCTTGAAGAAAAACACACCAAACAATTATTCAATAAGCAAGACACTTAAATTAATTTAGTAATTATTACTGACATGAAGACAAAGGAATATAAATGCAGAATTTGAATATATTATTTCTGTTAAGATAATTTGTTCAGCTTTTAGAATACATAAGGTAAGTTACTCAACAATACTAGGAAGTCAAAACCATATTAAAAAGCAGTACTGCCCTTTCCACTACCCTTTATGGCTTTTTCTGTTTGGAGGAAAGAACATTTAACCTCTGTGTTAGCAGTGAGGATAATGGTAGGTAGTACAGCACAATCTTTCAGAGGAAGCCTACAAAAAGCCATTTAGAAATATGACAAGTAAATAATACATAATTAGCCACGTTTTCAGCATTTAGTGATGTAAAAAAAAGATGAACTTTTCAGTTTGAAGAAAGCATTGAGCAGTTATTCTAGTTCTTTCTGCAGTGTTTTCGCTTTAGAATAACTTTTGTAAGTACTTGTGTTGGTTTTGCATGGCCTGCTGTTTGATAGTGGGGCCTGCCACAGATGTGGCTTCTGTGAGAAGCTGCTGGAAGCTTCCACCATGTCCAGCAGAGCCAGCCCCTGATGGATCTGAAGATGGACAGGCTGCTGGCCAAGGCTGTGACAATGAGAGAGGCTGGTAATGCCTCTGTGATAATGTATTTGAGAAGAAAATCAAAACAAAGTTGGAGCAGTGTTAATTCCAACTAGAGAAGAGGGGGAAGTGAGAACATGTGAGGGAAACAACATGGAGACACCAAAGTCAGTGGAGGAGCTGCTCCAGGGGCCAGAGCTGAGATTCCTATGCAGCCCTGGTGAGACCATGGAGGCAGCTGAGACCCTGCAGCCCTTGGGGATCCACAGGAGATGCAGAGAACCATCCACAGCCCATGGGGATCCAGGGGGATGCAGAGATCCACCCACAGCCCTTGGGGAAGGTGCCCAGGCTGGAGCAGGTGATGCCTGGAGGGGGCTGTGATCCAGCTGGAGACCCACTGGAGAGAGGGGCCCTTGCTCCCAGGCTGGAGCAGCCTGTCCTTGGAGAGCTGCACCCCGTGGGACAGTGACCCACACCGCAGCAGTTTTGGGAGCACTGTCTGCGTGTGCAGGGACTCACGTTGTGGCAGGTGCAGTTTGGCCGCTGCTCATGAGATTGGAGCCGGGCTGGAGAAGTTCGCAGAGAACTCTCCCGTGGGAGGGACCCCGCAGTCTCACAGGGGAAGGGCTCCTCTCCCTGAGCAGTGGAAGAAAACCTGGGGTGATGAACTGACCAAAAACCCCACACCCTGTCCCCTGCACTGTCGGTCGGAAGGAGAGAGGCGTTGGGGGAAGAAAAGTTGTTTTTAAGGGCTTATTTTACTTCTCATTAACCTCCTCTGACTCTGTGAGTAATAAATTCACTTTGTACCTCTGAGCCAAGCCTGTTTTGCCCTTGGAGTGTTTTCTCCCAGTCCTTATCTCAGCTCATGAACCTTTAGTTAAATTTTCCTCTCCTCTGCCCAGCTGTGGCAGGGGAGGGTGAGTGAATGACTTTTGTGGGTGCCTGGCGTTTGGCGAGTGTCAAGCCATGACAGTGCTATACAGGAATGTTTCCTACTTATTCCTTTTCAGACTGCCTTTTTCTGGTATTCTTCAAAGAAATTCTTTGTGAGGATAGATTATAATATGTTATTGAAATACTTCTGTTTTATGAAAGTGGCAGTAAGTTTGTCCCCCTGCTGACAGAGCTCCCATTAGGGTGATCCTGATCTAATTTTCCCACCTCCTGGATCTGTTGTTTGCATATTTTCAGTGCAGGTGGTTTCCCTCTCCCACTCATCAGTAGTGTCTCAAAGCACCATTCATCAGTAGAGTCTCAATGGAGCTGTATCCTTGGATAATCCCAGAATCATCTAATCTATTTTAATTTTAGATAAAATATTGATGTTCTTTTCCCTCTGGTTGATGACAGTAATGGGAATTGGTTACCAAACAGTCTTTTTGAAACAGAAGTGTTTGGATAGTTGTTGGTTCGTTTCTGTTGCATTTTGTATTGTTGTTTATGCTCTCTTAAGGAAAAATATTATAGAAACCATGAGAATAAATTTCCTAGATTTCTTCTAAAACTTACCCATCCCTGCCAATGGGAAGACTCAGTTCTGAAGAAGAGCAAGCAGACCATCTCTCCTCATGAGAATGTCTCCCTGCACAGCTTCAGAAAACTAACTCTGTTGTGGGTCCAGTAAAAAATAACTTCAGTTCCTTCATTTTCCCTTGATCTGTCCCACAGATTCATGGACCTGCAAAAGTCAAGTATCTTTCCTAAAGAATTAACCAGTAGTTATCAGAGTTACAGAAAATATCTGGAATGGTTGCTTTAGATTGCATTATACTTTGAACTGTGATATTTCTGCCTTCAATCACATACCAAGCTGTAATGAACAATTATACCTTTCTTCTGAAATATTCTCGGTTTGGAGTTAATATGTGTGTACCACCATCAGTGTATGGTACACACATATTAACTCCAAACCTAGAATTGTTTTGGAGTTAATATGGAATTAGTATGTTCTGGCAGCAACATTTTTACCAAGAAACCTTTTGGAAATGTTGCTTTTGATTCTTCATTGATTTAGAGTATCTTAAAGGTTTTATCCTCGCTGGTTCTCTACTGAAATAGAGATTCCAGGATCATATTTATCATTGATTTGTTTTACTGTTTTCTGAATATTGTGAATGAGTGAGCAGCATATATCAGATGCTTGAATTAGGCATTTATTCTGAATATACATATATATATATATATATATAAATGTACTAATCAAACCCACAATTCTGAACTGAACCTTCTCATTTCCCTAGTATACCATAGATATTGGTAAAAAACTTTCTATCTTTGCATTTGTTTTGCAAAAGTGATGATGGAAGGTACAGTGACAAAAGCAGTTCTAAATACCAGCCTGTCTTCCTGTAGTAATAGATAATATTTGAATAAAGACACTGATTTCCAAGTACAAGGTGCTCATTATAAACATTTTAAATAAACATAATAATTTATTATTTGACAGTGAAATATATAAGTGGTCATATTTGATACAGACAGTATAATCAGTGAGTTATTCTACAAAATGTATATACAGAGAAGTAGGCCAATCATCTCATTTCTTCTTTTATGTGTTTTTAATAATAAAACTTTTTCAATCAATTCTAAAAAAAGCTCCTAAGCCAGCTGGATAGCGTAATTGCCAAGGAGTGTGCTTCATCCCGTTTTCCAGGTTGTAAACAACGACATTAAACTGTATTGGCATGAGTGTCTGAGTGACACCAGTCACCAACTGACTTTTCTACCACTGGCAAAAGCTGACCCTTTTAGAGAGCCCGGCCGGTTTTCCATCCATTTATCCTGTCCATGTCTCACCAGCGTGGCTGCAGGAAGTCTCTGGGGCACCTGGATTTCAGCAGGGCTGTTTGAACTGCACAGCAGCCACTGGACCACAGCATTTGTTGGGCTGGAGGAGTCAGGTTCTTCTGCCCTCTCTGTTCCCTGTCACCTTCAGTCCTATCCCTGCTTCCCCCAGTGTTGCTTTGGTGGAAGTTTGTTCTAATTGGCTGTCTAAACAGAGAGCACTAGGGAGGTTTGGGATGTTTTGAGTTCCTCAAGGAACTGTGCTCAGATCTGCAGTGGCAAAAGGATCAGACAAGATCATTCTGAGTGAAGATTCAGATCTCTGGGTGAAGATTCAGATCTCTGGGTGGTATAGGCATAAGAAAACCTAAGAATAAACATGAAGAATTTAATAAGGCTCTTCAAACAGATATGCTGCAATTAACAGAACAGGGATTTCCCCCTACATTTTTCAATTTCCTAAGTAATCTCCTTTTTAATTCTGAAACATCAAGTTCGCCTAGAACTGTTATCTTTTCCAAAGAGACTACAAGGATATCTTCAATTATACCAGCATACATTACCACTGTTCCTATTCAAACTAGTTACATGCGTGCATTTCCAAAGTTAGAATAGTTTTTCTGTTCTTTTTACGAGGTCTGCTACTGCACTGATGTTCCTTCAACCATGCATTTTCTTTTTCCCAAGTTACGTGGTTACAAATATTTAAAATACAAGTGCACTACTTTAAACTTTTTAGACTAGGCAGTACTGTAAACTCCAGGATGGGTGTTAGTCTGAGCTCTTCATGCTTCAGCAGTGTGTAGTTTAGCAAGAATCTAATAATGCATAACAATGTTATACAAAATTAATGTAATAAAACCTTGGAGCAAATTGTCCTGCCTATGTACAATTAAGAAGCAGAAGCCTTTGGAATTTTAATGCTGTTGGAAAAGAGGGATTTGTAAATGTTAGCTTTACCTAAAGCTCCCTATGAGCCTCCTGATTTGTAATATGTATGTTAAAAAAAAAAAAAAAAAAAAAAAAAAAAAAAAAGAGAGACCAGCAACTACACATTTAACAAAACTATAACAGGAATAAATAATGTAATAAAGGATGATAGAGGCAGTTATTGAACCTGTCATAATTTATTTCTTAGATGATTCGGGGTTTTTGCTAACTTGTTTATTGGTTGAGATTATTGAAATGTGGTCTGTGTAGATCTTTTGGTAAGGACATTCAGTGTTCAGATATTTATTATGGAGAGGCATGCACTCAGCTGAGGGGTATTAATGGCATTTTAAAACAAATTACAAATACATTCATGGAAAGAGGCGTATGTGCTTTGATGTTTGTTTTATCAATGATGTCTTCCTATGCATTCTGAACCAATAGTTACACAGCAACTCAACCATATCCAGTGCATTTATGTCACACAATCATAAGGAATAAAATTCAGAGAATCCTGAAAAATAACCCGCCCTATAATGGTACATGTATAATCATATATTTAAAACAGTAAGCAAGGATGCTCTTTAAATATCACATGTTCTTTTGAGGATTTTATTTCCTAATAGTGAAATATTTCACAAAAAGGTGACAATCGGCAAAAAAATATAGGTCTGTCTAATATCTCTTAATTGTCTGGTGCATCTTCTGAGCTTCTGAGGTCTGTATCCTGTTTCTCAAAGAAGAGGATGTGGGAAATCCTTTTAAAATTGTCTTCTTTTGAGGATTCAGAGAGAGCAGAACCAATACCCTTGCCCCTCTATGCACTCACTTACCTGAACAACTTTTGGACATACTAACTTTTAAAACTGACAATTAGCACCTATCCTGCCACCTTTGAATGACCTCGACATTTACAATTCTTATTAGGAAGCATCATGACTACATCAGATTGATATTAATTTTGCTTAGAAATATTTTGCAGAAGAAAAAAAATCTTAGAAAAAAGCCCAAATGGGATGTAATGGGATGTCCACTTCAGGAAACAAAATGAGAAAGTCACAGTTTGTTTTTGTTTCTACCGCAATGACTCTGGCAGGTTCTCTTATGAAAATCTGATGGTACTGTTTATATTGGTAATACTGCTGAATATCAGTGTGTAAGATATCCTGTTACTGTAAATAATAAATCTCTTAGCAATTAACAAAGCATTTAGCAACTTCTAGTATGGGACTAAAGGACTGCCACAGTCAAAGATTGCCATGAAATCTTCACAGCAGAACTTCTTTTAGGGGAAGATGTCAATAGGGAGCAACTCTGGCAAATGTTAATGTAGTTTTTTCCAATAAGAATTCATTTTTTCTCTTGTATATTTTTTCTTCTCAGAGTGATACATAAGCAAAAGTATGCTAGTAAAAGTTATATTAAGTTAATCTACATGAATGAAATTAGCTAGAAAAAGCAAACAGTAAGCTGCCTTTGCACCTTTCTTTCAATTTCAAAATGCCACATTCATTGTGGAATATTAGGAAATTAATACAAAAATATTACAAATGGTACTTTATACTTTTAGCTGGTGTTTCCCTTTAGAATGATTTTTGCTTGTCCAAAAAACAACCCCAAACCAGACCCTCTCCCAAAAGAAAACCCGAACAAAAATAAAAACAAACAAACAAAAACCCCACATTACATTACTCCCTCAGGGGCAAAGAACAGTTGGGCTTCCTTCCATTTAATGATGCTTAAATGAGAGGCCTCAAGAAACTCTTGCTCTTCCAGTCCAGTACAATGTTGAACTGTGCTTGGAGCTTTGCAGTGCACAGCAGCTTCACTTGACCAGTGTGGAGTTTGTGTTACTTGACTTGAGACAGAGGAAAAGGGATGTGAAAGGACAGAATTCATGTTGCTCTGATTCTCCTCCTCTCCACCATATGAATGCTGTGTGATAAAGAGATTATTATGTTCGAGACTCAAGCAGAGGTTATTGTCGTGACTGCATAACATGAAAAGTAGTTCCAGCACCAGAGTTTAATATTGACAGTGTTTAAGGCGCTGGATGCTGGCTGTATCCAGGCACATACCAAGGGTATAGCCAGATTAGAGCCAAAGGTGTGGATACATCAACAACAAAATACTATTATAATCTCAGATGAATGAAATCTAACTTCTTTTGTAAGCCCTCTTGTAGGTGATTTGTTGGAAAACTGTGATGCACTTTTTAAATGCTGCAATTCCTTATGAAACTAAGTGCTAAACCATGAGGTGTGGAATGCAGCCAGGAGACTGGGATGGACAAAGCTCTGAGGTTACCAAGATAATAATTTCATAATTTCATTGTATATTATCAAGTAATTGAAGTTATAAAAGCTTCTTTTTAAACCTGCAATGTTTTGGGCATAAAAATGTGAATGAGAGATTTTTACTGACTAAGTACAAGAACTCTGTGAAGCAACAAGATATTGCAGAATTATGTTATAAAAATTTTAGTCATGTGAAAAAGCACATTACCACAGTTTAATTTGATAATGTGTATGTGGGCTTGCTCTCGCTTTTATAAATACCATACTGTTTTGATAATTTCCCAGACACAACTGTGTAATAATTGTATGTCTGGGATGGTTGAAAGCGTGAGGCAAATACAGTCTAAGCAAGTTTTCCTAGAATAATTGTATACTGTCATGTGTGATTGGCTAAGTGTTACACAAAGTATACAAAACATAAGCAAGCAGGCATCTTTAATTAAATAAAAACACTGATGTGCTGGTATTCCTCTTTTCCCGTGAACCTCAGGAGTGCATTTTTATGATTATGTCCATTGTGAATGTTTTTTCCTCTCAAGGACAGCCTTAGAACTTGAAATTGTGGCTGTCGTGCTGTGCCCAACTCCAGAAGTACAGTTCTTTCAAACAGGCTGTGCCTGTGCTTTATGTGACTCTAAAAGTGCTGTTCCTTGACCTTAGCCACTTCATCCTGTAGTGGTGCCCTGCACATCCAAGTGCAACAGCCCATCTTCTTCTAGAACACTCTACTCGCATACATGAGGGCATGCAAACTTTCAGCTCCCAGGCTGGCACATGAATGCTTTGGAATATATTCACTTTATTTCTTCCTCAGTAAAATGAGAATTGTGCTATTTACCTTCTAAAGGAATTGTTAAGATAAATTCACTGAAGGTTTTAGGTGATCTGAAATTGTAGTGGGGAGGTTGTATAAAAACCCAGGAAAAAAAAAAAAAATAAAAAATCAGTGAAACTAATCTATTAGGACATACTTAACGGTAGCTTACAATGGATAAGTATCCATTGCTTCACTGCTACTGGGCAATTACATTGCCAATAAACTAAATTAGTCCATCTGTGGGTTATGTGTCTCTAGGATATTTAGTTAATTGCATTACAGTATATTTTTACTCATGTGAATCAGAAATACCTAGTGGTTACAAGGCTGAATAATGAATTTGGAGGTGTGGCATAGGTGCAGCTCATGGCACAGCATCCTCATCCATCACACTGTCTCATCTCCCTCAGCCGAGGCTCAGAAGGAGCTAAATACCATTCTGTGAACTTCATTACACACTTTGTGATTAACAGAAAGAGAGTTGGCATTGCTTCCCTGTAGATGAATGCTTTGGATTATTTTATACATGTCTGCAGTCTAGTTGAGTGATCAGCATGTGATAGAGAGCTTTGTGCAGCAGTAAGAAGTGGGTTCTATATCAGAATTCTGAGGAAGAAAACCTGAAATCCTTTTAATTTGTCTTAAAATGTTCAGAAGTGGGTACTTAACAACATAGTTGTGTAACCCAAAGCTGAGATTTCTAAAAATATTTGTTGTAGTTTAAATGTGCATCAGTGTAGAGGTAATTAAAACAGTCAGAAGAAAATTTCTGACAAGCTGACATTTTCAAAACAAATAAAGATTCTCCAGATATTTATAACTTTGTGTCAAGGACAATTTATACTCCATGTCATATTACAACATTTAATTTGTTTTTGTTGTCATACTGTATTAACTCTAAAAGACTTTTAATATTTCAGCAGCTGCTGTATTGCCCTAGTCAGAACTGAGAAAACATTCAGTAGTGAGTATACACAATACGCCAACATGTTCTTTGGGTCACTCCCTGCTCACCCTTAGATGAGTGTCCTGTGCACCATGCTACTTTCTGGAAGCAGAAAAATCCACATGAATGAAACTTGGGGGAACAGAGCAGGAAGCAGCAGCTTTGGTTGGTGTTTCTAACCACATCCAGTCATTTATACCCATGGCCCTACTGACCTGCTCTGTGGGATGTGGAGTTAGATGTGTTCAGAACATGCTGTTCTGAATAAGTAAAGGGACACAACTTGTCCCTCTCAGAAAAAAGCAAATTGTTCCTTAAATCACCATGAATCAGGCCTGAATCATGGGCTTGCAAGCAGATCAGAACAATCATTTTGATTTTTATCTACTAAAATTCTGTATGCTACTCCAAGAATGGCACAGGGTGTATTTACTTTGAAATTTTTACTGGTATTTGGAGAAAGTATTATTGCTATCTACCTTGCTTCTCATATATATTGACATGAGAGCTACTCATTAATTCTGATGCCTCAGGGTCAGATTTTATTTAATTATATCAGCTCCATTTAAATATATCTGATTTCTGTTCTGAACTAGATCTCCTAGTGTTGGCTATGAAATAATATACTTTATTGAGCAATAGAAGTGTATGGAATTCCAGGATAAGAATAGGATGGTAAATACCATAGAAAGATTCTGATTATTATAGTATTGCTAAGCAGTTTATTTGTTTGTTTCCTCTGCTAAGGGTTTTTAAAGTCTTCCAATTATCAAAATTCTGCAGTAGTACTGAAAATATGACACCCCCACTTGGACTGATAAATCGGAAATGACACACTTCAGGCCAGTGTTTTGAACTGGTACCAGAGGTTAAAACTATTAATAGTGAAGTACCTTACTGAAATTGGATGCTACTTGAAGCAAATTGATGTCATTGATTTGTAGGACAGGCTGTAGTGCTCAGCCTTTAGTGAATGTGAATGCATCTGTGTTAAGCGTGTACTGTCACCTTCATATTTTTAAAGACCAACCCAGACCATTCCCACTGTTAAATTTCAATTAAACAAATTTGGTTGGAAAAAATGTTCTATATGTCTTTTATCTACCCTGAGCTGCTGGCAAAACAAACTGGCTGTTCCATATTTGGCATTTATTAATAATATTTTGAATACCACTGCGCTTTTTAAGCTGAGTGTGGTGGAATTCTCATGTGGGATTATTAAATGAGTCGATTTGCATTCTAATGAGAACAAATGTTTGGGATTGCATTGTTAAAATGCTAAAACGGTGTGTGTATAATTATTTTGCAGCTTAGATTTGCAGAACTCATTTCCCCAAACCCTTTTTTTTAAATAACTAAAGAGACAGAGCATACTGACGGCTGGAGGGGAGGTGATTAGGGTAATTTAAACTGTTCACAAATGACTTTGCTACTGAATGAAAGCATTTCTTTGGCTTTGCTATGCTCCTTTCATTATCTTTAAGCAGCTGCAGTGTTGAGTCCCATAAGAAGCCTCACCAAGCTCTCTTTCCTTGTACACTTTCTCATTTGTATTGATTAATCATTTTGTAATTCCATTCTAGGTTGCCTTGCTCATCTTTAAGGCATGTGCTGCTTTTTCTTTGCTTGTCTATCCTGTAACGGTTATGTTGTCTCTTCTAATACCTTAGCTTTATCACTGCAAGTCAAGCTTTAAAACATTAATCTCTTCATGCTTTAATTTCATATTCTATTATCAGAATGAATGCAAATACTGTTTCCTTTTTGCTCCTTTTTAATCATCTTCACTACAGCTTTTGCAAATGGTCCAAGAGTAAAGTAAGCTTTTTATTGGAAAGTCAAAGATTTGTTCAGTTACTCTTTTCAAATATTCTTCCACAAGTATCGCTGAACAAGAATTGTTTACTGCAAGCTTCTGAGATTCTGCTGATTTCTATTCACCATCTCATGCACTGCAAGTCAGTGTTGTTTAAAATACTGCTTTCCTAAGAAAAACCTCAGTGTTTCTCAGAGTAAATTACCATGAGATACCACAGGGAGGTTTTAATAAAGCCTCATCTCCCCCTCCCGCCCCCTCCAAGTTGTCTCGTCATAGGCAATTGCGGTTGCGAGGTGTGGGTAGGGACTGCTCTTTAACTTGCTGTGTGAACCACCAGGCAACACTGTGGCATTGTAAACTGATGTAAAATTTATAGAGAGAGACCTTAGCAGCTCCATAGTTAAGCTCAAGTTATACTCTTCAAGCAGGTTTTAAATCCTTGAGATTGACACTAACTTTTTCAAAGATCCTATCAGAAAACTTGTACCATTTTCAGTACAAAGAATGCATGTGGAATTTTCTAGTTAAAAAAAAACCCCACATATATTCTGGCTATAGTTTAGAATTTTAAGTAATTTGCAAGCCTCTGTACATCTTTTCCTGTTTGTCTGGGTTTTTTTTTCCAGGCCCATACCCTTTGTAATTGCCAAAAATTGCAAGATCCCAGTTTCTTTTAGAGCATAATCCTCGAGTAATCCAAATAAATATTCCTTTTTTTTTGCTTTAGCAGTAGCATCTTTTGCCAAAAAAAGCCCCCCAAAGTCTCGTTCTCCCCAATTTTGCTAGGGAAAAAGGAAGATGCTGCATCATGGGAGACAATTCTAAGCATTACATCAATTGCTTACTAACCATTGGGAAGGACAGAAACATTCCTTTTCCTTCTCACTGACTATTCTATTGTTTCTTGTGTAGAAAGAAGTCCTTTGAGTTAGAATAATTACGTTATATCAGAGATTTTTTTTTGCAAAACTTACTTGTATTTCCAGTTCTCTCTCCAACAAGCCTGCAATCAGTAATTGTGTGCAGGCTGAATAAAAGATTTGTTGGAACAGCGGAACCTTTGCTTTTATTGACTTATCTCTGTAAAAGCAGAAGTTTCCTCTGCTTCTTGAGACTCAAGAATATCCCCCACATACTGTCTCCAGTGGTGCATGATCTGTTTCTCTCTGCATGTGAAAACAGACACAAGGTTTAGGTATAGGTTTAATTCTCCTTTCTAACATCTCCACCAAAGCAGAGCTTCTGCTGCTGCAGAAGGCTGGTCTCTTTCAGCACCAATAATAAATTTCTGAAAGAAATGAAAGGAAAATAACAAACACACCATCTCATGCAACTTCATGGACACTGTAGTCCTCAGAAATACTTAGTTTTCCCCCTCCGCATCTTGCTCACTGTTTTTAAATATCCACATTGTACATGATTCATCCCAAACCTTCATGTTGAATCTCACAGCCTTTATATTTACAGAAAGAGACTCTCTATTTCTCTGAAATTAGCGAGAAAAATTATGAATGTGTCTGCTAAATTATGGAAGAACTAAATCTGTTTTGTATGTTCTTATGGTAACAGGATAAAACCATTAATCATTATTAAATCTTGATGCTCATCAACATGTATTTACAGTTTAATTAAGAACTGTGCTCTCTAAACCTGCCAATTAATTATCAGAAGCACAAAAAACCTCTCCACCTACAATCTGTTAAATCATTGGTTACCATGACCTTTTATTCTTTTCATATCTTCACAGCATCTTTTAAAATATGCTGCAGCTTTCCTTAGAGGCTTTAATGTTTAGATGTACAGCAAAAGAGTTACCAAACTTCAGAAGCTGGTGGTTTGTGTTATT